>NC_091953.1:30580672-31196922 GCF_031021105.1 Erythrolamprus reginae | reverse complement strand
AGGAGATCAATAGGACAGGGGACAGAAGGCACTCTAGTGCACTTGTACTCGCCCCTTACTGACCTCTTAGGAATCTGGATAGGTCAACCGTAGATAATCTAAGGGTAAAGTGTTGGGGGTTTGGAGGTGACACTATGGAGTCCGGTAATGAGTTCCATGCTTCAACAACTCGGTTACTGAAGTCATATTTTTTACAATCAAGTTTGGAGCAGTTAATATTAAGTTTAAATCTGTTGTGGGCTCTTGTGTTGTTGTGGTTGAAGCTGAAGTAGTCGCCGACAGGCAGGACATTGCAGCATATGATCTTGTGGGCAATACTTAGATCAATACTTACAACGTAACAGCTTAGTTTTCTATCACCAATAAGCTTACAGTCTCAATATTGAAGCCATATGACCAGTAGACACTGGTAGTAACTCTTTTGGGTGCCTTAATATTCACAATTCTGCAATTTAGTATTTGTGATATAAAGAAGAAACGTCTCCATATCTGTTGGAAGAAATATCCATCTAGGTTCAGTTCCAAGTGAGGAGCAAGATACTGGAAACATGGAGGCTGCTTGGAAATATGGTTTAATGATAGACAGGGGCACATGGGGTTTTGTGGGTTTTGAGCAAGAGAGAGAGAGGGAGGGAGGAGGGAGAGGGGGAGGGGGGAAGAGGGAGAGGGAGAGATTGATTTATACCCTCTGTTGTCCCCCGCCTTGGAGCTTCCTTTTCCTGTGTAAGAGCAGGTATTCTGATTGGTTGTCAGACTCCCATGGGGCCATGCAAGATGTCAACTTGCAAAGCTTGCAAGTTGTCATAAGCAGGAAGGGGAAATAATTGATCGACCTGTTTAATTGTCCCAACTGAAGCTACATTCCACGCATGCCTTTCTACAAATTGTATCCTAGGTTGCCAAGTCAGCAGGAGGTTTGTGGGTTTTATAGTCCGCCAATGTCGTTCATTGAAGAATGGGATTTATGACATTCCCAGGGAGGAGGGGGAAGACAGGAAGATGGGGGCCCATAAATTATGTGAGGTCAGAGCTAACTCCACCTGAGTAATTGCCAGAATGTTGTTTCTAATAAATGACTGGATTTCTTTTAAAACTTGGCTCATGTCTCATGAATTAATTATGACTTTTGGAAACTTCACACAGGGGTAACTTTGCAGATGGTCTTGAGTCCCAGGCTTGGTTGAATCTTGCTGGGTGATGAAATAGGGAAGAGGGTTGTATTCTCAAAAGGTGTTGGTCAATTCCTATTATGGATTACTGGCTTTGTCCTAGTTTGGATCTTGAGTTAGGGCTAATCCTATCATGACCTGAGGGTGAAAGTCTTTTGTCTTATAGATAAGTGGGCATCAGTCTTTCTGGGGATATTAAAAAAGGTGGGGCTGCTTTCCAAGAGCATGTTTCTCCTTTTCTAATCCAGGGAGGTATAATATTCTGCCTTTTTAATATTTCCTAGAATATTATATATTAAAATGTATATAACTGCTAACCAGTTATATATCGAACTGCTAACCAGAGCTTTCAAAACATTTGTCAGACCAATTCTAGAATACCGATCACCTATATGGAACCCGCATTGCATATCAGATATTAATACAATTGAGCGTGTCCAGAAATATTTCACAAGAAGAGTCCTTCACCACTCCTCCTGCAACGAAATACTTTACTCCACCAGACTTGAAATACTGAAATTAGACAATTTACAACCACGTTGGCTTCAAACTGATCTAACCATAGTTCACAAAATCATATACTAAAATGTCCTTCCTGTTAATGACTACTTTACCTTCAACTGCAACAACACAGGAGCACGTAATAGATTCAAACTGAATTTAAACTGCTCCAAACTTGACTGCAGAAAATATGACTTCAGCAATAGAGAGATCAATGCCTGCAGTGCACTACCTGACTCAGTTGTTTCTTCCCCCACCCCCAAAATCTTTAACCTTAGATTGTCTACAGTTGATCTCTCCCCTTTTCTAAGAGGTCTGTTTTTCAAAAGCCCCATTTTTAGTCTGAGAAATTATTGGGGTGTGTGTCTGTGTGTGTCAGTAAAGGGCTACCAAAATTTTTACTACCACACTGTGGGCATGGCTTATGCAGGACACCCTGCATTTTCTTTCAACATCTTTTAGTGCAAATTGGGTGCTCTGGGGTGGAGCTCCATTTTCGCTACCCCACTGTGTTCACCCCCTGTCCGGGCAGTAGCCCACCTCTGATGTGTGTGTGGGGTACCACACTGGAATTTTGTTTAAGATGCATATGTGGGTGAGTAGAACAGGCTTCATTTCCAGGAAAATAGAAAATGAAACAGCAAAAGGGGGGTAAATACTCCATAACTTCCTCTGAGGGACTAGTTACGGAGATGTTTCCTCTTCTGGGAGGTATATGTTTAAATGGTGTCATCACACAAAATTTAAATAGATATTGCACACACTTCTTTATGCGTACTTTCCATATTAAAGAGACCATAGAAGGATGCACAGTTTGTCTTGGTTTTTTTTACTTGCTTTAAGAAAAGTTAATCCTTCTTTTCTTCTACATATTTATTCATTAGATTACTCCAAAACATTCACACAATTAAGTTGCTTAGATATAAAAGTTTATAGAAAGCATATTTTTAAATGGCCCAGGGGAAAGAGAGTATTTTATCAATGCTCACTTATTAATATGTGCACATTCCAAAACAACTATATAACTAGATAGATGTGTTTGTGCGTGCATTAACTAGATAGATCAATCATTTATCAATAAGGTGAAGAGAAAATTGGAAGCCCCTGAAGAGTGCAAATCTGTAGAAATCCATAGGAAAACTTGGCTGGTATCCCAAGTAGTTTAAACTCCTCAGGAAGCCATTTGGGATTCAGCTAACCATGGACTGAATCCATAATGCAATCCCTTACAGCACAGAGAAGGAGGAGAAACTTTTTAATTCTGAACAGGCATATACAGCAAATCATTGGGTGGAAAGCTGCCTCTTGAGCTCGTTTACATAAATAAGCCTTAACTGTGAGGCTTCAGCTTTAGCCAAATCACAGAGGTTTTATCCTCTGCCTAAACTTAATGGCAAGAAATCTTTAGGACCCCAAGAATGGCACCATAGGTTTTTATTAGCAAGCAGGCCCAATTTGCAGCGACAGAATTAATTCTAGGACCCAAATGTCTGTGCAGATTCTTAGTCAACCAGGTCATGGTTGTCTCAAAGGTGCTTTTTTCTAAGAGGCAATCGGATTTCTGCTTTGAAGACATTTCACTTTTTATCCAAGAAGCTTCTTCAACTCTAACTGGATGGTGGGGACTGGAAGCATTTATACCACTCACAGACAGCTGGTCATTTGCATTCTTTTAGTATGTCATTAAGGTCACATGGAGATTTACTGTATCTGTGTCATCAGGATTACCTAGTAGTACAAATTAGTGTAGAACATTCTTGGAACTGTTTAAAGTACTGTGTTGTAGATTGGAGATAGATCACCATTTTTGGGCCCAGTACTCTTCAACATCATCCTAAATGTTCTGCTGTTCTCAAGTCACAAACTTGACTATTATTTATTTATTTATTTATTTATTTATTTATTTATTTATTTATTTACTTACTTACTTACTTACTTACTTACTTATTTATTTAGACTTGACTTGACTTGACTTGACTTGATTTGATTTGTATGCTGCCCCTCTCCGAAGACTCGGGGCAGCTCACAGCAACAGAACCATACAAATCCAATAGTTAAAAACAATTTAAAACCCTTAATATAAAAAACATTATGTTTAATAGTACTGACTTGCCATTACCTAACTCTAATCTATATTTCTTTTATGGGGTCCTTGGTGCTCTCAGCATGACTGTTACCAAGCATTGAAAGGACCATGGACTCCACAGTTCAACCCTGAGATATAGTATATATACAGCTACATATATTCCCTTCTATTGGTCTTCTATATTCTTCCAACCACTGCAAATCATCCTAGCTCACTCTAATAACTTCTTTTAAAAAAGATTATGTAGCAGACAATGTGAAAAGTCACTGTGAATGTCCGACAGTGACTTTTAAACTATTGTAAGACAGAAAAAGTGTCTTGAACTGTTTTGGTAAGTTTTGATAAGTTTCTCACAGGACCAAAAAAAAAACAACATATACCACTTTTGATAAAAAACATCCCCTGGCCAACCCACAACTCTAAGTATATTTAGGTTATGGGATATGTTTATTGTAAACCAATGGAATTACAAAATAAAAACTACTGTTTTAATATGTTCCTAGAGAAAAAAGTTGGGGGTTTTTTCTATTATGAAAAATACATTTTCACTCAGAAGTATGTCAAAATCATTATTTGCTCTGTTAGTTTTTGTCCACTGAAATCAATGACCCCAAAAATAGCAATGCTTGAGAATATCCAGGTATGGAAACTGTGTTACTGCTTTGAATAACACTATTGGATCACATTGTTTCAAACTTAAAACATATTTTGCACAGAGTCTTTCCAAAGTTTGGGATCTGTAATTATTCCCATGAATATCTAAATAAATAACTTCCTAAATAAAAAGATAATAAATTATTTCCAGAAAGGAAGGAAGCACAGAAGGAGAGAAATATATAGCAAAGGTGGTAGATATAGGGATTTTTTCTAGAACTCATCATTAATCCCCGTGCAAAATTCAAAACAGTCTGTTCTAGCAGTTGACCTGATTTGAAAAGAATGGGTTCCAGCCAAGCTTTAAAATGTTGAGGGGAGAGAAGAATGCAGAATTATGTAAGATGATATATAGATGGATGATAGATGGATGGATAGATGATAGCCAAGTAGACAGATGATAGATAGATAGATAGATAGATAGATAGATAGATGGATGGATGGATGGATGGATGGATGGATGGATGGATGGATGGATGGATAGTAGATTGATGATAGAGATTTAAGAAAAGTGGTGACAAGGGAATATGGAGATAAGTATATTTATAATCAAATCAAACACAATTACAGCAGCTATTTTGTTTTCTTTAACTTTTTTTATCCTTTGCTATATCTCTCTTTTTCTATTTGTGTGCATATGAGACAAAAGAGACCAATTTACTTATTTCTATGAAGAAAGCACCAGAGTGTAGAGGTAGAAAATCAAAGCTAGAAATAGATTATTTTTCCCCAAGTAACAAACTTAAAACATTGTGAAAGGTTAAAATGATTTAGAACACCCAACTCAGAGTGGCTATGCTTGGCTGTTCCTGAAATATGTGTGAGGTGACTGCGCATATAGAGCTACTGCAGTGACCAGGAAAATTGTGCTGTAACAGGTTTTTTTTCATTGTTATATTCTTTTCAGTGTGTGGATGGGCTTGTTCTGTCCTGTATAGGCACCATCTCTTTTACTGCCTGCCGGGAAGGGAGTCTGTATTAACCATTCCTACAATGACTTCTGTTGTAGAAAGAATGTGATTTCATTAGTTATTATTCTACTCTATTTAATGTTAACATTTCTCTCACTTTACTTATTTTTTCTTCTTCAGTTGAATCGTCCTCTTCAGGCCATTTCACACAGTCTTAGAATTATGCTGGTCACTTGGCATTCAGTAAAGATCAGAGAAATTCTTAATTTTAACATTGAGAACATGTTTTTATAATATTTAAATATAATTTGCTGTTACACAAAAAGTGATTCTGAATTCAAGAGCTGATACCTCCTATCCCACTCCAATATTTCCTGAAATATTCTCTTTTGTGAATTATCCTGGATTGGATGGATGGATAGATAGATAGATAGATAGATAGATAGATAGATAGATAGATAGATAGATAGATAGATAGATAGATAGATAGATAGATATAGAGATAGAGATAGATAGATATAGAGATAGAGATAGATAGAGATAGAGATGATAGATAGATATAGAGATAGAGATATATTGAGATAGAGATATAGAGATAAAGATGATAGAGATAGATGGAGATGGAGATGGAGATGGAGATAGAGGGAGGGAGGGAGGGAGAGAGAGAGAGAGAGAGAGAGAGAGAGAGAGAGAGAAAGGGACTCTAATCTAAGCATGCCCAATGTCCTACAAGGAATCATTTTCAGAACTACCAGTTGACTTCTCATATAATAGATTGAAATATTGCCTTCAATTTGAATTAAATCTCTTACATATGTATTGCATAATGTTAAGTTTAACAATCCAATTTTATTTACTCAATTCATGGGCAACTATTTAATTCAAGTTTATGCTTGAACTACTCATGTAGAAGAGCTTGATAGGTTTTACAATCAAGTTCAGTCTGTTATTAACACAATATACATATACATATACATATACATTCTTCCATGGGATAGTAGAAAATTCTAAGCAGCTTTCAGTCAGTAATTTATGAAACAATTTAAATAATGTGCATTTATTGTTTAGGATTCATATGATGTGCATTATTAGGATAAATAATGTGCATTCAGTTAGGATGTATATGAATTACCAGTCAGATTCAAAATGTCATGACCTTACAGTCTTTGTACAAAAGGTGTGTAACTTCTACACCAAATCAACCAACAACCACTCATTTTGTCTTCCTTATTTTCAAGGTAGCCTACAATTCATAACTCCTAATTTTTCCTAAAATTAAGGTTTTATATCTTTTTATGCAGTATTCCAGGTGTGGCCTTATTAAGGCTGTATAAAGCGGAATTGATACTTCACTTGAATTTGATCCTCTCTGTTTATACAACCAAGGATTGTATTAGCTTTTTGGGGTTGCTGTTGTACACCTGCTGATTCATGTTTAAGTGATTGTCCACTAAGATCCTCTCCTCCGAAAGGTTCCTCTCACAATTACTGTTTTTAAGCCAGGTTTCACTTAACCGCCTGCTACCGCACGAATCCCAGCGACCGATAAGGTCCCACAGAGTTGGCCTTCTCCGGGTCCCATCGACTAAATAATGTCATTTGGCGGGCCCCAGGGGAAGAGCCCCGGCCGTCTGGAACCAACTCCCCCCTGAGATTAGAATTGCCCCCACCCTCCCTGTCCAAGACTCATTTATACCACCAGGCATGGAGGAGTTGAGATATTCCTTCCCCCTAGGCCATTATAAGTTATACATGGTATGTTTGTGTGTATGTTTGGTTTTATAATAAGGGTTTTTAGTTGTTTTATTATTGGATTGTCACATGCTGTTTTTATCATTGTTGTTAGCCGCCCCGAGTCTATGGAGAGGGGCGGCATACAAATCCAAATAATAATAATAATAATAATAATAATAATAATAATAATAATAATAATATGTACTTGTATCTTTGGTATTTCCCAAGGGTGAAATGCTCCTGGTTCGCTTGTGCCTGTTGATCATTGGAGAGCTGGTCTCAAAGGGAGAGTAAATCTCCACCCACCCACCTGGACACCGTCATTTGGGTTCTTTTACCCTCTACACATGCACAGAATGCTTTGCGCATGCACAGAGGGTTAAAAGAACTCAAAATAGTTGCATCCAGGCAGGTGGTGGAGTCTCGTGTTCCCTTTGTGACCGGCTCCCCAATGATTGACAGGCACAAGCGAACCAGGAGCATTTCACCTCTGGGAAATAACAAAGATACAAGTACAGATTAAGTGAAATCTGGCTCAAAAAAGTAATTGTGAGAGGAACCTTGCAGTCCTAGTGGACGATGACTTAAACATGATTCAGCAATGTGCAACAGCAGCCCAAAAAAGATAATACAATCCTTGGGAATATCATTTGATCAAGGAAGTAAAGGGGGGGGGGAGGAATAGAGACTGTTAGCACTGGAAATGCTAGCCATACTTTAACCAAATTTTCATGATATATGTGTATGCCTTTATCTTTCTCTCTCTCTCCCTCTCTCTGTGTGTGTGTGAGAGAGAAAAAAAAAAAGAAACCCGAAGAGTTGCTTATGATGTTTTTCTTATATTAGCTAGAAGATTAGATCACTTTCTTCAAATATATTTTCAAGTATTCTTCACTTGCTTCAAATGTAGTTCCTCTTTCTAGAATTAAATTTCCCTTGAAATACCACAAATTTTGGTGAGATTTGAATTTGCAAGTTGTAGATATCATTGGAAGGTTGTATGGGATTAAACATTTTCTTCTCATATCACTTAGAATAATATCTAAGCCTGCTTATTTAAGGTCAAATCTCCTTTGAGTCAAACTGTTTTTCATGACTATATATGCATATGTGTAGAAAGAGAATCATTTTATATTATTTTTCACAGATTCAAAAATGCATATAAAAATATGTACATAAGAACAAACTTAGAGACAAAGTTTAAACATTAATATTTTCAAAAAGATGTTTGGGAATGCATTTTTTTACCTGTCTAAAATTTAGTTTAATATACTAGTAGTATAGCATGGTTCAGCTTTGCAAATGTCTAGGATTTTGATTGTAAAAGCTCTGTTGAGAGAATATATGAGTTGACATTCTATATATCAGAAAGACACCAGGTCAGGGAAGGTTGGAACAGACTAATACATGAATACATGAAAAACTGATACAGAATGGAAATCAACATTCTCCTCTAATGCTCCAATTTTATCTCAATATCCATTTGTTCTTTCTGGATTTCAGTAACCTTCAAATTCTGTCATTAAATAATGCGTAGTACAAGATTAGTGAATGTTTCCTGGAAATGCAATAGTCCATTCTTTCAGATTTTCATTAATTGTCTCAATAGGAATACCACCAGTGCGGCCTTGGCCAAATCAGACTCAAACGATATACTTTCCTTTGCACAATACATTTATGCATAGCATACCTGGAGAAAGAATAATTATGGCTTTCCCTTGAGAAATAAGAATTTAATTGTGCTAATAAGCTCATTATTGTTAATCACTTGAAATGATCATTGTTCCTCCATAATTGGATTGTTGTATTCCTTGTATCCTCCATTTATTCTGAAGTGCATATAGTAGTGTCATAATGGTTTTAATTGAATGTCTACACTGCAGTTAGTATATTCAACTGACCATATTGTCCTTCTTTTAAGTAACCTCTCTTTGTACCAGTCTGGACTAGGTAACATCAGAATTTTATTTCCTCTCTCCCTGGAAATATGATTCCTAGTCATCAAACTTTTAATAGCAGAGTACACCAAAAACAAGATTTTCATAGAGGATTGTCTAACCAGATTTATTAAGAGAGAAAAGGTATTAAGTTAAAATAACCGAATACTTTGATCTTTTTGAATCTGATATATTTCAGGAGGTAGGGACAAAGCTTTAACTGGGGGTAGGGATAAAGCTTTCTTCATTCTCTGGTAACCACAGGGATGAACAGGAGGTATCCGTTTCCCTGATAATGAAACATCTACAGATGGTTTGGTCTTGCAATATTTTTGGCAATATTATCCAGCAACCCTTTTCCCTTCCTTCCCAGGCACTGAGGAGAATATAATATGGAATCTGCTAGCATAACCTCACTATTCTATCATGCAGGCTTAAATAAAAGAGACAATCTGTTTTAACCATACAACAGAAAAACAATTTGAGAATTAAATATATGGGAGAAAAAATGAAAATATTCCTAGTTTCTGCACAACCTCTCAACTTTTTATTTTGTTTAAAAAAGATACTTGTATGGATATTTCTGGAACTAAATATGAAATCTAGGAGACTATGATTTTTAGTCTCACCTAGCTGGTTTTCATGCCTAAGGTAAGTTTGGGCCATTCACTTTTTCTCTCAATCCAACCCACCTCACAGGGTTGTTGTTATTGGGAAATTAGGAAAACTGTCAGGTGCAAAGGATCAAGACCATGCATTAAGTTGTAATTCAGAAGATAATAGAATAGAATAGAATCTTTATTGGCCAAGTGTGATTGGACACACAAGGAATTTGTCTTTGGTGCATATACTCTCAGTATACATAAAAAGAGAAGATACATTCATCAAGAATTGTAAGGTACAATTGGTCATAGGCAGAGGTGGGCTACTGCCTGGATGGGAGGGGGTGCAGTGGTGTAGCGAAAATGGAGCTCCACCCCAGAGCACCCAATTTGCACCTGAAGATCTTGAAAGAAAATGCAGGGTGTATTGTATAAGCCACGCCCACAGTGTGGTAATACAATTTTTGGTATCCCTTCACTGCTCATAGGGTACAAATAAACAATCAGGAAACAATCAGAATCAATATAAATCATAAAGATACAAACAAGTTACAGTCCAGGTGGGGGGGAATAAGTGATAGGAACAATGAGAAGACTAATAGTGATAGTAATGCGACCTTGGTGAATAGTTTGACAGTGGTGAGGGGATTATTAGTTTAGCAGAGTGCTGGTGTTCAGGAAAAAAAACCTATTCTTGTGTCTAGTTGTCTTGCAGTGCTCTATAGTATTGTTTTGAGATTAGGAGTTGAAACAATTTATGTCCAGGATGTGAGGAGTCAATAAATATTTTCATGGCCCTGTTTTTAATTTGTGCAGTGTACAGGACCTCAATGGAAGGCAGGTTGGCAGTAAAATTGTTTTTTCTGCAGTTCTGATTATCCTCTGAAGTCCATGTCTCTCTCGTTGCATTACAGAACCAAACCAAACAGCTATAGAGGTGCAGATGACAGACTAAATAATTCCTCTGTAGAACTGTATCAGTAGTAGCTCCTTGGGCAGTTTGAGCTTCCTGAGTTAGCGCAGAAAGAACATTCTTTGTTGTGCTTTTTTGATGAGGTTTTTGATGTTAGTGTCTATTTTAGGTCTTGAGATACTGTGTAATAGAACCAAGAAATTTGAAGGCCTCTACTGTTGATACTGTGTTGTCTAGCATTGTAACAGGTGGTAAAATGGGAAGATTTTTCCCAAAGTCTACCACCACTTCTATGGTTTTGTGTATATTCTGACAGGCCTGGGGACATTAGACATTTGCCCCACCGATGAATGAAACATTCATGCATGAGTGCACCAGTGTGCCTTCCGTCCCCTGTCCAATTGTCTCTCCTTATCTCATTTATCTTTTCTTCCTTTCAAATATGTTCACCTATACTTTTATATCTTTTCTTCTATTCTTTTCTTTATTTATATTATTACATATCTATTCTCTTCAATGTGTATTATGTATTGGACAAAATAAAAAAAATTAAAAAAAATAAAAATTTGTTTTTTGTTAGAATGAGAGTGGGATTTTTTAAATAAATTGGGGTTTTAGATTAGTTAGCTTAGCTTTAAAAAATGAATCTAGGATGCTTTATATTGTTTTTTTATATGCTGTAAGCTGCCCGTGTCCCTGGAGAGGGGCGGCATATAAATCCAATAAATAAATAAATAAAATAAACATTTCTGATCTGGAAGATTTCTGATGGATTTCATTGGAACAAGAAACATAATAGGTGGAAGAACAGAGGAAAGACTAGAGCTAGAAGAAGGAAGACTGGAGGAGTATTCAAGGACAAGAAAAGAAAGACATTTGGGTGTTGCAACACACATCTGGAAGCTATTTCTTTGGGCAAAGTAAGTGTTACAAAGGGCTGATTGAAAGGTTGTCCAAATTTATGCTCCTGCCATATTCGCTGTTGTCTTATTTTGAAACTGTAAACAACATAAGTATTGATTTTGTGTTCAATTTACAGAAAGGTGTCATGTTTAACTTCGTACCATGCAGCAGTTGTGTCAGCACCTGTTCACTCAGGGATTCACTGAAACATAAAATTTGACCAAGGTTGCTTAAACCTTTGCGTGTCACTGTGTAGATTGTTTAAATAAAATGAATACCATTCAATCTAATATATTTAATAACTTTTTTTATTTGTCACATTAAAATTACAATACGGCTCGCTTGCAAATTTTTCAGGGTTTGGGGTTGTATGGCATAAGCATTGACATTAGACTGTTCAAAGAACCAGATCAATAGGACTGTTTTATAAGGTTTTGTGGGAAAATGGGAATATTTGCTATTTTCAATAAATGCATTTGCAGATTGTGGGAAAGCAACTTCAGCATATAAGATTTTCCATTCTTGACCAAATTTTTCAGAAAGATGCTTTTTTTAAAGGATTTTTTTTTTAGCATAATGCTGCACACTATAATTCTATTATGGCCATTAATGAATGTATTGAACACTTCTGCTCCTTGCAATGATCTCTAAAGTACTCTACTATTAACTTCTTTTTGTATATAAAATTAGCCATTTATTCTAATTCTATGTTTTGTCCTATCTATTTTAAAATCCATATCTGGACTTACCTCCCACCTCTTGGGTACCATATACCATTAATACGATTTAGCAAAATATTGTATTAAAAAGCCTTTGTAAAGTCTCAGTAATTATATTTTCTTCCAAAACCTGCACACATTCTTTCTCTTTAACAGATTTCTACTGGGTTACTCCAAGACAAGGTGCAAAGAAATAAAAGAAGCCTTTCTTTATCCTTACTTTATTACACTAATCAAGGAGCTTTTTAGCTATTTCTTCTTAATTATTTTTCTCCTTCCCCAATCATTTTTTTCTTACTGATTTGCGTTCGCTTCTTTTATAATTCCCTGGTTCACTCTTTAGAGAGAAAGAGACAGACAGAGATAGTATTCACTATCCTTTAATTCTCAGGATACAAGGTTTTAATGATACATTGCATAGCTCTGTTAGTTGCTCAGATACTTTATTCAATACCCTCTATAAATTACCATCTGGTTATCATTTAATTTCTTATCATATTCTATTACAAGTCTCTCATATTTACAACTCTCTTGTATCCTCCATTTTTCATAGTATATTACACTTAATATATAGCAGCTTGTCCTACCAACTTTGTATGAGTAAGCATGACATCCTCATGTCAGAATACTGATTATCTTATCTAGTCTGGTTAATGAAATGTCTGGAAGAAGAAAACCAAAATCATACAACACCAAAACTAATAACTCAACCCTGAACTTCATATATTTTCCACAATTACAAAAATAACTTCCTAAGTTAAATTTACCTGTTCAGATGGAACTCAGCTTGATCTTTTCACAAGAAAGTGACAATAATTTCTATTCTATTCTATTCTATTCAATTCCATTCCATTCTATTCTAATTTTTATTTATTGTTTGTGTTGGTCCAACCTCCTGCTAGTGCAGGAGACCCTATACCGGTGATGATGAACCTTTTCTTCCTTGGGTGCTGAAAAAGTGTGTGCATGCGCTATTGCATGTGCCCAAATGCCTACATCCATAATCCAATGCCTGGGGAGGGCGAAAACAGCTTCCCCTACCCACAGAGGCCCTTTGGAGGCCAGAAATGGCATGTTTCCCAACTTCTGGTGGGCCCAGTAGCCTCATGTTTCACTGTCCCCAGTCTCCAAAGGCTTCCCTGGAGTTGGAGGAGGGTAAACACACCCTCCCCAATCCTCCCGTAGGCACTCTGGAAGCAAAAAACACCCTCCCAGAACCTCTGTGTGAGCCAAAAATCAGCTGACTGCCACAAACATGCACTTTTGGACTGAGCTAGGGCAACGGTTCATGTGCCAGCAAATATTGCTCTGCATGCCACCTGTGACACCCGTGCCATAGGTTCGCCATCACTACCTTATACCATCCCAGACATATGGCAGTTAGTGATGGGCAAACCCAACGGTGTTTGGGTTTGGCGAGTTCGGACAAACTTTACGCAAAGTTCGGCCAAACCCGAACGGTCCATGGCGCCAAAGCTCCGCCCCTGGAATCCCATCATTTTTTATTTTTACGGATGTTTTACTTTTATTTATTTTTATTTTTACGAAAAAGAATGCCGCAGCGATGCCGCAAGTAAAGGGAGGTCCTTTCATGTAAAAATAAATTTTTATTTTCACGTGAAAGGACCTCCTTTTGCTTGTGGCGTTGCTGCGGCATACTTTCACATAAAAATAAAAAAAAATTACATGAAAAGGCCTCCCTTTGCTTGTGGCACCAGTGCAGCAAACTTTCATGTAAAAATAAAAAATTTAATTTTTACATGAAAAGACCTCCCTTTGCTTGTCGTATCGCAAGCGAAAGGAGCTGAGGAATCCCATGAAGAGATTCCAAGGGCAGAGCTTTGACGTCACATATACCGACAGGTTGTAAGGACGCCAAGGTGATCACTTCCTGGATTCCATCCTTCCTCCATTATTCTAGCGCCACCCTCGGAATCCAGGAAGTGATCACCTTGGCATCCTTAGCAACCTGCCGGTATATGTGACATCAAAGCTCCGCCCCCAGAATCCCACCGTTTTTTATTTTAACAGATTTTTTATTTTTATTTATTTTTATTTTTACAAAAAAGGACACCGCAGTGGCGCTGCAAGCAAAGGGAGGTCCTTTTATGTAAAAATAAAATTTTAGGTTGCATTAGTTTGAAGCATCATTGTTTTGCCAGTAGGTTTCTTCTTGGTTTATTTTCGTTATGTCGGCTTCATAAATGTCATCTCTTTTCTTCTCATGTAGAGTTCCTCCAAAAATATATATAATCTTAATAGGTAGCTAGAAGTAATTTATTTTGTATTAGGAGAATCTGACATTAGTAGCTACCATGATGCCAAGAAGGTGGAATCCACATAATTTTCTGCACAGTCATGCCTGTTCTGCTGTCTCCCCTAGTGTACCACTTGTGTCTCCGCTAAGAAACAGAATATAATTTATTCAGAACAAATCCACAAATGTTCTGACAGGAAATTAGGAGAATTAATGATTAAGGAGAAGTTGAACTAAAGAGAAATTTCCTAACCTTTAGAACAATTAATCAGTGGAACAACTTACCGCCAGAAGTTGTGAGTTCTCCAACTCCAGAGGTTTTTAAGAAGAAAATGACTAACCATTTGTCTGAAATTGGAATAGAATCTCCTACTTGACCAGGGGGGTTGGACCAGAAGACCTCCAAAGTCTCTCCCAACTCTGTTCTTCTGTTAAATGACGAGGGATGAAGAACAAACAAGGTCAAGTTTCACAAACTGAACTTGCGGCTACAACATTACAAAGTAGAGGTTTAAGTGCAAAGACAAATAACACAGGTCTGAAAGGCTTAAAATAAGGAATATAACCCAATAAGGGTAGAAGGGTTTAAAAACAAATGACAAGAGGCTTCCAGAGTCTGTGGGATACTGATTTTTCTAGAAGATGCCAGGAAATTTAGAATTTGATGAAGGAATCTTTAAAAATGGATATTGTAGATAGGGTTTTTATTATTAAATACATAAGCATTCGATCTGTATTAAAATCATAAATAAAAAGATTAAACACGAAATCACCTTCAGTATAACCAATATTAATATTTAAAATATTGCAAAAAACATGCATTTGTAATATGCATGTTGGGGGAAAAAGGGGAGCACACACAATTTTCAGTACTTTTAGTCTGAGCTTCGTCAGATTGAAAATCTTGCAGGGCTTCTGTCTCTTACTGTATGACGTATTGATTTCTGGCATGGGGACATCTTTGTAAAGTAACATCAATTAAAGTAACTAAGCAGATTCAAGCCAAAGAAACCATTGAGGATTTTAAAGATGAATACAAACCACAAATGGGGGGAAGTATACTGTATATATCCTAGGAAAATGTTGCAGGATATAATCTGGACTGATCACTGGGATCAAAGGTTTAGTCTCCAAGCTTTCAGACATGTGTTGGAGCACAAGCTGGTGAGAGAGAGAGAGACCTCCTTTCCTTGAGGATAGGCTCCAGCATGAGTCTGAAAGCTCAAAAAGATTAAACCTATTTTTGCGTCCTTAGCAACAGCAGGGGTTGCTCCTGATTGGCCACTTCTGCGAGGAGGAGTTTCTGGAGTCTGGATTGGCTGCCGCGCCTGACAGCCAGTATAAAAAACTGTCAGGCTCGGCTGAGGTGTTCTTATCCAGTTTCTGCTCTGCTGTTCAGTTCCAATTCATGCCTGCTCTGTAGTTCCTTGTTAAGTCAATAAAGAGTTATTTCAGAGTTTCGGTTGTGATATATAGCACCTCTGGTCCTGGTTACTGACCCAGATTGGATCCATGAATACAGATGTATTTATTTGTTTGTTTGTTTATGATTTGATTTGATTTGATTTGATTTGATTTGATTTGATTTGATTTGATTTGATTTGATTTGATTTGATTTGATTTGATTTGATTTGATTTGATTTGATTTGATGATTTGATTTGATTTGATGATTTGATTTGATTTGATTTGATTTGATTTGATTTGATTTGATTTGATTTGATTTGATTTGATTTGATTTGATTTGATTTGATTTGATTTGATTTGATTTGATTTGATTTGATTTGATTTGATTTGATTTGATTTGATTTGATTTTATTTTATTTTATTTTATTTTATTTTATTTTATTTTATTTTATTTTATTTTATTTTATTTTATTTTATTTTATTTTATTTTATTTTATTTTATTTTATTTTATTTTATTTTATTTTATTTTATTTTATTTTATTTTATTTTATTTTATTTTATTTTATTTTATTTTATTTTATTTTATTTTATTTTATTTTATTTTATTTTATTTTATTTTATTTTATTTTATTTTATTTTATTTTATTTTATTTTATTTTATTTTATTTTATTTTATTTTATTTTATTTGAATGCCGCCCCTCTCCAAGAATTCGGGGTGGCTCACAACATATCAGAACAACATAACAATACATCTAAAACCCCAATTAATATGGTTAAAAAGACTTTAAAACTCTAATACAATTTAAAAGAAAAAAAACATCTCTTACATTCAGAGGTGGGCTGCTAAGGTTGAATTGTCACTTGTGCTCATCCCCATGGCTCTGAGTGGTAGTGGAGTCCAGCACAATTATGCTACTGCACCTGGGCTGGTACCAAAATCATGCGCAGAAACGCAGGTGCATCCATATTTCTGTGCGTTTTTTGCTTCTGTGCATGCAAGTGCAGTAGCATAATTGCGCTGGACTCCACTACCAATCAGAGCCATAGGGACAAGCACACATCACCGTTCCTACTTAGAAGCCCATCTCTGCTTACATTGTGTGTTAGAAGTAAATACAACTAGTTAAAACCTTTTAATACAAGAACCATGTAATTCCTCTACACCAAATTAACCATACAGTAGCTTGGCAACCAAAATTTGAATCAAATTTGCAAACACTTTTCAAGAGTAGGCCCTGTAGAACTAATTGCAATTGGTAAGAGAATTATAATCAAGATATTGTTCTGTCAAGCTCTCTGGTAGAATCCTCCCAAAAATTCACAGATACAAATTTCAGACACACACACACGTTTGAAAATTCAAAACAATGTTCTTTATACCGAAAATTCAAATAAACTAAGCACTCTTTTTGTATAGCAAAGAGCACTCATCTCCAAACAAACTGGTAATTTGTACAAGTCCCTTATCAGTTCTGAAATACTTAGCTTGCAGCTGTGAGGCAAGTCACAGTCCTTCTTCTTTCACAAAGTGAAACACACTTTGCTCTGGTTTAGTTTGAAAGTGGGGGGAAATCAGCACACAAAGATCAAAGTCAGCAAGGCAGGCACGAAACACAACAATCAGATAATCCTCCACAATGGCCAAACCCACAGGCTGCTATTTATAGCAGCCTCACTAATTACCACAGTCCCACCCAACCACAGGTGGCCTCATTTTCTTTGATAATAATCTCTAAGTTGTTGCTGCCTATGCATTGCTCTCCGCATGTGTGGCTGTATCATTAACTCTTGTTCCGAATCCAAGGAGGAGCTAGATAATTGATCTCCTTCTGAGCTGTCTGCCACACTCTCCTCTTCCCTGTCACTCATGTCTTCTTGGTCAGAGGAGCCTTCATCAGCAGATTCCACCGAGAGCAAAACAGGCCTGCAGCATGTGGATGTCTCCCCCACATCCACAGTCCTTGGGGCAGGAGCTGGGCCAGAGCTAACCACAACAGCTATGAATAGCCATTGCCCAATCTGATGTATTTTACACACCAGCTGCAATCGTACAAATGTCACATCCATCAGAGCAACTCTTGAAACAGGTGAGAGGTCGATGAGCACTTCTAAACTCCAAGCTTGCTCTTTTTGTAAAATATAATCATGTCCCAGAAAGACTTACCTAAATTCTTACTCAGTTTTCTTCTTACAAGGAGCACTTCAGTTCTGTGGAAGATTTATTTTCAATGTGTTTTCCCTCATCCAGGCTATTATAAAGTTTAAACAGCATTCAAAGGTATTTATGCTTTGCTACTTTGAAGTCAGATGATACACAGCATTACGACTGGATATCATCAGCATACTAATGGTAGCCTACTCCAAAGTGATGAATGTTTTTCTCTGTTTCAGTAGAAGTTAAACAGCAGAGAGTCAAGATAGGACCCTGTGGGACACTATTAGTTATCAAAGTGTCAAACAGTTGTCCTCCAAGGCAATATTCTGGCCATGCCCTTAAAGCAGTGACTTGAACCACTGTAAAAATAGTTTAATCAAAACATACTTCCAGATGGCCCATAGACATACCATGCTTTATGCTACTGCAAAATTCTGAGACGATCAAAAGAATTAAGAACAATATTCCCTATCTAGTTACTGGCTATCTATGAGGATGGCTACTCATCAATGCAATCAAATCAATCCTAGTACCATATTTGAAATAAAAGTATAGTTGGAATGGATCTAGATCAGTGGTGGGTTGCTATCGGTACGCCCTGGAGCTCCATTCCAGTAGTGGCCACAAGATTGCACAATTTCCATACAACCATTCTGGTGCTGTCTTCGCCAGTCTGTCTGGCAGCACCATATTTTTTTCCCTGAATTTTGGGGCCTTTTTTGCTTCTTGCACATGCACAGAAGCAAAATCCTGTGAGGGAATGCTCGTGCGAGATTTTGCCACTTTTTGCTTCCATGCATGCGCAGAAACAAAAAAAAATGTAAAAATCGAGCACGCGCGAGTGTCGACTCACAAGATTTTGGCACATTTTTGCTTCCTACGCATGCATGTGTGGACATGTGTGTGAGAGCACCCAAATCAGCAGGATTTGTGCACCGCGTACTGGTATGCAGGTAACTGGAACCTGTCACTGATCCAGATAAGCAGTTTCAACCAAATACAGTGATACCTCATCTTACAAATGCCTCTTCATACAAACATTTTGAGATACGAACTGGGCGTTCAGGATTTTTTTGCCTCTTCTCACGAACCATTTTCATCTTACAAACCCTCGCTTCTCTCCCGGCTGCTGCTGCTGGAAGCAGCGGCCAAAACAAGCGATTTTAAGTTAGCAGGCTCTGATGATTGAAAGGGAACTGGAGCCAGGCTTTCCCGTGGGGGGTCTCCCCCCTCCCCCATCCCATCTGCTAGAAAATGGCGCGTCCGAGAAGAGGTCTCCGCTCCGGGATGGCGGGTGGATAAAGCAAGGCTAGCGGAGTGCTTGTAGAAAAAGAGAAAGGGAGCCTGTGGAGCAATAAATGGCATGGGGGGGAGGGTTCCTGGAAATGTCGGGATTCAGGAAAGCTGGAGCAATAAATTGCACGAGGGGGTCCTGGAAATGAAATGGCTTATTTTGTGGGTGTAGCTTGATGGTCACGTGACTGGGTAGGAGTGGCTTGCTGGCCATGTGACCAGGTGGGAGTGGCTTAAACGATCATCATCATTCAAGTGAACTGTTAAGTCCTTGACTTACACGCTCTCTGGAGTGACAATTTGCTTCGGGTTTCCCGTGCTCTCTTTCTTGGGTTACTCTCTGCCTCAGGCTGGGTAGCTATGTAAATGGGTGCCAATCAACTATTGAGAAAAGATGGGGGAGGAAATGGGCCCCCCTGCAACTCCTGCTGGTGCTGGTCTCCCTGCCGCTCTGAGGAGGAGGAGGAGGATGGGAGGGTGGGATGGTCAGCTGGAGCTGGGCACACAGCTTCATTTATGTTGTGAGCCACCCTGAGTCTTCGGAGAGGGGCGTCATACAAATCCAATAAATAAATAAACCGTTCAACTCTTTCCTGCCCGCTGCCCACCCCTTGTGAAATATTAGGACATCTTCACTTTCAGAATCTGAATAATTTCACCAAACTGAGTATCAGTGGCACCACAGGAATTCACTGTAAAGAACACACCTGAGAAGAAGCAGCTGTTGGTTGATCTACAATCTGAGATAGACAAAGCCCCAAGCCAAGGAAACAAAGAAGATCAAACAAACTTAAGGCATCTACTTGAAAGGGAAAAAAGTGACTCAGGAAACTAGTCAAGCTGTTAATAAGGGCCACAGAAAGGGAACTGCAGCTTAATAGACTGTTTGTAGTTATTAATGTTCTACTCCTACTGCGTATACTGCATATATTCAATCCTATCTACATGCATCATTGAAATATTCAGTGAAATCTTGAACTGGGCCCTGACCAATCTGGGAATCATAGCTAGTGTGGGGGTGTTTGTTTTTTGGACTCTCAACTCTAAAAACTAGGCTTTCATATTTTTATTCTCTAAGTCAAAGCTTGCAATTTGTAAAGTGTTTATGTTACTACTATTAAGGATTTACAACTGCAATAAATACCTTGTGTTTGTACCAGAAACTGGCTCTGTGTGGGTGTGATTGGCAAACACAGAACACAAACAGTCAAAATTGGCAGACTATAAGATGGAGCTTTTGGTCAGTGAAATGGAATTCCTACAGACTATATTAAGATGTTAAAGTAAAGAAAAAGAGAATTGATATATAAGCAACTTAGGTCTCACAGAGTTGGCCTTCGGGTCCCGTCAACTAAACAATGTCGTTTGGTGGGACCCAAGGGAAGAGCCTTCTCTGTGGTGGCCCCGACTCTTTGGAACCAACTCCCCCCAGATATCAGAGTTGCCCCCACCCTCCTTGCCTTTTGTAAGCTCCTTAAAATCCACCTCTGTCGTCAGGCTTGGGGAAATTGAGACTTTCCCTTCCCCCTAAGCTTATAAAATTTATGCATGGTATGTCAGTATGTATGATTGGTTTCTTAAATTGGGGTTTTTTAAATTAACTTAAATATTAGATTTGTTTACATTGTATTATTATTGCTGTTAGCCGCCCCGAGTCTACGGAGAGGGGCGGCATACAAATCTGATAAATAAATAAATAAACAAACAAACAAACAAACAAACAAACAAATAAATAAATAAATAAATAATAAACTTCATGAAAGGAGGAAAATGCTAAAAGGCATTAAAGTAAAGACAGAATTGCTTAACTGTTTGGTTCCATAGTTCCCTCTAAGCTGAGCAGTGAGCAATCGCTCACTTAAAAATCATCATCAACTCAGAGTTTTCCAAATCTGCCCAGAAGCCGAGAGGGAAAGAGTGAGAGGGAAGGAGAGAGAGAGGAAGAGAAGAAGAGAGAGAAACAGATAGAAAAAAGAGAGGAAAGAAAAGAAAAAGAATGGGAGTAAGGAAGAGAGAAAGAAAATCAAAATCTAGTTTGAAAGCAGCTCAACTGTTTAAGTGGCATTTTGATATTGATAGAGTTGCCCTATTATGAGCTTACTGTTATAGACACACAGTACAGTATTTTATTTTGAAATTCTCTGAGGCAAAACAGGGTGGGGTTTTATTTGTTTGTTTGTTTGTTTGTTTGTTTGTTTAGTTTAGTTTAGTTTAGTTTATTTAGATTTGTATTTATTTATTTATTTATTATTTCTGTGCCACCCAGTCCCAAAGGGACTGCCGCTCAGACACTATACTTTTCCACCCACCCACCCCCAAAAATTAGAGGGAACACTGTTTGGTTCAATCATTTTCAACAAGCACTTCCCCAGAATATGTGAAAAAATATGAATAAAAGGGGTAGTGAAGGGCTACCAAAATTTTTACTACCACACTATGAGTGTGGCTTATGTAGGAAACCCTGCATTTTCTTTCAACATCTTTCAGTGCAAATTGGGTGCTCTGGGGTGGAGCTCCATTTTCACTACCCCACTGCGTCCCCCTCTGTCCAGGCAGTAGCCCACACCTGAAAAGGGTCATATGGAACAGAAAAGACTGAAATATTGAAAAGAAAATTTGGCCAGAGAATATAAATTTACTTTGGAAACGTGCACATTTCCAGGGTTAGACAAATTGCATCTCAAGCATTTGCTGATAATCTGCACACACAGTAACTATTTTTATGCTATTTTTAAAGAATTCATAGACAAGTGTCCAAAAAGTGGAGGGTGGTAAATAGCATCCCTATTTTCAAAAAGAAGAAAACAAGGATCCAAGATCAAGCAAAGTGGTGGAACATCAAATATTTGAAAAACTTATAGAGCTGATCATAAAGCAATTAAACTGCAAACACTTTGACAACAGTGTTGTAATTATAAACTAGAAGGATTTGTCAAGTCTTGCCAGGCTAATCCTATATCATTTTTAATTGAGGATTTTATTTAAAATGTATATTCCTTAATTGGTTGTGGAAGTATTGTAAATGTCATTTATTTTGATTTTAATGAAGCATTTTATACCCAGAAACCTACATTCTGATTAGTGGCTGGTTAAATTTGGGCTAGATAGCATGACAGTTAAATAGATAACTAGTTAGCTAAAAAAATACTAAAAAAATATTATCAACTGCTCCTAAAGAACAAAATTAAGACATCAGCTGGAGTATTAAATGGTTCAAATGTCAGTCCTTCACTTTTCAAGATCTTTATTGATTATTTGAATGAGGAGATGGAAGAAATTCTTATCAAAGTTATAGAATACATAGGACGAGGCAATATTAACATTTTGAAGGTAAAAATTAAATTCAGTCATAACAGGCTGGAGGTATAAACTGAAAATTCTAGGCCAATATTTGACAAAGGCAAGGGAGGTTCTTGGAAATTAAAAAAAAATCAGATGTATTAATGTAACTCCAAAAATCAGATGTATAAATGTAATTCCATTTTGTTCAACTATGCTCAGACCTACCATCAAGTAGTATCCTATGGTCACCATATTTTAGAACAACTCAGTTCAACTGGAACAGAGATAGCAACAAGGCAGAGGTAGCTTCTACTTGCCTTCGCCACCGGTTTACATCACAATTTGTATTTGTATTTGTATTTATTAGATTTGTATGCCCACCCCCTCCGAAGACTTGGGGCGGCTAACAACAATATAAAAAGACAATGTAAACAAATCTAATATTAAAACAGTCTAAAAACCCCAATTTAAAGAACCACTCATACATACAAGCATACCATGTATAAATTCTATAAGCCTAGGGGGAAGGGAAATTTCAATTCCCCCATGCCTGACGACAGAGGTGGGTTTTAAGGCGCTTTTGAAAGGCAAGGAAGGTGGAGGCAACTCTGATATCTAGGGGGAGCTGGTTCCAGAGGGTCGTGGCCACCACAGAGAAGGCTCTTCTCCTGGGTCCCGCCAAATGACATTGCTTAGTCGATGGGACCCGGAGAAGGCCAACTCTGTGGGACCTAACCACTGGGATTCGTGCGGCAGAAGGCGGTCCCGGAGATATTCTGGTCCAATGCCATGAAGGGCTTTATAGGTCATAACCAACACTTTGAACTAACAATGTTTTGCGCATGCATTTCCCTTCATGCAATTTTGCTTCAATGCATGCTCCGTAGCTGGAATCGGCCCAAAATACAGCTGAGGAGCCGATCAGCTGTACTTCAGGTGAAGAAATAAAGGTCGGTATTAACCCAGGGGCTGGCGGGAGGGCCAGCATTGAAAGAGGAGAAGCCATCCAAACAAGGAAAAATTCACAATTTTTTTTTTAAAGAAAAGATGGCGGCACCCGCAGACTGGTACCAACCGAATCGGATCCATGATATCACCAGTGGGCTACTACCTGTTCAGGAGATCAGTCCAATCCAGGAGGAACCCACTCTTGCAACAAGATTGATCAGGGAATAGAAATGAACCCTATAAAGGAAGATTGAAAGAAATGACAATGTTTAGTTTGAAAAGAGAAGACTAAACGTTCCTCTTTTTTTGAAATCAGGCTTTATGTTTTGCTATTTTTCTAAATCACTAACTCGTACCTTGCAAGTATAGGTAAGTACAATTTTGAATGGTCTTATTTTCACCATTACTAAATGAATGACAATAGTTTGGGGTACAACAAAAATAATGTCAAAAGTGTCAGTGCTTAGTAGCAGGAGGATTTTGGGGATTTTTTTAAAACTATGCTTCTTGCATTGATTAGTTTGCATTTGAGATTAGTATTGGATTCAGTTGAAGAAGTAAGGGCCATGCTTACCTGATTGGTGGTGTATGGAATGTTGTTTTGTTGTTGGGAGATGTTGTGGGATGGGTTGTGGGTCTTGTTTTTGATGCGTTTTGGCAGTAATCTATGTATAAGTTTGTTTCACCTACTGCCCACATACTGTGGGACAGAAAAATGTACACAACAGCAACTTATTGTTTCATATAAAGAATTAATATGCCGCACGAATCTGCCGCACGAATCCCAGCGGCTGGTTAGGTCCCACAGAGTTGGCCTTCTCCGGGTCCTGTCGACTAAACAATGTCATCTGGCGGGACACAGAGGAAGAGCCTTCTCTGTGGCGGCCCCGACTCTCTGGAACCAGCTCCTCCCAGGGATCAGGACTACCCCCACCCTCCTTGCCTTTCGTAAACTTCTTAAAACCCACCTCTGAGACATCCCCCCCCTTGCCTATGTAGCTGTATGTATGATATGTTTGCGTGTATGCTTTTTTATATATTGGTTTTATATATATTTTATATATTGGGGTTTTTTTAGGATTTTTAATGTAAAATTGTTATTTTAAACTTTAATATTAGATTTGTTACTGTATATTGTTTTTATCATTGCTGTGAGCCGCCCCGAGTCTGTGGAGAGAGGCGGCATACAAATCTAATTAATAATAATAATAATAATAATAATAATAATAATAATAATAATAATAATAATATGTTTGATGGATTCCTATGCCAAATATTTATCTTATAAGAAATTGCTTGGCTGGCAAATGTCCTAAAGGGCATATAATATTCTAGTGCAGAGATAAGCAATTCATAGTTCACAACAAATAAGGATCCTGGACCTTTGTATTGTGTGCTCATGTGTATGTGAGTGTGATTTCGTGCATGCATGCATACTTCTCTAGAGCCTGCAGTAACTAAACTTAGCATCTTTCCTACCATTCTGAAGAACATATGAAAAGTATAGTCTAAGTTCTATAATCAGTTGTTCTAACAATAAAAAATTCTCCCCAAACCTATAACATAAGAAAAGAACAAGACAAATGTAAACCTATTTTTCTTATTACTAAAACTAAAACCAGGAAATATAAGAATAGTTAAAATAGTAATTCACCTTATCTTCAGTTCATTATTATTTCTCCTCCTCCTCCTCCCTTCCTCCTCCTCTTCCTCCCCCCTTTCTCTCTCACCCACACATAATTAAACCCAAAATTCAGATACTTTGGAGTCCACAATCTTGTATCAAAATATCTCTTAAGCTGAGAATTGGCCATTGATTCATATTTAAGAACTGTCACAGCAAGGCCTATGGCTAGTCAAAGGTACTTATTTTAAATGGATGTGAGTTTAAGTTTCACAAAATCAATATAAATCATAAATAAAATTAACAAGCTGAACCAGGTTTTATCTGCTCTTTAGAAATGACTTATGACTTTGAACTTTAGAAGAACCAGAAAGTGTTATTTTCATATAATGAATTTTGTAACGTAATTTCAAGTGCACTGAAAAGATTTCGGTTGTAACTAAGTGCTAATACATGGATTCAGATACAAGAATAATAAATTTATAAAGAATTGTTGTCAAGGGAAATGTGTGTGTTTAAAAATTTTATTCTTGTATTTTTGTAAGAACTGAAAGTTGGTGGAAAATTTAAAAACGGAAAGAAAAATCCTAACCTAAGCCAATAGCTGCAGCAAATAGCTGAAGTCCACACATAAGCTTCCAGACTATCACAAAATACATCAAGGTAGTGCTAAAGAATGTACAGATCAATTTCAATTTGTTCTGGGTTAGTTTTACATTTTCTCTTATTTTATTCTGTCAAGAACAGAGCATTACTGGGAGGAGGGTAAACAGAAACCATCTACACACCATAATTAACAATTCCATTAATGGAATATATATTATTCCATTAATATATTATATATTATATATATTAATATATATAATTATATATATACTGTTTCAGTTTCAGTTTCAGTTTAATCAGATTTGTATGCCGCCCCTCTCCGCAGACTCGGGGCAGCTCACAGCAACAGCAATACAAGACAAATCCAATATTAAATTAATTTTAATAACACCACAAGTTAAAAACCAGTCATACACACTAGCATACCATGCATAAATTTTATAAGCCTAGGGGGAAGGAACATGTCAATTCCCCCATGCCTGACGACAGAGGTGGGTTTTAAGGAGCTTACGAAAGGCTAGGAGGGTGGGGGCAACTCTGATATCTGGGGGGAGTTGATTCCAAAGGGTTGGGGCCGCCACAGAGAAGGCTCTTCCCCTGGGTCCCGCCAAACGACATTGTTTAGTTGACGGGACCCGGAGAAGGCCAACTCTGTGGGACCTAACTGGTCGCTGGGATTCGTGCGGCAGAAGGCGGTCCCGGAGATATTCTGGTCCGGTGCCATGAAGGGCTTTATAGGTCATAACCAACACTTTGAATTGTGAATTATAAATATATATTATTATATATATTATTAGTTTTTTCTTAATATTAGATTTGTGCCTATATATATTGTTTTATCGTTTGTTGTGAGCCGCCCCGAGTCTTCGGAGAGGGGCGGCATACAAATCTAATAAATTATTATTATTATTATTATTATTATTATTATTATTATTATTACATATTTTCCACTAAATTCACAACTTTTGTATTCAACTTTTAATAATAAACACTTTTTAATAATAAACACCTTTCCTGGGCCAGGAATCTTAGCAGGCTTTGGAACTAATGAATTTTTGGATGGAAGACCTTCAGAAAACATAGGGCTAGATATTAGAAGGTGGGGAAATGAAGGCAATGACAAACCAATTTCATTTTATGAAAATAGATTACATAGATAGCTAGATAGCTAGAAAACTAAACAGACAGACAGACAGCAGACACAGAGAGAGTTTAACATACCTCCCATTTTCAACTGCTTTGTCTGAATTTTTGACATATTAATGAAATGCATTTATTACTGCTAATCCAAGTGCAGTGAACTCTAGTTTGAAGTTTGCTACATTTCACATTCAAATCTATCGCAGAGTTTTAAAAATCTTCTAAGAGATATACTGGTTCCCCCTTCCATGAATTCATATGGAATCTGAAGTTAAATATAGAAAAAAAAAAATCAATATGTGTTCAAGGCAAGATGTTCTCCTGATTCTAATTCTGACCTTTATTCATTGATTACTTCTACTGTCAGGACCCTATGTATATACAGCTCATATAGACTTTTGTAGAAATGCCAAATAAATATGCTGGAATATGCAGTTCTGCAAGATCCTTCCCTAGTTCTTAATGGTAAAAAGCTGGTTATATTGTTTTTTTTAAAAAATTATTATTATTATTATTATTATTATTATTATTATTATTATTACTATTATTATTATTATTATTATTATTATTATTATTATTATTATTATTTGCTTGACATTCTTATAAATGCATATGAGTTGCATTGTTTTTGGGTTTTGTTTTGCTTTTTTGCTTTCATTTGCAGAGTTCTTTTTAATTTGGGTTCATAGGAGCTTGTTTTAAAGGGGAGAGAGAGAAGTAATGAAATTTAAGGGAAAATGTTATTAGGAAGATTACAAATATAATTAATATTTTTAGAAGTTTTTGACAAATACTCCTGGAAAAAAACTTTAAATATGAAAGGTTTGTTCTCTCACTATTCTATATATGCCTGTTTAATTAATATTTTGAAGACATTTTAGTAGTATTATTGAAGTCAAATGAAACTTAATGTCTTGATTTATGAGAGTAGGATGCATTGCATAATCGGGGTGGATGGATCTACCTGAAATGCTTTTATACCAGGGGTGGGCAATTAATTTTGCCATGGGGCCGCATGAGAAATTGGGATGGTTTTAGAGGGCCAGATTAATATAATTAACTCAGTTCTACCCAATACTGTATATTATTGGGTAGAACTGAGTTAATTATATTATAATTATCAATTATAATTATATATTATATTATATTTATATAATTATATATTATAATTATATTATCATTATAAATTAATTCCCCACCCCTTCCTTCCTTCCTTCCTTCCTTCCTTCCTTCCTTCCTTCCTTCTCCAGATGGAGAGAAGCTTCTGTCTCTCTGATTTTCTCTGCCTTTTATTTCTGCTTTTGGGCAGTTCTTTACTTCTCTTTCAAAATATTCCTTTCAGGTGCCTCTCTTCAACTGACCTACATTGTCAGTTGAGAAAACATAGTGGAGGCTTTGCCTGAAAGGAGCTTTGGATTCCTTTTCTTCTTCTTCCTCCTCCTCCTCCCCTCCCCCCCCCGAGAGATGGGGGGGGGTTGCTTTAAATTTCTTGGAAAAGCCAATGAAACCAATGAACAATTTAAAAATGAGCATTTATTGGACTTTTGCAAAAGGCTATGGAAAGAGAATTTCTTCTTCCTTTCTTCCTCCATCCATTTCTCCTTCCTTCCTTCCTTCCTTCCTTCCTTCCAACCTCCATGGGCCTGTCACAGACAGCAGGCGGGCCGCATCCGGCCCCCGGGCCGCACTTTACCCAGGTCTGTTTTATACAGTGCACTCTTCATAAAAGTTTTGAATTGATTAAAAAAAAATCACACAAACATGAGTTAGCTCTAGTTTGTGAATAAACTAAGATATTTTGGAACAGAATTTTGCAAAAATCCAGGGTATTTTTAGCCAAATTGCATATAATGAATAGATATCTATCTCTATACTGTATGATTTGAATGGTTCTATGTGTTCCAGTTTTATTGTGCATTTATTATGCAAGACAAGGATATATACTGTAAGTGCAGAGAGGCAATCAGATGTAAATATCTAACAGAAAGATATTACTTTTGGCTATTGAAAGTCAAAGCCCATGGGAGTGTAGTCAACCATCAAAATAATATCTATGGATTACCGTAGGTCAGTGATGATGAACCATTTTTTGGCTCACATACCAAAAGGGTGTGTGTGCACGTGCTAGCATGTGTGCACATGCCCACATCAATTCCCTTCCCCGTATGCATATGCCCCCATAATTCCATTGTGCACGCACACAATCCACCCTGTCCCTGCACATGCGCACAGGCCTCACTGAAGCCTGAAACAGTGAAAAAACAGCCAAACAAGCAAAGCAGAATTTTGGGGAAATGGACTTCCTGTTTGCCTGTTGTGCTGTTTTTTGCATTCCAGAGCCTTCAGGAAAGCTTATTGAAGTCTGTTTTTCTGAATTTCTGGTTTTCCTGTTGGATTATTTTTTGCACTCCGGGGCTTCAGGGAAGCTCCCTGAAGCCTCCAGAAGGAGAAATAGCCTTCCTCAAGGCTGAAAACCAGCTGGCTAGCATGCACATATGTGCTAGAGCTGACATAGGGCAATGCCTCATGTGCCCTTCAACATGGCTCCATGTGCCACCTGTGGCACGCATGCCATAGGTTTGCCATCACATCTTTAATGAACTGGAAAGGGAGTATACATGATTATTTTCATAAATGCAAGCTTACTGGAGCTGGGATTCAGAGCTTCTCTTTGGCTATGATTTATCACTTCAGATCAATTTATGGCCATTTACAAATATGCTGAACCGGCTGTAAATCAGCAAGGGACCATAAAATACTGGCTAAGTTTGTTTCACCCCCAACGTCTACCAGATGAGTGCAAGGCAATGTAGCTCCTGCACTAGGAACCAGACTGAAATGATGAAAGAAGCTGGGAACAAGGAGACAGATCATCTCTTTCTTTCTCTCATCCAACTTGACAGACCTGGGCCTGCCATCTGCAGGAATGTTTACATCTCTGCTGTGATAGGAATAATCCAAAAGGATATTTATCTTACTTGACAGCTGACCCCTTATACAACCTGTGGCTGAAAAGAGAAGTTGAGAAGGATAAATGAATAATACTCTTGCCTCCATAAACTATGCTTATATTCTCTGTAAGGTTGGGGGGCAGATTGGCTTTTGTGATTCAACTTCATTTGTTTTGTTTTCTCTTCATTGTTTCATTTTTTTAATTTTTGTAGGCATGAGTGTTTCTTTTTAATAGCACACTCTGAATAAATTATAGTCATGCATTGAACCAAAATTCCCAATGGATACATTGAATATTTTTCTCCTAAAAGAATAATAAATAGAGCCCCTGACTGTAGATCTGAAGGTCAGCGGTTCAAATCTCATCACCGACTCAAGGTTGACTCAGCCTTCCATCCTTCCGAGGTGGGTAAAATGAGGACCCTGATTGTGGGGGCAATATGCTGACTCTGTTAAAAAGTGCTATTGCTAACATGTTGTAAGCCGCCCTGAGTCTAAGGAGAAGGGCGGCATAAAAATCGAATAAATAAATAAATAAAATAAATAAAGGTTGACTCAGCCTTCTATCCTTCCGAGGTGAGTAAAATGAGGAGCAAGATTGTTGGGGGCAATATGCTGATTCTGTAAACAGCTTAGAGAGAGCTGTAAAACCACTATGAAGCGATATATAAGTCTAAATGCTATTGCTAAAATAAGACATCCCCCGATAATAAACCCAATTGGTCTTTTGAGTGCATGGCTTCTTTAAATCATTCACAATCAATTTATACTAGCATTATTTGAGCTTTCCCTATGCTTACTGTAAATCATTTGCAACCTTCAATTTGTTTTGGTGCTTTATTAACAGGCAGTAATTGCAGGCTTCCCAAGTAAACCCATTGCTAATGCATTGCTAAGCAGGATGCTATACTTTGCCCTTTGTATTTCATAAAATGGAATCTTCTTTGTTATGGAATGAAATAATATAAATCAAGAGACTTAATAATTGCTGAACTTGTTTAACTTAGGTATTACATATTTCTCTACCAGTATTTCCCATGGTTTAAAAAAATCTCCTTAAATGTTAATAAGAGTATTCCTTTAATGCATTAACATATGTTCCTGGAGTTATGAACCTGTCTGCTGAAAGGTTAGTCTCTGTTCTCCTTATTAGTGTAGTTTGAAGTAACTGAGCACATTGTCCGTGTGAAACTTTTGAACATGGAAAAATTAGAAGTCTGAGAATTAAATTCAGGTTTAATTCACAGAGCCAGTTATTGTCTAATGGTTAAGTCATAAGCCTAGAAAACAGAATACCATGAGTTCTAGTTCCTTTTAGCCGTAAAAAGCCAGCTGGGTGACCTTGTGCCTATATATATATATATGTGATACATATGATACATGTGATACATACAGAATATAGTTGTCGGCTATGAATAAATTAACTGCCTTGAAATGGCCCTGGGTTGGGCCTAGAGGCAAAAAACCTTGGTAAATATTCATTTTAATTGAGGATATTCCTCCAATCAGTAATAATTGAAGTTTTTTCCAATTTGTTAGGTCTTTGTAAATTAGTACTTATATTCTGCTATAATTATCTTCTTTTCTTGATGAGCACTTTGCCATTAGTCAAATTCCTAAATATTTCACTTTTTTAAACACCTGCATATTTGTTATTTCTTCCAATTCTTTGTCCTGATTTTTAGTAAAGGCTTGAATATTTACTCTTATTTTCTAGTGGTTAATCCTTTATTTTCCTGTTTCTATCAATAAAGTCCAATGTTAATAAAAAAGGAAGAGGGGATAGTGGACATCCCTGTCTTGCCCCTTTTTCAATATCAAACAATTCGGTACATTCCACATTCACAACAGCTCTAGCCTTTTCTTTTGAGTAAATAGTCTCTATTATTTTTGTAAATTTCTATCCATTTCTCATTAGAATAACTTCTTTGGCCCCAAAGGATATAATTTAAAAGACAGTTGTAATATTGTAATATTCAATATTCTTCCTGAACTAGTTTCCAATCATTAAACATTGTTACATAAAGTGATGATTAAGTAGAAGTTGCAAATTTCCTATTTTGACTTTCCTCTTCATATAGCAGAAATTGCAACAACAATAGCAAAAATCATAACCTTTTTTCTGTTGAAGTCTTGTCAAGTATTGTCAAGGTAAGTATTGTCGTGTTGAGGAACTCTTGTAATTTTCTTGAGTTGATCTTCCCTTTCCTCCTGTATGAAAAGTTGCTTTGTTCATGTTTTGTGCATTGTACAACTGTAGAATATACATTCTTGAGCAAAAATGATGACTCGTGTGTAAATAAAGAAATAAATACAAAATGAGGTAGGAGACTGTTGATATTAGTACCAGTGATAATAAATAGAGTGATAGCAGAACTGGGAATTTCTGGAAACAATTCCTATTTCTGAAACTTAAAGCAAATACTCACCAAACAAAAATGGCACAAAGGGAATGTTTTTTACTCTCTATTCTAGAAATGCAAAATGTTAAGGATCCTTTCCATGCAATTGGTCATCAAATAACATGGCCAGTTATGACTTAAATGGTTTCTAGGGCATGACATAAATGGTTACTAGGGTAGCAACTCACACATTCTAGAACTAAACTGAATTTTCTGATGACCAGAACAATAGAGAAACACAAAGGAACAGGGTCCAATCTGGAATCAGTTCTTAGACAGATTTCCACCTTGTTCTATTGAGCCCAGGCTAGGATTTACACAGGATTCTGAAGCAGGACTCGGTCATAATTTGAGGATCTCTATTGAACTGATTTTAGTAAGTTTCGCCCAATGTTCATACTGGCATTTTGATTGCTTATTAGATTTGCTAGAATTCTACCTGCTGCTCAAGGAGGAAGGGATGATATATTGAGTTTGTTATGCTTATTGTAGATGCAGTCATGAAGGCCTGCCTGGAAATTGCCTCTTCTTTTTCACTTTTTATTTGCTTCTTTTTCTTGCTCCCTTTCACAATTTATTTCTGTTCTTACCACATTCTGAAGTAGTCAAGCCTGACCCTTTTTCATTCCAAGTAGAGAAGGGGAGAGATTATTAATATGCAGGAATCCAGGGGTACGTTAAGGGTATTTTCATTTGTAGTTAATTTTCCACTTCTTTTCTTCCCTTTGAGACTCAATGCATCTTGTTCATGCTTGCATGATTCAATATATGGTTGAGATGGGGAAGGGAATACAAAATAAAATTCTGCATCCTTTTTTTTAATCCTTTTTATTTGCTTCACTCACCCTGAGTTGCTTTCTTTCTTCACAGCAACTTTTTTTACTTTTTAAACAGACAGTAAAAACGGCTTGGTGCTAATTCTATATGGAGAGATTGTATCAAAAGCTCAGGCAAATCTCAGAATGGCAAAACTACTTTAAACAGTGCTTATCTTAAAAAAAACCCTTCTAGACTGCACTGGAAAAAATGCAGAGGCCTACTTAAAAGAACCCACATGCTGGGAATGCATGTGTATGTGTAAAAAAAAAAGTCGTGACCATACAATTGAAGCCTCACCACTTTTTACAAGAGATGCATGTAAAATTGGATGTAGCTTCCATTGCATCATGCCAGAAACCAACTTGACTTTTTCCCTCCCTTCTTCATCCTCCCCAGTGTACTTCTTGGGAATGCACAACTAGTCACATTTTTTTTTTGTCTCCAAAGTCTCATGAGATGGCAATGTTTAATGCAGGGGATCTATTTATCTCTCTCAGTAAGATGAGCAGGTACTTTCAACGAGAAGGGGCTCCATGTGTAAGAGTTCTCCAGAATGACTTAAAAAGTATTGATGATTAATATCATCCTTATGCTTCTTGTGTTGTGAATTTATGATGCTTTGTCACCCCGGTGTGTTTTTAAAAATTGGAAATTTTTCTACATATTTTTCTTTCATAGGCAATTTTAAAAAAGATATGTCCCTTTTGAATCCTATGACATCATGGACCAATCATTGTAGTTTTAAAGAAGTAGTATGCCATTAAATTCTAGGATTTTTTTAAAAAATCTCAATTTAGCCTAGAGTCCTGGAATTCCCTGATTATCCCCCTTCAAGATAAAAACCATGCATAATTGTACCGTGCATTTTGATTTATTTTATTTTATTTTATTGGATTTGTATGCCGCCCCTCTCCGTAGACTCGGGGTGGCTAACAACAGTAGCAAACAGCATATGACAATCCAATATAAACAGTTAAAAACCCCTATTATAAAACCAAACATACATACAGACATACCATGCATAAAATTGTAAAGGCCTAGGGGGAAAGAGTATCTCATTTCCCCCATGACTGGTGGCAGAGGTGGGTTTTAAGAAGCTTACGAAAGGCAAGGAGGGTGGGAGCAATTAAAATCTCTGGGGGGAGTTGGTTCCAGAGGGTCAGGGCCGCCACAGAGAAGGCTCTTCCCCTGGGTCCCGCCAAGCGATATTGTTTAGTTGACAGGACCCGGAGAAGACCCACTCCGTGGGACCTAACTGGTCGCTGGGATTCGTGCAGCAGAAGGCGGTCCCTGAGATAATCTGGTCCAGTGCCATGAAGGGCTTTATAGGTCATAACCAACACTTTGAATTGTGACCGGAAACTGATCGGCAACCAATGCAGACAAGCATTTACCAAAAATATCTGTTCACCTCACTATCATCATCATCAACAACATTATCATCGAGGAACTTCCAATTAAATACCGTGGTGAGAAGTTGAATATCATCACAGAAACCAACTTGACTTTTTGCCTCCCTTCTTCAGAATGCACAACTGGTAACCTTAAAGAAAATATCTGCAACTCTATTTTGTAAAACAGAACAACCACTGTCTATCTAATTGTTATCCAGTTATGTATAAACTGGAAAAGAATGCACCTGAACTGAGCTGCGGTAACTAACTATTATTGTGTGCTCTAGAATTTTAGAGTTAAGAAACAATGATGTTAAGAAGAGCAACCCTTTTAAGATGAGGACATCCTTTAATAAAAGTGACAACTGATGCCCAGAAATAGTAATCTGGCTCCTGCATGTCAAGTTTAGTTAGACTCTACACAATTTATTCTTCTGGATGAATACATATGACCACTGCGGAAATAACAGTATTGAATCTGTTCTCTCACCACATATAATCATTATATGACTTTATGCTACATTTGTTGCTTTTATTACAGGTCTTCTGATTTACATCTTATATATGTGATGTTCTCTATTTTTCTTTCAGAAGCCATCTCTATATTGTTTTATATACAATTTTTTCAGATGGCTCAAAAACTATTCCTATGCAGTATAAAGTAGAATAATCCACTAACATAGATATCAAATTTATTATGCAATGTACTTCAGTAGGTTCATTTAAATTTAGTGCATGTCATCCCAACACTGACCTTCAAGAGCCTCATTTTACCTGTGGCCCCAGGTATAATAGCTTCAAAAGCTGTTTTCTCACTAATATTTCTTATGCAGACTTCCTGCATCACCTTTGGCATTTATTTCTATGATTCTTGATGTCAAACATTCTACTGTTTGGTTGGTGGGAGCTCTAAAGGGTTACTTCCTTTCATCCTAGAATATTCAATAGTAAAAAAAGAAACATTTATTTATTTATTTATTTATTTATTTATTTAGTTAGTTAGTTAGTTAGTTAGTTAGTTAGTTAGTTAGTTAGTTAGTCCAATATACAATGAGGGTTTTAGTGGGTATATATCTATATACACATAGTAAAATACATGATGAAGGTTATAGAGAAGATACTCATAGTAAAATATATCTAAGAAATAATAGAAAAGAAGGTATAGTAATAGAACATATCAATGAAAGAATAGCAGAAGAGATATAGGAATAGAAGAAAGGTATCGGAGATATAGGAGAGCAATAGGACAGGGGCCGGAAGGCACTCTAGTGCACTTGTACTCACATCCAACTCCTTACAATATCTACAGATGACCTCTGCATTATGATGAAGAATACAAGCCCACACCAGGAAATCACCAATTCAGTAAATCACCAGTAAATCATCAATTAATTACTATCCAAGCTGCCAAGCTGACATAATATTGCTTTCAAAAGAAATCTGGAGAAAGAGAAATGTGAAGTCCCATTTCCAATTCTATTGGAAATTGTCACAGAAGGCTCACCTAGTTAATGAGGAATGTCTCTTGATATGTAAAGTTTGTATGATTAAGAGCATGAATGTGATATGTTAGATTGCTCTAATGAAGCTTTTCAAATCTAGTAATAGATTCCTGGTGTTGTTAATGGAATTTATTGACTTTGCTTTAGTGCTGCATGAAAAAATCCTCATTGTATGGAAACTTCTTGTAACATAAATTTGTAATATTCATGCTAACCAGCCTGTCCAGAATTACAGGTTCATTAGCAGAGACTGCTGGAAAAGAATAGATAAACCATTGTTCCTAGCTTTATCTACATGACGAGTCTATGGCAGGAACCTTACAATATTACTTAATGCCCTATCTGAAGTCACTCAGAAGATCCATCTATTTTGGCATGTTATTATGTATACGTTTTTAACTTTACTAGAGTTCTGATACATATATTTCTTTGTCTTATAGACATCATATCTTATGAGCAAAACCAGAATAGTATTATTACTGCTTATATGTTTAAGTATTCCAGTTTCTAAAATCATTGCATAAATTGACATTTTTTTAAAAAAAGCAATTTGGTTAAGACTCAAATTACAAGGAAACATTGTTAAGACATTGCTGGAGAGACGGAGTAACGACACGGACACCAGAGCTGGATTTAAAATTGGGTCATTTTTATTAACATAAATTTGCATAATTTATTCAAATACTTTGCATAAATTAGCATAAACAACTATGACCCGGAACTGGACCTGCAGGGTCAAACAAATACTTCCGGGGCGGAAATGACGTTATGCCAGTAAACATTCCTGGGCAACACATGGGCGTATCTCGATGCAAGGTCCAGGTGAGGGCCAGGCCGTCACCTGTGACCTTTTCTGCCATGCTGTGCATGAGGGGGGTCCCACCGGCTAACCCGAATCGGGGAATTAAAGGTGCAGGACCCAAAGACAGGTTCCCCCCAGCTGCTCAGGCAGAAACTCCCTCCATGAGCTTGCAAAGAACCTGTCAATCATCCCCAAAGATGCCCAAGGGAGAACGCGCGGTTGCTAAACCACCCAATTTTCCGCCCCTAACCTGCCTACCCAAATGACCAAAGGTAAGCCAATTAACCTAATTAATGCAAGCACCCCCTAACCGCACAGCCATCACCCCAGTGTGGAATGGGCGAAAAAACAGCTCAGCTAAAAGGCAGAACTGCAAAAAATTCCCATTCGGCCCCCTAAGGGCGACCCCTAAGCACACTGCAAAATAGTGGAGGGCGGGCGGGTGTCTGCTCTGAAGCTTGGTCCGGGCGAAAAGGAAGAGCCCCGGGCCTGCTCGCCCTTATATAGGGCAAGCAGGCCCCGCCCGGACCAATCAGGGGCCTGGCCAATCAGGCCCCAGTCTCCCGAGCGAAGTCTCGCATCGCGAGACTTCGCCCGGGATCCAAGATGGCGGCCGCCATGAGGGACCGTGTCTCCCGGTCCCTCCAGCAAAGCCTGCCTGCCGGGTAAGTCCGGCGCTGTCATTGCTGGAGAGACGGAGTAACGACACGGACACCAGAGCTGGATTTAAAATTGGGTCATTTTTATTAACATAAATTTGCATAATTTATTCAAATACTTTGCATAAATTAGCATAAACAACTATGACCCGGAACTGGACCTGCAGGGTCAAACAAATACTTCCGGGGCGGAAATGACGTTATGCCAGTAAACATTCCTGGGCAACACATGGGCGTATCTCGATGCAAGGTCCAGGTGAGGGCCAGGCCGTCACCTGTGACCTTTTCTGCCATGCTGTGCATGAGGGGGGTCCCACCGGCTAACCCGAATCGGGGAATTAAAGGTGCAGGACCCAAAGACAGGTTCCCCCCAGCTGCTCAGGCAGAAACTCCCTCCATGAGCTTGCAAAGAACCTGTCAATCATCCCCAAAGATGCCCAAGGGAGAACGCGCGGTTGCTAAACCACCCAATTTTCCGCCCCTAACCTGCCACAGGAGCGGGGGTCAGATCTCTATCTTGGCCCCCCGACTCCCCCCTCTAGCTGCGCCAGCTCACGCAGAGACCGCTGCAGGTCCTGTAAAAAGATGGCGTTCCCCTGGTCAGACAGGTGAACGCCATCATTACGGTAGAGCCATGGCTTATCTATTGATATAAGGGGATGAGGTATTACCACTCCACCCATTTCTCTAACCGTTTTCCCCATAGCCCTATTCACCCGTCTCCTAGCCCGGTGAATGGCCCTAAGGGAAGAGGCATCCCTCCACACAATCCTAGGTAATATGTCTGACCACACCACTTGCGTGGTGGGCCAGACCTCACGAAGCCTTCGCAGGTCTTCGCGTGCCTGGATGAGCAGCGCCAGGCCTCCCAGCATGCACAGGTCATTGCCACCTAAGTGCAATACCAGCCACCTGGGTGCGGCCACAAGACGCTGCCCACTCAGACCCCTTTGGGCGCGACTCCAGGAGCCGCCCCCCATATTGCCGGGCGCAGCGCAATGCTGACCGCCCAGCAACGCCGGTAGGAGACCCTCCCACCGCATACCTCTCCGGCCCATCCAGGTAACGTTGACCCACCGCCCCAGGGACAGGTGGGTCCCGATGGCGCTCCTGGCTGCCGCGCGGCCGGCCCAGAAAATCATGCTGTGGCCACACAGCAGCGCCGTCGGTTTCGTGTTAGCCTGGGGACCTGCAAGAGGACACAGACACAGAGAGGTTACCTAGCCTAAGCCCTGCCTGGGATCCTCAGCGGGCCTAACATAACCCAAATATGCCGCTGACCGCCAGCGGCCGATCTCCCGAATCCGATGGGCCGGGAAACCAGAAAGTGCCGCACTAGTGGCGGCGCCGATACGGAACGAATGCGTTCCATAACCGGCGGGATCCATGCCCACCTGGGCCATCGCCCTAGATACTAAAGCCCAGAATTGGAAACGGGTCAGAGGGGTACCATCACAATGCCTAAACAGGTACCCCTGACCTGACCCCCTCATACCACAATAAAGCCGTAGGGCGGCCACCGGACACACCGACTGGTCGGTGGCCGCACTAAGTTGTAAGGCAACCCCTCTGTGCAGCTGATCCGTTTTAGACCTTCTCACTACAAGGGACACCCCCCCTTGCCTAAAGGTCAGATCAGCGAACTGGAAGGCCCGGAGCGAAGTGTCAGCCTGAGACGAAGCCATGGCCTCGCTGACCCGAAGGGCCCCAAAGAACATGACACAAGCCGCTGCCCTGAAAAGACGGGCCTCGTACAATGAGGAACACAGACTGCCAAAAACCACGTTGATAGATGACAGCTGCTCCACCGTCAGGGGCTGACGAGTGTCACCTGGGGCCCCCGCTTGCTCCCTAAGCCAGCCCTCCAGCATCTTCCGGATGCGAAAGTCACCCGAAAGATCTGCAAACCCCCCCCGCCTTGGACAGAAAGGCGAGGCCGGCTAACCGGGACCGGATCGTCCTAACTGACAGGCCACGCTGCCTAAGTTGGACGCAAAACTCGGCCAAATGCTCTACAGGGACAGGCCAACTAAGCTGGTAACCCCTGCCCTGCCTAAACTCCCCAAACTCCTTACCTGCACGCTGGTATGCCCTGAGGGTGCCGGGCGCTACAGACAAGGAGATTGCCCGGGATGCCTCGCTTCTCCACCACTCTGAATCCCTCCCAGACTCCAGAGGTGGCTGGGGAACGCTTCTGGCAGTTCTCGGGCCCACGGGGCCAGGGTCCGAAACCTGGACAACTGACCACGGGACAAGGCATCAGCAACCCCGTTATCTAACCCGGGGACATGCTTAGCCAAAAACAATGCGTTTAGAGACAAGGACCTGTGCACAAAATGGCGGACAAGCCGCATGACCCTGTCGCTCTTTGAGGACAGGGCATTCACCACATGGACAACCGCTAGGTTGTCACACCAAAAGTGCACAGTCTTGTCCCTAAACTGCTCCCCCCAAAGCTCTAAGGCCACTATCAAGGGGAAGAGCTCCAGGAACGTAAGGTCCTTAACCAACGAGGTGGCACTCCATTCCGGAGGCCATGCCGACCAGCACCACTGGTCACCTAACACTACCCCGAAACCACAAGTCCCCGCGGCGTCAGAGCAGAGCTGCAACTCAGCTTCCAAAAGAAGCTCGTGCCTCCAGAAAGACAACCCATTAAATCTGTCCAAAAAATCCCGCCACACGCCGAGGTCCGCCCTGACCCCGGCGCAAAGGCGGGTACGATGATGGGGCAAACGGAGCCCCTTCATCGCATCATACAACCTCCTGGAAAAGGCCCTTCCAGGAACAACTAACCGGCAGGCAAAATTAAGAATGCCTGCCAGTTCCTGAAGCTGCCGTAGGGTCACCTTCCGGCAGCCCAGAACCTCATCAAGCTTCCGCCTAATCTTTACCAACTTCTCAAGGGGCAATCTGGAAGATTGCTCCTCCGAGTCCAATTCAATACCCAGAAAGGTAATCCTGGTGGCGGGGCCTTCGGTCTTCTCAGGGGCTAAAGGCACCCCTAAGTGAGCACAAAGGGCTTCGAAGTCCCGCATCAAAGCAAAACATTGCTCCGAATGCGCAGGCCCCGCCAAAAGGAAATCATCAAGGTAGTGAACGACCGAACCCAGGCCACTGTGCCTCCTGAGCGCCCACTCCAAGAAGGTGCTAAAACTCTCGAAAAGAGAGCACGAGACAGAGCACCCCATGGGCAAAGCCCTGTCCACGTAATAGCCCCCCTCGAAATGGAAGCCCAACAGCTCAAAGTCGTCTGGGTGTATGGGGAGGAGCCGGAATGCCGACTTAATGTCGCATTTGCCCATAAGGGCTCCCACCCCACACTTCCTAACCATGGTCACGGCTGCATCAAAGGATGCATACCGGACCGAACACAACTCGTCAGGAATGAAATCATTCACTGACTCCCCTTTTGGAAAAGACAAATGGTGAATCAACCTAAATTCACCACTCGCCTTTTTGGGGACCACACCTAAGGGAGACACACGAAGATTCGGGAAGGGTGGCTCCGCAAAGGGCCCCAGGACCCTGCCTTCGGCAACCTCCTTCCCAATCTTCTCCCTAACAATGTCTTCATGACCAACAACCGACCTAAGGTTGTCAGACATGAAGGCCTTCCTAACACCCTGATAAGGGATCCTAAATCCCTCTGTAAAACCTAGCAAGAGAGCGGCCGCTCTCGAGCGAGGGTGGTAGTCGCCCAACCAACCCTCAAGCACCCCTAAATTAATTGGGCTGGGCCCCTTTTCCCCCAGCAGGTGGGGGAGGCTTTGGGGGACCCGAGCCTTTCTTTTCACTCCCCTTCTTGGGGCGGGGGCACACGGCTGCGGAATGGTTTCCCCCACAACCTCCGCAGGCGTGACGAAACCTACAAGTGGGGCGAAAACACGCCCCCTTTGCAGCAAACTCATGACAAATTAAAGAGACACCCTTACTAACGGCACCCGCCACTGCCTTTGCCGGCGCGGGCGTCGCAGGCTCCTCTTCCATAAAATGACCGCTATCGGTCCTATCACAGCCCTCCTTCCCCGACATATGAGTGGCCTGGAACCACAGGTCCGGAACCACCATATTCCAAGGCAAGTAGGGTTCATGAGCAATGCGCATACGGAAGCCCTTGTCATAGTGCCTCCATATGGTCCCCCCATACTCGAAATGGGCCCTCGCTATCAGGTCGATGTACTTCAACAAGGCAGCGGCCCTTTCCGGCTGCCTCTGAATGACCACCGACGCAAAGGTCAGAAATGCATACAGCCACGAGCTGAAGCATTTCGTGACCTTTGTCTTTTTCACTTTCTCCCCCGGGACAATCTCCTTATCTTGTTTAGGGACTTCCCTATTCAGGAGGGAGAACAAATCAACGTATTCCCCCCGCCAGATTGCCTCCTTAACGGAGGGGTGCAGATGGTACCCCAAAGGTGTGGCGGGCAACCCACAAGGGATGGCCCCAGGCTTGATGCTGGCGAACGGGTCCCACACGGTGGTGGCCCCCGAGCCCAGCACCCCAAGCCCCGGCGGGTACATGAATGGGACCGGTGGCATAATGGCCGGTGGAGGAGGAATCCAACCCCCCACCCCCGCCCCAGGCGGGACAGGCACCCCCAGCGCCCCCGCTGGCGGAGCCGGCGGGGACCAAACCTGACCACAGGTGCCTGCAGCAGCCCCCATGAAACTGTTGCCACCCCCCATAGCTGGCGGGATGAACCCGGGACCCTGTATGGGCAGGAGCGGGGATGTGCCTGTATGTGGTGTAACCTCACCTGCCCCATAAGGGGTAGAAGACATCCACGGTGGGCCCATCCTGGATGGGCCCGGGAAGGATGGCCATTGCCCCGGCTGGGCCATCTGTCCAGCGTGGCCCGTCTGACCGATGCTGCCCGCCTGTCCGGTGCCCGCCATCTGTGCTTCTTGGGCCACCTGCCCTGCTGGGGCCGACTCCTCTTCGGGGTCTGCGCCCCATGCTGCGGTGGCAGCCGAGGAAAGCCCCTCCGGGCCTGCCCCCGACCGCCACCTCTCCAACTCGTCGAGCCGCTCCAGTACCCTGGCCCAGGAGAGAGAAGGGGACACCGCGGGTTGAGGGACTGTGGGTGCAAACCCAACCACCCCTCCCACCGGGATCCCCACCGGGGGCCCCTCAGCCGCCGCCCGAGCCCGGGCAGACGGCCTGGCAACCCTCCTAGGCCGCACCACAGGTTGGGCCGGGAGAGCCTTAGCTGGCCGCTTCTTAGGGGCCATTACAGACAATTAAATCTATTTTTTACCAAAGGGGAAAGTAGAGAAACCCGACAATTAACCCCGGCCTGCGTTGGCACAAGCCTGCCTGGAGCCGCAGGCCTCCCAAGAAAAACCCCTACTGGAGGCTAATCCCACCTCCCCTTGGGCACAAGGCCCGACCCTAGGCCTTTATCCCAGGCCTCGAACCAAAAAAAGGGGGGGAAGGAGAGTATCCTCTTCGTGCCCAGAAGGCAGCACCCCCACCACCCCCAAAGGGCAATGAGGCTCCAAACCGGAGCGGAGTCCAGCCGATGCTGGCTCCGCTATACGCAAGATGAGGCTCTTCGCAAGACCGCAGGCCACAAAATGGCGCCTCGCACGAGGTCGCCACTCAAAATGGCCGCCGGAGCAGACAACCGAACGTCTGCTCTGAAGCTTGGTCCGGGCGAAAAGGAAGAGCCCCGGGCCTGCTCGCCCTTATATAGGGCAAGCAGGCCCCGCCCGGACCAATCAGGGGCCTGGCCAATCAGGCCCCAGTCTCCCGAGCGAAGTCTCGCATCGCGAGACTTCGCCCGGGATCCAAGATGGCGGCCGCCATGAGGGACCGTGTCTCCCGGTCCCTCCAGCAAAGCCTGCCTGCCGGGTAAGTCCGGCGCTGTCATTTTAAATCTAAAGCCAAATATCTTTTTTTCAAAAAATAAGACAATGTGAGAATATGAAAACTGTATGGACTCACATTTTTTTTAAGAAGACATAAAATGTGAGCTATGAAAATCTTATACAATCAACTTGTCATCTTGCTTAGCTATGATCTTTCTTAGGGAAATGATATCACTGTATCTTGACAAGCTTTGGCATATATACTTTGAACCTACCCTGATTCTGATGAATGAACACTCTATGGGATATGCATAACTATTTTGAGGATGAAACCCACTTGACCCCTGACAAAATCCAAGCGTTACATTTAATATTGTCTTCTATATTTTATCCATAGTGCATTTCATCTGACATGTCTTCCTTTCATTATGTTTGCAAATGATCTAAGGAACTAATCAGTTCCAGCTATTGGTTCTCTGAGTGTGGTTTGGTGGGAGTGGCATGGCGTGGCGTGACGTGGCATGGCTTGGTGGGAGTGGCAGGGGAAGGACACTGTAAAATCTCCATTCCTTCCCCACTCCAAGGGAAGGTTGCTGCAAAATCCTCATTTCCTCCACATCAGCTGGGACTCAGGAGGCAGCAAATAGATGAGGAAGGGGGGGTCAGGCAGAGATGGTATTTACTGGTTCTCTGAACTACTCAAAATTTCTACTGCTGGTTCTCCAGAACTGGTCAGAACCTGCAAAAACCCACCTTTGGTTCCAGCTCTGGTTCTTCTCTGCATCCCAGGAGTTTCATATATATGGACTCAGAAAGGGCCACTCAACATAGTTTCACAGAGTTGCTATGCCTTCAACATCCCAAGAAAGATTGCAATATAAATTATACACACACCCATGTACCTGTTTATATGTGTGTGCATCTTCAAAGCAAATGGTATCAGTGATTACAATAGCTACAATCATAAAATATAAATATCCATCATCATCATCATCATCATCATCATCATCATTTATTGGATTTCTATGCCACACCTCTCCAAAGACTACATTACCTGGAAAGACTAATTTAAAACAATCATTTAACATACAATGATGTATAACAGGTCTGCCCAATGGCCATTTCTATGATGGCATTTTTGTTCTAATAAATATGAAAGTTTGGGGAAAGTAGAAATGTTTCCATGCTGATAGAAACTATCATGAGTAGACCTATAACCGAAGAAGTATTGTCTGCATTATGAGAAAATTAGTTAAATGATGGAAATCTTAAAGAAAAAAAATAAAATAATAATAATAATAATAATAATAATAATAATAATAATAATAATAATAATAATAATAATAATAATAATAATAATTTATTAGATTTGTATGCTGCCCCTCTCCGAAGACTCAGAGCATTTAGTTATTAGCCAATGATATGAAAACAAATCTTTAAATATTTTTTTCTTTTTTTCTTATCTATCAGACATTGGAATTGGTAACAATGTTACCATGTAAGTAATACTCATCTAGAAATGATGATAAAATGGGCATTACAGTGATGAATTCCTTGTTTGATCCTTGGAGAAAAAGATCTTTGGAAATTGGCAGTAAAATTGCTAAGGAAGGCATTACAAGATATTTCAAATTGTGTGAATATTATTTCACCTGCGTAAACCCACCAATATCATTAAATATTCTTTTATCAATGGGTAACTATAAAGTAAATTAGTATGCAGGATTTATAGAGTGAAATTTTTAAACAGATTTCTGTACCAATATGTTTAAAGTATTTGCTTAATAGGTCAATCTGAGCTATATAAATTTTTTAAAAAGTTGTATTCTTTGAATCTGATGAAATAGATAAAGTAGCTTTAAGACAGTTTTTTCTTTAGTTTATTTTCTAATGTAATATTTACTTAATTTTTCTTACTTCATATTTTAGGCACACACAGCTAACTTGAGATGGTGACAAATTTTCTCCAAAATCATTAAATATTCTTTTATCAATGGGTAAAATAATATTTAATGATTTTGGAGAAAAGTTGTCACCATCTCAAGTTAGCTATGTGTGTGGAAAATATGAAGTAAGAAAAATTAAGTAAATATTACATTTAGAAAATAAACTAAAGAAAAATTTGTGTTAAAGCTGCTTTATCTATTTCATTAGTTTCAAAGTATAGGACTTCTAAAAAAAATTATATAGCTCAGATTGACCTATTAAGCAAATACTTTAAAAGTCCTGGTACAGAAATCTGTTAATAATTTCACTCTATAAATCCTGCATACTAAATTACTTTATAGTTACTTTGCACAGAACCTTTAAAAAAAATTAAGAGAGAGAGAGAGAGAGAGAGAGAGAGAGAGAGAGAGAAGCCTCATATGAATTTTGCCTCGTAATAATTTAAAGATACCAGTGGTGGATTCCTACTGGTGTGGTCCAGTACTGCACAGCGGTAGGAGCCCAGTGATTATGTAATTTTCGGCAATTTTTTCTGGCTTCTCCACACAAAAAAAAAAAAAGCACTCCCATCTACCCTCACATTAATGCTGACCTTTATTCTTCATTGAAGCACAGCTGAGAAGCTCCTCAGCTGTGTTTCAGCTTTTAATGTCATCCTGAGCAGGTGAATTTGCATGGCGGGATACACGTGGTTGTGCAGATGCTCACCAGTAGCAAAATGTAACCGGAACCCACCCCTGAAAGATACATACTGTGTGTGTATAAGAGACTTATCGAGGAAATTTTGATGATACACTTCAAGAACTCTTAAGTGTGTTAGATAAATTGTCAAACTAATGATTTAATGGAGATATGTAAGGAGAATTTTCAATATATAAAGCAGTCACAGACTTGAATAACCTATTAGATATTCAGGATTTAGAGATGGGCTGCTGCTGGAATGCCTAATTGTGTATAGCTCCGCGGTTCTGGAACGTGAGTGCGGGATCGAGTGCAAATATTCTTCCTGCACCTCCGAGTCTGCGGAGAGGGGCGGCATACAAATCTAAATAAAGATAAAGATAAGATAAAGGTAGCAAAATTGTACACAGGGATGCGCGTGCGGGCATGTTTCGGCATGCAGGGAAGCAAAAAACCTTGCCGAAATGCACCTGCATGCATATCCCAGTGCGCGATTTTGCTACCTGCACAGGTGCAGGAAGAGTTATTGTGCTCGATCCCGCACTCACATTCCAGAGCCATGGAGCTGTGTGCAATTAGGCATTCCAGCAGCAGCCCACCTCTGACTGGACCACTTAAGGGATTTTGGTCCCACCTGTTCTGGTTTCTGGTAGAAGTTTAGTAATTACAAATAACTCATTAAATGCATCATTTCATGAATAAAACAACTCCGTTTATTTCTCTTCTCTCCTGTACTTCAACACATTCCAGATATCTTTCTCTTAGCCGCATTTCTCACATTCCTTTTCCTGCTTCACTTAGACAAGATTTATTTTCCTAACTACATACTGTAGCTTTAACAACAGCAGCCCCGACTAAATACAATACAAAATACTTCGGCTTACTTTAGCATGGCGAAAACACATCCATATTTCTTTTCAGCAATGTTGAAACTCCACCCTTCTTCTCCACTAGCCCCCTGACATGCCAATTACCTCACTACAATATTTAACCCATTCCTCTCCTTAATATCTTCTTCCAGACCTTTGCTCTCTACGTTTCTGAATCCTTCTGAATTTAGGATTAACCCAGCGTGCATCTGATTCTCCCTCGCTAGATCCTGAACTCATAGCCCCATCCTGTGGCTGGCCTCCCACCTGTTCTACTACCTGTAACCCCGGGGCCCCCACTACTTCATAAACACTATCTGAATCTGAGTCCTCAGTATCTTCATCATCCTCCAACTGATCAGGAGTATGTACAACACCACCAAGGCTAATCAAATGTCCGTGCAATGTCATCATGAGTGCAATTGCATTTTCCAACAGCTGCTATTGAAAGGACATCCTTTCTTCTCTGTTAGCAGAAGTAAATGTACTGTAACATTCTCAGATCAAGGTTCTAATGATGAGTTTATCTGCCATGAATCTGTGAAATGGGTAAACATTTCTTCTGAATGGCTTTCTTTGTAAATGCATCAATTTAATTCTTCTTGTTATAGTAGGCATAACAGATTTGGGACATTATTATCACAAAATATCAGGAACCTAAAATATGTATTCCATTAAATTGACATTTTTGAAAAGTATACACAATTGTGTTGCCTGAAAAAATAATATAACAAAGAAGTCTGAAAAAAATTGACAAAGAATTCCATTCAAATCTGATCACCATTAACTACACAAATAGGGCTTTCTAATCAATTAGCTTTTAAGTAATAGATTAAGTTTTTGTTTACTCAAATATTAATTTGGAATAGAAAAGTTGCATGTTTAAAATATCTATGTTTTGTCTTTCTAATGTACTATATATATATAGTATATAGTATATAGTATATAGTATATAGTATATAGTATATAGTATATTATATATATATATATATATATATATATATATATATATATATATATATATATATATATATATATATATATATATATATATTCGACACAAAATGTAACCCTTCCCTGGTACAGAGCTGAAGGGATTGGATACTGTAGCCTAGAGGATAATTCTCTGCCTTACAAGGCAAAGGTTGCAGGTTCAAGTCCCAGTGGGTATGGCTAGCTGATGAGGCCAAAATAAGGCCGAAATAGATCTATCCTAGTCTCCCTTAATTTTCAAATTCAGCTTAAACATGTGACACATACAGATAGAATTGTCGGCTATCAATAAAATTAAATCGGTTAAAATTAATCGGTGTTAGTGGGGGGACAGAGGTCGACTCCTAGGTCTCTCCCTTGTGGGGTGCCTCAGGGGTCGGTCCTCTCCCCCCTGCTATTTAACATCTACATGAAACCGCTGGGTGAGATCATCCAAGGACATGGGGTGAGGTATCATCAATATGCCGATGATACCCAGCTTTACATCTCCACCCCATGCCCAGTCAACGAAGCGGTGGAAGTGATGTGCCGGTGCCTGGAGGCTGTTGGGGCCTGGATGGGTGTCAACAGACTCAAACTCAACCCGGATAAGACGGAGTGGCTGTGGGTTTTGCCTCCCAAGGACAACTCCATCTGTCCGTCCATTACCCTGGGGGGGGAATTATTGACCCCCTCAGAGAGGGTCCGCAACTTGGGCATCCTCCTCGATCCACAGCTCACATTAGAACAACATCTCGCAGCTGTGGCGAGGGGGACGTTTGCCCAGGTTCGCCTGGTGCACCAGTTGCGGCCCTATCTGGACCGGGACTCACTGCTCACAGTCACTCATGCCCTCATCACCTCGAGGTTCGACTACTGTAATGCTCTCTACATGGGGCTACCTTTGAAAAGTGTTCGGAAACTCCAGATCGTGCAGAATGCAGCTGCGAGAGCAGTCATGGGCTTACCCAGGTATGCCCATGTTTCACCATCACTCCGCAGTCTGCACTGGCTGCCGATCAGTTTCCGGTCACAATTCAAAGTGTTGGTTATGACCTTTAAAGCCCTTCATGGCACTGGACCAGAATATCTCCGAGACCACCTCCTGCCGCACGAATCCCAGCGACCAATTAGGTCCCACAGAGTGGGCCTTCTCCGGGTCCCGTCAACTAAGCAATGTCGGTTGGCAGGCCCCAGGGGAAGAGCCTTCTCTGTGGCGGCACCGGCCCTCTGGAACCAACTCCCCCCGGAGATTAGAACTGCCCCTACTCTTCCTGCCTTCCGTAAACTTCTTAAAACCCACCTTTGCCGTCAGGCATGGGGGAATTGAAACATCCCCCCCCTGGGCACGTTGAATTTATATATGGTATGCTTGTGTGTGAGTCTGTTAGTTTGTGGGGTTTTTTAAATCTTTAAAATTTTAAATTGTTGATTACTTATGATTTGTCTTTTTACATGTTGTGAGCCGCCCCGAGTCTTCGGAGAGGGGCGGCATACAAATCCAAGTAATAAATAATAAATAAATAAATAAATAACTGCCTTGGAAATGGCCCTGGGTTGGGCCAAGAGGCAAAAAAAGGAGCTGTGATGTTCCTTCAATATACCAGGGTGATTCGACACAAAATGTAACCCTTCCCTGGTACAGAGCTGAAGGGATTGGATACTGTAGCCTAGAGGATAATTCTCTGCCTTACAAGGCAAAGGTTGCAGGTTCAAGTCCCAGTGGGTATGGCTAGCTGATGAGGCCAAAATAAGGCCGAAATAGATCTATCCTAGTCTCCCTTAATTTTCAAATTCAGCTTAAACATGTGACATATATATATGTGTGTGTATATATATGTATATATATTATATATATATATGTGTGTGTGTGTGTGTGTGTGTGTGTGTGTGTGTGTGTGTGTATATATATATATATATATATATGAAAGAGAGAGAGAGAGAATTTTGTGTATGTATATACACCTATTTTTTATTTTATATTTCTTTGCTTTGACCTTGGTCTTGATTATCATGTATTTTTATTTTTAATTTCAATCTTTTTAGTTTGTTTAGTTTAGTGTTGGTAATGACCTTTAAAGCCCTATATAGCTTTGGACCAGAATACCTCTGGAACTGCCTTCTACCGCACGAATCCCAACGGCCGATAAGGTCCCACAGAGTTGGCCTTCTCCCGGTCCCTTCAACCGAACAATGTTGTTTGGGGGGCCCCAGGGGAAGAGCCTTCTCTGTGGCAGCCTGGGCCTTCTGGAATCAACTCCCCCCAGTGATTAGAATGGCCCCCATCCTCCTTGTCTTTCGCAAATTACTCAAGACCCACCTATATCGCCAGGCATGGGGGAACTGAGACACCTCCCCCAGGCTTTTATATATTATGTTTGGTATGTATGTGTTGTATGGTTTTAATTGCTGGGGGTTTATATATCTTTTTCTTTTAATATTAGATTTGTTCACTGTTATATTGTTTTTTTATTATTGTTGTGAGCCGCCCCGAGTTTTCGGACAGGGGCGGCATACAAATCTAATTTTTTTTTATTATTATTATTATTATTATTATTATTATTATTATTATTATTATTGTTGTTGTTTTGATTTATCAGAATAAACTTTTGCTATTATAAAAACAGAGGAGACAGAGAAAGAAAGAATGCATCATACATTTTTTCCTCATTAGGGAAAACAGTAAACAATTTCATTGATCCTTTATAGCTCAATTTAAAAGAGGGGCTATCAATACCTTTTGCTGTTAGGTACCAGTCAAATCATCCCAAACTAGTCTGAGTGTGATCTATATAATACACATGCCACAGATAGACAGTCATGGAATTTTCAGCTGTCCTTTGTTCAAGAAAGGTATTTGCCAAATGCCTTTCTTGTGGGCATTTATAATGATAAAACAATCATTTAGTTATAAAGCAAATCAGTGAAATTAATTAATACTGCCCCTCATAACTCCATGAGATGCTATAATATCCAAATTTAATTTTAATTTTCTTCTCCAGACACAACCCTACAAGGGGTGCTGACTTCCACATGAAGATAATTTTCATTTTTTTAGGAATATCAGTGGGAGTCTACGCAAGATCAAAATGCAATCCAATAAACAAATATGTTAAAGACTCTGAAAGAACAATTTTGTGGCATGCCACTTTACTACTTCTTAATTTTAAAAAGCTACCACCATCTTTTAAATGACCTAGGGCAGAAAATCTTATGGGCACCAAAGTTTAAATGGAAGCACTGAAGACATAGATAAATGTTTTAAAGATTGATTCACTTCATTATCAGGATGAAATCCTCCATATTTTAGAACGCTTTAACCTCATTTTTTTTTATAATAAAGAGAGGTTTAATGAAAGAAACTGGTAGATATACAATGCATCATATAAGTATTGACTTCTACAGAAGAGATTCACTTAGATGTCTGACATAATCTTGCAGTCATATATCTAAACTGATTTATAAAATATAATTTTTTTCTCACAAGAGCACTTCTTTCCAGAATTCTAAAAAATCCAAAACTTTAAGAATCATTGTAAAAAATTTCCTAGAGTTGTGTTTCTTAATAGATGGTGGATCAGTTTGATCTGAATAGTATTCAATATAATTTTACACAGAGGTTTGACCATCTGAGGTCATGGCAATGTCTAAATTAAGGAACTGCAGAATCTAACAGAAATTCCATATAAAAAGTCATGCTTTTCGTGCAATCAGCCTCCATCATCTTGTTCAGAAATAGACATGTATTCCTCATTAAGCCAATTCTGTAATAATTTAAAAGTGAAATAGCACTTCTATGACAAAGATATTTACCAATTCATCTAATACTCTTAGAACTTACAATTTTGGAGTGGTCAAAGTCACAGCAAGACTATTGCAAGTATTTTGTGTGTGTTTGTGTGTTTGTATGCTTTCAAATAAGACTCCTGAGAACTTCATTGATACAGTTTTCTTGACAATATTTTTCAGAAGCAGTTTTTTATTCCCTTCTTTTGGTCGACAGAGAGTGGCTGGGTCAAAGTCACACAGATGTTTTCATGTTTAAGCAGGGTTAGAACTCATGGTGCCTCATTTTCTAGCCTAGCATTGTAACCACTATACAGAACTGCCTCTCAATGAAAAAAAATTGCACAAAATCCAACCATATGTTCATCAGAATCAATACTTCCAAGGTAACAGCATTTTTTAGCACATCTGAGCTTACTTAAGCAGTGTACCATAAGACATACACAGTGCTGTTCTTAAACATTTCTGCTACTCATTCACTGAATTCTACCCACCCCAGAAAGGGGGGGGGATCAATATCTATTACATAACACATACATTCACTAGTGTCTTTCTGAATGCATTCTTTAAAGTGGTTTGGAATACAGCTTATCTGAATGTATTACTCATACAGAACAAAGTATCCAAGAATATACCAACTATAGAAAATGGTCCAACTTGGGAAGGTAATCTGTCTTATCTAGGTATCTGGAGAGGCTGGAGGGGCTGGGGGTGGGAGGCACTGTTCTGCAGTGGTTCTCCTCCTACCTCTCTGGCCGGTCGCAGTCGGTGTTAGTGGGGGGTCAGAGGTCGACTCCTAGGTCTCTCCCTTGTGGGGTGCCTCAGGGGTCGGTCCTCTCCCCCCTGCTATTTAACATCTACATGAAACCGCTGGGCGAGATCATCCAAGGACATGGGGTGAGGTATCATCAATATGCGGATGATACCCAGCTTTACATCTCCACCCCATGCCCAGTCAACGAAGCGGTGGAAGTGATGTGCCGGTGCCTGGAGGCTGTTGGGGCCTGGATGGGTGTCAACAGACTCAAGCTCAACCCGGATAAGACGGAGTGGCTGTGGGTTTTGCCTCCCAAGGACAATTCCATCTGTTCATCCATTACCCTGGGGGGGGAATCATTGACCCCCTCAGAGAGGGTCCGCAACTTGGGCATCCTCCTCGATCCACAGCTCACATTAGAACAACATCTTTCAGCTGTGGCGAGGGGGGCGTTTGCCCAGGTTCGCCTGGTGCACCAGTTGCGGCCCTATCTGGACCGGGACTCATTGCTCACAGTCACTCATGCCCTCATCACCTCGAGGTTCGACTACTGTAATGCTCTCTACATGGGGCTACCTTTGAAAAGTGTTCGGAAACTTCAGATCGTGCAAAATGCAGCTGCGAGAGCAGTCATGGGCCTACCTAGATATGCCCATGTTTCACCATCACTCCGCAGTCTGCATTGGCTGCCGATCAATTTCCGGTCACAATTCAAAGTGTTGGTTATGACCTTTAAAGCCCTTCATGGCATCGGACCAGAATATCTCCGAGACCGCCTCCTGCCGCACGAATCCCAGCGACCGATTAGGTCCCACAGAGTGGGCCTTCTCCGGGTTCCGTCAACTAAACAATGTCGGTTGGCAGGCCCCAGGGGAAGAGCCTTCTCTGTGGCGGCACCGGCCCTCTGGAACCAACTCCCCCCGGAGATTAGGATTGCCCCTGCTCTTCCTGCCTTCCGTAAACTCCTTAAAACCCACCTTTGCCGTCAGGCATGGGGGAACTGAAACATCTCCCCCTGGGCACGTTTAATTTATGCATGGTATGTCTGTGTGTGTGTCTGTTAGCATACGGGGTTTTTAATATTTAAACATTTTAAACTTGTCTGATTACCCATGATTTGTTTCTACATGTTGTGAGCCGCCCCGAGTCTTCGGAGAGGGGCGGCATACAAATCTAAGTAATAAATAAATAAATAAATAAATAAAATCTCAAAGCAATCCATAAAACAGAATTTAAAAACAAAGGTATTTTTTCCCAAGGCACCAGACCAAATATTCTCCTACTCAACCCCTGTGTTAGCCCAATGTTTGAGAGGACACCCTGGTTTTCACAGCATTTTGGAAAGCTAAAGTATAGGAAATCCCTCTAATTTTAAAAAGGAGACATCCCTTTTAAGTAAAATTTGACTCCTATGACATCATGGACTCATTCATGTAGGTTTTTTTAAAAAATTCTCAATTTAGCCTAGAGTCCTGGAATTCCCTGGTTATCCCCCTTCAAGATAAAAATCATACCTAATTATACTGAGCACTTTCGAGCACTTACCAAGAATATCTGTTTACCCCATTATCATCATCATCAAGAATCTTCTAATATAATATGATGAGACATTGAACAGCCTTTCTCTGGAAAATATAGCCATTTGCACACATTTTACCTCTACAGCAGGAACTAGAAAGGTAGCAAAATTGGGATGAGGACACATTTATATTTTAGACCCATCACCCACACACTGCCCCATATATGCTGGTTTTGCCCTATTCATTACTGACCCAAATAGATCTCTCCATAGAATTCATAATGATTGTACAATGTTGGTTGGTGTCACCTCAGGGAAGAGCCTTCTCGGTGGTGGCTCTGACCCTGTGGAATAAACTGGGGCCCCCCTGAGATTTGCATTATCTCCTCCCTACCAGTCTTCCAGAAAGCTGTAAGACCTGGCTTTTCCAGCAGGCCTGGAATTAGGATTGAATGTTAGTACATTTGGTTATATATTTGGTTCTGTCCTGGGCCCTGTGCTCTTCAACATTTTCATCAATGACCTGGACAAGGGAATAGAAGGGCAACTAATCAAATTCGCAGATGACACCAAGCTGGCGGGGGTAACCAACACCCTTGAAGACAGGCCCAAATTACAGAAAGACCTGGACAGACTAACACAGTGGGCCCACACCAACAAAATGATGTTCAACATCGACAAGAGCAAAGTCCTTCACCTAGGTAAAAAAAACCCCTGGACACACATACAGCCTCTCAGCAGTAGCGACGGTGAAAGAGATCTTGGAGTCTTGGTGGATAATCAACTAAACATGCAGCAGCAGCCAAAAAAGCCAATACAATCCTAAACTGCATCAACGGGGGAATACACTCCAAGACCAGGGAAGTCGTAATACCACTCTACTATGCCCTGGTCAGACCACACCTGGAGTACTGTGTTCAGTTCTGGTCACCACACTTCAAAAAAGACATTGAAACTTTGGAGAAGGTGCAGAAAAGAGCAACCAAAATGATCAGGGGTCTAGAAACCAAGACTTACAAAGAGAGACTACAGGAACTGGGCATGGATAGCCTAGAGAAAAGGAGGGCCAGAGCGGACATGATAGCAGTCTACAGGTATACGAAGGATTACCACAGAGAGGAGGGGATCACTTTATTCTCCAGGGCACCGGAGAGCTGGACAAGGAACAACGGCTGGAAGCTGACCAAGGAGAGATTCAACCTGGAAATAAGGAAGAACTTCCTGACGGTCAGAACGATCAACCAGAGGAACAACATACCAGCGGACGTTGTGAACTCCAATACTCTGGACATTTTTAAGAGGAAATTGGACTGTCATTTGGCTGGGGTGCTATAGGGTTCCTGCTTAGGCAGGGGGTTGACTTAATGACCCACATGGTCCCTTCCAATTCTAACAATAAATAAATAAATAAATATAACCATTGGGCTTTTTCAAATCCATTGGGTCACATTTGGAAAAAAAAACATTGTAAATTTGTTATTCAAAATTCAAAACAACATTTTGAATCTAGAGTTTGCTGCTCGGTATGGTATAATGAACGAGGAGGAAGGAAGGTAGCTAATGGGGCAGGGATTGAATGTACACTATTGCCCCCTACTAGCTATCACATCTGCAGCCTAAATGCCTGCACAGGACTCATTATTCCAAGCCACTTAAGCCAAAGGCATAATTTCTCATGCTGCCTCCCTGAGAGAGCCTTTTCTTTCAATGATTCTAATAGTTTAATATGCATATATGCCAGTCAGCATCTTCCCCTCCCAGAAGCCATCCAGGTTAATTAGCATATTCAGAGAGCCACCTCTAAGCTTCTTCTTGCTATCTGCATTTTCTCCTGTCTAACTTGCTTGCTAGTTCAGCAATTAACATAGGGTTGCTTCCCACATCCAATCATACTTCTCAGCTGGGTAATTATCTTCATCCCTGGCCTGATCAGCTGGTCTGTTTCCATAAAGGGATAGATCCCTCCTTGAGGAATCTAACAGCTTCTCAAGCAGCATCTGGCCCCCCAAGTGCACTCTATATATGTTTCTAAACAAGGGGGGGAAAACTTTTTAACAACCAGCGAAGCGTGGTGAGTTACCATTCCTTTCTAAATCCTGGGAGGAAGTTCTGATAAGATAGCAGTAAGGCACCCAGAATATGCTGTATATTTGACACAGTTGAAAATGCTGTTACACTCTTAGTCTAAGTGCAAGAAATGTTATTGCAGTAGTAACCTGAAACTCTTCGGCAATTAAAAAAAATATTGGCACGATTAGGAAGATACTGTTTCAATGCCAGCTGTTTGAAGGCTCAGGTTTTTTTTTTTTCCCACCCTTGGAGAAACTACCTTTGTGTCTTTCTTCATAATATCAGTGCATTGCTGTGCAGAAGTACTAGAAAATCTAGTTAGGGCAGCTTTGGCTCATAGCATAGATAGGACCAAGAGGCATTAGCTATATCCCTAAGATATGCAGTAACTCTGAATATGTCTAAGGCTTTGGCATGGTTCAGAAACATGGCTGGAATCCCATATACAAGACCAGATGGAGCAATATTTTAAGTGGGTCTCCTGATGCAGTGTTTCTAAAAGTGCAGCTGGGTGTCTCGGGCTTATTAATAAAGCTTCAGAAGATTTTTGCCCTATTAAATAGTTTCATTTCATTTTCAAAAAGAGGCTAAGCATTTCTGTCTTCGTTGCCTTTCATGCAATGTAGCTACTTGAAGCCTGCTACATAGGATTGCTGTGCTCTGTCACTCTAAGGAGGCATTTGTCCTTGGAATGGATTCCACTTAGTGATTCTACAATTGAAGCAACAAGTCAATTTGTGTAATTTGAATTGTCAAATTACATGGGTTGCAATAGTAGAAGTCCCAGTTCAGAGGCCTGTGTTCTGGCCTTCAGATGTCAAGTTCACGTTTTATAAATGCTTTCCAAGACATAAAATGTATTGAACATTGAACACGGGCTATGCTTTTCCTGTACTAAACAAAACCTGTAAATACTTGAATGATAATTCTGGGAATGTTGAATGACTGGATGTAATATTTGAATATAATTTATTGGTAAATGGCCCTACATAGAAATAGTCTACCATTGGAGTCTTAGCAGACAAATACAGCTCATTTATATTGAGTCTTCTTTTTAGCCAAGTAAGAAAGAATCATAATAAATTGAAATGTAATAATAATTCTGGTTTCAGCTAAAATATAAGAGTGTTCTGAATATCATAGGATAAAAGACAAGAGCAAAGTCAGAGAACAAGTTGGATCTGGGTCCTTGTAGTTAATCCAAAGTAAAGTAACAGCCAGATTTATTTATTTATTTATTTATTCATTCATTCATTCATTCATTCACTTATTCGCTTGTTCGCTTGTTCGCTTGTTCGCTTGTTCGCTTGTTCGCTTGTTCGCTTGTTCGCTTGTTCGCTTGTTCGCTTGTTCGCTTGTTCGCTTGTTCGCTTGTTCGCTTGTTCGCTTGTTCGCTTGTTCGCTTGTTCGCTTGTTCGCTTGTTCGCTTGTTCGCTTATTCGTTTATTCATTTATTCATTTATTCATTTATTCATTTATTCATTTATTCATTTATTCATTTATTCATTCATTCATTCATTCATTCATTCATTTATTTATTTATTTAGTCCAATACACAATGAGGGTTTTAGTGGGTATATATCTATATACACATAGTAAAATACATGATGAAGGTTATAGAGGAGATACTCATAGTAAAATATATCTAAGAAATAATAGAAAAGAAGATATAGTAATAGAACATATCAATGAAAGAATAGAAGAAGAGATATAGGAATAGAAGAAAGGTATAGGAGATATAGGAGAGCAATAGGACAGGGGACGGAAGGCACTCTAGTGCACTTGTACTCGCCTCTTACTGACCTCTTAGGAATCTGGATAAGTCAACCATAGATAATCTAAGGGTAAAGTGTTGGGGGTTTGGGGATGACACTATGGAGTCCGGTAATGAGTTCCACGCTTCGACAACTCGGTTACTGAAGTCATATTTTTTACAGTCAAGTTTGGACTTACAAAATGAAGAAATAATTTCCAATGAGAGTCACTTCCAAACTGTAGACTAAAGATACCAGGTTTTAAAATCTTCATTATAATGTAGAGGGATTGAACTTGTTCAGAATACTGGTCTATTTAAGAGGAACAGAAATTTCCTGTTTCCATTTCAATTTCCATTTCAAACTCTCAGACTTTGGAGTATTAATATTTTATTGTAATTGTTCTTAGGGATTTGAATGATATTCATAGGAATTTCACTCACAATGTTGTGATACATCATGTGATGGCAACCTGACGCCACAAGTCTAATGCTAGATGTTGGCATTGGTTTTAGAAAATTTTGAGGATGAAGATACATTACTTATGATATAATTTAAAAATCAATGAACAAAAATAAGTCAATATGTGATTTATAATAAAGGCCTTAGATTAGTTGATGTCAACCTTGTATATATGATAGGAACATGGGTATATGAGTGAGGCCAGGCTGCATAATCTCTCCACTTAGTAAAACTATACACTAAATACATATTAAGTAAGTCAGGATTGGAACAAGATGATTACAAGTTTAAAAATTGGAGTATGAATAACCTGATGACACTATACTGATGACCCTACTATTACCTGAAAATGATCCACAAATTTTGTAATGCAAGTTAGCTTCAACTAGCCAATCACATTGCATGGAAGGCAAAGAAGGCCAAATTGCTTAGTCTTTTTTGATAATGAAATGAAACTATTTAATAAGGCAAAATCAATTATCAACAATAAAAGAATCAGCAACATTGAACACTAGCCATTAGTAGGACAGCAATGGAGACCTTGAAAAAGATCTGTCTAGGGAAGAAAATCTGATAAGAAAAAAGATCAAACAAAATATTTTTCCTGTGATACTGTATGGAAGAAAAATTTAAAGAACCAGGGTAAAATATTGATGCTATTGAACTTTATTGATGGAGAAAACTCCTGAGACCACACTAGATAGCCAGAATATAAATTAGTCAACTAGAATTTTGATTGGAGGCACATATGATCAGGCTTATATTATCATATTTTGAACACATTACACCAAGTCCATTCTCTTGAAAAGTCAATAATGTAGAAAGAGATGAGATTAAAAAGAAAACAAAAGCCAAACGGCTAAATGATTTGCAACTTGATTATATTGGTATGGAAAACATATCAATGTTGTCACTAAGAATTTACACCAAGTATATGCCATATAATTGTTGTGGTTAGCTCTGGCCCAGCTCCTGCCCCAAGGACTGTGAATATGGGGGAGACATCCACATGCTGCAGGCCTGTTTTGAGCCCGGTGCAATCTGCTCCTCTGACCAAGAAGACATGAGTGACAGGGAGGAGGAGAGTGTGGCAGACAGCTCAAAAGGAGATCAATTATCTAGCTCTTCCTTGGATTCAGAACAAGAGTTAATGATACAGCCACGCATGCGGAGAGCGATGCATAGGCAACAACAACTGAGAGATTATTATCAAAGAAAATGAGGCTACCTGTGGTTGGGTGGGGCTGTGGTAATTAGTGAAGCTGCTATAAATAGCAGCCTGTGGGTTTGGCCATTGTGGAGGATTATCTGATCGTTGTGTTTCGTGACTGCTTTACTGACTTTGACCTTTTGTGTGCTGATTTTTCCCTGTTTTGAAACTAAACCAGAGCAAAGTGTGTTTCACTTTGTGAAAGAAGAAGGACTGTAAATTACCTCACAGCTGCAAGCTAAGTATCACAGAACTGATAAGGGACTTGTACAAATTACCAGTTTGTTTGGAGATGAGTGCTCTTGGCTATACCAAAAGAGGGCTTGGTTTTATGTGAATTTTCATTATAAAGAACATTGTTTTGAATTTTCAAATGTGTATGTGTCTGAAATTTGTACCTGTGAATTTTTGGGAGGATTCTATCAGAGAGCCCGACAGAACAATAATTAATTAATTGAATAAAATAGATCTAATATTTTCCTTTAAACATGGGCAGTTAAAATAAATTTATATAGATACTTATATCTCTCTTCCCATTCAGATGTAGAATTTGTATTTACTTGTCTATGGTCAATAATATGTCTATGGTCAATAATAAAATATTTTATATTTTATTATTATACATTATTGGGTGAGATCATCCAATGACATGGGGTGAGTTACCAACAATACACTGATGATACTTAGCTGTATATCACCACCCCATGTCAATTCAGTGAAGCAGTGGAAGTGATGTGCCAGTGTCTTGAAGCTGTAAGGGTCTGGATGGGGGTTAAAAGATTAAAACTCAACCCAGACAAGACTGAGTGGCTGTGGGTCCTTCCTCCTAAAGACAATTCCATCTGCCCATCTTTGGTACTGTGGGGAAAAGTAATTCCCCCCTCAGATAGGGTTCGCAACTTGGGTCTCCTCCTAGATCCACAGCTGAGGTTAGAACAACATCTCTCAGTCATGATTAGGGGGGCCTTTGCTGAAGTTCGTCTTGTCTACAGTTTGCAGCCCTATCTTGACCCGGAGACACTCCACACAGTCACTCACACCCTCATCACCTCTTGCCTTGATTATTCAGAGCATTCAGAGATTTCATCTGGTGCTAAATGCAGTGCCATGTTCAATTACGGGTGTACCAAGGTGCGCCCATATTACTCCATCTTTATGCGAGCTGCATTGGTTGCCAGTCAGTCTCCGAATGCACTTCAAGGTGTTGGTTATTACCTTTAAAACCCTAAATGGCTCAGGGCCAGACTATTTATGGGACTGCCTCCTCCCTCATACCTCCCTGTGGCCAGTAAGGGCCCACAGAGTTGGCCTTCTCTAGGTCCTATCCACCAAACAATGTTGGTTGGCAGGATCTCGGGGAGGAGCCTTCTCTGAGGCAGCTCCGTCCCTGTGGAATCAACTGCCTCCTCCCTATGGGTCTTCCAGAAAGCCGTTAAGGCCTGGCTTTTCCAGTAGGCCTGGAATTAGGATTGATTGTGAGTGTGTATGGTTTTCTTTTTATGATATTGTAGTTTTTATGGATATTGTAGTTTTTATGGATTGTAGTTTTTTATGTAGATTTTATTGAAATAAATAAATAAATACAAGTTCAAATCCCAGTGAGAGGGTATGGTTAGCTGATGAGGCCAGAATAAGGCCGAAATAGATCTATCCTAGTCTCCCTTAATTTTAAATTCAGCAAAAACATGTCACACACACACACACATTATTCATTGCAATATTCTGAACATTGTTAAAGCATTCTAAGGTATTTTTTTTCTAATCATTCTAAGGCATATATTTCCCTGCATTTTTTTCCTTCTGTGTCAGTCTGGTTAAAAATAATTTGCTAGAGGGCAATCACAGGGAACCCAAGATTCTTAACAATTGTAGTTATGTGAGCCCAAGCAATGACAAAACACCTCTGTTCTATTGAGCCTTGTCATTGCTAAGATAAAGTGTTCTAAAATTTCCCAGTATAAAAACTTCACTTTAATATTTCCACCATTTTGAATTAAATAAGGCATTAGGTCTGAATTCAAAATTAGATTGCCCAATGGTATTCCTTAAAGAGATATATTTTCTACACTGGGATGGCTATGTATGTTACATTTACAATCTGATGTCCAAGATAACAGCATATTGGGAAAAAGAAGATCCTCTCCTTCATACTACCCACCATGCCTCTGCCAGAACAACTAATAGGTCTGGGGGAAAGGCATTGAGAGAATTAAGTGTTCAGGGACACAAATATGATGTCAAAAAAATCTGCTATATTTTTTCTTTTAAATAATTCTTATTGATTTTGGTGAAAATGATTTTTGCATCATTTTTAAAGCAGAAGGATATATTGAAAAAATACCAGTGGTGCATTGAGGTATTCATGCACATTATAAGAGGAACAAGATAGATGTGTAATTTCCTGTCTTTGTTGTCCATTACTTACCTAAACCTCGTATATTGCAATTAATTCAAAATTATCATGAGTTCCCCCATTGGGCTTTTCCAAATCCATTCACTGATACTAATAAAGTGAGTCCTGCCCTTGAGAATCTTTACAATATTTCTCAAAATGTAGAAATTCAAAAAAAGAAAAATGTACAATCTGCAAACTTTGGTGGAAATTTTCAAATCATTGGTGCCTATTTCTATTTTTTTTTAAAGTAATAATTACAAAATGAATTTAACCCCAATAGAACTTGAAGAATATCTAAAGAAAGTCTTAGTTAATTTCTCACCGACATTTTGCACCACATTATATCCTATTAAGTATCAGTGTACAACACTGCCCCTTCTCTCCAGTCTATTGACCTCCAAACATATTATTCTAATTATTTTGTTTTAGAAAAAATAAGTAACATATGAAAAGTATTTGTTCTTTTTCCCTAATGAGAAAAATTAAAAGTAATAAATAGTAAAGAATTCAATCATTTCCAGTTTTCTTCATTTAACTTGGGTATTAAATTGTTTTTAAGTTTGTTCTAGAAACTCTAAAAGGGACGTTGTGGCTCAGTGGCTAAGACATTGAGCTTCTGGATCACAAAGGTCGGCAGTTTGGCGGTTCAAATCCCTAGTGCCTTGTAATGGAGTGAGTTCCCATTATTTGTCCCAGCTTCTGCCAACCTAATGAAAGCAAGTAGAAAAATATGGACCACCTTTGGTGGGAAGTTAACGGTGTTCCATATGCCTCCGGCATTTAGTCATGCCGGCTACATGACCATGAAGATGTCTTCAGAGAGCGCTGGCTCTTTGGTTTTGAAACGGAGATGAGCACTGCCCCATAGACCCAGGAATGACTAGCACATAAGTGCGAGGGGAAATTTTACCTTTAGAACCTCTAAGTACTCAGACTACATAGGACACAAACTGGAAAAAAATTCTATTTCTGCATTCTGTAGTAGTTTTAAAAAATTATCTTAGACTTTTACATTCGGTTAGCTTTTCTGCATTGGGACTTCTATTTTTAGAATCTTGATAAATATTATTAAGTGTGATGGAGATAATGTGATCTAAGAAATAATGTTATTCATTGTCACTATATTCACAGCACATCGAGCTGATTTTTAAAAAGAAATTGCCTGGTATAGATTTTCCCTCTTGCTCTAACTCTATAATTAATCACAAAGATATACATTCCATGTTAAGGTAATATATGCAATTAAAAGCAAAAAAATGGTGATATCATTTACATTTAGGGAAGTGATAAAAGGAGATTGTAAATAAAGTCCTAGAATGATAGAAGGCAAAGTAGAAGTAGAGCATGAAAAATTGTGCACTGATAATCCAGATTCTTGTCTGATTCATCTAAAAGTTTTGGTTTAGTTTAAGTCTACATGCTTCAAGTATATATTGGAAATACCTTAATCAATGTGAGTTGATAATGGCAATGAAACTCAGGTGTTTATACCTATGTACTTTGCCCTACATTGTGCTACATTGTGTCCTGCTGCCATCTTTTCTTCTTCCCAAATTCAATGTCTATGGCAGGGGACCACAGGCCAGATGTGTGATGTGGAGGCCAAGCCTAACCCAGCTACAGGAAGGGAAAAACATAGTGAAACATCACATGACAGCAACGTGATGCTGTGAGTTGGACACCTATGGTCTATGGCAGTGGTGGGTTGCTCCCATTCCATTCCGGTTCTAAGAACTGGTAGTATCAGCAGCAGGAGGCTCCGCCCACCCATTTGGGATGCTTCTGTGCAAACTGGTAGTAAACATTTTAGAACTTACTACTGGTCTATGGACTTTTCCCATTACTGAGTTGAACTGTTCTCAACTCATTGTTCAGTAAACAGAAAACAATGTCAGCACGAAACTTCCCGTCCCTTTCTATTACCTTTCTATTACCTTTCTAGCCCCCTTGCCTATGTTTTAAATCTCTGCAAAACCTAAGAAATGTGATTCTCTTCACAGCTGTTTTTTTAATATCAACAGAATAAGGGGGGAATAGCCTAACACTGTGACAATTAAGGACAACAACTAAGAAGGTCTCACCAATTAGCAGGGGACAAAAGTAAGGTAATATCATGTGACAAGGCAGGAAAAAATCTTGCCAGGGCCATCTTGTTTATTGGTTAGGTTCAGTCACAGAGTAGTAGGAGTTGAAGGGAATTTCTTTGAGGGATCTTTCCCCCTCTGCTATTTTCAAGATGGAAACAGATGATTTTATTTATTTGTTTGTGATTTGATTTGATTTGATTTGATTTGATTTGATTTGATTTGATTTGATTTGATTTGATTTGATTTGATTTGATTTGATTTGATTTGATTTGATTTGATTTGATTTGATTTGATTTGATTTGATTTGATTTGATTTGATTTGATTTGATTTGATTTGATTTGATTTGATTTGATTTGATTTGATTTGATTTGATTTGAATGCCACCCCTCTCCGTGGACTCTGGTCGGCTAACAACAGTGATAAAAACAGCATGTAACTTTAGATATTCGGTGTCTTGGGAAATGTGTATTTAGACATCATTTCCTATGGAAAGTAAAGAGCCCAGGACTTCTTTTCAAGAGATGCTGTCATGAGTATTAAGATCACAGTAACAACACATTTGCATTGAATTATGAACCTTATTGGCTCATGTTGCACCTTTGTAAACCATTTAACCTTAGAGACCACTTTATTAAGCACAGAACATGATTTGCATAAGTCTTCCCAAACAAGAATAATTTTCCAGTAACCATGGATTTCAGCTTCCAGAATTCCTAAATTAGCATGGCCATTGTAGCTTTGCTACATGCTGGGATGGCTTAAGTCATTATGAACCTTATTGGCTCATGTTGCACCTTTGCAAACCATTTAACCTTAGAGACCACTTCATTAAGCACAGAACATGATTTGCATACGTCTTCCCAAACAAGAATAATTTTCCAGTTATATGGATTTCAGCTTCCAGAATTCCTAAATTAGCATGGCCATTGTAGCTTTGCTACATGCTGGGATTGCTTAAGTCACAAAGCTAAATTTTACCTTTGCATTCAAGTGGTACAAAGGTGCTTATAGATCTACTACTACAGTTGGAAACTGATTATAGCATTGTAACATATCAGTTGCAACTGTCACTCTCAGCTGTGGGACTACAGAGAAAAAGAAAAGGAAAATTAAGTGTTGGTTTAAAACTGCCAGAAAATCTATAGTAATTACTTAGGTGAGAAGTGTGACATCATAAATTTTCTCAACAAGACCTTTGGAATTACATTACATCTTGATATACAGCAAGTCAAATAATGCCAGCAAAAAATAAAGGGGGGGATAGCAAGTGCTGTAATGAAATCTAAATGAAAATTAATTGCTGCCACAATCAATTTCAGTATGGTTCTCCTTTACTTTTATTACTACTTTTATTCCTTTGAAATTTTTTGGCAATAAAAAGAGGTAAGCAGGGGGGAAAAGGTTACTCTGTTCTTTGATGGTTCTGATCTTTGACTTTATTTAATTTCTGGTGTTCTATGTCTGCCAATAATCTCTTTCTAGGGCTGACCATTGGGAAGTATCCTCTGTCCCATCCATTTTTAATTCCTATCATATTCTGTTGTCTTTATCTATTAGCAATAATGAAAGGCCAGGCGAAATATCGCCTGGACGAAAATTGCCGATGGCGGGAAACAACTCGGCTCCCCCATCAGCTGGGGGGCGTTCCCCGCGATAGCGTGGGAACGCCCCTGAGCAATCAGCGGCCGCTCGGGCATTCTGGGAAAGCCGAGGGGCGGGGCATGTGCCCTTTATCAGGGCTTGCTTGCCCTCCCCTGGCTTCCCTTGCCGACGAGCTCGCCGCAAAACGGAGCTCGCCTCCTTCGTTGGATCACCGCTCCTTCTTCATTGCCGGCAGCGCGCAGGACGGCGCCTACAGGAACTTTGAAGATTCCCTTTTTCCCGCCCGGTTTGCTTGCTTGGGGAAAGGGGGAGGTGGTCAGATGGCTAGCGTGGGCTGACGGCCCCAACACCCCCTCCCCAACCTTGTGTTTGTAGTGGCGGGGCATGCAGGGGCTTTTACCGGCTTGCCTGTTGGGAGCGCGGCTTCAGGGACTGTGGGTCCGCCCGGGCAGGTTAGCAAGGGCTCTGACGGCCCAGCTGGCAATGCGCCAGAGCGTTTCGGTCCCGGGCAACTAAGGCGAGCGCTGAGAGCGAGCAGCGGCAACGGGGAGGCCTTTTTTCCCCCTTCCCCCACGTGGTTTGTGTTCCGCGTGCAGGGCGGCGCTGGGGGGGGGGCTGCCACGTTGGGAGGCTGCCGTGAAGTAAGACTTTAAATTTATAATTATATTAGCAGCATTTTGGAAACTTTCAAAGCTATCACCTCATGTTAAGTTGCAACTTACCTAGAAGAATGATTTCCCAAGTATGCAAATGAGCTGTTGCATTCAGTAAATAAGTTGTCAGATATATTAAAGTAGGTAAATGTTATCATGATGGGGAAACTGGCACGTGCGCCATAGGTGACACTCAGAGCCATATCTGAAGGCACATGAGGCATTTAATACATGTAACTTTTTCAAGGCTTAAATAAGATTCAGGAGGGAAGCATTTTAATAGGAAAGTGAACTGAGGTTGGTTGAAGGAAAGATCGGAAGCAATGTGAGAAATATTATTTTACTGAAAGAATAGTAGATGCTTGGAACAAACTTCCAGCAGACATGGCTGGTAAATTCATAGTAACTGAATTTAAAGATGCCTGGGATAAACATATATCCATCCTAAAATGCCTTAATTTATTTAAGTTGGTTTACTTGATTTGATTGAGCATAAAATGGTGGAATTGAAATGTTTCAATCTTGTAAAGTTAAGTACATGTATACTTGAATTGCTTAAAAAAAAATGGACAAATTAAAACGATTTAATTTATTTAAGCAGGTAAACTTGAATTGATTGAGCATAGAAGGAATGAATCAAATGATTTAATTTATTTAAGTCAGTATACTTGAGTGATTGAGCATAAACTGAACGTTTCAGACAATTTAATTTATTTAAACTGGTACACTTGAAGTGGTTTAGCATAAACTGATTTGTAAAAACAATTTAATTTATTAAGTCAGTATAGTGAAATTGATTGAGCTTGAATCAAATTATTAAAATTTAATCGATTTAAGTCAGTAGATTTTGATTGAGCATAAAAGGAATGAATCAAAATGATCTAATTTAATTTAAGCTAGTATACTTGAATTGATCCTAAGTGGAATGAATTAAAAAGAGTTAAGTTATTGAAATGATTATACTTGAATTAGTTGAACATAAAGTGATCAATATATATACATATATATATATATATATAGATAGATAGATAGATAGATAGATAGATAGATAGATAGATAGATAGATAGATAGATATAGGATTTAGGTTATTAAGTCAGTATATGGGAATGGATTGTGCTTAATGAATTATCAAAAGGATTTAATTTATTAAGTTAATATATTTGAATTGAGTGCGCTTAAAATGAATTAATTTGCAATTAAACTAATTTACTGGGGGGCACAACACATGGGTTGTGATATGAAAGCGGGGCTGGTGGGCAAATCCCCCCCCCTCTGCGCGCCCCACCAATTCCACAGGGCACTGTAAGCATTCCTTTAAGGCAATTTTTAGCGACAAATAAGGCCCCCTTTAGGCCAAACAAGCCACTAGGTTTTGAGCACTGGTTAGAACAAGATTTATAATTGAGCCATAATGTGGTGGACATAGAAATGGTAGGGGGAGTAAAACTTTCATATTCGGAAATGCTTTTCAGCAACCCGGTCTCACTACCATTTGTTAACAGTTCTTTCATACCCAGTGGATAATGGTGCCCTCTTATGGCATTTTTTCTCACAAAGAGGGACAATATCAATCAGGGATAGTAGCCATGAAACCAGGTTAGGGGTTTTGAGCAACTGGGTCTATGGAAAGACTGCCTTGTCAGTGAAAAATGGTTTTTAGTGATCAAAAGACGGTAGCTTTACTATAGACCTTTGCCCCTTTTGTTCATCATAGCTTCAGGGGACTTAGCTGGCTTCTGACAGCAACTTTGCAGTTAAAACCTTGGCTTCTGCTCAGAAGCGGGTTTAGCAGAAACAGTACAACAAATGACGAAGGCTTTCTGCTACTTGGGAGACTGTTAATCTTTATTACACTTTTATCAAACATATATCCCTGCACTCCATTTGGAACAGCGCTGCTGAATATAAAAGGGTTTGTTTCTTCCTATGTAAGGATCTCCTACCGAGAGCACTGTGCAGAAATATATCTTGGCCTTTCTTTGAAGCACGGTGGAATGGGGACCTAAGAAGCTGTTTGGCAGACAGGTCTGGCATATGTTTCTTTATCACATTGAAAATAGCAATTAGGTTATTGGGCGGTAAGTAAACATAGCCTCATGCTGCTCCCTTACCCTCAATTTAAAATAAATAAATAAATAATTGCTCTCACGCTTTAAGAAGGGTGACAGTGTTAATATAAACTGTTATGGCAGGTGAAACATGTTCTACACCTTACATAGAAAAATTTGTTTATTAAAGCTTTTGTTGAGAATATATACATGTTATCAGGCCAGAGGTTTACTTTGGTATGTTTTCCTCTTCACTTTCAAGTTGGCTTAATGGCAATCCTCCTGGTCAAATATGCCCTGAGGAATTATCTTTGTTAATTTTATGGCCATACTTAACTAGTGATGTACTGCACTAAAGGAGTACTTGGTAACAGGGGGGTTTTCTTATGTGCTTGCTCCTGGGTATTTATTATTGTTGTTATTATTATTATTATTATTATTATTATTATTATTATTATTATTATTATTATTATTATTATCATGATGTGCCAGATCCTGGAGCAGTTGCGCATGGAAGTCATTATGTCTCCCTGAATGGTGCTACTAATATTCTGAATTTTGCCACATTTCCAAATGTGAAGTTATTGTACTGGAGGCTACAACAGTACGGGTGTAGTTGGTAGCAAGCCCCCCCCCCCTTTCTGGACAAGCAAAACTGAAAGATACTATTAATACCATAACTACAGCCTGCAGATCCCCATGTCATTACCATGCTGAAGGTTGGAAATCTCCCAAATTCTGGCTAATCCTCTCATGAGTAAGACAATGAGGAACTGGATTGAGGGGGCAATAGCCTGGCTCTGTTTAAAAGTGCTATTGCTAACATGTTGTAAGCCGCCATGAGTCTAAGGAGAAGGGCGGCATAAAAATCGAATAAATAAATGAATAAATTAGTCGGCTTATCTCAGCCCCTTTAGTTTTTTCATAAGAAATGGTATAGTCACTTACCGGAATGGGGGGCTTGCAAGAACGCTAAGCATTGAGGTCATCTGAATCAAACTCACGTTTGAGTTGATTTTAAGCTTAATATAATTATTAAGCATTATATTAATTGTTTTTAATGAATAATTCAGAAAATGTTATTATCATAAACAATATTGAAGTCGTGGTGCCAGGATGGTACCATTAATATTATGGTTATATTGATTAAGTCATGTTGGTAAAGCTAATCCATGCGCTAACGGTAAAGAAAGCATTGGCATGGGCCTTTGCTTATCTTCATAAATTTCTTGCAATTATTTTACTCACTGGGTTAGCAAGCAAGGCCACGGAACATATTGGCTAATCCCCCTGGCATTTTAATGCTGGAGGAAGAGTATTATGATTTCCTGAGAGGAATACAGGAACATGGGACTGCGACTATGGTGTACAGCTGGCCCATCAGTGGAGTGAAGCGAGCCAGCAACAGGAGGCCCAGTCTGTTAACAGGGAGTATCTGTGCATGGGCAGGCGGTTGGCAGCCACATGGCATAGGCTGGGGCGCAGGGTACCCAGAATTGGGGGACGGCGCCATCGCTCAAGCAAAGGAATGAAGGTTGGACCACATGGTTACATGCCATCATGTAGGGGCAACAGGTGGGCTTAGCTCTCCTAACAAAAGACCTCGGCGTCAAACTATTTGAGGATAGGGGGAATGACCAAGAGATGGTCCAAGGAAAGGACTCAGATTGGGGAGAAATTAGTAAGCTGCTATACATTGCCCAGTTTCAGGGGCAACGGGCATTGGATGAGACCCAGATCCTCACCCAACGAGGCGAGGCTGTTTCACACGACAGCCATAAAAATGGCCTTTGGGACATGGTAGGTCTGCAAGGTGCTGTCATGATCTCATAGTAGTGGATCATGCAAGGTTCCCTGGGCCAGCAAACTGATGTTAAATAGCGGCTGCGGCAGCCGCGTTGGTTACACATGGTGGCTGACCAATAACGCAGATGGTGGATTGATCACTGGCCTGGTATATCAAACAAGGATAGATGCCGAGGTATGATGGACTCAGTGCAAGTAAAGCGATGAAGCCAGGGAAGGGTGCCTTTTAAAATAACAGTTAGGGGCCGTTACAGGAGGATCGGCAAGATATCGGGTGGTATTCCCTCAACAATACTGAATGCAGGTTTCAACAAGTTCTCAGCAAAGTAATGAATCCGGTGGCAGATGGAAGTCAGTGGCTTTCATAAAGTAGATTCAGAGCACCTGAGTACAAGCACTCTTGGGATCGGGTGGCTAACACTGTCTTTGTATCCTTATCGTTTCTCTAGGTCCTGGCCCTGCTCCACTTTGTTACGTGCGAAGTGCGAAGGAGCTGCCCTTCCGTTGCCCACAGTAGTGAACTGCAGCCACAGCGTGGCTTGGTGGCTGAACATTGAGCTGCAACATTATCTTCAGGAATGTGGAGGTTGCTGAGTCGCTGGGGCTTTAGCGGAAAGGCTTGAGCTCGGAGGTCTTCGTTTGAGATGGGTCTCTTCCGTTGTGAAAAGTCGGGAGCAGTGATGGGCCGGACCCAGATTGTTGGTGTTGCACACAGGTGGCAACGACCTGGTGATGGTGAAGGACTTGGCTCAGTGGCGTCAAGTCATGGCAGTCCCCCGGGATTGGCAGAGCATATGGAACAGATTGTTGGTGTTGCACACGGGTGGCAACGACCTGGTGGTGGTGAAGGACTTGGCTCAGTGGCGTCAAGTCATGGCAGCCCCCCGGGGCTTGCAGAGCATATGGAACAGATTGCTGGTGTTGCACACGGGTGGCAACGACCTGGTGGTGGTGAAGGACTTGGCCCAGTGGCGTCAAGTCGTGGCAGTCCCCCGGGGCTTGCAGAGCATATGGAACAGATTGTTGGTCTTGCACACGGGTGGCAATGACCTGGTGTCGGTGAAGGACTTGGCACAGTGATGTCATGTCATGGTGAACCACCGGTCGTACGGGGCCTACGGCCATGGTGTGTGGTTCTGGTGTATGGTTCTAATACCCCCACATGGAGGGGATGCGGAGTTGCCGTCACACCAACAGCTGTTGACGGGACCAGGTTATGGGTTAACATGGCAGGGGGAGGCAAAGTGATCTGACACACGGGCATGTGTTTTTAAACCCCCCCCCTAGCTTTCACTGGGTCAATTTAGGAAGATGTCAGGAGTGGTAATTTTTACACAGACCTGCAGTGGTGCCTGCGTGAGCTGGGGCAGGCTTAGGGGGGGAGCAGGGGGCCAAGATAGAGATCTGACCCCCTGCTGTGGCAGAAACGGGGCGGAAAGGGTATCAGTAGCAACTGTGTGTTCTCCTTTGGGCATCTTTTGTAAGATGATTGGCACCCCCATTGCACAACTCACGCTTCCTCCACGGATGGAGAGGTGCGAAGGGAGTGCCCTTGGGGCTCACCTACGTCATTTCCGGTTCCGGGTCATGCAAGGTGAGCCCTCCCACATGCTGGGCGTGGCTTTCGGGTCGGGAGTAGGCGGGACACGCCTCACCCTGACCAGGCTTGGAGTAACGCCCATTTAAGTTGCCCAAGTATGTTGTGTTCAGGAAACTCCGCCCCATTTAGTGACCCCTGCAGGTCTTTCTGTTAATATTTAATAAAGTGACCCATTTTACCCAGCTTGGTGTCCGAGTGTTCTTTTCCCGTCCAAGGCAAATGAAAGGCCAGGCGAAATATCGCCTGGACGAAAATTGCCGATGGCGGGAAACAACTCGGCTCCCCCATCAGCTGGGGGGCGTTCCCCGCGATAGCGTGGGAACGCCCCTGAGCAATCAGCGGCCGCTCGGGCATTCTGGGAAAGCCGAGGGGCGGGGCATGTGCCCTTTATCAGGGCTTGCTTGCCCTCCCCTGGCTTCCCTTGCCGACGAGCTTGCCGCAAAACGGACACCCACCCACCCTCCGCTCAATCCAGGATGTTTTTATAGGTCGCCTGGTTTGGGGCCGAGTAGGAATTTTTGCAGTCTTAGGGCATTTGCTACAGATTGTTTTTCGCCTACTCCATCCTGGACGAGGGTAAGGATTTGTGGTTACGGGGTGCATCTGTATGTAAATAGGTTCTGATTCAGCAATTGGATGTTTATATTCTTGGTCACTATATGGCAGAAACGGGGCGGAAAGGGTATCAGTAGCAACTGTGTGTTCTCCTTTGGGCATCTTTTGTAAGATGATTGGCACCCCCATTGCACAACTCACGCTTCCTCCACGGACGGAGAGGTGCGAAGGGAGTGCCCTTGGGGCTCACCTACGTCATTTCCGGTTCCGGGTCATGCAAGGTGAGCCCTCCCACATGCTGGGCATGGCTTTCGGGTCGGGAGTAGGCGGGACACGCCTCACCCTGACCAGGCTTGGAGTAACGCCCATTTAAGTTGCCCAAGTATGTTGTGTTCAGGAAACTCCGCCCCATTTAGTGACCCCTGCAGGTCTTTCTGTTAATATTTAATAAAGTGACCCATTTTACCCAGCTTGGTGTCCGAGTGTTCTTTTCCCGTCCAAGGCAATTGTCTTTCCTCCATTTACATTCAGTCATCATATACTCGCAAATTCTGTATTGGGTTTCCATGAAGCATGACCTGGATGTCCAACCTGCTGTTCTCCAAATATATGTACTTTTGAATTCTAACGAATGGACATGTTGATTGGGAGATACCAGAAGAGAAGGTCTATCTTTCTGGAGGTGACCTGGTTGACAGCTGATTTGGAGGTCTAATGTAAGGTGACCAGATATCCCGTTTTTTAAAAATTGGGACTTTTAAAAAATGCCATGGAACACGGGACAAATTGCTCAACAGTGGGACTGTCCCACCAAAAGCAGGATGTCTGGTCACCTTAGTCCAGTGATGGCAAACCTATGGCATGGGTACCAGAGGTGGCACGCAGAGCCATATCTGCTGGCACACAAGCAGTTGCTCTAGCTCAGCTCCAACGTGCACATGTGTGCTTGCCAGCTGATTTTTGGCTCACACAGAGGCTCTGGAAGAGCATTTTTGGCTTTCAGAGAGCCTCTGGTAGGATGGGGAAGGCCATTTTTACCCTCCCCCAGCTGCAGGGAAGCTTTTGGAGCCTGGGGAGGGCAAAACACGAACCTACTTGGCCCACCAGAAGTTGGGAATAGGGCCATTTCTGGCCTCCATAGGGTCTCCATAGTGAAGGGGAAGTCATTTTCACCCAGGCATTGAATTATGGGTGTGGGCACTCGCACATGCATGATAGGGTAGGTGCCTGCTCTTTCAGCACTCGAGGGAAAAAAGGTTTGCCATCACTGCCTTAGTCTAATGCCGATTCCAGTAAGAAAGTTCTGAAATGTAATTTAGAACTGAAGATAATATTTGGATTATAAACTAGTCTCATCAGAATGTCTTTCTTTCTAGATGAGAAAAAGCAGGCTGCATCTGTCAAGCTAGGCCAGTGATGGCCAAACTTTTACTTCTTGCGTGCCAAAAATGTGTGTGTGTGTGTTAGCACATGCTGTACTGACACACAAGCCCCCCATGCCCATCATACTGCACATGCATGTATCTCCCTATATGTGCCAATCCTCTTTCAGCTGATTTTCACACTCAGGCTTCCCTGAAGCCTCCAGAGTGTGAAAAACGGTCCAATGGCCAAAACGGAAGTCCCTTTTTCCAAACTCCCAGTTTGCCCCTTGGGCCATTTTTTACACTTGGGTGTCTTCAGCAAAGCTTCCTGAAGCCCCAAGGCCAAAAATCAGCTGGCCAGCACACACATGCAACTGGAACTTACATAGGGCAACACCTTGTGTTTCCTCAAATATGGCTCCACATGTTGCTTGTGGCACATGTGCCATGGGTTCACCATCACAAGCTTAGGCAATTGGGAAACTTCAATAGAAAACTGAGTTGCACATTACTCAGATATATTACAAGCCACAACAGCCCAATTCTTAAGCTCTCTTCATATTATTCTTATTTATATTTAATATCTAACACTTTGCTTGTCATTATTTAATCAAGATTTCTTTAAACATGTCTAAAATGATTTTGAAAACCCTGGGCAAATACAGTGGAACCCCGACATAAGAGCTGCTCTACTTAAGAGCAACTCGAGATAAGAGCTGGGAGGGGAGAGATATTTTTGTTCTACTTACAAGCCCAAATTCGAGATACAAGCGCCAAGGAGCTGTCTCCTGAAGCCAAACGCTAACTTCCGCGTTCGGCTTCAGGAGACAGCTGCGAAGCGGCGCGCGTGTTTTAAAAGGTTGCAGCCGGCCTGGGGGGCTCGGGGGGGGGGGGGGGCTTGCAGCTTTCTTTCTTACTCTTTTTCTTTCTCTCTTTTACCTTCCCTTCCTCTATTTCTTCTTTTCTTTCTCCTTCCCACCTTCTTCCCTCCCTCCCTCCCTTCACTCATTCCTCTCTTACTCTCCCCTTTCATAAGTTTCCTTGCTTCCTTCCTCTGTTCCTGTCCCTTCCCTCTTTCCTTCCTTCCTTCCCACCCTCCGTCCATTCATTCACCCATTCCTCTCTTGATCGCTTAAAGCCGGTCCCTGGTGCAAAAAGGGTTGGGGACCTCTGTCCTACAGGATTGGGTGGCAGAGAAGTTGAACATATGTAAATTTAAAAGTTTAAGAAAGTTTACAAGTTAAGTGAAAGAAACTTCATTATTCATTTATATGTACATGTATATTTCTTCATTAAAAACATGTCTTTCTGCATAATTTAGACTAACTTTGTGAGTTTTTTGAGGGCTGGAACCAATTAAAATTATTTACATTAATTCCTATGGGAAAAAGTCGTTCGAGATAAGAGCTGCTCGACTTAAGAGCCCAGGTCCGGAACGAATTAAACTCGTATCTCGAGGTACCACTGTATTGCCATTTGTTAAGTAATAAGGCACCACAGGGTATAAAATATTAGCCTATAATTCATGCCCAATTTGCAGGCTTGAGGCCAATAAATAGCTTTACACATTTTTTGAGTTAAATCAAATTAAAGAAACAACAGTAAACTATCTGTACCTGTTGAAACATAGGCTGATAGGGTTGAAGTCACTTAATAAAAAATGTTGTGAACTCTATATGCTTCAGTTCAATTTTTAAAAAAACCTTAAAATTGAATTGGATTGATATTTTTTGGGGGGGAGACATACTGCACATGCATAAAAAGCATGTTTTACTGTTATTATATGCTGTTTATCCCTTTTGGCTCTTATTTAAAATTCCATTTATGGTATATACTGGTAGAATTGTAGGAAGCATAACCACAATACTGTATCTCAATTCCAAATATCTGTAATTTCACAGCTATGAAAAGAAGACAAGAGCAGTATACTCTTATCCACATGAGCCAGTAACAATTATTGGCTTCTGTTCTCTGAACTTAACCAAAATAAGCTTCCTTACTTTTTTTGACATAAAATTGGGAAGTTATTTTTCTTCATCCTAGCCCATACTAGTGATCATACATTGGGGAAAATGGAGAAATGTAGCTCTGATCTGTAACATCCCTGATTTGACAGAGAGAGACAGACAGACAGACAGACAGACAGACAGACAGACAGACAGACAGACAGACAGACGTGTGTGTATATTTTCACTATAATCTATCCATCTATCTATCTATCTATCTATCTATCTATCTATCTATCTATCTATCTATCTATCTATCTATCTATTTATCTATCGTATTTGAAATGATTATATCCTTTATCTTCTAAGATGGACTAGTAACCCTGATGAATAAAAATATAACCCTAGGTCACAGAGTAATTTCAGTACTTGCATTAACTCTATACTCTATTTATTGGACCATTGATTTTGGTGGAATAGCCTACTTTTATTATCTTATTGTTTGACCCAAAAATTTAATCAACATGACTATTAGCTCCTTGCTTTTCCTCCTTCTGCTCCACTCCCTAAACCTTCAGGCAAACTAATATCTTGCATAATAGCACAGTTAGAGGTCATGATAATAGAGGATTTCAATAGCTGGCTCAGCTAGTATTTTATATTTATATTAGTTGACCAAAATAAAAATGGGAGCTATTGTATACTTTTTGAAAAGCTAATTTCAAGCAATAAAATATTTACACAATAAAATATTTACTTTTCAAAAAAAAGTAAAACAAGGTTATTGACATAGAATATGTATTGATGGGAGACAGGAACCTCATAAGCATAACAGTTTTGAAGCCTTATTTTCTTAAAAAAAAAAAAAAACCAAACCCTGCCCATATTAGTAATTGTTTACCATTAGATTGATAGTACTGATTATATGTATTATATGTATATATCTGTGCATAGAGTATTTGATTCACACACACACTGGAGGGGGCGTTTGCCCAGGTTCGCCTGGTGCACCAGTTGCGGCCCTATTTGGACCGGGAGTCACTGCTCACAGTCACTCATGCCCTCATCACCTCGAGGCTTGACTACTGTAACGCTCTCTACATGGGGCTACCTTTGAAGAGTGTTCGGAAACTTCAGATCGTGCAGAATGCAGCTGCGAGAGCAATCATGGGCTTTCCCAAGGTATGCTCATGTTGCTCCAACAGTCCGCAGTTTGCATTGGTTGCTGATCAGTTTCCGGTCACAATTCAAAGTGTTGGTCATCACCTATAAAGCCCTTTATGGCACCGGACCAGGGTACCTACGAGACCACCTTCTGCCGCACGAATCCCAGAGACCGGTTAGATCTCACAGAGTTGGTCTCCTCCAGGTCCCATCAACTAAACAATGTTGTTTGGCATGACCCAGGGGAAGAGTCTTCTCTGTGGTGGCTCTGACTCTCTGGAATCAGCTCCCTCCAAAGACTAGAACTGCCCCCACTCTCCTTGCCTTTCGTAAACTCCTTAAAACCCACCTCTGTCGTCAAGCGTGGGGGAACTGAAACCTCTCCCCCTGCCTATGTAGTTCTTTTGTGTATGGTATGACTGTACGTATGTTTTTATATATTGGGTTTTCTTGTTTTTTAGAGTTTTTAAATGTATTATTGTTATTTTAGATTCTAACTATTAGATTTGTCATTATATATTGTTTTTATCATTGCTGTAAGTCGCCCCGAGTCTACGGAGAGGGGCGGCATACAAATCTAATAAATAATAATAATAATAATAATAATAATAATAATAATAATAATAATAATAATAATAATAATAACAAGAAGAAGAAGAAGAAGAAGAAGAAGAAGAAGAAGAAGAAGAAGAAGAAGAAGAAGAAGAAGAAGAAGAAGTGTGTCTGTGTGATCAGGTTCTTTAAAACCATCATAACAACGAGGTAGAGCAGGATATCTGCTGGCACGCAAGCCATTGATTGTCCTAGCTCAGCTCCAATGTGCATTTGTGTGCTGTCCAGCTGATTTTTGGCTTGCACAGAGGCTCTGGGAGGGCATTTTTTGCTTCCAGAGAACCTCTGGGGGGATGGGGGAGGGCATTTTTACCTTTCCCCGGTTCTAGGGAAGCATTTGAAACCTGGGGAGGGCAAAACACGAGCCTACTGGTGTTAGATATTTGCCTGGGTGACCTACCGAGACAGGGTAAAAGTCAAAAGTTCAGATTTGTTTATGGCATGTTGATTGGTTGCCTTATTTTGGCACTAAAAATGTATCTTTGTAAAACTGCCTGTTGCTGGGCTAGATTGTATAAATATTAAGAACTGTCATTGTATAGAGCTCTCAATACTCCATTGCTTCTTGACTGAATTGACTTCCTTGTCCTGTTAGAGAAATAAACCTTGCTTGATTCAACCTTTTTGAGAGTTATTACAACTGGGTCTGCCAGAAGTTGGGAAACAGACCATTTACAGAGGGCCTCGGGGAGGGGAGGGGAAACTGTTTTTGCTTTGTGGGTTTGGGCACTCATGCGTGCACAATGGCGTGTTCACATGCTTTTTCGGCACCTGAGGAAAAAAAGGTTCGCCATCACTGAGGTAGAGCATAATTGTGTTTAAAAAAAAAAAAAATCTTCTACGGACTGTGAAAGTCTTAACATCACTGCTACTGTAATAATTTCAGTTGCTGAAATGTGGTGCCTTCTGTGTCATATTATCTACAAAATCCTGTCATTGACAATAATGGACATCACTCTTTAATTATTCTGTTTTGTCAATATGTTTAGGGAAGGAGAAGGATTCATGAAAATGTGTTGCTGCTCATCAATGGGAGGGAAATGACAATTGTTCATCTCATTAAGGCCTACGTTGAAACTTGGAGAATTATCATGGTTTGAGCTTGTATTGGTTATAGCTTACCACTTAGACATATCAATATTTCTGATGACAATAAATACAGCTATTAGGAGAAATCCAGAGCTTATCTTAATTGGCTAACAGATGAGCAAGTGTGTAGTGCTGTTGAATCTATCAACATTAATTGTGCAGAGGTAAGTTTGATCAATACTGACACTTGAGTACATGGGTAGCCACTGGAAAATATTAATTTACAATCATGGCCATCACCTTCTCACTATCCAGAATTATATTAATCCTAATTGGCTTCAATAGAAAATGCTGCACTTCATTTGGCCATTCGGAAACTTGTCTTCAGATTAGTCTTGTTAGTCAACCACCTTCATGCTTCATATAATGAATAGTTTTTAAGGCTTTGTTTTATCCTAGGAAGTGTTTCCTATTGATGCTGTAAATTTCATCATCCTGATTTTATGGGTTCAGCGTGCCTAGGAAACAGAACTTGTTACAAAACTTTATTTTCAACAGTTTGGCATGTTTGTATTAGCCAATACTGCGTACCCAAGAAAAGAGTACTTGAACAACTGCTACTGAAACATATCCAAAATAACTCTTTCAGCAGCATATAAGGAAAATTATTATAAACTTTTTTACAGATGGTATATTCCCCCCGCTAGGTTAGCAAAGATTTACCCAACATTATTAGACACATGTTGGAAGTGTAAAAACGAAAGAGGTACTTTTTTCCATATGTGGTGGTCATGTCCTACGATACAAAAAATCTGGAAAGCAACTCATACTTGGCTCTCAGAGATTACGAAAGAGGAAATAGAATTCACCCCGGAAGCTATGCTATTAAGAATTTGGAGAAAACACTACTCAAAACAAACAATGCTTCTTACAACACATATAAACACTGCAACAAGAATTGCAATAGCACAACTCTGGAAAAATGACCAGACCCCAACGGAAGACTTAATTATAGATAAGATATATACTTGCGTGGAGATGGACAAACTCACTAACTCAATCAAGGGAAACAAAATTATGGAATCAAAAAGAACATGGCAAAAATGGCATGAATGGGTTCAAAAGATAATATAGAAACAATATAATATGAAGCAACAGTACAATTGAAACAATCTACAGCTATCCTGTAAAAAGCTTTATTTACCAGTTAGTGAACGGAATAAATATTAGAATATAAAAGTATGAAATATAATGTATATAATGAAATGTAACAGGTAAAAATCTACTATAAGAATGTTAATAGAGATGGTTTATAATATGTAAAACAGAATAATGTGTGATTTGAATTATATATGAAAACTTAATAAAGAAATTTTTTTTTAAAAAAAGAAACATTCCTGTTTGAAATATCTACTGATATATATATATACTGTTCAAAAAAATAAAGGGAACACTCAAATAACACATCCTAGATCTCAATGAATTAAATATTCTCATTGAATACTTTGTTCTGTTCAAAGCTGAATGTGCACAACAGCATGTGAAATTGATTGTCAATCAGTGTTGCTTCCTAAGTGGACAGTTTGATTTCACAGAAGTTTGATTTACTTGAAGTTATATTGTGTTGTTTTAGTGTTCCCTTTATTTTTTTGAGCAGTGTATATATATATATATATATATATATATATATACTTATGACCTCTAATAATCATAACCCAATATAGTAACGTGAATAAAAACCACAAGTTCATGTAGAAAAAAAAGAGAAAAACAAGATTGTGTCTAATAGGGTTTTTTTTGGCTATGTGTGTGTGTGTGTGTGTTCCTTTATGCCAATCTTGACTCCTGTTGACTGCCTGGACAAGCCTTTGGGTTTTCTTAAAAAGATTTCAGAAGTAGTTTGTCACTACCTACATATTTTATTTGTTTGTTTGTTTTGTCAAGTACGTATTGGTGGTATAATAAATTTATATGCATGATACTAGTAAAAGAGAAACCATAGGGCAGGGGATGGAAGGCACTCTGGCGCACTTAGGCACGCTCCTTATTGACCTCTTAGGAATCGGGTGAGGTCAACAGTGGATAATCTAAGGGTAAAGTTTTGGGGGTTAGATGATGATACTACAGAGTCTGGTAGTGAGTCCATGCATCAACTACTTGGTTACTGAAGTTGTATTTCCTGCAGGCAACTTTAGAGTGGTTTACTTTAAGTTTGTATCTGTTGCGTGCTCGTGTGTTGTTGTGGTTGAAGCTAAAGTAGTCATTGACAGGTAGGACATTGTAGAAGATGATTTTATGGGCTATGCTTAGGTTGTGTTTAAGGTGACGTAGTTCTAAGCTTTCTAAACCTAGGATTCTAAGTCTAGTTGCGTCGGGTATTCTGTTGCAAGTGGATAGAAAATAGCTGATCCCAAGTCACTAATGTGGCTTTATAAGGAGGGACTAGAACTCATGGTCTCTGAACTTCTAATATCTTAACTACTTTACCAAGCTGGTTTTTAAAAAAATCAAAACCTTAAAGTACTATTACAGTCCCTAGAATAAAATGCTAGTCCTTTTTTTTAAAAAAAATCCCCACAGCTGCCATACTTTTAGGTAATGTTCTGTCGGGCTCTCTGGTAGACTCCTCCCAAAAATTCACAGGTACAAATTTCAGACACACACACGTTTGAAAATTCAAAACAATGTTCTTTATAATGAAAATTCACTTAAATTAAGCCCTCTTTTGGTATAGCAAAGAACACTCGTCTCCAAGCAAACTGGTAATTTGTACAAGTCCCTTATCAGTTATGTGATACCTAGCTTGCAGCTGTGAAGCAATTCACAGTCCTTATTTCACAAAGTGAAACACACTTTACTCTGATTTAGTTTCAAAGCGGGGAAAAATCAGCACACAAAAGGTCAAAGTCAGTAAAGCAGTCACGAAACACAACAATCAGATAATCCTCCACAATGGCCAAACCCACAGGCTGCTATTTATAGCAGCCTCACTAATTACCACAGCCCCACCCAACCACAGGTGGCCTCATTTTCTTTGATAATAATCTCTCAGTTGTTGTTGCCTATGCATCGCTCTCCAAATGCATGGCTGTATCATTAACTCTTGTTCTGAATCCAAGGAGGAGTTAGATAATTGATCTCCTTCAGAGCTGTCTGCCACACTCTCCTCCTCCCTGTCACTCATGTCTTCTTGGTCAGAGGACCTTCATCAGCAGATTCCACGGGGGGGGGGGGCAAAACAGGCCTGCAGCATGTGGATATCTCCCCCACATCCACAGTCCTTGGGGCAGGAGCTGGGCCAGAGCTAACCACAAGAGGTAATAGATTTTCTTAAAAGATAGATCAGTGTTTCCCAACCTTGGCAACTTGAAGATATTTGGACTTCAACTTCCAGAATTCCCCAGCCAGCGAATTGGGAAACACTGAGATAGACCACTAAAGTCATTTTAGGATTAATTAAGGATACACACCGCTATTATTAGTCAATGTTGGACCAAAACCTAAGAATCTGACCTTCAGTACTGTCCAGGTTACCTTGCTATGCCCCATGCTATGATGACAGACTTACTATAATTAGGATATATTGCTTTCATTGAGCCTGGTTGCAAATAGAACATCTATAATTGTCACAGCCCATGTAAAAATTATTTCACATATTCATTATGGATTGAAATATATTATATATTCTTTTAGATTAAATATCCAGAAGCATGTAGCATAATGTTGTCTGTAGATTGAAGAAAGATAAAAAGAAAGACGACAACTGTCTTTTCTTTGGTATGAATAGAATGGCGTGAAAGGATGCAGATAAAATAAACAATGTTCTTTATTGTACTGTACATGCTGATATTATTTAAAGTTATGTAATTTACTAATGTGCCGAGTAGGAGGAAAGATATTGGATGGTTTAGCATAGTTTTGTTTAATCCTGGTGCAAACCAAAATTAATTTTTCTTGGACAGATGTCTCAGGATATGTCTGAGTCTTTCCAAAACAAACAACAAGCCTCAGGGGGGTTGCAAGGCAGCCACAGGTATCCTCCCTCTGTTTGTGTACAGCTACACTGAAACACATTTTCTTTCTGTTGCCACTCTGCTGCAGGCACCTTCACCTGTCTGCTAAAATGTTTGTTGCCAGAGAAGTTGTCAAATTCCTACTGACCATAATTCCTTCTGTGTATTATCCATCTGGCTCCCCCTCCATTTTATAAGCCTTCTTCCGAAGGGGGAAAATTGTTGACAATTATCCCACAATCTAGTTGAAATAGGCAAATACATGTATATAGAAGTACTGCTGAGAAAAGTGAGAAATAGATGATAAAGTGGAAATGAGATGTCCTTTGTTGGAAAAATAAACAATAGGTCAAATAGATTACAATAACTGTTCTGTCGGGCTCTCTGGTAGACTCCTCCCAAAAATTCACAGGTACAAATTTCAGACACACACACGTTTGAAAATTCAAAACAATGTTCTTTATAATGAAAATTCACTTAAACCAAGCCCTCTTTTGGTATAGCAAAGAGCACTCGTCTCCAAACAAACTGGTAATTTGTACAAGTCCCTTATCAGTTCTGTGATACTTATCTTGCAGCTGTGAGGCAATTCACAGTCCTTCTTCTTTCACAAAGTGAAACACACTTTGCTCTGGTTTAGTTTCAAAGCGGGGAAAAATCAACACACAAAAAGTCAAAGTCAGCAAAGCAGGCACGAAACACAACGATCAGATAATCCTCCACAATGGCCAAACCCACAGGCTGCTATTTATAGCAGCCTCACTAATTACCACAGCCCCACCCAACCACAGGTGGCTTCATTTTCTTTGATAATAATCTCTCAGTTGTTGCTGCCTATGCATCGCTCTCCGCATGCGTGACTGTATCATTAACTCTTGTTCTGAATCCAATGAGGAGCTAGATAATTGATCTCCTTCTGAGCTGTCTGCCACACTCTCCTCCTCCCTGTCACTCATGTCTTCTTAGTCAGAGGAGCCTTCATCATCAGATTCCACGGCGGGGGGGAACAGGCCTGCAGCATGTGGATGTCTCCCCCACATCCACAGTCCTTGGGGCAGGAGCAGGGCCAGAGCTAACCACAACAATAACAAAGTGTGATCTTTATTTTTTTTCCCCCAAGAGATAACTGTGACAATAAGCAGGAATTAATGGGGATGTTGAAGTAGCCTTCTTGTAACTTGAAGAAGAGAAATGGCACCTGGGAACTATTTCCAGAATCAGCAAGGAAAATAAACTATTGTGGCACTTTTCTTACCTCAGTTGTTAAATAAATTATTTTTTCCATCTGAGAGAAGACTGTGAATAGTACTAAGGCATGACAAAGATGATCAGGTAGATCTTATCTTTCTGGATGCTGATTTTTGTAGTACAGCTCTATATTGGCTTTGTGTCATCACAAAGAAATCAAAATTGAATGCATACTTCTGTTGGCCTTTCTTATCAACCAACAAAGTTTTAAATTATTTGGCTTCCAAGAGTGCATGCCCAAGTATTTTTTTTAAATTAGTTTAGTTATATTGTTCTTAAGTCCAATTAGGTTCTTGCTTCCCAAGCCTTCTTATATGTGGCCTAATAGGGGCAAGAATCATTTTTATTATCATTAGTATTTTAGTTTTAAATCATATTTTAATTAATTTTATGTCAGCGGGATTTTAACAAAAGGGATTTCTTAGAGCCAAAAGATGTTCAAATGTTAAGAAATATTAACAACATTAAACAAAGACAACATCAACTAAAAGGGATAATTGAAGATCTGATATGAAAAATCAGTGCAATTTGTTTGATTATTAAAATTAATATTATTACAGTAAATAATGAATTTATATTTCATTTCATAGAGGAGAGGTGACACAGTGGTTAGAGTACAGTACTGCAGGCTACTTCTGCTGCATGCTGGCTGCCTGCAGTTTGCCAGTCCAAATATCACCAGGCTGAAGGTTGACTCAGCCTTGTATCCAGAGGTGGGCTGCTGCCGGAACTGCAATAAGTTGTTCTGGCAGCAGCCCACCTCTGTTTGCATCCTTCCGAGGTGGGTAAAATGAGGACCCAAATTGTTGGTGGCAGTATGCTGACAATGTAAACTGCTTTAAAAGCCCTATGAAGCAGTATTATTATTATTATTATTATTATTATTATTATTATTATTATTATTATTATTATTATTGTTGTTGTTGTTGTTGTTGTTATTATTATTATTATTATTATTATTATTATTATTATTATTATTTTATTGGATTTGTATGCCGCCCCTCTCCGCAGACTCGGGGCAGTTAACAACAGTGGTAAAACAACATGAACAATCCAATTAATAAAAACAACTAAAAAAACCTTATTATAAAAAACCAAACATACACACAAACATACCATGCATAACTTGTAATAGCCTAGGGGGGAAGGATAACTTAACTCCCCCATGCCTGGCGACAAAGGTGGGTCTTAAGTAATTTGCGAAAGACAAGGAGGGTGGGGACCATTCTAATCTCTGGGGGGAGTTGGTTCCAGAGGGCCAGGGCCGCCACAGAGAAGGCTCTTCCCCTGGGGCCCGCCAAACGACATTGTTTGGTCGGCAGGACCCGGAGAAGGCCAACTCTGTGGGACCTTATCAGCCGCTGGGATTCATGCAGTAGAAGGCGGTTCCGGATGTATTCTGGCCCAATGCCATGTAGGGCTTTAAAGGTCATTACCAACACTTTGAATTGTGACCGGAAACCGATCGGCAGCCAGTGCAGGCCGCGGAGTGTTGCAGAAACGTGGGCGAATCTAGGAAGCCCCACGATGGCTCTCGCAGCCGCATTCTGCACGATCTGAAGTTTCCGAACACTTTTCAAAGGTAGCCCCATGTAGAGAGTGTTGCAGTAATCGAACCTCGAGGGCATGAGTGACTGTGAGCAGTATATAAGTCTAAGAGCTATTGCTGTTGCTATTTGCTGTACTATACTCCCGCTGTCTCTCTGTGTCTCACTTTCTTCCCACACAAGCAAACAGATACAGAGAGACATATTCAAACATAATTTAACAATATCCCAGAACTTTACATTCTAATTATATAATTATCCGAATGCTAAACAGATTTATTATGTTCACTCTGATATTAAGTCTCAGTGATTCCAAATTAATATAGAATGTTCAGATACACATGTATATGTCTATAAAAACATGTTTGTAGATGTATTTGTTTAAAGCACACACATGCATGTACATATCATTAGTAAATATCATTTGATGTAAAAAATGCTGCAGTAATATTAACAAATATTGTAATGATCTGCTTCCATAATCTCTAAAAAGTGTGTATATCTCTAATAACTGCAATGAGAATCTCCATAACAATAGTTTCTTAATGTTGACTAGTGAAATATATTATACTTTCTGAAGCAGAAAAAAGCACAACAGCCCATGTGTCATCATATTTAGAACTGAACTTGGAGTAGGTTCATGTCCTGCTCATTCACCGAGCTCACTTGGTGACTCAGCTAATCTTATTTTTTTTCCTTTTTGGTTCATTGATGTCAAAGTGAATATTTTGTTTGAAGAAACATATGAGACCATTTTGAGTGGTTTTAAAACAAGCCTCTTAGTTTTAGTTCTTTATTTCCCCACCTCCCCCCAAATTGTTTATGCCTGTTGTTCCATTATCTGTTCAAACTGGATTGTCTTTGATGGCAGCAACTTTAAGTGTTTTGTGAAATTAAACCACCTTCAATATTTTGGAAGGGACAATTAACTTTAAAATCAGTCAGTCAGTTTGTCTTCCTGACTATCCAACCATCTCTAAATTTTTCTTACCTTACAGATCAGCCACGGTGAGATATTAATTTAATTTTTATCCATTTATTTATTTATTTATTTTATTTTATTATTTAGATTTGTATGCCGCCCCTCTCCGAAGACTCGGGGCGGCTCACAACAAGATATAACAAATCATAAATAATTCAAATAACTTTAAAATATTTAAAGATTTAAAAGGAACCCCATATACTAACAAACACACACACAAGAATACCATGTATAAAATTGAACAAGCCCGGGGGAGGTGTTTCAATTCCCCCATGCCTGACGGCAAAGGTGGGTTTTAAGGAGTTTAGGGAAGGCAGGGAGAGTAGGGGCAGTTCTAATCTCTGGGGGGAGTTGGTTCCAGAGAATCGTGGCCGCCACAGAGAAGGCTCTTCCCCTGGGGCCCGCCAACCGACATTGTTTAGTTGACAGGACCCGGAGAAGGCCCATTCTGTGGGACCTAATCGGTCGCTGGGATTCATGCGGCAGGAGGCGGTCCCGGAGATATTCTGGTCCAGTGCCATGAAGGGCTTTAAAGGTCATAACCAACACTTTGAAATGTGACCGGAAATTGATCGGCAGCCAATGCAGACTGCACGATCTGAAGTTTCCGAACACTTTTCAAAGGTAGCCCCATGTAGAGAGCATTACAGTAGTCGAACCTCGAGGTGATGAGGGCATGAGTGACTGTGAGCAATGAGTCCCGGTCCAGATAGGGCCGCAATTGGTGCACCAGGCGAACCTGGACAAACGCCCCCCTCGCCACAGCTGAAAGATGGTTCTCTAATGTGAGCTGTGGATCAAGGAGGATGCCCAAGTTGCGGACCCTCTCTGAGGGGGTCAATAATTCCCCCCCCCCAGGGTAATGGATGGACAGATGGAATTGTCCTTGGGAGGCAAAACCCACAGCCACTCCGTCTTATCCGGGTTGAGTTTGAGTCTGTTGGCACCCATCCAGGCCCCAACAGCCTCCAGGCACCGGCACATCACTTCCACCGCTTTGTTGACTGGACATGGAGTGGAGATGTAAAGCTGGGTATCATCAGCATATTGATGATATCTCACCCCATGTCCTTGGATGATCTCACCCAGCGGTTTCATGTAGATATTAAATAGCAGGGGGAGAGGACCGACCCCTGAGGCACCCCACAAGGGAGAGACCTCAGAGCCGACCTCTGACCCCCCACTAACACCGACTGCGACCGGCCAGAGAGGTAGGAGGAGAACCACTGAAGAACAGTGCCTCCCACCCCCAACCCCTCCAGCCGGTGCAGAAGGATACCATGGTCGATGGTATCGAAAGCCGCTGAGAGGTCAAGGAGCACCAGGACAGAGGGTAAAACCCCTGTCCCGGGCCCGCCAGAGATCATCCATCAACACGACCAAAGCAGTTTCCGTGCTGTAACCGGGCCTGAAACCAGACTGTCGGGGACCTAGATAATCGGCTTCTTCCAAGGACCGTTGGAGCTGGAGTGCCACCACCTTCTCAACAACCTTCCCCATAAAGGGAAGGTTGGAGACTGGACGATAGTTATTAAGTACGGCTGGGTCCAGGGAAGGCTTCTTGAGGAGGGGGCGCACAAGCGCTTCTTTATAGAGTGTTGGAAAGACTCTCCTCCCCAAGGAAGCATTGGTAATCTCCTGGGCCCAGCTCCGTGTCACCTCCCTGCTGGCCGAAACCAACCAGGAGGGACACGGATCCAGTAAACAGGTGGTGGAACTCACAGCTCCAATGGCCTTGTCCACTTCATCAGGTGTCATCAGATCATGTTAACCAAATGAAATTTAAGAAAACATAAACACCTGTTAATAGCTTAACCTACATAACATATGATGTTGTGGTGAGGGAAGAAAGATTACCTCCAGGATGAATGTCAGGAATAGGGAATTAGTCACCTTTCAGAAATGTTTTTATTTATTTACTTATATTAAGTGTAAACTGCCCAATGATATTGACTTAATTAGTGTTTAATAAGATTGCCATTATAGGTAAACATCTACAATGCAAACATATCAGCTATTTATCAACATCTGGAGAAATTCAGAGGGCTAAGGAATTAACAATACATAGCTCATTGTCTTTTTGGGGAAGTGCTATTGTTCTTCTTTATTCACTAAAATAAATCATAAATGGTAAATCCCCCCCCTCTCTAAAATGCTAAAAATAACAGCCCCCATAGTCAAATCACATTCTTACATTGCTAACCATACCGGGCTAATCCCCAGATCCTGGATTCATCATATGGGAGTTGTCTCTATCTTCCCTGTTGTCTCAGTCCCTAGCCCTGTCTCCATCTTCCAATCCATGAGAATGGAATAAATTTATTTCTTGAGTTGATTATTTTCACCAACTCAACCCTGCATTTTCTAAAGCTTTCACCCCATTTTTTCTTCTCCTTTCCTGACTACTCAAATCATAACCATCCATTTTCTATTTAACAGAGGAACTGATACCATTTGGAATTGAGAGGCTGGGCAAAATAACACCTGGCCGACATTTGCAGAAGGCAAGGAGGAACGAAAGCACCTCCTTCCAGCTGGAGCTACTTCCCAGTAGCTCCTAATTGGCTCACAGGAACTGCTGGGAAGCATGGGCATGGCTACCAGCCTGTTTCAAGGGCTGCTCTCCACCCATGCTTCCCTTCGTTTCTCTGCTCTTTGCCTTGATAGACACCCACCCACCCTCCACTCAATCCAGGGTGTCTTTTAGGGGTCAGCCAGTAGGGGGCCGAGTAGGATATTTTTTAAATCTCGAGATTTTATTCCAATTGTTTCTTCGCCTTCTCCATCCTGTATGGGTGAGATGGTATAGTGGTTAGGGGGTGAATCTGTTTGTAAATAGGTTTTGGTTTTGCAATTCTATGTTTACATTTGGTCACTATATGGCAGAAATGGTGTGGAAAGGGCATCAGTAGCAACTGTGTGGTCATCTTTTGAAAGATGATGAGCTCCCCCATTACTCAACTCATGCTGCCTAACCGGTCAAAGCGGTGTGAATGGGGAGCTCTTGGGGTTCATCCACATAATTTCGGTTCTGGGTCATGGCGGTGAGCCCCCCAACACGCTGGGTGTGGCTTACATATTGGGGTGCAGGCGGGACATACCACACCCTTAACAAGCAAGGAGTTATGGCCATTAATTGCTCAAGTATGTTGGGTTCAGGAAATTCCACCCCATTTAGTGACCCGTGCAGGTCTCTTTCTGTAATTTTAAATAAAGTGACCCGTTTATTATCCAGCTCGGTGTTTGAGTGTTCATTTCTCGTCCGCTGCAAATCTGGCGCTGGCTTGCATAATTACCTAATTCTGAAGCCTGTTATGATGTTTCATTCTGTCTCTTGAATTAATTTTGTGACAAGATAATCACAATTGTTGGGGAACAATATCCCAGACAAGACTTGTGTATATGCAGAAATAAAAACAAAATAAATCTAACATTGGAAAATAAAAACAAAATAAATTAAATTGGAAAATATATCTGGAGGTACATCTTTTGATCCACCAACATTATTGTGTTTCTGATTAAATTTGTTATTTGAAGGGGAAAATATTTTACGATGTCTTAGCTGACAATTGCATTTCTACTCAAAATGTGAATATACAAAAATATTTTTTTTATAAATAAAATACTGTTTGCACAATAAAGAGCAAAACACTATTGTACTAGTTAAATCCTAGGAGAATAGAAAGAGTGTCAAGGTAGGGAAAAAGTCTGCTTTACATCTCCAGGCAAACAAAAACAAGGGGGAGAATATTATTGAGCTTGTGATTAAATTGTTGATACTACTTAATCATGAGATCAGAACACATTCACATTCAAATATTTGTTAAACAAATATTGTCACTGGCACATCTGGTGGAGGCTGTTCATTTTCTTTTCTTTTTGTAATGGTTGTTTCATTAGTTTCATTTCAGCTCTCCTGTGGATTATATATCTGTTTTTCTGTCTCTCTCAGTGTGCCTGTGTGATTTTGGATTGCTTCAATGCCCATGGAGACTGTTTTAGCTGGCAGCTTCACATAAGAAATGTATATGGATGGCAGCAATATAGACAAGGCGAAAGGTATTCCTAGTGGAGTTATGATTCAATATTCTTTAGCTTAATAATTCCCTTGTGGTTAGAATAGAATGGAATGGAATAGAATAGAATAGAATAGAATAGAATAGAATTTTATTGGCCAAGTTTGAATGGACACACAAGGAATTTGTCTTGGTGCATATGCTCTCAGCGTACATAAAATAAAATATACATTTGTCAAGAATCATGTGGTACGACACTTAATGATTGTCATAGGGGTCAAATAAGCAATGAAGAAGCAATATTAATAAAAATCTTAGGATATAAGCAACAAGTTACAGTCATACAGTCAACATGGGAGGAAATGGGTGATAGGAATGATGAGAAAAACTAGTAGAATAGAAGTGCAGATTTAGTAGAAAGTCTGACATGACATGAATAGAAATAATAAGGCAATGGATCCAACATACATACATGCATACACACACACACACACATACACACACACACACACACATACACATACATTACAAATCATTACATGTTTAAATCTATGTGTATAGGTGGACTATCAGTAGATTCTCTGTATTCCGGCACTATCAAATCTTGGTAAGTTAAGTGATTTTTTGCTTGCCATTTACTCTCTATGAAATGTTACTTTTGCTGAGACCAGAAAAGGTATTCTTTAAAGCAGCTTTGAATTTAAGTCATATTTTTAATATAGCACTTCTGACAAAATGGTTTTTAAAATCTACATCAATTTTAACTTTATCATAACATAATATGACGGCCAACCAAACATCAGGCTATGGTTTGTTTTCTAATTCTAACATTCACGTATTCCTCAGCATTATGCACTCTTTCATCCATGCCAAATAGCAGGCTGAAAAATAAAGCTTAAAATCTGGCAATCATAATCTTCTTCTTTCCTTTGGACCTTGAACAATTTTATATTTAACCCTTGGGTTTTCTCTCTTGAAATGTTGCTATATATCTAAATATATCACTTTGCCATTGTTTAAAAGGCATATCATTTTTTAAAAGTAGGCATTGTTTGAAATAAAAACATTTTAGGCATTATATTCTTTTTTTCACAGAAATTGTTGGAAACAACCATAAGTAAAACTTTTCCATCTTAATAATTCTCTACCTTAACATAATTATTTTGAAATAACATACAATTCATGTTAGCTATAACAATGAACAAAAATTTTACTAGTTTTTAAATTTGAAATCCAATTTCTTATTTTAATTTTCCGTTCTCATATATTTATTAACATCTTCATTTTCTAACATCTTCATTTTCTCCTTATTAATTTTAAACCCAGATAATAGACCAAATTGCTTAGCTTTCCCTTCCATAAGTTTTTCCAAAACTGACCTAACATCATACACAAATACCCTTAATTTTCATACTTCTAATTTAACCTTCACCCATGCTATTCATCCATCTTGTCTTCTACCTCCATTGAAAACTTCAGGATCTAAAATGAACAGTAGTAGCAAAAAAGGGACATTGCTGAAATATGGGTTTTTATCAGCTTTTCTTCTACCTATTATTTAGGCTGTTTGTAATGTATATATCATTTTCATTTTTGAAAATAAAGTTTCCTCCCAATTCCATATTTTCCAAAAGTTTAAATTGCATAGTCCAATTCAAATTGTCAAAAGCTTTCTCTACTTCCATAAAAAATAACCAAGCTTGTTTTTATTATGATATACCAAATGTATTAAGATATTATTTCTTAACTGTATTTTATGTGAAAAAGTCATACTGTTTTTCATGTATAAAAATTTGGAGAACACTTTTCACTTTTTCAGCTAAAACCATAAGTAAATATTTTATAAATAATATTTGATAAGACATTGGTCAAAATATTTTTTGCTAAAGTTGGGTACTGACTTTCTTTGTGTTAAAATTATATATATTTACACCTGTACAGCTTTCAGGTATGCTTCTTCTTTCTAAAATGGAATCCATCACTTTCTGAAAAGGTTGCAACAGTTCATCTTTGAAAGTCTTTAGTGCTTACTGTAAGCATATCTCCCATTACTTCAAAACCACAGATTTGATAGTAGGACATTTATGTATATTTTATTTAGATCTACTAATGATGTTGGCTTTTTTACCCAATGAATGGAGATCACCTAAGTATGGACTTTAATCAGAGTATACTTGATATTATATGGATTTGTACATTTAAAAAAAGAAATCCCTCGGGAACACAATTTTACATTTACTTGCCTGATGCATATATCAAATTCTTATTGGCATGGGATATTTTGCTTTTTTTAAATTAGTTTCACTGTTGATTTTAGAGAAGAGATCTACAGGTAGTTTTCACTAACATATACAGTACAAGCAGAACAACAGCTGCTTTACAATAATGTGAAAAAAAGTAATTCTGAGACAAATTAGAACCACTTTTCCTTTTCGTAATACAATGATTTTAATTAATATGCTATCCTGCTCCATTGTACCCTGACAATATTTAAATCTGCCTTGGGGGAAAAGGGAGAATGGCACCAACAATAAAATAAATTTACCTAGAAATTCATCAGTACAATTAATATTTTTAATCCAATTTCCTTTGTTTCCAACTCACTCATCTAAACGTATGAGGTACAATATGTAAATTAAATGCCTTGTCCCTTTAAAGATTCTGATTTTCTGGGTATAAATCTGAAGTTTCTCATGAGAGTTTTTCAAATGAAAGTGTGGGAAAAGTCAAGAGGCAAGCTTTCATCATTTCAATGTGCCATCTGTTTTTTAGAACAGAGCCTGCATATCTTTAAGGTGGAGTATCAATTTATTATCCAAAAGTTACAACTTCCAACTATTAAAATCATGCTGGAATGATTTGGAGAAAGAATTTGCCTATTCATCCAATTCAAATGATATATTGTTAGAAGAAGATATAATAAGGACAAAATGAAAGACAAGGAAAGTATCTTTCCTTCAGTAGACAAAGTAGATTAGTAGAAACTGAACAGATAAATGCTTTCATTTGCACATTATTTCATTCACAATGTTTCTTCCTTTCTCAACTAACCAGTCTTCATTTATTCTGTTGTTTCACTTTGTTTCTTTCTTCCTCTCATCAATATCTGACATCTAAAGCTAAAGCAAACGTAAATATTTAAATTCTGGTGAAAAAATGAATGTGCAATTTCAATTAAAAATAACATTATTGATTGTGTCCTGAAAATTACACTTTTAAAAATAATGATTTATTAGTTTGATTTTGGCAAATATAAATTTACATAGAATGCAATAATGCAACTTCAATTAACTTCCAAACATCAATTCTGAATTTAAATTTTAAATTTTAAAATTATTGATTATTAATTAAGAATAATTAAAACTGAGTTATTTGTCTTTACAGATAAAAAGCTGCATTGTTCCTTAAAGTGTAACCATTGTTATTTTAATAGTATTAAATGGCAATTACTTTGGAATGTTCACACTTTGTTTTTTTCTTTCATGCATTTGCCATACTTAACAGCTACATGGGATGGGTACAACCTGAACATTAGTGCTATGGCCATATGTGTAGCAGATTAAAAATTTTGATTTCTTCATTTTATAGATGAGTGAAGCATAACATTTTACAAATTTCTATCTATTTTTAAACGTAAATGTGGCTTTTATTTTTACATTCGACTGAAAATTAGAACTTTTTGTCAAATTTATACATCACTGACAATTTTTTTTTCATGTTGACAAAAATAAATAGAATGTAAAGAGTTCAATGAGTTGAAATCCACATACCTTCAAGGTGCCAAAAGAAACCTTCTCCTAGCACACAATTCAAGGAAAATGAAAGTGATAAAACCAACTAAAAAGAATTTCTTAAGCATTAAAAATGTTAAATTTAAATCACCCCCACTACCAATCTGCCTTTCAATAAAAGTAAAGCAAAAATATATAAGAGGGAAAATTAAACACTGTGCAGAAATGACTAAGTTAACTATGGCAGTTAGAAATAATACTGAGCATAGTTCCCTCTAAGCTGAGCAGTGAGCAATTGCTCACTTAACCCTGCTGTTCTGTTTAAGAAAAATAACAAATCTTCTGTTCGGGTCACATACGACCCGGACCGAAAACTCTTCATTTGCAGTGCTTATGTTTGGTCTTTTTGAAAGCTTTTTTCACTTGGAAAGTAGTCTGAACATTTCTGCACACAATGATATGAAAATTGAAATGAAAAAAGTAAATCTTATTGGTTTATTTTGCGGATATAATGCACGCCCCCCCTGTTTTTGTGAAATTTTTTTCAATTTATGGATAGTTTTGCTTGCAAAATGCATTCTATTTTACTAAAGTTGCTATGGGATTGGTAGCTTGAACATTTCTGAACATAATGATATGAAAATTGAACTGGAAAAATTGATGCATATTGGTTTATTTTGTTGATGAAATGCACGCCCCCCCGTTTTTTTTAAATAGTCTTCACTTTATGGATAGTTTTGCTAGCAAAATACATTCTATTTTACTAAAGTTGGTGTGGGATTGGTAGCTTGAACATTTCTGAACATAATGATATGAAAATTGAACTGGAAAAATTGATGCATATTGGTTTATTTTGCACATAAAGTATGCCTCAATTATTTCAATTTATATAAAAATTATGCTGTTAATTTCAAACTTACATACTTTTTTTTAGTAAAATGGATTTGTTTCATAAAATTAGTTCTCTGGCTACAATGTGGTTGATTTTCAAAAGGATATTCCAAATATTTCTAGACAAATATGTATAAACAGTGACAATAATGGCACACAGCAAGGCCGAGGGGGGGGTGGCCCTTTTGTGGCAAAAATAAACCAATAAGAACCATTTTTTTCAGTTCATTTATATTTTTCTTATATTCAGAAATGTTCAATTTAGTATATCAAACCTCTTGGGGGAAAATTCCTTAGGGATTTGTAGCCTTAAAAAATAGAAATTGACACGAAATTAAAAAAGGATGGGGGGAGGGGCTTTTTGATCAAAATAAAAATATAAGTCTCAATTTTTCCAGTTCAATTTTCATATCATTATGTTCATAAATGTTCAAACTAGTTTTCCAGTTGAAAAAGTTTTCAAAAAGATCAAATTCAAGTACCTAAAAAAATTATTTTTGGTCCGGTCACATACGAACAGAAACAGATTCAAAGTTATGATTTTTTTTTGCCCAGAAAACAATTAGCCACCACCCCAAAAATATTTTTTGATGATCAGCATTGTTAAATTGAGTAAATGAATGCCTAAGATTTTAAAGAATATTTCGGATTTGGAGCATAAAAAAATAAAAAGTGAAAATGGTTGCAAGCAGCCAAGGGGGGGGAGGCCTTATTTCTGATATTAAAAAACCAATAAGAATCATTTTTTCAGTTCCTTTATATTTTTCTTATATTCAGAAATGTTCAAGCTACCAATCTCACACCAACTTTAGTAAAATAGAATGCATTTTGCAAGCAAAACTATCCATAAATTGAAAAAAATTTCACAAAAACGGGGGGGGGCGTGCATTATATCCGCAAAATAAACCAATAAGATTTACTTTTTTCATTTCAATTTTCATATCATTGTGTGCAGAAATGTTCAGACTACTTTCCAAGTGAAAAAAGCTTTCAAAAAGACCAAACATAAGCACTTCAAATGAAGAGTTTTCGGTCCGGGTCGTATGTGACCCGAACATAAGATTTGTAACTTTTTTTGCCCAGCAAAAACTAAGCCCCCCACCCCCCAAAAAAAATTCTCATAGAGAGAACCCCTGAAATGATAAATAGTCATGAAATTTCAAGTTTCAGATATGCAGGGAAAAATTTTTACAGGGACTCAAACTTGGCTTCGGGTCACATACGACCCGAACAGAACAGCAGGGTTTTAAAAATCATCATCAACTCAGAGTTTTCCAAACCTGCCCAGAAGCCGAGAGGGGAAGAGTGAGAGGGAAGGAGAGAGAGAGGAAGAGAGGAAGAGAGAGAAACAGATAGAAAAAAGAGAGGAAGGAAAAGAGAAAGAAAAAGAATGGGAGTAAGGAAGAGAGAAAGAAAATCAAAATCTAGTTTGAAACTAGCTCAACTATTTAAGTGGCATGTTGATATTGATAGAGTTGCCCTATTATGAGCTCACTGTTATAGACACACAGTACAGTATTTTATTTTGAAATTCTCTGAGGCAAAACAGGGTGGGTTTTTTATTTGTTTGTTTGTTTATTTATTATTTCTGTGCCGCCCAGTCCCAAAGGGACTGCCGCTCAGACACTATACTTTTCCGCCCACCCCCCAAAAAAATTAGAGGGAACACTGATACTGAGTCCTCATTTAACAACTGTTGGGACCCTTTCTACTGTTGGCAAAAAAAAAAAAAAGAACAACTCACTTAACAAATGACAAGAACTGTATATACTCAAACAGACACAAATCTGGTATATAACTTTTCCTTCTTTTTCAATGGATGCAAGAGACATCGATATATACCCTAAAAGTGGAATGACCTTTTTAAAACCTCTTTACTTTGATTTATTCAACGCTTTCTTTTACTTATCTATAATTCTAAATATTAGATATAAGGAAATGAGCCACTGAAAATATAACTAGTAGATAATCTTAACACAGTTCTACCGCACACCTGCCCACTCCTTTCTTCCTTTTACTCTTCCTTTTTTCTTTCCTTTTGTAGGTCTGTATGTTTATCTGTTTTTTTGTTTATTTGTCTTGGTTTAATGTCAAAGTATACGATTATTGCCTATGCAATTCGCCATGTTTTTATTGCCAATCGTAATTACATGTATTTTATGTATTCATTGTATATTTGTAAATAAAATATTTTAAAAATTTAATAATAATAATAAAAAAGAAAGTTCTATAACTTTTGCTCAATTTTCAGAAATATCTAATTTTTAAAATGTTCAGAAAAAGAAGAGGCCCAATTTACAATCAATGGTCAATAGTAATTAAAGGTAGATTATGGATTATTTTTCATCAATTGGAAACAATCATTTGCTCACTTTCTCAGGAAATTTTTATTGCAGGAGAGGCGGGGTAACGACACGGACACAAGAACTGGATTTAAAACTGGGTCATTTTTATTCAAATAAATTTGCATAATTTATTTTTAAATAAATTAGCATAATTAGCATAATTAACTATAACCCTAACAAGGACCTGCAGGGTCAAACAATTGCTTCCGGGGCGGAAAATGACGTAGAATAAACTTCCAGAGCAACTTATGGGCGTAGCTCCATGCTAATCCAGGTGAGGGACCACTCCCTCACCTGAGACCTTGCCATGCACTTGCATGTGGGAGGTCCCGCCGGCTAACCCCTACAAGGGGAATTAAATGGGCAGGACCCAAAGACAGGTTCCCCCCAACTGCTCAGGTCGCCAATACCACAAGCCTTTGGAGAGAACCTGTCAATCATCCCCAAAGATGCCCAACAGAGAACACGCAATTGCTAAACCACCACCCAGTTTTCCGCCCCTAACCTGCCTACCCAAATGACCAAAGGTAAGCCAATTAACCTAAAACAGGTGCAAGCACCCCCTAACCGCTCATCCGTCTCCACAGTGTGGAATAGGTGAAAAAACGGTCATGGCTGAGTGCCCAGACTGCCAAAAATTCCTATTCGGCTCCCTAGGGTGACCCTCAGTGGCACACTGTAAGATAGGGAGGGCGGGCGGGTGTTTGCCTCCGACAAGTCCGGGCGAAAAGGCCGAACTCCGAGCCTGCCAGCCCTTTTATAGGGCTGGGAGGCTCCGCCCGGACACGTCACTGATCAGACCACTCTGATCGGGATTTCGGTTGAGATCTCGCGAAGCCTCGCGAGATCTCGGCCGCATGTTCAAGATGGCGGCTCCACCGGTCTCCATGTCCCCTGGGCCTCCTGCAAAATGCGCCGGGGGATGAAGACCACCGGTGTTATTTTTAAATCATAATATATTTTCTAAATTGTAAATTGAGTCATTAATTGAGATGGAAGGGAAGGGAGATGGAAGAAGGGAGAGAAAAGCAAGCTCTCATACAAATTAGCACTTTTTTTAAAATATTTTTTTATTAATTTTCTTAAAATAACAGACAGACTTACAAACATTCAACATAGAATGTGGGGATGTATCATCCCCGCTTTTCTCAAAAGTATAAATGCAGATACAGAAAAAGGAATACATGGTTAAATGCGTAATTCAATACTACTAATACAAAAATATCTAGTAAGGAAAAGGTGATATTATAAAAAAGAAAAATAGTTATAACTAATATAAAGTCAAACAATCTTGTCAATTCTATATATATAAACTAAATCTAATATTAATCTCAATAAAAAGAAAAGAAAGGTTTAAACCAAAATATCTATACTTATTATTAATCTTCTATTATTATTATTTTTTCTTATCTATCCATTCATAAACATTGTTCCATGTTTCATAAAATTTCATTTCTTCTTGATCATTCAAGCGTCTTGTCATCATATCCATCTCCGCGCAGTCTAATATTTTTGTAATAACTCCCTCTTCTTTGGGGATATTTTCCCCTTTCCAATTTTGCGCGTAAATAATCCTTGCCGCTGTAAAAATATGTATGATTAAGTACAAGATTTCTTTTTTGTAATTTTGGTTAGTAATTCCTAGTAAACAGAACTCCGGGGTAATTTCTATTTTTTGCTTTGTAATCTCTTTTGTCATTTTCTCTATCATTTTCCAATACATTTTGGCTTTATTACATGTCCACCATTGGTGGTAGTAGGATCCTATTTCTTTCTTACATTTCCAACACAAAGGTGATGTCTTAGGGAACATTTTTGCTATTCTACTTGGTGGGAGATGCCATCTATAGAACATTTTAATTTGATTCTCTTTCAAAGAAACTGATTTTGTCATCTTCCAATTGCACATCCAAACTTTCTCCCATGTGTCTAAATCTATTTCTTTGCCTATATTTCTGCACCACAGTATCATACTATCTTTTAATGTTAAATCAATATTCTTGTGAGCAATCAGATATTTGTATATTTTCCCAATTACCCTGTTTTGATTTTTAGTAATTAAATCACTTAACAATTTTTTATTTTTATTGAATATATAAAGTATATTGTCTTTCTGGTATCTAGATCTAATCTGTGCATAGTGCCACCAATCGATTTGTATCCCTTCGTCTTGTAATTTAATTCTAGTTTTTAATTTCATTTGATCATCTAACAAATCTTTATATCTTATTTTTCTTGCATCCTTGATGGAATTTGGATGTATTATTGCATCTAATGGGGCAACCCAATCTGGAATTGTTAAGAACTTGTTTTTCTTTATATCTTTCCATACATCAAATAAATATTTTCTTAATGTATGTCTTTTAAAATAAGAATGATTTTTGTCTTTATCGTACCAAACAAAGGCATGCCAGCCAAGCATAAGATCATGTCCTTCTAATTTTAATGTTCTCGTGTCCTCTAGGGTTATCCAATTTTTAATCCATGTTAAGGCGGCTGCCTGGTAATATAATTTCCAATTTGGGAGGGCAAAACCCCCCCTCTTTTATATCTTCTAACATATTTATCTTAATTCTTGCCTTTTTTCCTTGCCATAAAAATTTTCTAACCACATTTGTTAGATTTTTGAAAAAATTTGCCCCTGGATTTATTGGGATCACTTGAAATAAAAATAATACCTTAGGTAAGATATTCATCTTAATTGTAGCAATTCTTCCCAGAAAGGATATTTTTAAGTTATTCCATATTTCTAAATCCTTTTTAATTTCATTAATTAATTTTATATAATTATCATTCTTTAATGTTATTGTTTTGGCTGTTAGCCATATTCCCAGATACTTTACTTTTTTAACTATTTGTATTCCAGTAATACATTCTAAATTACTTTCTTGTGATTTATTCATGTTTTTGGTTATAAATTTTGTTTTATTTTTATTTATTTTCAAACCTGCTACCTTACCATATTGTTCTATTATCTGGATTAATCTTGGTGCTGTGACTATCGGGTCTTCCATTATAAAGGTCAGATCATCTGCAAAGGCCTGGACTTTATATATCTCTTTTCCAACTGTTAACCCTTTTATCTTTGAATCTGCTCTTATTTTTATTAATAGTGTTTCTAAAGTCATAATGAACAGGAGGGGTGAAATAGGACATCCTTGCCGAACTCCTTTATTTATTTTAAACACTTCCAATTGCTCGTTATTTAATATAATTTTTGTTGTTTGTTCTGAATAGATAACAAATTAGCACTTTTGATGGAATGCTTTTGAAGGGATATACAACAGGAATCCTAGAAAGCCATATATTATCACAAGGGAAGGGAGATGTGAGAAAAATCAGAAATCTTTGCCATTGTACAATATGAGCTGCAACAAGAACACCAAGTAGCAAGCAGAACAATTTATATCATCTACCTTTCTATCATGTACTCTTTTTTGGTACATATTCTAGTGATAAAAGGGGACATTAGGTAATTAGATCTGTCACATTTGATCTTTATTTCACATCTAAGAGGTATAATCATATCTTGCTCTTCTCAGTATCCAGTTGCCCCTTCAACTTAGATTATGTTCCATTAAATACCAAAAAGCTTACTCTTGAAGTTGCATTCCTAAGAAGGCAAAAGAGAGAGAGACTGGAAGATATTCTATGTTATATTTTCAAATAATGGAGACACATCTTTTGGGAGTTCAGTCATCAGGATGATTTTAAAAATCTTTTCATTTATGAATGATCTTCTAGCAACCTCATTCATTTCTACTGGATTAATGTTAAGAAATCCCTCATTTTATAACTGCACTCATCTCATTTTGTCCTCCATCATTTATATCTATGGCTAAATTTATACATTACAACACTGAGTTGCACAATGTTGACTTGAAAACCACTATACTGCCGATTTAATTGTTGTACTTCAAAATCTATACACAACAGCATGGAAGAGGTCTGATCACAATCAACCTCATATTGCTGCCTGTGTTTATCCATCAGATCTAAAAGTGACCTTACCATGAGGTCAATAAAGTTTTCCAATTTCTAATCAAGAGGAAATCAAGAAATTACCTCAATGAGAACAGCTGGATTTGCTTATTTATATTAAAAGTACTCTCACACAGTGTAATATATTTTATCTACATAATACATTTATACAAAACGCTAACCTGTGTTAGTTTGAATCTTCGATTTTAGCATCCTTAATACATTTTCTAAATCCATCTCTCTGATTAATTTATACTTCAGTGTGTTATGCAAATACAGAGAATGGATTAACTCAGTATCAAAATTAAACATGTTCTGTGAACCTAAGTGCTATTTTCAAAACGCACTTTTATGTTTATTATTATTATTTATTTTATTTATTATTATTTTATTTTACAATTATTTGCTGCCCAATAATTAGGGTAACTCTGGGTGGCTTATTCTCAAAACATTCTGTAACTAATGCAGTGCCAGCTCTGAACTCTATTTATTTGTTTGCTTGTTTGCTTGCTTGCTTGCTTGTTTACTTACTTACTTACTTACTTACTTACTTACTTACTTACTTACTTACTTACTTACTTACTTACTTACTTACTTACTTATTTATTTATTTATACATACCCAGGGTGGCTCACAACAACAATAAAACAGTGTACAATAAACAAATCTAATATTTAAAATATCTAATTATTTTTAAAACATACAATATACCATATATAAAACTATATAAGCCTGGGGGAGATGTCTCAATTCTTCCATGCCTGACGGCAGAGGTGGGTTTTAAGAAGTTTGAGAAAGGCCAGGAGGGTGGGGGCAATCCTAATCTCCGGGGGGAGCTGGTTACGGAGGGTCGAGAGGATCTGGAGAAGGCCAACTCTGTGGGACCTAATCGGTCACTGGGATTTGTGCGGCAGAAGGCGGTCTCGGAGATATTCTGAGCGTAAGGCTAAATAGTATAACATTTTAATGTAGATAAGATGAAATCATTTTATCTCTAAAAAGGCAGCCAAGATAATCCAAGCAAATACTATGGATTGTTGTGATGCTACAATAAATACAATAAATAAATACAATAAATACTATTTATTGTTGTGACTCCTGATTTCAACACCACCGTGTGACAAGCTAATAATAATAATAATAATAATAATAATAATAATAATAATAATAACAACAATAACAACAACAACAACAACAATAATATTGCAATAATCATGTTAATAAATACAATGTATAAATAAGGTTGAACTGCAATCATTACTGCAATTTGAAACCTGAAATTTTATTTCTGAGTTTAATGAATGCACTGAAAACAAGTAAAATTGCATCTGCAAGAAGAAAATCCATTGTTCTACTTCTTATACTGTATGTGTCTATTATCACTCCTTTTCTCCTGACTTCATCAAAGGAAGAGCCATACAGAATAGGAAAAGTCATGTCTTCATATTATTTAAGGGTTTTTAAATTATTTTAAACATTAGATTTGTTACATGCTGTTTATTGCTGTTTATTACTGTTGTTAGCCACCCCGAGTCTACGGAGAGGGGAGGGAATACAAATAAATAAATAATAAAAATAAATAAATAAATAAATAAATAAATAAATATTTGGCACTTCAGGACAGAGGCATTGTTTCCTGTGTTCTTCTCTCAAAATATCCTAGGCGGTAAGAAGAGCCAAATTATATGCTATACCTCTACACCACTGTTCATGCCATAGAATGGGTATGTTTCAGGTCTCCTCTCTAAAATGTTGTCACCAAGTGGTACCTCAGAGGTATGGATTCTCTGTACCTGGCCCACTCTTTGACTACCCTTCCATCTGATACAGTGATACCTCTATCTAAGAATACCTCTACTTATGAACTTTTCTAGATAAGGACTGGGTGTTCAAGAACCATTTTCTACTTATAAACTTGAACCTCCAAAACTGTAACAGGAAAAGGCAGGGAGAAGCCTCTGAGGAGCCTTTCTAGGAATCCTCTGGGAGGAAACAGGGCCGGAAAAGGCAGGGAGAAGCCTCTGTGGGGCCTTTCTAGGAATCTCCTGGGAGGAAACGGGGCTGGAAAAGGCAGGAGGAATCTCCTGGGAGGAAACAGGGCTGGAAAAGGTGTGGAAAAGCCTCTGTGGGGCCTCTCTAGGAATCTCCTGGGAGAAAACAGGGCCTCCACCCTCCCTGTGGTTTTCCCAATCACACACATTATTTGCTTTTACATTAATTCCTATGGGAAAAATGTATTCTTCTTACAAAATTTTCTACTTAAGAACCTGGTCATGGAACGAATTAAGTTCATAAGTAGAGGTACCACTGTATTCGAGAGGTCTCTACCCTTTTAGCTTTCTTGAAGGCCATGAAGACGTGTCTATCTCCTGAAGCTTTGGACTAGAATGCTAACCAGAATTAGAATTAAACTTGAGACCCTTCAAGGGAGCCCAGGATGAAACCTACAAATTTATAATAAATATGCTCTGGGTTAAAAGTAATTATGTTTACAAAGATATTCAAGTATAATTCATAGAACTATGCAGTTCAAATGGAAAGCTGGTGTTTGTATGGTACAATACATCAAAATAATTTATAAGTGGGAAAAATATAGGTATTGTAGAAGTCATGAGTCATGAGTCAGGTCAAAAGCTTCAGGCAAAATCTATAGAGCTTCAAAAGATAATTCCATTGCCCAGTCTGATATAATTGAAGATGAAGTAAGCATTGTTTTCCCGGACTATCTTTCCTATATGACATGACATTAGATATGTGTGTAATTTATGGCAATTCTTCTAATAATAAAAATCTGTCTGCCAAAGAGATGCACAAAATTGATAAATACCCAACTTGGGAATACCAGAGGTACGGAGTAAATGGTGGTGCTGCAAATTGAGAAGATCGATACAGTAATAAGTACGGAATAAATTGCCTATGTTTTATAAGGCTATTATTCATGAAAACATATTTCTATTGTGTAACATATCCTTAGACTGATGTATTATTTTACGCACTACATGTTTCTGAAATACCTTATTTCTTTACCAAAGAATGTAGCCTACTGAACATTTCTGGATTTATCCCATTCATCAGAAAACTAACTTTTGCTCCCTAACCCCACCTCCTAATTCATTCCCTGACCTGCTGAAATAGTTTTCAGAAACATGTGTCACCTGCAGTCTCCAATCCTTAGTTGATCTATCCAGCAGATGGCATATGCCCATGAGCACATTTATCTAGCTGTCAAAAAGGAAATTAATTTTTAAAGTTTTTTAAAGGCTTAGCCTCAATGCTGACTGTTATGGACGTCTTGGATTCCCCTCAGTATCTCCTGGGAATCATGCAGTGTTTCTATCAACTCTTTGAGTTAGGATTGTCTGCTATTTTATATGTATATGTAATATGCTGTTCCAAAGCATGCAAATGCAAGTAGATAAATAGGTACCAATTCAGGGGGGAAATAACAATGTTCCATGTGCCTTGTCATATAGTCTGCTGGTTATATAACCATGGACATGTCTTGGACAATGCTGAATCTCTCAATTAATAAATGGAGATGAGCACTATCTCCTAGAGTCACATGAACTGGATGGTGAAAACCTTTACTTTGTGTATGTACATACACATTTATATCCATATAAGAAACATAGAAACATAGAAGACTGATGGCAGAAAAAGACCTCATGATCCATCTAGTCTGCCCTTATACTATTTCCTGTATTTTATCTTAAGATGGATATATGTTTATCCCAGGCATGTTTAAATTCAGTTACTGTGGATTTACCAACCATGTCTGCTGGAAGTTTGTTCCAAGGATCTACTACTCTTTCAGTCAAATAATATTTTCTCATGTTGCTTTTGATCTTTCCCCCAACTAACTTCAGATTGTGTCCCCTTGTTCTTGTGTTCACTTTCCTATTAAAAACACTTCCCTCCTGGACCTTATTTAACCCTTTAACATATTTAAATGTTTCAATCATGTCCCCCCTTTTCCTTCTGTCCTTCAGACTATACAGATTGAGTTCATGAAGTCTTTCCTGATACGTTTTATGCTTAAGATCTTCCATCATTCTTGTAGCCCGTCTTTGGACCCGTTCAATTTTGTCAATATCTTTTTGTAGGTGAGGTCTCCAGAACTGAACACAATATTCCAAATGTGGTCTCACCAGCACTCTATATAAAGACAGAAAAAAATGGAAAGGCTGCTTGTCCCAGGCCCATTTATCCTGCTGAATTCACTGCACTTTTTTTTTCTGAATGTGTGAACATTTCACAGTATGTTTCCAACATATTTTATTATTGTAAACATGAGGGGGAGTGACGAAAAAGTTCAAAATATTTTCTTCATCATCAACTGCTAGTCGAAAACATATAAACTCTTGAAGAAGTTTCCAGGTTTAAGTTACTGTGGGAGAACTTCTCTCCCAATCTCCATAAAACCTTTTCCCTGCAACGGATAGATGGATCAATTCTCATATGCATAGGAAAGTGGTTGACTGTCAGACTCAGACTAGGAAAGTATTCTACAAAAACTTTTTTTTTCTGAATTGTCTTAGAACTTTCTCCTCCATACAAGAAGGGAGATATATTTGTAGAGATAATAGTTATTATCTGTAAGGTATTTCTGGTTTTTTTATTATTATTATTATTTATTTATTTATTTATTTATTTATTTAGTTAGTTAGTTAGTTAGTTAGTTAGTTAGTTAGTTAGTTAGTTAGTTAGTTAGTTACTTATGTCCAATATACAATGAGAGTTTTAGTGGGTATATATATATATATATATGTCACATGTTTAAGCTGAATTTGAAAATTAAGGGAGACTAGGATAGATCTATTTCGGCCTTATTTTGGCCTCATCAGCTAGCCATACCCATACACACACACACACACACACACACACACACAGTAAAATACATGATGAAGGTTATATACTCATAATAAAATATATATATAAAAGAATAGAAAAGAGGATGTAGTAATAGAACATATCAATGAAAGAATAGAAGAAGATATATAGGAATAGAAGAAAGGTATAGGAGATATAGGAGAGCAATAGGACAGGGGACGGAAGGCACTCTAGTGCACTTGTACTCGCCCCTTACTGACCTCTTAGGAATCTGGATAGGTCAACTGTAAATAATCTAAGGGTAAAGTGTTGGGGGTTTGGGGATGACACTATGGAGTCCAGTAATGAGTTCCATGCTTCGACAACACGGTTACTGAAGTCATATTTTTTACAGTCAAGTTTGGAGCGGTTAATATTAAGTTTAAATCTGTTGTGTGCTCTTGTGTTGTTGTGGTTGAAGCTGAAGTAGTCGCCGACAGGCAGGACGTTGCAGCATATGATCTTGTGGACAATACTTAGATCTTGTTTAAGGCATCTTAGTTCTATGCTTTCTTTCTTTGTGAGAGTATCTGATATCACCAGGCAGGGGTTACTGTTCCCGCCACCACCAGTCCGATGTGCGCATGGCTCCTTGTGACTGGTGTATGCGCACAGGCGCCCCAGTAAGATTTTGCTTCTGCGCATGAACAAAAAGCAACATCTCAGAGGGGATGCACATGAGAGATATATGTCGGCATTTTGTTTTGCTTCCGCACATGCGCAGAAGCAAAAAGTCACCAAAACCTCTGTCGTGTGCGCATCCCATCACAAGATTTTAACTTGTTGCTTATATCCGAAGATTTTTATTAATATTGCTTCTTCATTGCTTATTTGACCCCTATGACAATCATTAAGTGTTGTATCACATGATTCTTGACAAATGTATATTTTATTTTATGTACGTTGAGAGCATATGCACCAAGACAAATTCCTTGTGTGTCCAATCACACTTGGCCAATAAAAATTCTATTCTATTCTATTCTAAAAATGTCCCTGGGATGTGCATGCATGCTTGCCGGTCACTCAGAGCTGCGTGTGCAGATCCATTTTTGCTACAAGTATGCAGTGTGGCCCATACCAGGTAGCAACCCAATACTGCATATCACCTTTTCCCAAGAATATTCTACTTCTGATCTAATGTGTTTCTCACTGACTCACATTCAACCATCATTTTCAAAATCATTTTTTAAAAAATCTTTGAATTATCTGTTTAGTGTAAGTTTTCTAGTTTCTACTAAAATTCAGTAATTATTATTTCCAGGCTAATTAAAGATCAGGGTATAAATGTTTAAAATACCTATACTTTCTCATATTTGCTATCTCAGAATCAATAATCCCTCCACAGGCTTGGAAACGTTAGGATATGAAAAAGTGAAAACCAGTAAAAATTACTGCCAAAAAATAATAATAATGGAGATATGGCTGATCTCTTTGGGATAACAACTTCCAAAGTCCTGCAAAAATATCTTGTTAGCCTTAGCAGGTAGATCAGATAAGAAACATGACCACAGGAACTAAATCTATTTTATTGTAAGGCTACATTAACAAAATTTTGCAAGTCTGAAAGTACAATTAGCAATAGCAATAGCATTTAGACTTATATACTGTTTCATAGTGCTTTTACAGCCCTCTCTAAGCTGTTTACAGTCTCGGCATATTGCCCCCAATAATCTGGCTCCTCATTTTACCCACTTTGAAAGGATGGAAGGCTGAGTCAACCTTGAGCCGGTGGTGAAATTTGAACCACTGAACTACAGCTAGCAGTTAGCTGAAGTAGCCTGGAGTGCTGCACTCTAACCACTGTGCCACCCCGGCTCTTTATTTTACACCCAAAGTAATTAGTGAGGATCTTTTCCTAGCCTCTTGCCTCACTCACTATCCTGTTGCAGATTATACTGTCTTTTATCTGGCCATTCCCTAGGCAGTGTCCATGGGTCCAAACTCTGAAGCCCATTTCTACATATTGTTGTGGTTGGCTCTGGCCCAGCTCCTGCCCCAGGGAATGTGGAGGTGGATGCAGAGGAAACTTCAACATGTCACAGGCCTGTGTTATTGCCAACAGAGTCAGTTCAGAGTTTAGTTTCCTCGGATGAAGAAGAAAGTGGGAGTGACTTGGAAGAGGGGGGCTTGGCACACAGCCCAGGCAGTCAATCTCCCTTATCTTCCATTGATTCAGATGAAGACGTTTTGGACCCACGCAAGCACAGAATTATGCGTAGAAGAGACCAAGTAAGGACGTATTACAGGAGATAAGAGCGGCCACCTGTGTTTGGGTGGGGCTCCAGTAATTAGGGCTGCTGCTATGGGTTTGGCCATTGTGGAAGAGTATCTGATCGCAGTTCGTCAGGAATCCTGTGTTGCTGGTTTCTGGACTTAGTTTGTTGTTTTTTCACGCCTTTGAAAACAAAGCAGAGCAATGTGTGTGTGTGTTTCACTTCATTGGATGAAGAAGGGGTGTGAAGTTTCTTCACAGCTGCTAGCTAAGTACTTAATGACTTCTTAAGGGAAATTGTACAAACTACCCCATTGTTTTGGGATGAGTGCTCTTTGCAATACAACAAGAGTGCTTAGTTTATTTTGAATTTTGGGATAAAGAACATTGCTTTGAATTTTCAAACGTGTGTGTGTGTCTGAAATTTGTACCCTTGAATTTTTGGGAGGCTCCTACCAGAGAGCCCGGCAGAACACATATTATTACACATCTTTTGCTAACTGCTTCAGAATAGTCTGCTATGTAATCACATCTCTACTGATTCTTTCTCACTTTCCAACTAAGGTTATTTTTGGCTGTCGTCTGTAGTTGTAGCTTTCTGTGTGTATTTCAGTGCTCATTCATCCTGTTCCACTCCCATGTTTGGCCTGGACTTTAAATGACTTTCTTTTCTCTATGCATCCCCCTTTAAAGGAATATATGTTAGAAAGCACGGCTGAGCCCTTGCCTTGAACAGCAGTCTGTAATTTATAGTGAGTTATGTTTCAATTATCTTGGTGTTATAGTGTCTTAGTGAGTGCAGGTCTTATGTCATGTCATGAATTCAGGCAAAAGAGAAAATACAGATGTTCCCACTACCGCCAGTTGATGGAGCAGTTTTAATAATATTGCAGAAAAAATAGAAAGGGAGGGAAAGAAAGGGAAAGAACAAATATGTGTTCAAGTATACCATGGTGTATATTTGTATCACAAGTTGGCCAGGGGGCAGCAAGAGTTAGAAGGGAAAGTGAGAAAGGAACCAAAAACAAAATGCAAAAACTGTATGAGCAGCAAGTGAAGAGGGAGAAGGGTTGAAAAGAAAATGAAAGAGATGGGAAAACACTAAAGGACATATTTATAAAGAATTTGTGAAATAGGTACCTGAAAAATGAAAAAGTAAGAAATGGGAAAAATAGACAAATATTGACTAGCAAATGTTCATCACTGTTACAATAATATGCAAGGGGTGTAATTATAATTATATGCAAATAAAATATTTGGCAAATGATGTAAAAAAAAGTTAATAGAAGGGAAGGTGAAATGTGATAAGAGGTGTGTTAAGACCTAGTTCAACCCTACCTAAAAATGTAGTCCACCCAAGGTTTAATTTCTAAAGAAAGTTATTGAATAATTTGAATTTAAAATACAGTGGTACCTCGTCTTACGAACGCCCCTTCTAACGAACTTTTCGAGATACGAACCCGGTGTTTAAGATTTTTTTGTCTCTTCTTCTGAACTATTTTCACCTTACGAACACAAGTCGTTGCTGCTGGGATGAAGGGGTTTCTTTTTTTTTCTTTTTTGAAGAAAGAAAAGGGAGGGGCGGCTTGGAGACGGAAAGAGTTTGCATTAACAAAGCTAGGAGAACGGAGTGCTTGCAGAGGCACTGAAAGGGTGTCTTTTGAAGAAAGAAAAGGGAGGGGTGCCCCCTTGCCTTTCTTCCTTCCCACTCACCCTTTAGCCTAGCCTTGCTTCTTCCACCCGCCCCCTTTAGCTGCTCCTCCCTGCCCTCTGTTCGCCTTCCTTCTAAAGTTTGGGATTTTCCTGAAGGATTTGCACGCATTATTTGCTTTTACATTGATTCCTATGGGAAACATTGTTTCGTCTTATGAACTTTTCACCTTACAAACCTTGTCCTGGAACCAATTAAGTTCGTAAGACAAGGTATCACTGTACTATCTTCACGGAAAATAACTGTACTAAATAGTCTGAACTGAGGCGGCCTTCCACCTATTTATTCCCAAATGACAATGACGAAGCTAATATATAATTTATATGTACTATATAAATTATATGTTGTCTCAGCTTGGTCATTAATTTAACCTGGATAAAATTTCAAACTATCCTATTAGCAAGAGTTTGAAGCCTACAATACTATGATTGTATCATTTAGACTTATTTGTTTGTTTGTTTGTTTGTTTGTTTATTCATTCATTCATTCATTCATTCATTCATTCATTCATTCATTCATTCATTTATCTATTAGATTTGTATGCACCCCTCTCTGTAGACTCAGGGCTTCACAGTCCTTTATAGCCCTCTCTAAGTGGTTTACAGTCAGTATATATTGCCCCCAACAATCTGGATCCTCATTTTACCCACCTTGAAAGGATGGAAGACTGAGTCAATCTTGAGCCTGGTGAGATTCGATCTGCCAAACTGCAGGCAGTTGGTAATCAGCAGGAGTAGCAGAACTGCACTCTAACCACTGTGCCACTGTAGCTCATATAAATGATCATTCTAAATGGACAGCTTGTATCTGCATGTTGATGACCCATTAGTCCCTATGAAATACAGTACGTTCTCCATTATATATTGACTAGTTGGTTCATCATATGCTAACAACTCCATGTCAACAATGAGCAAACACAAAGACCCTTCAGTCTTCCAATTCAATTGTACAAATTGCAGAGATATGACTTTCATTCATCTACTACTTGTAAAAGTACTAGATTGTAGAAATCAGTGTTGTATAGTTTTAGTGCTTTTTGACAATGACTTTTCTAATATTTATAATGTAACCAATTTCTATGCAGTCCTGTATAAAGTACTATGAGAATTAATATTTGGTAAGAATTAGGTTACATGCTACATTTGTAATTTCAATCTTAGTATCTAATTTTATTTTGGTAAACTATTATTATTGCAAATTATTTTTAAAAAACAGATAGCAGTTATTTTAATTTTATTAGGTTTTATCCCTGTGTTAGGGTTAGATTCAAGACCAGGTATTATAAATAACTTAAGGCAAATTGCTTCAGAAAAAAGTAAAATACTGTAACTCATAGCGAATGGGGAAATTATTCATTTATAGTTTTAGCCTTATTGTTGTTTCATAGTTTAAGGCTTAAAATATAGATTTTAGACATTCACATTTACATATACTGTAGTTTTGTAGTTTTTAGTTTATCGAGTAAGTGTAGAGATATTTTATTGTAAACTTATCTAAGAATATTAAGATCTACCATTACAGATAAAAATACAATATTAATTTTGTATTGCCTACTTTATACTGTCTGTTGATCAGACATCAACATAAATAAACTGAGCTGAATAAAAGATGGCAAATAAGCATCTACTGAGTTCTGTTTTTTACTATCAACAGAAAGGAGAGTCAGAGGGAAGAAGGCTGAAAGATCAATTCCAAGTTTATCTTTAAAAAAATCTGACTTAATTTTTTTTTCTAATCTGCAATCTGAAGCTACCTTCCTGTAACTTAAATCTACTATTTTGCATCCTAAACTCGGATATAAGAGAAAACAGAATTTATTTTCTTCAATTGACATCCATTCAGGTATTTGAAGAGTTCAGTTATTTGGTATCATATCCTTTCTCAATCATTTTTTTTCTTCTTGAGGCTAAACATACCCAGCTCCTTCAATTTCTTTACACTAAATTTAGCTTTCAATCTCCTTATAATCATCAATGTTCTTCTGACGTCAACTGAAGGAGGCACACGTGGAGATAAATGTCAAAAACTGAACCATGAAGGCATCTGAATTTTGACTTCAAATTTTGGTTAGCTTTAACCATAGTTCCCTCTAAGCTGAGCAGTGAGCAATCGCTCACTTAAAAATCATCATCAACTCAGAGTTTTCCAAACCTGCCCAGAAGCGTTTGTTTGTTTGTTTGTTTGTTTGTTTGTTTGTTTGTTTGTTTATTTGTTTGTTTGTTTGTTTGTTTGTTTGTTTGTTTATGTGCCACCCAGTCCCAAAGGGACTGCCGCTCAGACACTATACTTTTCCGCCCTCCCCCCCAAAAAATTAGAGGGAACACTGGCTTCAACCATCACTTTGCTGAAATACGTCTGGCATAGTTTCCTCCATATGATTCACTGATTGAGAGAGAAAATATACCAAATTCTGAGTATTAAGCAGTAATCATTTTTGCTTTACATACAGAATTTTCATGGAAATATTAAGAGCCAGAAACTGGACCATGGAAATGAGTAAAGCCCCAACCTTTGTGCATGGGATGAAGGCAGTGAGCCAAAAAACCCCAAACAAACAAAAACAACAACAACCCAGCAACCCACCAACAACCCTCAGGTCCACCGAAAAGCTTCTTTCCATGAATTAGTCCCTGGTGCCCCAAAAGTTGGTGGATGCTGTTGTTCTAAGCACGTGCTTATGTATTTTGCCAAGAGTAAGGACAGAGATCAAGTGCCGCAGAGGCATTTTAATACAGTAGTACCTCTAGATACGAGCTGCTCTACATGCAAGTATTTCAAGATACGAGCCGCAAGGGGAGAGACATTTCTGTTCTATTCCCAAGCTCAAATTCGGGATACGAGCTGAGCGTCCACTAGGTGGCGCAAGAATCCTTGCTTTTGGTTATCTCGGAGGGGAAAAACAACTTGTTCCAGATACGAGTTGCCTCGAGATACAAGCTCCCTTATGGAATAAATTATGCTCGTATCTAGGGGTACTACTGTACTAGATTGAGGTTTCATAATACAGATTATTATTATTATTATAGTTAGAATCTAAAATAACAATAATACATTTGTAACAAGATACAATTGTAATTAAGGAACTTCTAATCGGAACACTGTATTTAAAAAAAAGATATTAGGATTTAGAGATGTACATTGATACAGAGGAGTATAAAGATTAATATTCAATTGAAATGGTGACTTTTCCTTTTACCTTTGATGGATGTATAAAGGAGTCATGAGACATGGTGGCACAGTGGTTAGAGTGTAGTGCTTCAGGCTACTTCTGCTGACTGCTAAGTAACTGCAATTTGGCAGTTAAATCTCACCAAGCTCAAAGTTGACTCAGCCTTCCATCCTTACGAAGTGGGTAAAATGAGGACGCAAGTTGTTGGGGCAATATGCTGACTGTAAACCACTTAGAGAAGATTATAAAAACTGTAAAGCAGCATATAGGTCTAAGTGCTATTGCTATTGTTATGAAGGGCTATTTCAGTATATGATATGAAGGAGATGCTCAAAGATGGAAAAAGTACAGCTCTAGCCACTATGGAAGAATGGTTGATGAAATTGACTGGATTAATTGATTTCTTTGATTAGAGAAAATATAGTATCTGCATTTATTGATGACTGATGGTTATGGACGTTTTGGGGAGAAAAAAACTGAGTGACTTATGGTTTTGATGATTAGACAGGATAGAAATAGAGTGATTTCCCCTTATATAGAGCGCTGGTGAGACCACATTTGGAGTACTGTGTTCAGTTCTGGAGACCTCACCTACAAAAAGATATTGACAAAATTGAACGGGTCCAAAGACGGGCTACAAGAATGGTGGAAGGTCTTAAGCATAAAACGTATCAGGAAAGACTTAATGAACTCAATCTGTATAGTCTGGAGGACAGAAGAAAAAGGGGGGACATGATTGAAACATTTAAATATGTTAAAGGGTTAAATGTTCAGGAGGGAAGTATTTTAATAGGAAAGTGAACACAAGAACAAGGGGACACAATCTGAAGTTAGTTGGGGGAAAGATCAAAGGCAACATGAGAAACTATTATTTCACTGAAAGAGTAGTAGATCCTTGGAACAAACTTTCAGCAGACGTGGTTGGTAAATCCTCAGTAACTGAATTTAAACATGCCTGGGATAAACATATATCCATTGTAAGATAAAATACAGGAAATAGTATAAGGGCAGACTAGATGGACCATGAGGTCTTTTTCTGCCATCAGTCTTCTATGTTTCTATGATGGTCTAACTTTAGAGAGAGATGTTGAAATATAAATTTACCTTTATCCGTGGAGGAATATTGGAAGCTGGGTTTTCAGATTTTGTTATTTTTTTTTAACCATTTTCTTTTCTCATTCCACTTTTGGCTTCTTTCTTTTCACTTTTTTTCCCTCTTCTATTTCATTCGTTATAGTTTTTATTATTGTTCCTAAACGAAATAAACAATTTCCAGGGCTTTACCTTTTATTTCATTTGAATTAGAAATGCCTCCAACTCACAACTCCTTCTCAGTTGCTTTTTCACAATCACTTTTGTTCAGTCCCTTGATTTTCCTCACAACCCATTTTTATTTTCTTGACACAAATAACAGTCATTGCTCAGACAATGTGCTGGGTTAGCCTGCTTTGTAATTCAAACCTTTTATTCAGGCTACCATTATGCACTAAAGAGGGAAATTTGTATTGGTAAATGGCCTTATTATAGATGTCCCCTTTGTAGAAGGTAAGGTTGGGGAAATGCATGGACTCATATAAACCTTTCCAAATCATTGCCTCATTTATTACAGACAATGGCTCAGTTCCACCTCTTTCTTTCATCTGCACTTTTTTCCTAATAGGGAAAAAACCCTCTCTACAAAATTTTTACTCATTTCATGAAAGTTTGTAACACCCAAAGCCAGCAAATTAAAATTACACCCCATGTATGGAGTTTAAAACTGTGATATAGACAGGTCCAGTTATAAATTAAACAACATCTGACAAAATGAATTTATTTTATAGAAACATAGAAACATAGAAGTCTGGCGGCAGAAAAAGACCTCACGGTCCATCTAGTCTGCCCTTATAATATTTTCTGTATTTTATCTTAGGATGGATATATGTTTATCCCAGGCATGTTTAAATTCAGTTACTGTGGATTTATCTACCACGTCTGCTGGAAGTTTGTTCCAAGGATCTACTACTCTTTTAGTAAAATAATATTTTCTCATGTTGCTTTTGATCTTTCCCCCAACTAACTTCAGATTGTGTCCCCTTGGTTTTGTGTTCACTTTCCTATTAAAAACACTTCCCTCCTGGACCTTATTTAATCCTTTAATATATTTAAATGTTTCGATCATGTCCCCCCTTTTCCTTCTGTCCTCCAGACTATACAGATTGAGTTCATTAAGTCTTTCCTGATACATTTTATGCTTAAGACCTTCCACCATTCTTGTAGCCCGTCTTTGGACCCGTTCAATTTTGTCAATATCTTTTTGTAGGTGAGGTCTCCAGAACTGAACACAGTATTCCAAATGTGGTCTCACCAGCATTCTATATAGCGGGATCATAATCTCCCTCTTCCTGCTTGTTATACCTCTAGCTATGCAGCCAAGCATCCTACTTGCTTTCCCTACCGCCTGACTGCACTGTTCACCCATTTTGAGACTGTCAGAAATCACTACCCCTAATTTTGTTTATTAAGTTTATTTAAAGTTTTGGGGGCTTGTGGAAGAACCCACATAGCCAGGTAGTGCGTTCCAGGCATTGATCACTCCAGTGCTAGAGTCGTATTTTCTGCAGTCGAGTGTGGAATGGTTTACATTTAGTTTGAATCCATTACATGCTCGTGTATTGCTCCAGTTGAAGGTGAAGTAGTCATAAACAGGAAGGACTTTTTGATATATGATTTTATGAACTACATTTAGATCAGATCAGAGGTGACGTATAATCCCAGTATTTAAAGTCTAGTGGAATAAGGTATTCTATTGTGAGCGGATGAATGAAGGTCTCTTCTTGTGAAATATTTCTGGACTCTCTCAATTGTATTAATGTCTGATATGCAATGCAGATTCCAGATAGGGGAGCTGTATTCAGTGGTGGGCCACCATTCCTGGCACTACCAGAATGGGCTGGGAATGCAGGAGCATGTGCACACTTGGTGTGGATGTGCCTGGTGCATGATTCGGTTTCTGCACATGCGCAGAAGCCTAATCTCACACAATGATGTGTGTGTGCTTGATTTCCAGGATGTTTTTGCTTCTGCGCATGCTCAGAAGCAAACAGGCCTGGAAACCGGCAAGTAAGGCAGCCACCGCTTGCTCTGCTGAACTGCTCATGGCAACTCAGCTGTGAGTGGCTCATTCACTTGCCCACTCCTGTCTGCTCACCTGGTTCCCCTCACTGCTCATGGTGGTGCCGTCATGAACGGCAGCACAGCTCTGTCCACTCACCGGCTTGCCGGTTCCCCTCGCCACTCATGGTGGTTCCATCATGAGCAGCAGCGCAGCTCTGCTCACTCACCCACTCGCCCAGTTCACCTTGCTGCTGCTTGTCCCACGACTTGTCCTGCCAGTTGTCCCATAGCACCACTTGCCGCCACTAGCGCCCCCACTTGGCCCGCAGCTCATTCTGCTGCTTGCTGCCACTCATGGCAGTTCTGTCCTGCCATTAGCGACTGCTCTGCTGTAAGCATCCCTCACCCACCTGTCCCACTGCTCCACCGGGAAGCTCGTGGCAGCTCAACCATTAGTGGCCTGCTCGGCCCTTACCTTACTTACTGTTGTGGTTAGCTTTGGCCCAGCTCCTGCCCCAAGGACTGTGGATGTGGGGGAGACATCCACATGCTGCAGGCCTGTTTTGCCCCCGGTGGAATCTGCTGATGAAGGCTCCTCTGCCCAAGAAGATATGAGTGACAGGGAGGAGAAGAGTGTGGCAGATAGCTCAGAAGGAGATCAATTATCTAGCTCCTCCTTGGATTCAGAACAAGAGTTAATGATACAGCCACACATGCGGAGAGCGATGCATAGGCAACAACAACTGAGAGATTATTATCAATGAAAATGAGGCCACCTGTGGTTGGGTGGGGATGTGGTAATTAGTGAGGCCACCTGTGGTTGGGTGGGGATGTGGTAAATAGCAGCCTGTGGGTTTGGCCATTGTGGAGGATTATCTGATCATTGTGTTTCATGCTTGCTTTGCTGATTTTGATCTTTGTGTGCTGATTTTCCCTCGTTTTGAAACAAAACCAGAGCAAAGTGTGTTTCACTTTGTGAAAAAAGGACTGTGAATTGCCTCACACCTGCAAGCTAAGTATCACAGAACTGATAAGGGACTTGTACAAATTACCAGTTTGTTTGGAGACCAGTGCTCTTTGCTATACCAAAAGAGGGCTTGGTTTAAGTGAATTTTCATTATAAAGAACATTGTTTTGAATTTTCAAACGTGTGTGTGTCTGAAATTTGTACCTGTGAATTTTTGGGAGGAGTGTACCAGAGAGCCTGACAGAACACTTACTCCTATGCTCACCTCCTGCAAGAGGATAAGTCATGGTGCAGGGAGCAGGCCAGGTGGCCCCGAGCTCCAGCCGTGTGGCCTGCTCTATGCTCTCCTATGCAGCAGGCATCTCTCCTGCAGCCCGGGAGATCATAGAGCAGGCCACATGACCAGAGCTTGGGCTTTTGCTGCTGGCCCCAGCTGCCACTCTAGGTGCGGCATTGAAATCTGCTTCTGGCAGCAAAAATTGCTGGTTCATTTGCTTCCTTGCATGCACGGCAGCAAAGAAACTGGTAATTTTTACCCGAATCACACCAGTTGCATGTTTGTGGTGTGTGCATGCCGGGCGGCAATGGATTGCAAGCAAAAATATATTGTAGTAGTCTTTGGCAGTATTACAGCAGAGAAGAATGTATGCCAATCAAGAGATGAGAGGTCAGCATCTAAGATCTCATAGGCCTTTTAAAAGTTATAATTGGTTGTACCATAATTAGTGGTTTCTCTAAGGACATATATTGAGACAAAAGTCAATCATGCTATGGTCACTGTTGGAAAAGGGTTCTCTTATTTGTAGTCTATAAATTGAGTGTAAACAGTTGCAGAAGATGAGATCAAGACAATTGTTGAGTCTAGTATTATCTGTAACTAGTTGATCTAACCGTAGACTGGTAATAGCATTGTAAAGGGTTGAATGTATGGGTTCAGTTGTACATTCATTTAAGGTCCAGTTTATATGTGGTAGGTTTAGGTCACCAAGAAATATAAGATGATGTGGGTAGGAGGCTGCCCACGTTAGTAGTGAGGTTAGCTTTTTTACGTGTGTGATGTAATCAGGGGCTCTAAGAGGCCAGTAAGGGGCGTACATAAGTGCACTGGTGTGTCTTTCGTCCCCTGTCCAATTGTCTTTCCTTTCTTTCACCTATCTTATATATTCTCTTCCTTTCATATATCCTCTCCTCTAAGTTAACTTTCACCCTCTTTTATATTACCACATGTCTATTTTTCTTCCTATGTATCTGTGTATTGGACAAATGAATAAATAAATAAAATAAATAAATAAATAAAATAATAGGAAGCAAATTGTGGTGTTTAAGGTCAGTTCACAGATTATAGTTTCTGGAAGATTGAGTTTTTGTTTAACATGTACCTTTTTTAGGTTCAATGGTTTCTTATAGAAGATTGCAATTTCACCTCTATGGGTTTCATGACCAGATCTGTAAACATGATAGTCTCTTACTGTGAAAATGGAGTTGGGAAGGATGTGATAAGCCTTGTTTCACAGATAAATATAATGTCAAATTTAGCAGTTTTTAGTAAGAGAAGAGTGCAGGTATTTTGTTAACAATACTTCTTGAATTCATTAGTTTTCATTTAAGATTAGCAGTGACTGATATGGAGGAAGAAAGGAGCGTGCATACCTAGTTCTGGTTTATGGGGGGTTGGTTTTAGTTTTGGTTGAAGATGGATTGGAAGTTAGGATGGTTTCGGGTAATGGTGGTTTGAAGGTTGGTTGGTACGATTGTGGGTTTTAGTTCTGATACAGCCATTGTGATAGTCAATGTACAGGTCAGTTTGTCCTTGGTCTTGATGTTTTTTGAGATCTGCTTGGAGTTCGTGGGATTGGATTCATTATAGTATGGATAGCTCAAGCCTTAAGCGAAGTTTTTGGAGTCAGAGTCCTTTCTGTTAATAGAGTTTATAGTATAAATGAATTTTCATTTGCTGAGTTCATTTTTGCAATTGACTCTACAGAATTGTGGGGCCAACGAATACTCTCTATATTAAACTTCAATGATTTCTTCAGTGGGGAATTTTGATGCAATGATATTGCGAACCTGTTGTGTATCAGATTCATTGGTGACATCAAGCCCAAATAGATTAGTGTTATTATGTTTTTGTTCCCATTTAAGGGTGTCTTTGATGAGTGAGGATATATTGTTTGGATGGTTGATAGATTTGGGTTGATCCCATTCCTAAAATCTTTCTGATTTGCTTATTGTTCACTTCGAGTCTTCGGAGAAGGGCGGCATACAAATCTAATAAATAATAATAACTTGTTTTCCCTCTCAGTCTTTGGATTACTTATGACAGGGGCAGAATCTGGGAAGTCGTTTCTTATGTGCATTCTTGCAGTTTTCTAGATAAAGCACATGTCAGAGTTCTCCAGCATTGCAAGGAAATAAAATAAATGATTTCCAAGTCTCTGCTGTGATTTATCACACCAGGGTACATGGGAAAAAGACAGAGGGAAAAATAAAAATGGGAATACTAAAAAAAGTCATCTGACTCTAGAACCACAGCAGATTCAGCCTTAATTGCTTAGGTGGGTAAAAGCTGATTTTTTTTCAGAACACTAAAAGTATTTCAAGATTGATAATACTATGGTGTCCGCTGAGTATAGACATCCTGCGAAGCAATTTTGCTGTTGTTTCAACCAAGCGATCCCATTTCAGTTTCATATTTTTTGTTGTTGTTGTTAATATAGGTTTTACTCAATTTCCAATACCAGTTTAACAGAAGATTTATAACAATAGATGGCATGTGGACATTCAGCTATCACCCATGGACTGGCATTTTACAATATCTGGAAGGGCCTGGGGAACTGGTGCTCAGCAACACAATGAAATACCAACACAATTCTGGGAGATGGAGAAAACAGGATTTGGACATTTGTGAAAGGACATAATAGCTGGAATGCCTCATTCTCTGATTAAATTTTGCTCATGTAAATTCTATTGACTTTCAATCTATTTTAAAGGTTGACTCTTCCTGTTGACTGTCGCCAATTATCTTGCAAAATATTTGTATTATGCCTTCATTATCAGAAACTGCACTTCCAGTGAGATGCATTGTCTTGTTACAAAAAGAATCTGTCATGGCCAAGCTACATTCCGCACTATGAGATGGAAGCACCTCTGCATGAATGATTACTTGTTCCTGTCATTGCTACAATGTAAGCATCAGAAAACACATACTACTTCTGTGTCTCATTGTCCAAACTGTTCAACAGACTCTTCTAAAATGAAGAAGGGGAATGTCATTGTCTTGCTTCACATGCTATGATTACAGTGCTTTTGGTTCCTGAGCAGATCACACTGAGAGATTGCAAATGTACTGTAAATTTTAATGCCACAGCATAATTGTCTCATTTTTAACTCAATCTTGTTCAACTGAATGAAATGGAATTTCCTTGAAATTCTTTCGAAGAAGAAATGTGGGAAAATATCAGGAGTGAGAGACGTGTTCCAATCCTTATTTAAATAGCCAAGGATCTAAATGAACATTCTATGCTTCTTTATATAGTCTGCCATTTATTTATTTATTTTTCTATCTATCTATCTATCTATCTATCTATCTATCTATCTATCTATCTATCTATCTATCTATCTATCTATCTGTCTATTTATTGAACAGTGCTGAAATGGATCAGACTCAATAGAGTCTCAATATGATGCATTGGATCGTGGATGGATAATTTCTTTGTATTTCTTTATATTTTGGGGAACCAAACTTATATTTTGTAAAAACAAACATAAAAGTAATACGTGAATGCATTCTATACTCTGTTCTATTACTATTACTATTACTATTACTATTTCTATTACTATTACTATTACTATTATACCATGGTATCCTTCTGCGCCGGCTGGAGGGGTTGGGGGTGGGAGGCACTGTTCTTCAGTGGTTCTCCTCCTACCTCTCTGGCCGGTCGCAGTCCGTGTTAGTGGGGGGTCAGAGGTCGACTCCTAGGTTTCTCCCTTGTGGGGTGCCTCAGGGGTCGGTCCTCTCCCCCCTGCTATTTAACATCTACATGAAACCGCTGGGCGAGATCATCCAAGGACATGGGGTGAGGTATCATCAATATGCGGATGATACCCAGCTTTACATCTCCACCCCATGCCCAGTCAACGAAGCGGCGGAAGTGATGTGCCGGTGCCTGGAGGCTGTTGGGGCCTGGATGGGTGTCAACAGACTCAAGCTCAACCCGGATAAGACGGAGTGGCTGTGGGTTTTGCCTCCCAAGGACAATCCCATCTGTCCGTCCATCACCCTGGGGGGGGAATTATTGACCCCCTCAGAGAGGGTCCGCAACTTGGGCGTCCTCCTCGATCCACAGCTCACATTAGAAAAACATCTCTCAGCTGTGGCGAGGGGGGCGTTTGCCCAGGTTCGCCTGGTGCACCAGTTGCGGCCCTATCTGGACCGGGACTCATTACTCACAGTCACTCATGCCCTCATCACCTCGAGGTTCGACTACTGTAATGCTCTCTACATGGGGCTACCTTTGAAAAGTGTTCGGAAACTTCAGATCGTGCAGAATGCAGCTGCGAGAGCAGTCATGGGCTTACCTAGGTATGCCCATGTTTCACCATCACTCCGCAGTCTGCATTGGCTGTCGATCAGTTTCCGGTCATAATTCAAAGTGTTGGTTATGACCTTTAAAGCCCTTCATGGCACTGGACCAGAATATCTCCGAGACCGCCTGCTGCCGCACGAATCCCAGCGACCAATTAGGTCCCACAGAGTGGGCCTTCTCCGGGTCCCGTCAACTAAACAATGTCGGTTGGCGGGCCCCAGGGGAAGAGCCTTCTCTGTGGCGGCACCGGCCCTCTGGAACCAACTCCCCCCGGAGATTAGGACTGCCCCTACTCTTCCTGCCTTCCGAAAACTCCTTAAAACCCACCTTTGCCGTCAGGCATGGGGGAACTGAAACATCTTCCCCTGGGCATGTTTAATTTATATATGGTATGCCTGAGTGTATGTCTGTTAGTATATGGGGTCTTTTTTAAATCGTTAAATATTTTAAATCTGTTTAGATTATTTATTATTTGTTTCCACGTGTTGTGAGCCGCCCCGAGTCTTCGGAGAGGGGCGGCATACAAATCTAAGTAATAAATAATAAATAAATAAATATTACTATTACTATTACTATTACTATACTCTGTTCTATTACTATTACTATTTAATTGCTATGACAAACCTTATACTACAGTATATACCAGTGATGGTGAACCTTTTTTTCCTCGGGTGCGGAAAGAGTGTACATGTGTGCTATTGCACATGCATGAGTGCCCAACCCATGTTTTAATGCCTGAGGAGGGCGAAAACAGCTTCCTCCACCCCACAGAAGCCCTCTGGAGACCAGAAATGGCCTACTACCCAACTTCTGGTGGGCCCAGTAGGCTTGGGTTTCACCCTCCCCATGTTCCAAAGGCTTTCCTGGAGCTGGGAGAGGATAAAAACGCCTTCCCCAGAGGCTCTCTGGAAGCCAAAAACACCCTTCTAGGGCATCTGTGTGAGTCAAAAATCAGCTGGCTGGCACACATATGCATGCTGGAGCTGAGCTAGGGCAATGGTTTGTGTGCCAGCAAATATGGCTCCGCATGCCACCTGGTATATACTATTATTCAATATACTACATTACTATTACCTATATGCTTATACTATTACTAATATGCATTGATGGTCCTAAGTATCTTCTCTCTTTTTTTTGGTACTGGCATGTATAGTTTTTGAGCCCTTTTTAATGCATGTTTTGTCTTCCTGGATTTCTATATCTCTTTTTGTCTCTTTTGGATCAGCTTCTACTTGAACAAAAAGTGTCTTCTTTTATTTGCCTGCTAGACTCTATTTGCCAGTGGCTGCAAAGGTCCAAAATATGCAATTCATCCCACAACTGTTGCAGCTTTAGTGGAGATTCCTGTGTGCCACTGTAGGTAACCCTCCTAAGGGAGGAAAAGAAGGTAGCACAGGTGCCTGTAATTTTTATTCAACCAGCCCGCTCTTCCACATAGTCATCTGTCGTAAAATCTGTTATTCTGTAGCTTTCTATATTTCGCATCTACCAGCAAGGTTTTTCAGCAGTCATTCTATTATTTATTTATTTTGTATTTTGTATTTTGTATTATTTTGTATTATTTTGTATTATTTTGTATTATTTTGTATTATTTTGTATTATTTTGTATTATTTTGTATTATTTTGTATTTTGTATTTTGTATTTTGTATTTTGTATTTTGTATTTTGTATTTTGTATTTTGTATTTTGTATTTTGTATTTTGTATTTGATGTCTTTGAGACATGAGTGGGTAATTTCTCTGCTCCCTGGGAAAAACTTGTAAGAATTGTTTAACCTAATCTCTCTGCCTATAAATTTAGTGGAGAATATTGAAAGACCATCTTTGTCCATATCTACTCTTTGACAATAGATAAACCAAAATTTTCTTTTACAAATTAATATTTTTCACTAAGCCCTTTTGATGAGCAATGCTTCTAAAATGAGGGGCATATAAATTTTTAGGTTTACTTTCAGGTTTCACATCACATGTATAGAGCACTTAAAGTTTTAGAACAGGTTGTCCTAACAGCATATCTCTATATTTTGGAGGATATTTTTTTAATGGATAGTGTAATCAGTAATTATCATTACTGATAATTGGCTTAGCTAAGGCTGATGGGAATTGAAAATCCAGCCGTAGGCCATAAAATCGGGGGGGGGGGGGGTGCCTTTCCTGTGAGGGCTTCTGTTTTCTCCTTCTTTATTTTAGCTGAGAAGGTTACAGAACTCCCGATTTTCCATTCTTGATCATATTAGCAAACGAGCTCCCGGTAACTATTTATAAACAAGGGAGCCATTTATTTTATGAAATCCCTTGCTAAAACAAGCTAATTAAGAATTATTCTGAAATTGCATTGGAATAAGTTGGTATGCATTAGTATATAATGTGATGTCTATTTTTTAAATAAATGACTCAGAGTAACTACAGGCACTATTAGCATTGACTAATAAATAACATGGGTATTTCTAAACTTCAGGACATTGCAGATTAATATTTCAATTTATAATGACACCATATTAAAAGCAACTAATTCACTGAGAAGCACAGCAGACAATGCTATTAGTATGACAATGCATAGATACTTTTGGGGGAGGAGGATATAAGGGCATAAACATGAAGTCAGCAGATAGATTGGAAGGCCTAAGTCTGCTTCTAATGAATCTGCTTCTATTCTAGAATCAGGAAGCTCTTTTAATGGCACAGTAAACATACGTGTGAAAACATTTACTGTTAGAAACATGGAGATTAAGAGAAAATAATTGAAAAGACTCTGAAGTTTAGATATAAATGAGAATGTCTTGCCATGTCACATTTGCATAATTTAAATTAAAACTAGGTAAACAAGGTGAAACAGGCAATTCAGTATGACATATGTATGGCTCACAGATCACATGTGGCCACCAGCATTTTTTAAAAGTCAATAAATTTACCAACACTGTCACCCAAATGATGCATTGTTGAATGCCTGCAACATCTCCAGGCACCACCATGATTATCAGCACTCATGCTGCTCTGTTATCTGCCAGACAGCTGATTGGCTTCCCAGATTTTTTTTTTTTTTTGCAGCCCATAATTATTTTTAATTTATTAATGTGGCCTTTTTACTTCTAAATATTGGAAGCTGGGAACTCCAATGAACCATGTTAAATTAGTTACCCACTTTGAAGATATTATGCTTTCTTTTCAAAATGTGCCACTATTTTATAGAAGGGTTTAGGAATGATTAAAAACAAATGGGGGGAAAATCACAAAGGCAGAGATAAATTGGGATTTTTAAAAAGGCTCAGAGAAGTACATGAATTAAAAGTGGATCTGATTTTGAGAAATATGGTTTTTGAGCATGCAGGAAAATTATGAGAAGTACAAGGGAATCAGAATAAGGGAATAGAATATTGCCTTAAAAGGATAAAGGATAAAGAAAAACATTTACCCCATAGAGCAAAAATCTACAGTGATACCTTGTCTTACAAACTTAATTGGTTCCGGGATGAGGTTCTTAAGGTGAAAAGTTTGTAAGATGAAACAATGTTCCCCATAGGAATCAATGGAAAAGCTATTAATGCGTGCAAGGCCAAAATTCGCCCCTTTTGCCAGCCGAAGCGCCCGTTTTTGCTCTGCTGGGTTTCCCCTGAAGATCCCCTCAATGGGAAACCCCACCTCCGGACTTCTGTGTTTTTGCGATGCTGCAGGGGAATCCCAGCATCACAAAAACGAGCGCTTTGCTGGCAACAGAAGTCCGGAGGTGGGATTTCCCAGCAAAGGGAGCATCAGTGAAATTGCAGCATCGCAAAAACACCGAAGTCCTCAAAACCCCACCTCTGGACCTCTGTGTTTTTGTGATGCTGCAATTTCACTGAGGCTCCCCTTGCTGGGAAGCCCCACCTCTGGACTTCCGTTGCCAGCGAAGCACCCATTTTTGCACTGCTGGGATTCCCCTGCAGCATCACAAAAACACAGAAGTCCAGAGGTGGGGTTTCCCATGGAGCGGAGCCGCAAGGGAATCCCAGAAGCGCAAAAACAGGTGCTTCGCTGGCAATGGAAGTCCGGAGGTGGGGCATCCCAGCGGCAGCGGTGGGTTTGTAAGGTGAAAATAGTTTGTAAGAAGAGGCAAAAAAATCTTAAACCCTGGGTTTGTATCTCGAAAAGTTTGTATGACGAGGCGTTTGTAAGACGAGGTATCACTGTATCTCCAAAATTTCTATATATAGTTCATAGAGGCCCTCTAGTCTATTGTTCAATGCTGTTTCATATTTCATCTTCTCATTTAAAGTAAACAAAATCAGAAATTGCGTCACGTTTGTGTCAGAAACACCAAGGTGCTTCCAGGTTGAAAGGATTAGCTGGTGACATCACAGTTGGTCCTTTCATGACTCATGCAGGAGCTGGAACAAAGGACAGGAATTCATCCTGCCCCATGGCAACACTCAAGTCTCAAACACAGGATTACTACTTATCAAGTAAGTATCTTAATCATAGAAGCCACTGTGCTTCTATAAAACCAGAATTGGACAGTAGAAACAACAGTGTCATTGTTGGTATCTTCAGTTTCAATATTTCCCAGAGGAAAAATTGATCAAAGTTCTACTTGGAATCTATTAGGCAGCATGAATATATCTCCCTACCATACTGATTCACCTTTTCAAAATCAAGGGAATCAAACTAGACAGTATTTATTATTGTCTAAAGTGCAAGTGTGACTCCAAATCAGTTACACATAGTTTTCCTCATTTAATTTCATTGTTTGTAGCAGGAATTAGGTACTGAAAAGAATGATACTAAAACCAGAAAGATATGCAACTGTTTAGAGTTTGATCTGTTTAAGAATAGCTTTAAAAAAATTCCTGAATGCAATGCGGCCTGACAGAGTATACTTTATACAGAGTCTTTGGAGAGGGGCGGCATAGAAAACTAATAAATTATTATTATTATTATTATTATTATTATTATTATTATTATTATTATTAAATAACATGGGTACAGTTTGGCATAATTTTATTAAACAGGATGTTAATGTAAGCAGCAAAATCAATACAGTAATTATTAACTTAGCCAACGATTGGATATCTTCATCTATTTCATGCTATCATAAACATGTTTGATTTATCATAGGATTATTTGCTGAATCTATGTGTGCTTGTCAAAGATGGGCACTTGGCAAGGAGACCTTTCACTTTGTGGAGTAGAAGTCACCAGGAGTTCAGAAATTCTATCAGTAGACATTTCACTTAATAAAAAAGGAATGCTGACAGAAGATTACGGGAAGGGAATTTTTATAGGGTTTTAATTTTAGTATATATTATGTTCTATGGGGCATATCATTAAAAATGATTTTTGAAAGTTATAGCATTCAATGAATACCCAAAGATTAAGTTCTGTTTTTTCCAGGTAACTAAAGCTACCGATTCTTACAATTCCTAGTCGTAGAGTGGAATAGCAAGTGTGCAACTCACCAAAACTGCAGAGTACATAATATTGTCTAACAGAGAACTCTAAGCAGTAAAGATGATCAGACAACAGCTAGCTTACTGGTTTTAAAGCCCTGATTCCAAATGGACATGCATTATAATATAAATATTTATACTAGTAGTAGTGAGTCCAGTAAAAACATGCTGTCTTCTTCATTGTTCATCTTTGGAATAGAATAGAGTAGAGTAGGGTAGGGTAGAGTAGAGTAGAGTAGAGTAGAGTAGAGTAGAGTAGAGTAGAGTAGAGTAGAGTAGAGTAGAATAGAATAGAATAGAATAGAATAGAATAGCTTAATCCTGCACTTGGTCTGGAAGCTTCAGATGATGTAGGGTCAGCTGACACACTGCTGATTTGGAATTTTTGGAAGCCAGGCCATACAAATCACAGATTTTAAAACCCTAGGGGATATTACCAAACCAACTCTTCCCAAAGCAGAAGCTGATTTTGGAGAAGTTTCTTGTTGCAGTTTTCTCATTATCAGATTCTATTCTCCTTGCTCGATCCTGCATTATGGGTTACGTGAATAGAATAGAAAATAATAGAAAATAGAAAATAATAGAAAATGTAGAATAGAATAGAATATAGAATAGAAAATAGAATAGAATAGAATAGAATAGACAAATTCCTTGTGTGTCCAATCACACTTGGCCAATAAAGAATTCTATTCTAATAATCTAAATTGTATGACTTTTAAATTGAGGTGACGTGCTTATGTTTGTTGTTTGTTTTTCCAGTTTTGTGGGTTAAGTTTCAATTATAGTCCATCATGGCTAATTCAAACCACTGAGTCAGGGTGATCAGGGAGCAATAAGAATAACTCCTCTTAAGGAACAATGGCATGACTATTTCTAAAAAAAATCTCCTTGCACCTGAAAAATTATAATGTATTAGAGTCTGTAGTAATTTTAAAAGATGAAGTAAATCCAATTACAAATATTCTTGGATGATACAGATTACGTAACTGGACCATAGAATAAATTTGCCTTAGTCATTGGGAAAACTGTATATTCGGGGGGGGGGGTGTTTTCTCTCTTTTTATGAAGGAACAAGTCATACTCAAGAGATATTTCTGATTCCACATGATTATTTGGCCCACGTGACTACCGAAGAGCTTTTACTAGTAGCTGACATGATACATCTGTTTTATCTATTTTGGGGCGTAGGAAAAGATTGGCCAGAATAGTTCATGTTTCAGTACATTTAATATAAGACTACTGTTACATATTCTATATTATAAAGAATCTGGAGTTATAATTGAATGAAGGGGAAAGGATAGTGATTGGTTAGTGGTTAGATTATAATATTTTTTGCAAAATCTACGCCAGATTCAAGATTTTAGTATTATTATCCAGAGTTGTTCACAATTCTGGGCCTGGTTATTTAAAACGATAACTTTAAATTCAGCAGCTTTCCATTAAAAATATTTCCATTCTCTACTCTGGGATTTTCCCTCTGTAACAAAATGAGAAATTGCCAATATTCCTCATAGCACTTCTCCTCAGTTTTAAACCACTTTTAAAGTTGATACATGTTAGTATTTTTATGTTTGTGTGTGTGTGTATCCTTTCTACTTTGCTTTCCACAGCTATTATCCATGTTTTAAAAATTGACTGTTTCAGTCTTTATTGCATGTTTTTATAATCATTTAAGCCACTTCAGGGCTTAAAAAATTAAAAGGTAGCATATAAATGCTATAAACAAATGAAAAAAAAACCCATTTAGCATGCTTTTGTTTTGGGAATGCTCAGATTCTGAAACAAGATATTTTGGACAGATTTTTTAAAAAACTTTCAGTTTGTACTTCTGATATTCCAGATCAGTGCAAATTGTTGCACAAAGGCAATGATGTAAGGAAGGACTATTGGGTTAAGATAGGGAGAGAAAATGGAGATAATCAACAATTTCAGAAATCAACACTTAATATTAAAGTGCTGCTGCAGTGTTCTTAATGATCAGGTGAGTAGGATCAATCAACATTAGCATCATGGGAATAGAATGTGATTTAGAATGTGAAGTACATGTTGTGTGTCATGATCAGTGATGGGCCCCATCGGTACTGATGGGATTGGCGATCTGTTAGCAGTTTTTGATGGGTTCTGGAGCGCACCTGACATGTGTGTTTGTACCTCCGTGCGAGATTTCTCTTCTGCGCATGTGTCGAAAGCGAAATCTCATATAGAAACATAGAAACATAGAAGTCTGACGGCAGAAAAAGACCTCATGGTCCATCTAGTCTGCCCTTATACTATTTTCTGTATTTTATCTTAGGATGGATATATGTTTATCCCAGGCATGTTTAAATTCAGTTACTGTGGATTTATCTACCACGTCTGCTGGAAGTTTGTTCCAAGGATCTACTACTCTTTCAGTAAAATAATATTTTCTCATGTTGCTCTTGATCTTTCCCCCAACTAACTTCAGATTGTGTCCACTTGTTCTTGTGTATACTTTCCTATTAAAAACACTTTCCTCCTGGACCTTATTTAACCCTTTAATATATTTAAATGTTTCGATCATGTCCCCCCTTTTCCTTCTGTCCTCCAGACTATACAGATTGAGTTCATTGAGTCTTTCCTGATACGTTTTATGCTTAAGGCCTTCCACCATTCTTGTAGCCCGTCTTTGGACCCGTTCAATTTTGTCAATATCTTTTTGTAGGTGAGGTCTCCAGAACTGAACACAGTATTCCAAATGTGGAATATGAGGATGCAGAGGTGAGATTTCAACATTTTTTGCCCTCTTTTTGAAACTGTGCATGGGCAGAAGCAAAAAAGGGCAAAAATTGCTGAAACCATCACTTCAGGCACATTTGCAGAAGCAAATTCTTGCATGGGGGCACACGCACAAGTGTTGGGTGTGCACGGATCCGCACCTGCCTGAGGATCCCATACCAGTAGGGAAAAGTAAGTGGAGCCCTTCGCTGGTCATGATGTAGCTTCCCTCCATTTATAAAGCAAAGGCAAAGATGGTGGCTTGATCTGGTATGAGGTCATTTTCTTCAACAACATTGCATTTTACATAAAATTCATTTTCCACTAGAATCCTTAAGCGATACATTATATGGTTTGAATTTTAGTAAACGGAATAATCATTGGCCATTTTAGTATGTAATCTCAAAAGCAGGAGAGAGGAATTTCTTATTCTCCTCAGAGATTAGATTGCTATCTTATCTTAGAACCAGAAGGAGTCTGGTAGTACATTTTCAAATTAGTATATTTTAGCAAGAGACATATGCTTTTGCAATCTGCAGCTCATATCAGCCACGTAATATATATTCCTAGATGGATGTAGGATTTAAATTAGACTGAGAATGTAGGGAAAGGGAAGAGAAAAAAGATTGGTTAGGCAAATGGAGGTCCCATATGAAACGCATTACAATATCTTATCAATTATAATATATTAAACATATATTCCAGATAATGGCATATATTAAATTAGAGGAAAAAACATGTGAAAGCACCTCTAACCTCTGTGTGGAGCCATGTGATGGTGCTGTTAATGTAGATCCACATTTATTTTTATTTATTTATTTCATTTATTTATTTTGTCCAATACACAATGAGGGTTTTAGTGGGTATATATCTATATACACATAGTAAAATACATGATGAGGGTTATAGAGGAGATACTCATAGTAAAATATATCTAAGAAATAATAGAAAAGAAGGTATAGTAATAGAACATATCAATGAAAGAATAGAAGAAGAGATATAGGAATAGAGGAAAGGTATAGGAGATATAGGAGAGCAATAGGACAGGGGACGGAAGGCACTCTAGTGCACTTGTGCTCGCCCCTTACTGACCTCTTAGGAATCTGGATAGGTCAACCGTAGATAATCTAAGGGTAAAGTGTTGGGGGTTTGGGGATGACACTATGGAGTCCGGTAATGAGTTCCATGCTTCGACAACTCAGTTACTGAAGTCATATTTTTTACAGTCAAGTTTGGAGCGGTTAATATTAAGTTTAAATCTGTTGTGTGCTCTTGTGTTGTTGTGGTTGAAGCTGAAGTAGTCGCCGACAGGCAGGACGTTGCAGCATATGATCTTGTGGGCAATACTTAGATCTTGTTTAAGGCGTCTTAGTTCTAAACTTTCTAGGCCCAGGATTGAAAGTCTAGTCTCGTAGGCTATTCTATTTCGAGTGGAGGAGTGAAGGGCTCTTCTGGTGAAGTATCTTTGGACATTTTCAAGGGTGTTAATGTCTGAGATGAGATATGGGTTCCAAACAGATGAGCTGTATTCGAGGATGGATCTGGCAAAGGTTTTGTAAGCTCTGGTAAGTAGTGTGAGGTTTTCAGAGCAGAAGCTACGTAGGATTAGGTTTACAACTCTTGAAGCCTTCTTGGCTATGTTGTTGCAGTGGGCTTTGGCACTTAAATCTTTTGTTATTAGTATACCGAGGTCTTTAACCGAGTGGGGATTATCTGTGATAATTTGATTATTCAGTTCGCATTTGGAGTTCAGATTCTTCTTCCCAATGTGTAGGACAGAGCATTTGCTAGTTGAGATTTGGAGTTGCTATGTGTTTGACCACTCAGAAACAGCGTCAAGTTCTTTTTGGAGAGTAGTTGTGTTATTGGTGGTGTTGAAGAGTTTTACATGGTTTGAGTTGTAAACTAAAGATGACGACCAATGATTTTCTCTTGCTTTGTTTCTATGGTCTGTCTTTTAATAATCTACCCTGGGAATGGATGTGGATCTTTTGTTTTGTCTATTTATCTTGCTGCATCTCTAGTACCCTGGTGGAATGCCTGGCTTAATCCCATCAGTTGAACTTTTCTGTCAAGTGGGTTATAACATATGTGACTGTAGCATAGAGCTTCACTGTAGCTTATACTTTTTCTGGTTTCTTCTGAATAGAACAAACCAGTGGTGGGTGGCTGCTGGCTTGGACTGTCTTTTTAGAACGGGTAGTGGAAATTTGGCACCACTCACCAAACCAGCAGCAATGACTGGCGGTCCCCATATCCAAACCGGTCCTCTGGTCACCACAGATTGCAAAAAAAAACCAAAACCCTCTGCGTTTGGACAGGGGCTTCTGCACATGTGCAGAGGGTCATTTCTGGGGACTTACACCAGGGTGTGAACCAGTAGGGAAGATAAATAGAACCAACCCCTGGAACAAATCACCAAAACTAAGCTATGCAAACCCTCACCATTAGAAATATAGACAAAAATTTAACTAATACTTTTCATAATAAAGATAAATAATAACCTGAGTTATAGAAACATAATTATTACTACCCAAACCACTCAAGTAACTTTTAAAGGACTTCATGGGTTCAGACTAGATTTCTTGCATCCACCTGTCCCATTAGAGTTGGCTGCAGAGATCTACTGTCTGTCTGTCTGTCTGTCTGTCTGTCTGTCTGTCTGTCTGTCTGTCTGTCTGTCTGTTTGATTGATTGATTGATTGATTGATTGATTTATTGTTCGTTCAATTTATAGGTCACCCTTCTCTGGAGACTCAGGGTGGCTTACAACATATCGATACATAACAATGGAAGAAATCAAAATTAAAATAAAGCCAAACTATAAAACTTCACTATAAAAAACCCTTTAACTTAAAACATCTCACAGACAGCCCACCTCATACAACTCTGTCATATCTCCAATAGTCAGACCATAATGGGGGCTGGCACAAAGAAACCAAGTTCAACAGTCCCACGCCTGCTGGCATAGATGTGTTTTTAAGCTCTTCTGGAAGGTCGGGAGTGTGGGAATAGTACGGATCTCTGGGGGGAGTTGATTCCAGAGGCAGGGGCAACCACAGAGAAGGCCCTTCCCCTAGGGCCTGCCAGCCAGCATTGTCTGGCTGACTGGACCTGGAGAAGGCCAACCCTGTGGGCCCTAACTGGTCGATGGCATACATGAGGCAAGAGACGGTCCCATAGATAATCAAGTCCTAAGCCATGTAGGACTTTAAAGGTCAACACCAACACTTTGAATTGCGTTCGGAGACTAGTTGGCAACCAATGCAGCTCGCTGAATTTATACAGAGAGTCATCTGATAGGACCTAAGAGAAGCCATTTTTGATGGTGCCCACCCTCTGGGACCTCATTCCGCCAGGCATCTGGTTAACCCTGACTTTACTGGCCTTTTATTAGGCTTTGGAATTATGGTTTTGCCATTTATTTTAGGGGCCTAGATATATGGATGAGTCCTTATCATAATTTTATTCATTGTCATTGATTGGTTGTTCTTGGTTGCTATATAGTTTACATTATGTGTTTTTTATCTTATTTTACGATAAAATAGAGTTATGAATTTGAGGTAAGGAGTCATTATTATTATTTTATTATTATTTATTGGATTTGTATGCTGCCCCTCTCCGTAGACTCGGGGCGGCTAACAACAGTAGTACAAAACAGCATGTAAATCCAATACTAAAACAGCTAAAAAAACCTTATTTGTAAAACCAAACATACATACAAACAAACAAACATACCATGCATAAATTGTAAAGGCCTAGGGGGAAAGAATATCTCAGTTCCCCCATGCCTGATGGCAGAGGTGGGTTTTAAGGAGCTTACGAAAGGCGAGGAGGGTGGGGGCAATTCTAATCTCCGGGGGGAGTTGGTTCCAGAGGGCCGGGGCCATCACAGAGAAGGCTCTTACCCTGGGCCCCACCAAACAACATTGTTTTCTTGACGGGACCCAGAGAAGGCCCACTCATACAAGTTAAGGAAAAGAATGGAATTAATACGTCGTGAGAGATTGTTTCAGGCAGTGTTAAAAGAGCTCAACAAACATTTTAAATATTTTTTTAAAAGATTACAATTATTAATTGATAAAGTACTTGTAATCTGTCTCACAAAAAACCTGCAGCTGTGTAACCAACCCATCTACCCCTCCCCTCCATCACTCAGCCCAATTTAAATCTTCCATGAATCCAACCATACTGTCATCTGATGAAGTTGCAACTCCCCAAAATTATGCTTTTTAATAACATTTTGTTAGTGGGGGAAAGTGCTATAAGACCCAATTCCGAGGCTTTGCTACCATAAACCAACATATTTCTCCTACAATGTCTTATTTTTGGTAGCTGATTTCTATGGTACCATCAAATGTTCTACCTGTACTTAGAAATTATATTTCAAAGGATCCTGTTTTGACACGAAACCTGCCAGAAATATTTCAACCTTTGAACTGTGCTGGGTTTTTCCCTTAGAGATTCACTTAAAAGGAATCTTTTGGCTATTGATTTAAAGTTTAAAAGTTCAGAAAACAACCATTCAAGGAGGTTTGAAGTTGGTACTTTTCATACTTGAACTGATTCCATGTCTTTATTCCTTTCTCAATGTCCTTCTACCATTCAAGTAGTTCCCTTCTATCTTCACCAGATCCTTAATTATTCCTGAAGGTGTTGTAAAAGTGAAAGCTGCTGAAAACTATATTGTTCACATTTTCAGATTGCCCCTCTCTCTCAAAACTAAAGGTTAATGAAATACTTACATTTCATGCTCAATTTCAGTAGTTTTCTTTCCTTTGCAGGAAAGTCTTAACCACGATAGATGGTTATGTTATCTGTCTATTTTTATATCATTGGGTGTAACCTATTTGATTTGCCAACAAAATTCAAACATGAAGAGTACTCTAGAGAATTTGGTCTTGAGATAATTTTAAAGAACATTTGCAAGGGGAAAATAGAGCTAACATATCAATTGGTGTGACCTAGCTAGAGAGGAGAAAATCTTTAAGAAAACAGTGGTGCATAGAAATATCTGTAAACAGCTTTCTGCTCTTATGTCTTTATCTGTCTATACAGTCATCAATAGACATCACACTCTCCTGTTCCAGTTTCGCTTCTGAGTATAGCTGCTGAATTAATGTTTCATGCATGTTTCAAAGACTTCTGAGTAATGAGATTTTGTTGGCATATATTCAGTGTAAACTTGAAAGAAAGGAAAAGCAAACATGAGCAAACACCCTTCTCCTTTCACTACCAGATTCATAGCAACTGGTGTCTGAGGCTTCTGCACACAAATATAGTTTTCATTTAATTAGCTCAGGCATTTCTCAAACATCTTTCAATCTTTGTCTCCAAGAAAGCATCAGTGATGCATACTAAGAAATGCTTACACAGGTTTGGCTATCAACCTTCATCCACCTGCATACATATTAGGGAGGATGAAATAGATTGTGATACCAGGATTGAACTGCTATTTAATTTTTTTTTCACCTTAGCAACTGGGCAGTCTTACAACAATATTTCAGATTGATTCACAATTATTTCTTTTAGACCTATAAGCTCGGTTTGGATGAGTATTAGATAATCAAGTGTTCAATTAATTCTTTGTCCATTTATATTTGGTGGAAAGGAATACTTTGAAAAATCTTTGTTAATAGAATAGAATAGAATAGAATTTTTATTGGCCAAGTGTGATTGGATACACAAGGAATTTGTCTTGGTGCATATGCTCTCAGCGTACATAAAATAAAATATACATTTGTCAAGAATCATGTGGTACAACACTTAATGATTGTCATAGGGGTCAAATAAGCAATGAAGAAGCAATATTAATAAAAATCTTAGGATATAAGCAACAAGTTACAGTCATACAGTCAACATGGGAGGAAATGGGTGAAAGGAATGATGAGAAAAACTAGTAGAATAGAAATGCAGATTTAGTAGAAAGTCTGACAGTGTTGAGGGAATTATTTGTTTAGTAGAGTGATGGCGTTTGGGAAAAAACTGTTCTTGTGTCTAGTTGTCTTGGTGTGCAGCGCTCTGTAGCGACGTTTTGAGGGTAGGAGTTGAAACAATTTGTGTCTAGGATGTGAGGGGTCAGTAAATATTTTCCCCACCCTTTTTTTGACTCGTGCAGTATACAGGTCCTCAATGGAAGGCAGGTTGGCAGCAATTGTTTTTTCTGCAGTTCTGATTATCCTCTGAAGTCTGTGTCGGTCCTGTTGGGTTGCAGCACCAAACCAGACAGTAATAGAGGTGCAGATGACAGACTCAAATTTAAATGTAACCTTCAGGCTTAGAGGCAAGCAGTTCAACCGAATACCTTTTAGAGAAAGCAGACACAGTTTAAATGAAGCCTGTGTATTTCCTCTAAGATTATGCAAATATGAGTCATATTGGAAGAGGCATTTTCCTTTCTTTCTTTCCCACACACTCACATACACAAGAACAGATAACCAATAGGTCATACTGAGTGTTTGCATTAAAAGCAATGACAAATAGAAAACTATCAACAAATAAATCTTTGCTGTCAGGTAAAAGAACTGGGATCAATTAAGCTAAGGAATTTGCATATAGAAATCTAAATAAATAATTGTCCTAGCTCACTGAGGCAAACGGCTCCTAAAATGGTCATTTGCATAGCTGCATGCAAGAACCATGTATCAAACCTCAGAAAACAAATGGATTTCTTTGGGGTGCCAGACATTGGAGAACAGCTAGAGATAAGTGAGTTCAGTACATGACTTCTGATTATGCTTCTCAGAATGTGCAGTGGTGGTGAGAAGTAGAAATAGCCAAATTTGATGTTTATTTTTTTCTTCCATCTCCTGCTCTTTTGTTTTTCATGCACACACACTCTCTTATACACATCGTATTCCCACACACTTATTTAATTTGCTTTTCAACAGGCTCACTTTATCACTCTGATACAGGGAGGAAAAATCTTAGCCAGCTGAATATAAACAGAAGAAAATGTGTATGCCTATGACTATTCTCCAAAAAGACCTGAATTCTGTTTCTGAGTGGTCTAACACATGGCAATTCCAAATCTCAACTAGCAAATGCTCTGTCCTACACATTGGGAAGAAGAATCTGAACTTCAAATTCGAACTGAATAATCAAATTATCACAGATAATCCCCACTCGGTTAAAGACCTCGGTATACCAATAACAAAAGATTTAAGTGCCAAAGCCCACTGCAACAACATAGCCAAGAAGGCTTCAAGAGTTGTAAACCTAATTCTACGTAGCTTCTGCTCTGGCAATCTCACACTGCTTACCAGAGCTTACAAAACTTTTGCCAGACCCATCCTCGAATACAGCTCATCTGTTTGGAACCCATATCGCATCTCAGACATCAACACCTTTGAAAATGTCCAAAGATACTTCACCAGAAGAGCCCTTCATTCCTCCACTCAAAATAGAATACCCTACGAGACTAGACTTTCAATCCTGGGCCTAGAAAGCCTAGAACTAAGATGCCTTAAACAAGATCTAAGTATTGCCCACAAGACCATATGCTGCAACGTCCTGCCTGTCGGCAACTACTTCAGCTTCAACCACAACAACACAAGAGCACACAACAGATTTAAACTTAATATTAACCGCTCCAAACTTGACTGTAAAAAATATGACTTCAGTAACCGAGTTGTCAAAGCATGGAACTCATTACTGGACTCCATAGTGTCATCCCCAAACCCCCAACACTTTACCCTTAGATTATCTATGGTTGACCTATCCAGATTCCTAAGAGGTCAGTAAGGGGCGAGTACAAGTACACTAGAGTGCCTTCCGTCCCCTGTCCTATTGCTCTCCTATATCTCCTATACCTTTCCTCTATTCCTATATCTCTTCTTCTATTCTTTCATTGATATGTTCTATTACTATATCTTCTTTTCTATTATTTCTTAGATATATTTTACTATGAGTATCTCCTCTATAACCTTCATCATGTATTTTACTGTGTGTATACCCATTAAAACTCTCATTGTGTATTGGACAAGAATAAATAAATAAAATAAAAATAAAGTGTAGACCAGAGTTTCCCAACCTTTTCAGCTTTGTGGATTGGGGGCAGGATGGGGGAGGTTTAAGATGTAAGCTAGGAACCTTACAAAAGGCAACAATCCATGCCAATGCTAACATGCATAATGTTGTATTTTTCAATCGGTGTGGAAATTCATAGAAATAATGGCTTCCTTAATAAAGGCAGTGTCTGCTACCTAAGCATCAGTTCAGTGCTTAGGTTTCTAGCTAGGTATTCATATGTTTCTCAGTGTCCAACAGATATTTTCATTCTAAATCTAGAGAGGTTATCAGAGCAGTTGAAATAACACCCTCCATTGCAGATTATTCATTTTCTTTTATTTGGACAAATAACAAATATGAGTCATTAAATGAAACAACAACGTTCTGCAAAATCCATGTGGCTGTTTTGGTTTGTTTGTTAACTTTTCCCATGCATGAAAATCAATTCCATTTATCATCTCTTGCAGACAATTCTTTTGCATATCTTATGGCAATTATTTCTTTGTCAGTCATATTTTAAAGCTAATCAGTTTGCCTAGGCTACATTCAGTGCAATTAAGTAGCTACTTCTGAGACCTTAGTGGAACCTTTAGGGGAATGGCCAAAATTAACATGTGGTAATGATGAGAGGAGAATCGTGATAAATCTGAAAAATGCTGTTCTTTCCTTCCCTATGACACATTCAGCGCATAGAAATAATAGAGAATCGCTGAATGTCACTTGCATTTTGTTTATCTAAAAACAAGATACATATTTAGAGCTTCAAACCTATAGTTTTGTAGGAGACTGACATGATTATTCTACATCAAGTGGTACCTCCTTCAAAAATGATTCCAAAAAAGGACCTGGACCTCACAGGAGCCCACCCTTCTGTGTTAAAAGCCCAATTATTACATAGGCTTGAAAGGATCACCCTCATTTAAGTACATATCTGTGTTGTGGTTGGCTCTGGCCCAGCTCCTGCCTCAGGGAATGGGGAGGTGGATGCAGGGGGAAAATTCAACATGTCACAGGCCTGTGTTATTGCCGACAGAATCAGATCAGAGTTTAGTTTCCTCGGACGAAGAAGAAGGTGGGAGTGACTTGGCAGAGGAGGGCTTGGCACACAGCCCAGGCAGTCAATCTCCCTTATCTTCCATTGATTCAGATGATGACATTTTGGACCCACGCAAGCGCAGTATTATGCATAGAAGAGACCAAGTAAGAACATATTACAGGAAATAAGGGAGGCCACCTGTGTTTCGGTAGGGCTACAGTAATTAGGGCTGCTGCTATAAATAGCAGCATGTAGGTTTGGCTGTTGTGGAAGAATATCTGATCGGAGTTCGTCAGGAATCTTGTGTTGCTGGCCCTTGTTGCTTTTTCACGCCTTTGAAACCAAAGTAGAGCAACGTGTGTGTGTGTGTGTCTCACTTCGTTGGAAGAAGAAGGGGTGTGAAGTTTCTTCACAGCTGCTAACTAAGTACTTAATGACTGTTTAAGGGAAATTGTACAGACTATCCGGTTGTTTTGGGAAGAGTGCTCTTTGCAATACAAAAAGAGTGCTTTGTTTATTTTGAATTTTGTGATAAAAAACATTGCTTTGAATTTTCAAACATGTGTGTGTCTGAAATTTGTACCCTTGAATTTTCGGGAGGTTCCTATCAGAGAGCCCCGCAGAACAATCTGTTAAAGCAGAAACACACATTTTTCAGGCTCAAAAAGAAAAGAAACCAGATATTTGCCAATATTGCAAAGGAAACCAGGTTTCAGTGTAATGGAACAATATGTAACTTAACTCCATCCTCCTCCTTCATTCCCAATGCTACAATAATGTCTAAAAGAGTGAGACAAAATACAAAAGTTATTATTTTTCTCTTTACCTCCCACTATCTTATCTGTTGTAGCCCGCCAAGACCCAGCAGAGCTGGTGGCAGACTTGTGAAGGTTGGTGAGGAACATGGGTCAGTCCTGGAGTCTGGAGAAGGCTCTAATGCAGTATTTCCCAACCTTGGCAATTTGAAGATATTTGGACTTCATTTCCCAGAATTCCCCAGCCAGGCCCATCCAACATTTCCCAGCTGCCTTCAGAGTTGGAGAAGACGACCAGTTGGGGCCTGTTTCAGATGTGTGTATGCGCAGAGTGGTCAGGAGAAGAGAACAACTGAGGAACAGGAGCCAACTCAGGAAGAAAGGGACACATAGATGCTGAGAAGAAAGGGACATATAGATGCTGAATGATCTCTCCCTGGCTAAGGAATAAATAGAAGCAAAAGGGGAGTGGTGCTTGCAGGAGACAACAGTTAGTATTTCTTTCGGAAGATTTGCTTATTGTGCCTCAGAGACTGATTGCCAGGAATTAATTTACAGCTTTGCAACAGGAGGTTTTCAGCCTGGCAAGTATAGAAGGAACCGATAAGGTCTGTTACTGCAATTAATCCTTGGAAGGATTATTGCCTGGATTTTTCTGTGTGTGAATGCCATGAATTCACAGTAGCTAAATAAAGAGGGTTTTCAGAAACATAGAAACATAAAAGATTGACGGCAGAAAAAGACCTCATGGTCTATCTAGTCTGCCCCTATACTATTTCCTGTATTTTATCTTAGGATGGATATATGTTTATCCCAGGCAGGTTTAAATTCAGCTATTGTGGATTTACCAACCATGTCTGCTGGAAGTTTGTACTACTCTTTCAGTAAAATAATATTTTCTCATGTTGCGTATGATCTTTCCCCGAACTAACCGCAGATTGTGCCCCCTTATTCTTGTGTTCACTTTCCTATTAAAACTCTTCCCTCCTGAGCCTTATTCAACCCTTTAACATATTTAAATGTTTTGATCAAGTCCCCCCCTTTCCCTTCTGCCCTCCAGACTATATAGGTTGAGTTCATTAAGTCTTTCTTGATAAGTTTTATGCTTAAGACCTTCCACCATTTTTGTAGCTCGTCTTTGGACCCGTTCAATTTTATCGATATCTTTTTGTAGGTGAGGTCTCCAGCCCTTCATGGCACCGGGCCAGGTTATCTCCGGGACCGCCTTCTGCCGCACGAATCCCAGCGACCAATTAGGTCTCACAGAGTGGGCCTTCTCCAGGTCCCGTCAACTAAACAATGTCGTTTGGCAGGACCCAGGGGAAGAGCCTTCTCTGTGGCGGCCCCGGCCCTCTGGAACCAACTCCCCCCAGAGATTAGAATAGCCCCCACCCTTCTTGCCTTTCGTAAGCTTCTTAAAACCCATATCTGTCGTCAGGCATGGGGGAACTGAGATATTCTTTCCCCCTAGGTTTCTACAATTTATGTATGGTATGTTTGTATGTATGATTGGTTTTAAAATAAGGGTTTTTAGCTGTTTTAGTATTGGATTGTCGCATGTTGTTTTTACCACTGTTGTTAGCCACCCCGAGTCTAAGGAGAGGGGCGGCATACAAATCCAATAAATAATAATAATAATAATAATAATAATAATAATAATAATAATAATAATAATAATAATAACTGAACACAGTTTTTTCAGAACAAAGAATCTGTTTCTTGGTTCTTCTAAGGATGGGACAGAACATTATCCATGATGAAAACACAGTTTTGCATATCCCCAAAAGAAAGTCTGCAAAATCAGATAATTCTCACCTGAATCCCTTTAACCCAACTCCATCAAGATATTTACATAATTTGCTGAGAGAACTCTCTGATCGGGATAGGATCTCATAGCTTGTTGCTAGGTGGAGGAGTATCCTATATCTCACATGGATCAAGAATATCCATTCTATAACCTGTTCTCCATCTCTAGACTACATTTGAATATGGTCTTAGCACATTTTCAAAAGAGTGCTAACTCCATTTTTAGAAAGAGCCCAACATGCCACACTGATAGAAAATGTACATATAGTATCCATAATCTGTTCCTAAGACTTCTTGAAAAATCATTACAGTGTTCCCTCAATTTTTGCGGGTTCAAACTTCGCGAATAGCCTATATCACGTTTTTTCAAAAAATATTAATTAAAAAATACTTTGCGTTTTTTTCCCTATACCACGGTTTTTCCCACCCAATGATGTCATATGTCATCGCCAAACTAATATTTTTTGTAAATAAATAACAAAAAAAATAGTTATTGTTGATAATATTTATGTTTATAAATATCAGGATCACTAAGTGTCTTATTCAATGGTGAGTACCAGTAATAATCGTGAGTAAATGGTTGTTAAGGGAATGGGAAATTGTAATTTAGGGGTTTAAAGTGTTAAGGGAAGGCTTGTGATACTGTCCATAGCCAAAAATGGTGTATTTACTTCTGCATCTCTAGTTCGCGGAAATTCGACTTTCGCGGGCAGTCTCGGAACACATCCCCCGCGGAAATCGAGGGGACACTGTAAATCTATTATACAAAGCATCCACCTACATGTTAATCTTGTCACCTACATGTCACCACATGTTAAGGAGAGTGACTTTTGAGTTTGTTTGTTTTTCTTCAATGATGCTTAAAGGTAGGAAGCCAAGGCAATCTACCTCAATTTGTTTCATACATTACATCAATGTAAATTACATGAAAAAGGAATCTTTTGACATACAGTGGTAGGATGAAGCTCAGAAACAATGCAATAGTTTTTGCAGGAATACTTTTTCTGACAGACAATAGCACAGCAATGCAACCAATTTTCAGTGCCATTCATTCACCCAGAAGGCCTGGGGTCTTTTTATTTATGGTTTTGCACAGCAGGCCAACTGATTGCACAAGGGTTAGATAGCAGGTTGCAATCCACCACAAAAATATTTCATTCTCAGGATATTCTATTACTGAAGCTATTGTGTTTCCTCTGTTCTCCTCTAATATTTCAAGCAAGCAGAGAGAAAATTATGCAATTTTGTCTTTGTTTCTGCTCCAGGGAAAGATAACACATTTACATTACTAAATGTAGCTTCTCAGAGAAAAGTGCCCAAGTTAAGACAACCAACAGCCTTTGATAGGCAGAAAAAGACTACAGACTACAAAAGGGGGGGGGGAACCCTTCATATACAAAGAATTGAAACAAAGACAAAAGGAACAAGTGGTTTTAAAAAAACAAAACCAAAGCTTCTGTCATTTTGGTTTGGAGCAGACTTTTATCTCACAATTGGAGGGTTTTATTTGGGATATTCCCTTTTCATAGTTTATCAGATGATTTGTTTATCATCCTCTGATGTGCTCTTATGTGCTCAGATTGCTCATTTCACTGAATCTAGATTGATCCCTACATTACACTGGATTCTTTTACATTTTTCTGTCCTAAGAAATAATTTCTAGGGTTATTTCATTTCATTTTTCATTCATTTTATTGGATTTGTATGCCGCCCCTCTCCATAGACTCGGGGCGGCTAACAACAGTGGTAAAAACAACATGCGACAATCCAATGATGTTTTTTATTACTGTTGTTTGCCGCCCCGAGTCTACGGAGAGGGGTGGCATACAAATCAAATAAATAAGTAAGTAAGTAAGTAAGTAAGTAAGTAAGTAAGTAAGTAAGTAAGTAAGTAAGTAAGTAAGTAAGTAAGTAAGTAAATAAATACTAAAGAAGCTAAAAACCCTTATTTTAAAACCAATCATACATACAAACGTACCATACATAAATTGTAGAAGCCTTGGGGGAAACTATATCTTAATTCCCCCATGCCTGACGACAGAGGTGGGTTTTAAGAAGCTTGCGAAAGGCAAGAAGGGTGGGGGCTATTCTAATTTCTGGGGGGAGTTGGTTCCAGAGGGCCGGGGCCGCCACAGAGAAGGTTCTTCCCCTGGGTCCCGCCAAACGACATTGTTTAGTTGACGGGACCCGGAGAAGGCCTACTCTGTGGGACCTAATTGGTCGCTGGGATTTGTGCGGCAGAAGGCGGTCCTGGAGATAACCTGGCCCGGTGCCATGAAGGGCTTTATAGGTCATAACCAACACTTTGAATTGTGACCGGAAACTGATCGGCAACCAATGCAGACTGCGGAGTGTTGGTGTGACATGGGCATATTTAGGGAAGCCCATGATTGCTCTCGCAGCTGCATTCTGCACGATCTTAAGTTTCCGAACACTTTTCAAAGGTAGCCCCATGTAGAGAGCGTTACAGTAGTCGAGCCTCGAGGTGATGAGGTCAAAACCTCAGTAGTCAAACCGGACCCAGATTCTACAGCTTCAAATAACCCATAAATGTTGGTTCCCCCAATACTGTGAGCTCAAGTTGCCTGAGACAAGAAATGTTTTTTTTTCCAAAAGGAAGCGATTAATGAAAGCAACATGTAGGAATATGCAACCTGCAAATTAATTTACCTTCTGCCGTTATATTTTCATATAAATTTCAACATACTTTATCTTGCCGTGTGTTAATTCAATGCATCGTGGCTTTTCACACCTTGACATAGATTTGGTTAACAAAGAAGCTGGAAACAGAAGGATATGCATAATAAACATTTTGCATAATCACTTGATTGTATGATCAGCCCAGACATCCCACCACCTGGAAAAACAGTGCTAGAAATCCTCCAAGATACAAGGTTGTACCCATAAAGACAAAATGATTCAATTTTGCATCAGAAGGACGTCAGTTGCTGCTCTTCTAGTCTACACCTCTGACTAAAGTAGGCCTTTATCATCAACTTACATTAGTTGCTATGAAATTATCACAACTCCAAAGTTTAACAGTCTTGGTAGTGTAGAAAATAACCAAGGATGATGTGGAGTAAGTGAATGGGTACTGCATCTTTTCTCACTTGACTCAGTTAAAATGTATGCATGCATGTATGTATGTATGTATGTATGTATTTATTTATTTATTTATTTATTTATTTATTTATTTATTTATTTATTTATTTATTTATTTTAAAACATATACAAGATAGCAGGTATTGGTATAAACATGAACATAAGCAAATTATGTACAGGTAAATTTGGACAATAGGTCAGCAGGACAGGGACGGCAGGCACAATTATGCACTTTTGCATGTCCCTTACAGATCTCTTAGGTATGGGATGAGGTCGACTGTAGACAGTCTAAGGACTGTCTCCTTTTTTTGAATGAACAATAAATGTATTATGTTGGTTTGTCTCGGTATAGCTAAGCTATGAAACCTTCAACATCACCGAGCAGAGAATTTTAACAGAGCGTGGATGTGTGATAAAGCCAAGACACAGACTTAGTTAAATAAGTATTATTTACATATAAACAAAATATAGAAACAATCCAGAATAAGCACGAAGCAAATACAGGCTAATAAGCACTGAGCAATTACAAGTTTAGAAGCACAAAGCAAAATACAATATAGATAATAAGCACGAAGCTAATACAAGAAGATACCCACGAAGCATAAACACAACTCCCCCTCTCTTGGGCAAAGTGAAAAGGAAATGACTGAGCAGAATAATAAGCTTTTATAGCTTCAATGAGGAAGTGATGAAACAGCCTTGAATATTAACTCTTCAAGTACAAGTTAACTCTTTAAGTGCACATTAACTCTTTAAGTACACGTTTGGTACAAGTGTACAATATGCAGTTTACAATGGCAATCCCTAACAACCATGTACCCTGTACTAATATATTATAATACATTTTTCAAAGCCAGGAAGGAAGGAGAGCTGAGAACTGAAGTGGGTAGTTTAAGAAGGCAGGGGCAGCCCAGCTCTGCTCAGCATCCCACTATAAAGTTTCAGATCCCCTTCCCATTCCCCCTGCTCCTGTTGCTGGATCGGCATTGCCCCGGCAAAGGCAGCAGAGCAAAATTGTTTTGAATTTTCAAACGTGTGTGTGTCTAAAATTTGTACCCTTGAATTTTCGGGAGGCTCCTACCAGAGAGCCCAGCAGAACAACACCCAATTTGCACTTAAATATATTGAAAGAAAATGCAGGGCATCCTACATAAGCCATGCCCACAGTGTGGTAGTAAAACTTTTGGTAGCCCTTCACTGGTTGCAACCAGATTTGATGGTGATGTTATTAAATAGGATAGTTCATTTATTTAAACCCAAGGCTATTTCTTGCAAATTTAAATCACAATTGGCAGCCTCTATTGCGATAAATGTAAATGGTCTTTTCTTAAACACATGCTTATAAGTGCATTGATACTCAATTATTAGGTTTGCTTTAAAATTAACTTGTGTTTTATTTTTATTTATCTTGCCAGTATTAGTTTACAGGTAACTTAAGGTAGTGACTATACCTCATCCCATTTTCCCCACAGTAACCCTGTGAGGTGAGTTGGGCTGAGAGAGTGACTGGTTCAAACTAAAGAAAAAGTCCCTTACATAAAGAATATTTTAGAATATGCTGGCAGATAGCAAACAATTTTAAAATGGCTGCCTTGGTCATTAATTAGCTTACTATGAAATAATGCTGCCAATAGAAGTGACATGGCCAATCAAACATTAGTAAAATGATTTATTTTGATTACATGGGATATAATGGGATGAGATAATAAATATAACAAAAAATCATTTGTCATTTTAGGGGATCTTAGTATTGCACAATTTTAAAACCTTGTATTAATGAAAACAAACACAAATCCCAAGAAACTGGATCAATTAAAGAAAAGCAGTGGATTTTTTTAGGAATATCAGTTCTGTGTTCTGAATTGTTGCAGATTATTGCTTTCAGTTTTCATTTCACCTATGAAATATAATTTCCTGTTTTACATTCTGAATAGTCAAAACAAGCATTAGAAATCAATCAATCAATCAATCAATCAAACAAACAAACAAACTAATATGTAACATATAGAATAGCACCAAGAAAACTAACACAACCTCTGCATGATTAGCAAATGAATTGCATTCAACAAAGACTCACTGGTATTGCAGCTATCTTCCAAAAATAGCTGCCAGTTATTGATGGCTGACTTGTAGATAGACATGTTTGAGAGCAGTGATATGTAACCTGATGTCTACTAAACAGGATAGGTTGTAACCTCTATCAGCATAAGACTGTGGGAGATATATGCAACATCAGGAACACTCCAGCTTTCCTCAAGCTGACTGCCCTTGAGATGTGTGAACATTAACTACCAGAATTATTACGACATTTAAAAAAAATTATTTAGTCAAGTACGTATAGATAGTATACATAGATATAACACTGTTTATATACATGAGATGAGTACAAATAAGTGGGAAACATTAGGACAGGGATGGAAGGCATGCTGATGCACTTATGCACCCTTTACTGACCTCTTAGAAATCAGGTGAGGTCAACAGTCTAGGGGTAAAGTTTTGGGGGTTTGGTGACTGTTCTGTCGGGCTCTCTGATAGGAGCCTCCCGAAAATTCAAGGATACAAATTTCAGACACACACATATTTGAACATTCAAAACAATGTACTTTATCACAAAAGTCAAAATAAACTAAGCACTTTTTTTGTATTGCAAAGAGCACTCTTCCCAAAACAACCAGATAGTCTGTACAATTTCCCTTAAGCAGTCATTAAGTACTTAGCCAGCAGCTGTGGATAAACTTCACACCCCTTCTTCTTCCAATGAAGGGAGACACACACACACACACTGCTCTGCTTTGGTTTCAAAGGCGTGAAAAAGCAACAAAGTCCAGCACACAAGATTCCTGACGAAACTGCAACAGATATTCTTCCACAATGGCCAAACCCACATGCTGCTATTTATAGCAGCAGCCCTAATTACTGGAGCCCACCCAAACATAGGTGGCCTCCCTTATTTCCTGTAATATGTTCTTACTTGGTCTCTTCTACGCATAATTCTGCGCTTGCGTGGGTCCAAAATGCCATCATCTGAAGCAATAGAAGATAAGGAAGATTGACTGCCTTGGCTGTGTGCCAAGCCCTCTTCTGCCGAGTCACTCCCACCTTCTTCTTCGTCCGAGGAAACTAAACTCTGATCTGATTCTGTCGGCAATAACACAGGCCTGTGACATGTTGAATTTTCCCCTGCATCCACCTCCCCATTCCCTGGGGCAGGAGCTGGGCCAGAGCCAACCACAACAGTGACGAAACTACAGAGTCAGGTAATGAGTTCCAGGCATTAACTACTCAGTTGCTGAAATCGTATTTTCTACAGTCAAGTTTGGAGCGGTTCACTTTGAGATTGTATCTGTTGTGTGTTTGTGTATTGTTGTGGTTGTAGCTGAAGTAGTCATTGACAGGAAGGACATTACATCAGATGATTTTATGAGCTATGCTTAAGTTGTGTGGAAGGTGACATAGTTCTAAGCTGTCTAAGCCTAGGATTTCAAGTCTGGTTGTGTAAAATATTCTGTTGCAAGTAGAGGAGTGGAGGGCTCTGATTGGAAAACCTGGTAATTGAACCAACACCTGGGGAAGAGCATTCTAGAATATTGCGATTCACCAGCAGATTCCAAATAACAACAACAACAACCATAGTAACAACATTTACGTGGATTACTAAAGATCTTTATATATAGCCTTAGACTGTGTAGACGATTCAAATGGGTGATTCTCTGTGAAAGATATAGAATTGAATCACCCATTTCATTCAAGCCTTTAAATTGATTTGAAGCTTTGAATCAAATCAGGTACTTTTGAATATTTTAGGAGAGATTCAAAGCAATTCAGTTTTGATGAATTATCTGACCTGGCAGAATCTCAAACATTATTGAAGCTTCTTTCCATGTAGGGACAAAGTTGAGGATGACTGAATTCTTTGTGTGATGCATTTTTCTGATATTGACATGAGCAGCCATCCAATGAAGAATTTTAAATTCAGAAACCATGCCTCTCAATGTGTTTGGAATATTGTTCTTCAGCTATCCTATTATTTTTAGGCCGTTTTTCTAATGAAAGGGAGAGAAAAGAGGGACTTTTTCAATGTGTGAATCTGAAAAAATGTGCATGCTGTTAGCTTAAAAGTAGATCGCTCTTCCCCACCACCACTTCTTTCTCTGTTTGCATGTGTGTGAAATAATATGAAATAGTAGTATCATAATAGCGAGACTTTTTGCACTTTTAAAAATGTTCCACGAGGAGTATCAGATTCACCCTTTCCATAAGCAGCTAAATTTGCTAATCAGCCATATCAATCAGTCTGTCAAGCCATTACAGCCTAGGATTGAAGAAAGTGTTTTTTTCTAATTTAATATTATATTTGTAAGTTGCTGAGAGCCCATTAAATTAATGAATTTAATGAAATGAAATAATAATTTGATTATTATTTCAATAATTTTATTTAAATAATAATAATTATTAGTTAATTTAATTTAATTATTGTTGGCTTGTCTCGGTTAGCCATGAAACCTTCGACAACACAGAGCAGAGAATTTTAACAGAGCGTGGATGTGTGATAAAGCCAAGACACAGACTTAGTTAAATAAGTATTATTTACATATAAACAGAATATAAACAATCCAGAATAAGCACGAAGCAAATACAGAATAATACGCACTGAGCAATTACAAAATTAGCACAAAGCAAAACACAATACAGTATAGATAATAAGCACGAAGCTAAAATACAATATATATAAAAGCACAAAGCTAAAATACAATATAGATAAAAGCACAAAGCTTATACAAACACGAAGCTTAAACACGACTCCCCCATTTCTCAGGCAAAAGTAAAGGAAGTGACAGAGCAAAATAATGAGCTTTTATAGCTTCAATGAGGAAGTGACGAAACAGCCTTGAATATTAACTCTTCAAGTACAAGTTAACCCTTTAAGTGCACATTAACTCTTTAAGTACAAGTTTGGTACAAGTGTACAATATGCAGTTTACAATGGCAATCCCTAACAACCATATACCCTGTACTAACAATTACTATAAATAATTATTATTTAACTAATATTATTTAAACAATAACTCGGAGCCTCGGTGGTGCAGGGATTAGAGTGCAGTACTGCAAGCTACTTCTGCTGATCACCGGCTACCAGAAGATTGAATCTCAGTAGACTCAAGGTTGACTCAGCTTTCCATCCTTCCAAGATTGGTAAAATGAGGACCCAGATTGTTGGGGGCAATATGCTTACTCTTTGTAAACTGCTTAGGGAAGGCTGTGAAGCAGTATCTAAATGCTATTGCTATTGCTAACTTTCTCTATCTTAAAGGAAGTAGACATAAGGTTGTAAAAATATATTAATTACTGCAATTGTTGAATGTATATGGCTTAAAATTTGAAGGGATAATGACTTCTAAAAGGTCTATTATTCCTGTCATTTTTATTCCAATTTGAGAAAATAACAAGCTGCTGCAAACATTTTGCTGTTTTTTCATTATTCCATCAAGCTGACTCCTTAATTGATTTATCAAATCTCAAAACAATTTAAAATCAAATAAGGTATAATCAAACCTTATGCCTTCACAGTTCAAATTATAATTGAAATCATTTTGCTTCACCTGGAAATCTCAATTTTTTGCTGATACTGCTAGTGTATTCAGTTATGTGAATACCATATTTCTGACTTAACTTTTTATAACTTAAATGCATAAAAGAAAATATTCTGTGTTCAAATTAGCTGGGTTTTTTCTTGGTTTTAGTTAAGCCATTGCTTTAACTATATATAGACACACTTGGAATTTTTTTGAAATAAATTGCCAAACTTCTTTTGAAATTAGTCTCTTAAAATCTTAGATCCATCATATTTACATTAAATCATTAATGAAAGCAAAAGGCATTGTTTTTTTTCCTGAATGGGTACCTTTATCATATTAAAACAAATAAATAATATCCAAAGATTATAGTAAATTCAGCATGTCATACTATTCACACAATCAAATAATTAATCCATTTACAACATATAGTAAATTATTAAGAGGTTTATCTTAATTAAATGCAAGACAGAATTACTGAATTTCCCATTTCAATTCATAAACCTTTTCTAATATATGTCACTTTATTCATACCTCATGTTTGACAGATATTTGTGATCAGATAAGTTGAAATAACATCATCTTCTCTCCCAAATTGTTAAATAATCTTGGATGAATTTCTTTCTCGATGTATATCCCTGGGATAGGTTTATATAGATAAAACCATTCTCCCAATAACTGGAATTATCTGTACAGCAGCTTTTAAAATAACTTTTCTATCACTTTCTAGAAGCCTGTCTCTTTAAAACCTTAACAAGGAATTTATTATTTTAACACCCTGGTGTTACAGTGCTGCTAGTTTGGAAATCCACTAATACAGTGTCAGTAGATATCAAGGTCAGACTTAGAATAAGGTAGAAGCATTTTATTTTAGCTCAAAAGCTTTTTCTTCCCTGAAACCTTTTGGGTTCCAATGCTTTCTCTAGGCAATTTTCTATATTTGATTAATTATTAATCTTATCCAATAATTAAACTATAGATGAAATGCTTTTTTCTACGTTTGTGCATATTTTTCTGGAAAGTATTTGAAGGAAAATCTCATATGTAGTTTTCATATTTGGATTGTCTTTCATGATCTTTGATGTTATTGAATTGTTGTGGTTAGCTCTGGCCCAGCTCCTGCCCCAAGGACTGTGGATGTGGGGGAGACATCCACATGCTGCAGGCCTGTTTTGCCCCCCCCCCCCGGTGGAATCTGATGATGAAGGCTCCTCTGACCAAGAAGACATGAGTGACAGGGAGGAGGAGAGTGTGGCAGACAGCTCAGAAGGAGATCAATTATCTAGCTCCTCCTTGGATTCAGAACAAGAGTTAATGATACAGCCACGCATGTGGAGAGCGATGCATAGGCAACAACAACTGAGATATTATTATCAAAGAAAATGAGGCCACCTGTGGTTGGGCGGGGCTGTGGTAATTAGTGAGGCTGCTATAAATAGCAGCCTGTGGGTTTGGCCATTGTGGAGGATTATCTGATCATTGTGTTTTGTGACTTTACTGACTTTGACCTTTTGTGTGCTGATTTTTCCCTGCTTTGAAGCTAAACCAGAGCAAAGTGTGTGAAAGAAGAAGGACTGTGAATTACCTCACAGCTGCAAGCTAAGTATCACAGAACTGATAAGGGACTTATACAAATTACCAGTTTGTTTGGAGACTAGTGCTCTTTCCTATACCAAAAGAGGGCTTAGTTTAAGTGAATTTTCATTATAAAGAACATTATTTTGAATTTTCAAACGTGTGTGTCTGAAATTTGTACCTGTGAATTTTTGGGAGGAATCTACCAGAGAGCCCGACAACATGAATATGCCTGTTTTTACACCTGAAAACTTTTTAAAATGAAGACCCTCCAAAGTCCCACATGGATGAATCATCCTGCAACTTTGAAAGTCATACAGCATGTTTTCATGAATGCTTTATTCCCCCCCCCCCCCCGTTTTTTGGTCAATATGGAGAAAAACAAATTGGTTCAGATTATTTTTTCCAAGGATAACATCTCATTGAAACTTTCATGGATGGAGAATAGGTTTCTTGCCTTTCCTAATTTATGAGATGGCTGAGAGTTTTATATGAATGTCCTAACTTGTTCTCTGCAAACATTTCTTTGCTACCCTACACAATTCAAAGTCAAACATAATTACTTTTGACTTCAAAAGAGCAAACTGAGAGGATTGGAAAAAGAAAGTTGAAAGTGGGAGTCGCGAAGGTCAAATATTTTCAAAAGCTTAGAGATTATTTAAAATTGCTCTGGTAGAATATATACTCCACATTAGAAAAGGTGGCCCAAAGTTGGAGAGGACATCAGAGAGATTAACAAGCAGGATCAGCAAAACTATTAGAGGCAAGTAATCATTTAGAGGCAAGAGATTGGGGGAGGCTGGCGTAAGGTAAAAACATTAAGACAGAGAAAAAGTAGAAAGAATGTTTAAATTGGGAAACTAGTTTAGGAAGGCTATTGAGTCTCTGGAAATTACTGGGAAATTTGCAGAGAACTGCAGGTTATTGCTTCTTCCTTCACTACTGAGGATACAGGATACATGCCTACACTAGCATTGTCTTCTTCAGGAGAGGAATCAGATGAATAAAGAGAATAAATGTAACAATAGATCAGGGGTGAAATTCAACCACCTTGGCTGGCTCGGGAGAGGCAGTAGGCATGATTTGAATTGGTTCACAGAGTCAATCATACAAAGTGGAAAACCCCTATAGCAGTGATGATGAACCTTTTTCTCCTTGAGTGCCAAAAGAGTATGGGAATGCGCTATCACACATGCGTGAGTGGCCACACCTATAATTCAATGCCTGGGGAGGGATAAAAACAGCTTTCCCCCCCCTGGAGGCCCTCTGGAGGCCAGAGGTAATGAGGATGCTGGGACATGTAGTTTAATAACAAATAGGAAAACACCATGTTATGTTAGGGAAAGCAAGTAGATAAATCAGGGGTAAAATTCAAAAGGATAACATACCAATTATTATACACAAAACAATAAAAGAGGTACACAAATAGAATTCTTTATTGGCCAAGTGTGATTGGACGCACAAGGAATTTGTCATTGGTGTATATGCTCTCAGTATATATAATACTTACATAAGAGAAATAAGAGTCTTATTGCTGTTATGTATTTGTGTACCTTTTTATTGTTTTGTGTATAGTAATTGGTATATCATCTTTTTGTAGATCATTAAGGCAAAAAAGTGATATTGACTTCACCACACCCACTCAATCAGTCACATGACAACCAAGCCACGCCCACAGGGGCAGTATGGAAAAAGTTTGAATTACAACCCCTCTAATAGATGAAGTTATATATCTAATAAAAATTTAAATTAAATAAACTCTCTGATTTAACAGTATCCACAGAAGGAGACTTAAATAGTTTAACACAGATATGATTTCTAAGTAGTCTATATAGAGTTAAGGTTGAGCAATGAGATAGCCAAGTTTACTGGTGTTATTAAATTGCTTGTGGTAATGCAATCAGAACAGGATTGCGAAACGTTCCAAACATAGGTGGGAGAGCAGACTTTAAAACAGCAACCACAGTTAACCACAACATACCACTGCCGCCCGCAAATTTCAAATATGCAGTGGTATCTTGGTTCTCGACCACAATTCGTTCCGGAAGTGTGATCGAGAACCGATTTGGTTGAGAACTGAATTAATTTATCTCATAGGAAATAATGGAAATGGATTTAATTGGTTCCCAGCCCATTGACTTCCTGGGAACCAATTAAATCTACAGTATTTCCTCTATTTCCTATGGGATAAAGATCTGAGGGGACGGGGTGAGAGGGAATGGGAGTCGGGATCTGACACGCCCCTCCTGGCCACCCTCTTAACAGCCTCCCAGTTTCTTCCATCTAACTGCTCCAAGCTGCAAGAAGGGTAGGGCTGGCAGCTCTGGCGGCTTCCCTTCATCATGTGACGTTCCTGATGCTGCTGCTGCTCCTCGAAGGGAAGCCACCGAAGCTGCCGGCGGCGGGAAAGAAAATGTTGGGGCAGCTGCCTGGAGGTATGAACTGAACCGCTGAGGAAAGGAGCCCCCCGAAGCTGCCGGTATTGCAGCCAGCCCTACCCTTCCTGCAGCTTGGAGCAGTTAGATGGTAGAGACTGGGAGGCTGTTAAGAGGGCAGCCAGGAGGGGCGTGTCAGATCCTGACTCCCATTCCCTCTCACCCCATCCCCTCAGATCTTGTGGCAGCTGCTTTGCAAAGCTGCCCTGGTCGTACATTTCGGATAGTAAACAAAATTTTCTGTTCAGTATCCAAATTTTTGTTCGGATACTGAAGCAAATTTTTGCCGAAAATTTTGTTCGGTATCCAAAATGTACGAAAACCAAGGCGTCGAGAACCGAGGTACCACTGTATATTAAAAGATTCTGAGCTGACAGTAACTGATTATGACAGGGATCTTTCAATTGAGGTTCTTCATTCAGTGAAAATGTCAGCTTTGTAAGTGGCCTGTGGTACAAATGGGAGAGATAATAAAATTCAGGGTGGCAGTTGTGTTAGTGAAATCAAAGCCTCCTTCTTTTGTACATGGGTTTGATATTAATTTACATATGTAAGCAGCATGGTACCAATAATACCACTACCATCTTTTGCCTTGTTTAAAAACCATCCCCATTGGGTGCGGTTTCTGTCAAAAGCAAATGAAATGCCAATATAATAATGCTTCATTACATAAATGTAAAAGTGAAGAGGAAGAGGAGAAGGAGAGGGAAGAGGAGGAAGAGGAGGAGGAGGAGGAAGAAGAGGAGGAGATGATGACATAATCCCAAGAGGAATCACATCCATTTTTCAATGTGATGGATAGGTATGAAAAATAATATAGCAATAGTATTGTCTTTTAACATCATGTAACAAAAAGGGAAGGGGAAAGTAATTAAGAGGAAATCTTTTTACAAAAATTAAAACACCTTAAGAATGTGTAGATGAACAGAAGCTTGTTTTGCAAAGGAAATTAGAGAAGCAATTTCAGCATAAGATTAATATTTTATGAAATATTAAACAGTGCATGAAAAACAGTCTTGAGTTTGCATTATGCTAACACAATACTAAGTTAATCACCCCACTCGTATGCACACATTATCTTTATATCAATAACAAACTTTTCCATGGCAATATACCTCTAAGACAGGGATGTCAAACTCCCAGCCCACAGGTTGGATATGTCATGCACTGGCCATGCCCACAGCCAGTTTAACAAAGGGGGGGGGGGGAAGTTGTGATTCATCAATTGACAACAATGTTGATACCTCAAATTTGACACCCCTCCATATGCTCCCACCATACCTACTCCTCCAAGTTATAACCGAAATGCTCCAGCCCTCTACCATCCCGGAGATCTCCTCCCCCGTCCCATCGGCCCTTCCCTGGTAGGCAAAACATCTCATTCATACTAAGTCGGGGGTCATGTCTAGGCTCCCATCTGTTTTTGTTTGTACACTCAGCAGAGGGGGCTCCATTCCTTTCCCCCAGTTCCCACATTCTCCTTAAATACAAACATTCAACCTTACTCTTCCAACCAATACAGCCCAATATCCTCCAACCAGATCATCCCAACATCCTCACACACATAATTACCCGCTTCAGTAAAAATTAGCCTATATAGCGCAAGGTGGTAAATTTGCAAAATCTCCAATCCCACCCCACTCTGGTGGTATTTGCTAGTTCTCCAAACTATTCAAAATTCGTGCTTCTGCAAATTTCCAAACGACTCCAAATTTCCACTACCAATTCTCCAGAATCTGTGAGAACCTGTTGGATTTCCCCCTTGCTCATAACTCTTTACACTGACTTGGAACAGTTCTTTAGGGTTATTCAGAAGAGAAATTATTAGTTTTGGAGCTGCCTGGATTTCAATCACTTTCTGCATAATAAATATGCACTCTGTCATTGCATTGTGTACCTGTTTACATAATTGCTATTTATGATGAATAATGGGATAGCTAACCAATAGAGAAAGGACATTCCAATATTCCTAATGATTTGTAATTGCCTACCAGGCAGGAAAATGCCTTTGGTTAACCCATTTTTAAGAGCAGTTCAAACACAGTCTTTGATTATAAAGTTTTCCTTTAAAAAAAATGACTCTGAAATTGCTTAAAATATTTTGGTTTCAGAAAAGCTTCCAAATGATTTATTTATAGTGTATTTTTATCTCAAGCTTGTACACTAACCATTATACTGCTTTGAGTTTAATAGACTGTTTATATACTGTGTTTTTTATTCTTTTTTAATTCTCTTGTGTTGTATATCTTGAAAAACAAAAGCAAAAAATAAAAAACAAAGAACCCACCCATTAAAAAAACCACTTGTTATCTCTGGTAGGGTTTTTGTTGTTGTTGTTGTTTCCTTTTTTAAAGTAAACTTTCCAATTTCTGCCTTGAAACTTATTTCACAAAGCAGCAAAGAAAGACAATATGAGAAAAATAATGCATAATAGTCAAGACTATTATATGCTCAAAAGTGGGAAGGTTTGACACTTTCCACAATGGTTGGTAAAGGTGATCCATATGTGTAGTGATTTTTTATTTATTTGTTTGTTTGTTTGTTTGTTTGTTTGTTTGTTTGTTTGTTTGTTTGTTTGTTTATTTATTTATTTATTTATTTATTTATTTATTTATTTATTTATTTATTTATTTATTTATTTATTTATTATTTATTTATTTATTTATTTATTTATTTATTTATTTATTTATTTATTTATTTATTTATTTATTTATTTATTTATTTATTTATTTATTTATTTATTTATTTATTTATTTATTTATTTATTTATTTATTTATTTATTTATTTATTTATTTATTTATTAGTTTTGTCCAATACACAATAATACACAATGAAGGTTATAGAGAATATATACGAGTAGAATGTATCAAAGAGAGTATAGAAGAGAAAATATAGGAGTAAAATATAACTAGAGAGAATAATAGAAAAGATAGAAGAGATAGAAGAGATGTAATGGATAGAAGAGATAGAAGACATAGAAGAGAAGATATAGGAGATATAGGAGAGACTATAGGACAGGGGACGGTAGGCACTCTGGTGCACTTATGTACGCCCCTTACTGACCTCTTAGGAACCTGGTGAGGTCAACCATAGATAGTCTAAGGGTAAAGTGTTGGGGGTTTGGGGATGATAGTACGGTGTCCAGTAGTGAGTTCCGTGCTTTGACAACTCGATTGCTAAAGTCATATTTTTTACAGTCAAGTTTGGCGTGGTTAATATTAAGCTTGAATCTGTTGTGTGCTCTTGTATTGTTGCAGTTGAAGCTGAAGTAATCATTGATAGGCAGGGCATTGCAGCATATAATCTGGTTAATCATAATCTTAGATCGTGTTTGCGATGTCGTAGTTCTAAGGTTTCAAGATCAAGGATTGTAAGTCTTGATTCGTAGGGTATTCTTTTTCGAGTGGAGGAGTGAAGGGCTCTTCTGGTGAAGTATTTTTGTACATTTTGGATGGTGTTAATTTCTGAGATGCGGTATAGGTTCCAAACAGATGAGCTATGTTCAAGGATGGGTCTAGCAAAAGTTTTGTAAGCTCTGGTAATTAGTGTGAGATTGCCGGAGCAAAAGCTGCATAGGATTAGGTTGACTACACTTAGAGCCTTTTTGGTGATGTTGTTGCAGTGGGCTTTGGCACTTAGGTCATTTGATATTAGTATTCCGAGGTCTTTTACTGAGTGGGGGTTATCTGCAAGATTTTCTTTGTTCAGTTTATATTTGATGTTCTGATTCTTTTTACCGATGTGGAGGACAGAGTACAGTGATACCTCGTCTTAGAAACCCCTCATCATACAAACTTTTCCAGATACAAACCCAGGGTTTAAGATTTTTTTGCCTTTTCTTCCAAACTATTTTTACCTTACAAACCCAAGCTGCCGCCACTGGGATGCCCCACCTCCAGACTTCTGTTGCCAGTGAAGCGCCCGTTTTTGCACTGCTGGGATTCTCCTGAGGCTCCCAGCAGCACAAAAATGGGTGCTTCGCTGGCAACAGAAGTCCGGAGGTGGGGTTTCCCAGCGAGGGGAGCCTCAGAGAAATCGCAGCATCACAAAAACACAGAAATCCGGAGGTGGGGTTTTGAGGACTTCCATGTTTTTGCAATGCTGCAATTTTGCTGAGGCTCCCCTCACTGGGAAACTCCACCTCCAGACTTCTGTTGCCAGCGAAGCATCACAAAAACACGAAAGTCCGGAGGTGGGGTTTCCCATGGAGGGGAGCCTCAGGAGAATCCCAGCAGCGCAAAAACTGGCACTTCGGCTGGCAAAAGGGGTGAATTTTGGGCTTCCACACATTAATCGTTTTTCCATTGATTCCTATGGGAAACATTGTTTCGTCTTACAAACTTTTCACCTTGTAAACCTCATCCCGGAACCAATTAAGTTTGTAAGACGAGGTATCACTGTATATGAAATATAATTCAAGAAAAAGTTTCTAAACATGTTTTACTCATCTGTTTATGAAAACATTAACAATGCACATTTGAAATAACTCATTTATCAAGATGTATATTCAATTGTTGACATCTTGACAAATAACATTGTTTTAAAAAAGTTTGGAGACCAGCAGATCCATAATCATCATCATCATCATCATCATCATCTGTCTGTATTCAAAAGTCCCACAAGATCTTCAAGGTTACTAGAAATGAGATGGTGAAGATCTTGTGGGACTTTCAAAAACAGACAGGCCATCATTTGTTACACAACACATCGAAGATCATGGTTGTCAAGGGCTGTACAGTTTATTGATATCACTGTACCAGGAGATGCCAGAGTTGAATAAAAAAAAAACTGGAAAAAATTATGAAATACTGCGACTGGCCATTGAAATTACATAAAATAGAATAGAATAGAATAGAATAGAATTTTTATTGGCCAAGTGTGATTGGACACACAAGGAATTTGTCTTGGTGCATGTGCTCTCAGCGTACATAAAATAAAATATACGTTTGTCAAGAATCATGTGGTACAACACTTAATGATTGTCATAGGGGTCAAATAAGCAATGAAGAATCAATATTAATAAAAATCTTAGGATGTAAGCAACAAGTTACAGTCATACAGTCAACATGGGAGGAAATGGGTGAAAGGAATGATGAGAAAAACTAGTAGAATAGAAATGCAGATTTAGTAGAAAGTCTGAGAGTGTTGAGGGAATTATTTGTTTAGTAGAGTGATGGCGTTCGGGAAAAAACTGTTCTTGTGTCTAGTTGTCTTGGTGTGCAGTGCTCTGTAGTGACGTTTTGAGGGTAGGAGTTGAAACAATTTGTGTCCAGGAGGTGTCTAGTTGTCTTGGTGTGCTATGGATGAAACATATAACAGTGATTCCCATTGTCATCAGGGCACTTGGTACCATATATATATAGAGAGAGAGAGAGAGAGAGAATTTTTAATTAGCTATATGATATAAGATTAAATTTAGATAAAAGAGATTTTATTATTTTTTACTTTGTTGTAACCTTTTGTAGTAAGACGGTGAGGGAAAAATTTTAGTTTAGAATTTTAAGAATTGCTAATAATGTATAAAATTAACAGAAATTTTTACACAAGGAGAGATAAGACCTTCCATTGAGTGAGCAATGAGAAAAGAAAAGTTTGTATATGATTGATTTTAAGCATTGTTATTGTGTTTATAAGTTATAAATACATTAGTTATAAATAAATTATAACTAAATATTGTTTTATTTCATGGTGGATAAAAATAAAAAATCTTATAAAAAAAATAGGTACCATGTCCGAGAATGTCACAAAACACATCAAGAAATTGCAGCTTCCTGCAATAACACCAATGGTACTGCAAAAAACTGTGCTACTCGGAACACTGTACATCTTAAAAGATACTTGGTTGATACCTAGGATGCTGGCAGCCACCCATATCAACTATTAGTACTAGTCAGTGATATTTGTGATGCATTTTTAAATGTCTAGTTGACTGAGTTTCATGTTTAATGAATAAAAGAAATGAGGAGGAGGAGGAGGAGGAGGAAGAGGAGGAGGAGGAAGAGAAGGAGGAGGAGGAGGATAGGGTAATAAAATAAAATAATAAAATCATGTTGCTTTGCATTGCTATGGTTTACAGACTCTCAGTCTTCAACTGTAGTATTAGTTGCAGTGCCTTCCGGCTGCAGCATTCTTGGCAAGAATCTTTCAGATTGAATTGAATTCTGTTGATCCCACAATGTATTTCAAAGATACTGTACCTAACTTGGAAGATTTTCAGCCAAATGAAAAAAAAAATAAGAGAAGCCTTCTCCTGCATCACCTGCTCCAATCAGTTTGAGGAAATGTGAAGTCCTTTGTCAATCTGACTTTATTTATATTGTCTTTATTTAGAGAAGAACATCTCATTAACCCAAATGGCAGATTTTTTTTTTCAATCAAAGCAAACCTAGCTCTGTAATATAAAATACCATACATTTCTTTTTGTCCGAGGTACCTTTTTTTTCTTCTAAGTGGAACAGAAAAAGCTCAAAGAGGACTTTCCTTTGTATGTTATCATTAATCGCTTCGCCACAGGGGCAATATGGTATAACTGTAAGGGCAATCATTTCTACCTCCCTTTTGCCTATAGCCTTTTCCCTGTTAAGTCTCCTTTCCAAGAAATCAGGAAAATGAGACTCTTGCAAAATTGCCTTTCCATGCTGGGAAAAAAGCCCAGATGGCAAAGCATGTGATTGGGGTAGCACAGATGAGAACTGTATGAGGCCAGGAAGGATGAATCAGAGAGCAGAAGGAGGAAAGAAACAAAAAGATCCCCACGGTTGTTCATAGAGGTGGATGCTTTCCAAACTTAAAAAAAAAAATAAGCTTATATATTCTTCTTGGAGCTAACTTGAAATAGATTTAAATAAAAGGTCTTAATAACATCATTAAAATCTTTTTTTCAAGAGGATAATTCTCCAATAAAGGGACATTCTAGCAAGCTTAAAAGCTACCTTTAACCCTACTAACATAGAGTGAATGACATTTCCTTTTTAATGGCATATGAAATATAATTTGAATCATTACAAAAATTGATGTTAGAATGATTCTCTCAAAAACGGATTCACAGAACCTAAGCTTTTCAGTAAAGTAAGAAATACATACAAAGGGTATATTTGAAAAAGTTGGTTACAAATTAAAAAGGTCTTGGGTCAGTTTCATTAAAACTGAATTCATTAGGAAAAACTGTATACCACATTACTGCTAATTACTCAGGATACCTTCTTTCCTTCCCTCCCTCCCTCCTTCCTCTTTCTTTCTTTCTTTCTGTTGTGATTCAGCCTGAGGCTCCTCAGGGACCGGCTGCGTCTCTGCTGGATCCATTCCTGGAGGAGGAGGACAGTGAACAGGAGGGGGAGGAACAGGCAGACGGGGGAGAGGAAAGTCAGGAAGAGGATGAGGGAGAGCAGCCTGAGAGCCCCGGGGGGGGGGGCCCCTCTCCCCAGCCAGTAGCCTGGCCTCATTGGATGAGGAAGCACAGGCTATAATTGACATGAGACAGCGACGTGCAGCTCAGAGACGGGACCAATTAGAAAGGTATTGGCATCACTGAATTGGCAACAGCTGGGTTTGGGTGTGGTTGTCCTCAGCAAGGTTTAAAAGGTAGGCAGCCCTTGGAGCCATGTGGAGCATTATCAACTGGAAGTTCTGTGACCCTGCTTTGTTTCTCGGGATCTCTGATCTTGGCTTGTGGCCTAGCCATCTGGAAGCCTTGGGGGAGGTGTATGTTTGTTATCTCCAGCGTTGTTTTTGCCAGCAAGAATCCTGTTGTACTTCATGGCCTTCGTGAAACATCTTTGAAGTTCCAGCGTGTTCCTGTTTGTAAGGACATTTTCTGTTACCTGTGTTTGCTTTGAATTATATAAGCTGCCTTAGCTTTTTACCAGTGTGTCTGGATTCTCTTTTTGGGTTGGTGTTTGCTTCTGGAGGGACCCAGACAGAACACTTTCTTTCTTTCTTTCTTTCTTTCTTTCTTTCTTTCTTTCTTTCTTGCCTTCCTTCCTTCCTTCCTCCCTCCCTCCCTTCTTTCTTCCCTCCTCCCTCTCTCTTTCCCTCCCTTCCTTTTTTAGAAATACGAGTGAAACTGAATATTGAGTAATTTAGATTGAATATTGAGGTAATTTAGACTGAATATAAATGAATGTATACATCCCAGGATCACCTGCCTTTCATTACATTTATGCATTCAAGTTTAATTATTAAGATACATTTAATTTGAGCCAGACTATTATCAGAGAACAAACAAGTAAATGTATTGTATCTACTTTGCAGCTACTGCATTTAGACTTAAGTGAGGATATATTGAACATCAGGATTCATAGAATTCATTGTTTCACAATGAAAAAAAAATGTTTGTGCCCAAACAGTTTGTGTGTATTAAACTAGCTATGTTAGAGAAGTACTTATAAGTGTACAAAACAAAAACTTGTAAAAAGCAAGGATGCAATATGTATAGATTAAAAGAATGCATACAAAACTTTTGCCAGACCAATCCTTGAATACAGTTTATCTGTCTGGAACCTACACCACATTTTGGACATAACACTCTAGAAAATATCCATAGATACTTTACTGGAAGAGCCCTCCACTCCTCCATTTGCAACAGAATACCCTATACGACTAGACTTACAATCCTAGGTTTAGAAAGCTTAGAACTATGTTGCTTTAAACATGACCTAAGCATAACCCATAAAATAATCTGCTACAACATCCTTCCTGTCGACAACTACTTCAGTTTCAACCGCAACAACACACAAGCATACAACAGATACAAACCTAAAGTAAACTGCTCTAAACTCAATTGCAGGAAATACGACTTTAGTAATCGAGTAGTTGATGCATGGAACTCACTACCTGATTCTGTAGTATCATCACCTAAACCCCACAACTTTACCCTTAGACTGTCCACTGTTGACCTCTCCCAATTCCTAAGAGGTCAGTAAGGGGCGTGCATAAGTGCACCAGAGTGCCTTCCGTCTCCTGTCCTAATGTTTCTCTTTTACTAATATCATATATAAAAATATTATTATATCTTTGTATACCACCAATACGTACTGGACAAAACAAATAAATAAAATAAATAAATGTGGGCTTTTTAACGCAGAATGAATAAATGTACTGTTGAGCAAAAATAAAAAAGAAGATTTATGACTCTTCTAAACTCAAATAGTTTTACAAAGTTGTGCTCTGCCTTTCAGCAAAGGAAATGCTATGTCAGGAAATAATTGTTTTTACTTTTACTTCATTATTTCAAAAACGTAGGCACAAGTTCAGTCAAGTAGTTTGAAGCCATTTTTTACTTTGCTACTATTTTCTAAAATTTTCCACAGAGATTATGATCATGTGATATAAGACAACTTCTCTTTTAAGGAGTGATAGCACACTAATCTGTTCACTGAACAATATAATTACTCCAACGTTTAGTAACTATTTAGGTGACAAGCAGAGGAACTTTTTAAAAGGGAAATTTGCTAAGAATTATTTCCCAGTGCTCTACTCAGTTTAATGTATAAAATAATATTGTTTTCAGGTCTGCGCAGAGACAAACTGTCTAGATATTCCCTTTAGAGTGCTCTTATATTTTTCAGGGTTTTTGAAGGATAAAAACAGTTATTCAAATTTAATTTCCAGGCATTTTCAAATCTTGAACGGTGTCTGAAAACAGAGTGGTCATTATATGTCCTTTTGTCCATTGTTATCATAACAAAGGAAGGAAAGAATGCAAGGCAATTACACACTAAATTTTGTTCAGTTCCTTCAAGATTTTGGAGAGTTATTCTATTAGAAACCAACAACAAAAACAGAAAGGCAAAGGGTAGACTGAATCCTGAGCCCCATAATTTCTTTCAACATTCTGTTGAGCTGAGGATTTTTTTTTAAAAAGGGATTGTTTGACATCCATGAGATTTATAGTTACTTGTACGTAACAACAATGTAAGTGTGCTTATTGGTTGTCCAAAAGAAATAATTATGTCCTCCTGGATCATCTCTGGTTTGGGAATGGGAGGGATAGTGTCATGGTAGATGTATTTTCCTTTCAGACCATGTACAGTGGTACCTCTACCTACAAATGCCTCTACTTACAAACTTTTCCAGATAAGAACCGGCTGTTCAAGATTTTTTTGCCTCTTCTCAAGAACCATTTTCTACTTTTTAAAAAATAAATATTTTTATTGGGTTTTTTAAATGTTACACACACAGACTGCACATCATACAACATAAAACAGTGCCCTGTGAAGGTGCACCCACCACCTAACAACATACATACCCCACCACCAAAAAACCCACCATTTTCTAATTACAAACCTAAACCTCTGAAACTGTAACTGGAAAAGGCTGAGAGAAGCCTCTGTGGGGCCTCTCTAGGAATCTCCTGGGAGGAAACAGGGCCTCCACCCTCCCTGTGGTTTCCCCAATAGCATGCATCATTTGCTTTTACATTGATTCCTATGGGAAAAATTGCTTCTTCTTACAAACTTTTCTACTTAAGGACCTGGTCACAGAACAAATTACGTTCATAAGTAGAGGTACCACTGTATTTGGAGGAAAGGGGTGAAGTTCTAATGTCCACTGTTACGGGTTTCTTCAGGGGTCAACTCACACTCTCCTCTATCATTAAGATGAAACCACTGAGAAATTCACCTGTCAACACAGACTCCAATGCCATCAGAATGAAACTGATATCTGATCATACGCATATAAATCTCAGGACAGGGTTACTGCTTCCTCTGCTCCTGGTGCACTATGCACGCAGCTCCATGTCTCCAGCATATGCACAGGTGAGTCTGAGTTAGATTTTGCTTCTGTGCATGCATAGGAAGCAAAATCTCATGAGGGGACACATGTGTGTGAGAGATTGTGGCAATTTTTTGCTTCTGCACACACACGGAATGTGCATCGACCATACCGGTAGGAACCCGCCACTGGTCATTGTGTTGTCCCAATGTTGAGATGTGTTAGAGAAGGTGGGGAAGAATAAATTCAAACTCAATCCATATAAAATGGATTCAGAGTCCTGGGATGTTAGTTTGGGGTGAAATCAGACTTCCTTGTTTTGAATTGATTCAAAGAACAAGTAGCAGCCGATAGCTGGTATCTGTTACACCTTTTCCTAGACTAGAAGTCCCCGTGCAATGTCATTCCTGCCTACTTTACATTTTAAGGTTGGATTGCTGCAAAGTACTTTGCATGGGACTTACTATGTGTTGTGTTCGAGCCTGGGCCGGCTGTTGCCCCCAAAGATGTGAGAGATGCATCACAAAGTGATTGGGAAAGCCTGGCTAACAGCCAGGAAAACGTGGCAGACAGCCCAGAGGATGAGGCAGATGGTTCAGAGGAGTTTGTAGACAGCCCACAGGAACTGGCAGACAGCCCAAGGGATTTAGCAGGCAGCTCGTCGGATAGCCTCTCTTCTTTGGATTCGGATGCTGAACAAATAATCCATATGCGTAGCCGTAGAGCAATGCAACGTAGAGCTCAATTAAGGGATTATCACCGGTGATTATGGTATCACTTGTGTTTGGGTGTGGTCCACAGAATGAGGGCTGGGTGTGGTTCCCATAATGAAGGCTACAGTTACAAAAGGGAACAGAGGCAGAGGCAAACTGTGGATGTTTATCTGTGTGGTTTGTGTGGCTTTGTGGTTCCTGCTTTGAAGCCTCTGCTCTGTGCCTTTGGATTTCAACTCAGCATTGTCAGGCAAGTGGGAGTTGAAAACTCTGGGACTAGCTGCTGCTCTTGTGCCTCGAGAATTCAGAGAACTCCTGGAACGTTTCTGCTACGTGACTTTTGTATTTGTTTGCTTTTTCATGAACTTTGTATCTAGCTGAATTTTCACCTCGAACTGTGTTTTACTCCGGAAAATAAGGACAGTTTTCTTTAGCCTTTTCTTTTCTGTTTAATACAAGTTTGCTGATTAGCAATGCACATGTGTGTCTGACCTGCTTTCCTGGACCGTTAATTATTGCCTGAGCCCGGTCAGGGAGAACACTATGAAAATAATAGAAAACTACAGCTGGTCTAGGCTGCAGAAGTTAAAGTAGATATAATGCTTACTAGTATGAGAGCTATAATAGTTGCTAGATTATGTACAGGTGCAATTGAAGACACTGATTATCACTTTTAAAGCCCTACATGGTTTGGAACTTTGGGATTGCCTGGCCTCAGTGGTGTTCTATCAGGTAAGATCAAAGAGAGAGGGCTGTTTCTGGGCCCTACTTTGAGAAAATGACCATGAGTGAGGTTAGAATTGGGCTATTTCTGCTTCCCTTGTAAGAGGTGTCTATGGACATTCTCAGTAATCCAGGTCATGGTTGTCCCAAAGGTGATTTTTCAAAAGGTAACTGGACTTTGCTTTTTTCTTGAAGGTGTTTTGCTTTTTATCCAAGAAGCTTCTTCAGTTCTGACTGGATGGAGGAGAGTGTAAGGATTTATATTTCTTGCAGTTATCTGATCATTAGCGCTCTTTCTGATTTGAATAGCTCCAGCAATTTTAGCATTTGGAAAAAGCTATCAAGGCTTGGTTGTTTAGGAAGCTATTGAGGATTGAGTTAGAGATAGTGCACGTGCAGACTATTTTTGTTTATTAGAAGAATGTTTTCTTACCACATTAGGATGCTTGATTATTACTGTTAATGGTTTATTTGCATTGTTTTAATTGTGTTTGTAGAGATGGTGTATACCATATAGGAATATATTAGGTGATAAGAAACATAGAAACATAGAAGACTGAGGGCAGAAAAAAACCTCATGGTCTGTCTAGTCTGCCCTTATACTCTTTCCTGTATTTTATCTTACAATGGATATATGTTTATCCCAGGCATGTTTAAATTCAGTTACTGTGGATTTACCAACCACGTCTGCTGGAAGTTTGTTCCAAGGATCTACTACTCTTTCAGTGAAATAATATTTTCTCACGTTGCTTTTGATCTTTCCCCCAACTAACTTCAGATTGTGTCCCCTTGTTCTTGTGTTCACTTTCCTATTAAAAAAACTTCCCTCCTTAACCTTATTTAACCCTTTAACATATTTAAATGTTTCGATCATGTCCCCCCTTTTCCTTCTGTCCTCCAGACACAATCTCCCTCTTCCTGCTTGTTATACCTCTAGCTATGCAGCCAAGCATCCTACTTGCTTTTCCTACCACCCGACTACACAGCTCACACATTTTGAGACTGTCAGAAATCACTATACCTAAATCCTTCTCTTCTGAAGTTTTTGCTAACACAGAACTGCCAATGCAATACTCAGATTGAGGATTCCTTTTCCCCAAGTGCATTATTTTGCATTTGGAAACATTAAACTGCAGTTTCCATTGCTTTGATCATTTATCTAGGAAAGCTAAATCATTTACCATATTACAGACCCTTCCAGGAATATCAACCCTATTGCACACTTTAGAGTCATCGGCAAATAGGCAAACCTTCCCTACCAAACCTTCCCCTATGTCACTCACAAACATATTAAAAAGAATAGGACCCAGAACAGACCCTTGTGGCACACCGCTTGTAACCTGTCTCTGCTCAGAATAACTCTCTGATGTCTATGCTTCAGCCAGCTTGAAATCCACTGAACTATCCAGGGATTAAGTCCAAACTTCACTAATTTATCTATCAGCTCTTTATGTGGAACCGTATCAAAGGCTTTGCTGAAGTCCAGATAGGCAATATCCACGGCACCACCTTGATCCAACACCTTTGTGACATAGTCAAAGAAATCAATGAGATTAGTCTGACATGATTTGCCTTCAGTAAAGCCATGCTGATTTGGGTCCAATAAGTTATTGTTTTTTAGGTGCTGATTTATCCTCTTTTTGAGTAGAATCTCCAACATTTTAACTATAACTGATGTCAAGCTAACTGGCCTGTAGTTACCAGCTTCTTCTCTAAGGTTCTGAAATAAAATTAAAAAAATAAAGTAAGAATTGCTTCAAAATTTGAGATTGGTGGCATATAAATTTATTTTAAATAATTTAAAAAGTCTTTGCCCACATATCTGATTTTGACTTCACATACCACTGGCATGTAGTCCACGACAGAGTATCTTCAGTGAGTGAAGCCTTTGAGAAGAAAAGGGTTTCACACCTCTAGAGTATAGATTCTAAGCAGAATGCTACATAACTTTATGCCATACTTTAGAGCTATTAATGACTTTTTGAAATTCTCTATCCAACTAATGGGCAGAGAAAATGGTAGATGTTTACTCTAAATATCTCGAGAGTGACTCAAATTCTCTAATAATGCCTCAAGGGCACAGTTCTCCATTAGTGCTGATAATAGCATCACTACTGAAAAGGCCACTGGGAAAATTCCTTCAGTATATCTTCCTTGAGGCTTTATAATAGCAGCAATGGAATCCAAGGAAGCTGCCGATTGCTGGAAAGATACTTTCACAGGAAACGAATCTTTCATGTATATCCTTTTGGTAAGCTCATAAATACAAGGAAACTTCATTCATGATCATTTCTCAGAAATTCTCTCAATTTGAAAGACTAAACAAACTTTATTTCTTAACATTGAATGAAGCTTGGTGGAAAAATGTCAATGAATGAATGAATGAGTGAGTGAATTAATTAATCAATTAATCTGCCTGTCTTTCTGTCTATCCATCCCTCCATCCATCCATCCATCCATTATCATCCATCCCTCCATCCCTCCATCCCCCCATCCCCCCATCCCTCCATCCCTCCATCCCTCCATCCCTCCATCCATCCATCCATCTCTCCATCCATCCATCCATCCATCCATCCATCCATCCATCCATCCATCCATCCATCTATCTATCTATCTATCTATCTATCTATCTATCTACCATTTCTCTCTCTGTCTCTCTCTCTCTCTCTCCTTACCTACCTACCCCCCCATGTGAAAAGTGAAATCTGAAATACCCAACGCTGTCTGGCACTCCCACTGTCCTGAATCACCTGTTGCAATACTCAAATGCTGCCTCCTCTGAGACGAAAGTGTCCAATTTGTAGTGACGGATGAATAGTGTCGACAAGGTGGCTACTTGACAGACCTCCTCTATGCATGCCCTGGTATTCCAAGCTACCATGGTAGCGGCATTATGCATCAAATGGGTAGTTATTCTACTGGGTCACAGTAATGACAGTTGATCATAAGTTCTAGAAATAATTGCGTGAATCCATGGAAACAGGCTGGAATGAAACAAACAGTGGCTCAGTTCTACAGAAGGTCAATGTGTGATGCAAATAATTGTCCAAAGCATGTTTCACGTCTAGGAGGTGCCACTGTTGTTCTATGGCATTAGGGGGACAAGGATAAAAGCTGGGTAAGTAAGATTATCTCTTGTGCCTTATGAAAATGAGAGTTAACCTTGGGGACAAAGGTAGGGTCCAATCTCAGTACCAATTTATCATCAAGTTTAGAGTCCCAACTCCTGATTTCTGCATTCGGTGACCTGCTGGTGTTCTGTCGGACTCTCTGGTAGACTCCTCCCAAAAATTCACAGATACAAATTTCAGACACACACATTTGAAAATTCAAAACATTGTTCTTTATAATGAAATTTCACTTAAACCAAGCCCTCTTTTGGTATAGCAAAGAGCACTCGTCTCCAAACAAACTGGTAATTTGTACAAGTCCCTTATCAGTTCTGTGATACTTAGCTTGCAGCTGTGAGGCAATTCACACTTTGCCCTGGTTTAGTTTCAAAGCGGGGAAAAATCAGCACATCAAAGGTCAAAGTCAGTAAAGCAGTCACAAAACACAACGATCAGATAATCCTCCACAATGGCCAAACCCAGAGGCTGCTCTTTATAGCAGCCTCACTAATTACCACAGCCCCACCCAACCAAAGGTGGCCTCATTTTCTTTGATAATAATCTCTCAGTTGTTGTTGCCTATGCATCGCTCTCCGCATGCGTGGCTGTATCATTAACTCTTGTTCTGAATCCAAGGGGGAGCTAGATAATTTATCTCCTTCTGAGCGGTATGTCACACTCTCCTCCTCCCTGTCACTCATGTCTTCTTGGTCAGAGGAGCCTTCATCAGCAGATTCCACCAGGGGCAAAACAGGCCTGCAGCATGTGGATGTCTCCCCCACATACACAGTCCTTGGGACAGGAGCTGGGCCAGAGCTAACCACAACAGCTGGTTTATGTGAGACTTGGTGGTCACATTGTCTGTCAGTACCAGCACTTGTTGGTTCAACAGGAGGGCCACGAAATGTCACAGAGCTAGAAACACAGCACAAGGCTCTAGTAAATTTATGCTGAGTCCTGTTTCTGCTGGCATAGGTGGTCACTGTAGTCCTTTGGGTTCCAGAAAGATGGTAAACATAATCTGGCAGCACTGATTGGCTGACTCAAACAGTGGAAGGTAAGCTATCTTAGAGTCCTTCATGAAAAAAAATTTCTATGCCAAGTACATTTTAGGGAGCCCAGATAACCTTGAAAAAGTAAGGGTGAAAATATTGAGTCTAATGTGTTTTCAAAGTGCTTTGCAAACAAAATAATTATTATATCACAGATATCAGTTTACAAACTGCATTATGATTGCTATTTCATATTATCTTAGGAGAATACATTTATTGTTCTGGAAACAACATCGTGTTTCACATAATGCATCTTCTGAGATACACAAGGATTTTATCTTCTATCTCTTGATGAATATTCAGATTAATTAAAGATAGTGTTAAAATAATGCTAAGGAATTTGCTAATATTTGGTTTCATTCTATGCTTTTTCTCCATGATTAAAATGAAGAGACTTCCCTTGACATATTTGCATCTGGTAAAAAAATGCAATGGCTATATTGCTAAGCAAATTAGTAAAAATAGTAAAAATAAATAAATAAAATTGTACCTAAATTATTATTATTATTTATTAGATTTGTATGCCGCCCCTCTCCGAAGACTCGGAGTTGTAAACAGGTATAATATCTTCTTTCTTTTTTAAAAATATATGAACTCATGCAGTTAGAGTTGCTTGCTCCTACATGTTAACTTTTTGCCAATTTCTTTCTTCTTTGTCAATATTTTTATTCTATTTTATTCTATTTAATACAGTGTTCCCTCGATTTTCGCGGGTTCGAACTTTGCGAATAGCCTATACCACGTTTTTTCAAAAAATATTAATAAAAAAATACTTCGCAGGTTTTTTTCTATACCACGGTTTTTCCCACCCGATGACATCATACATCATCGCCAAACTAATAATTTTTGCAAATAAATAACAAAAAAAATAATTATTGTTAATAAATAATTATATTTATAAATATCAGGATTACTAAGTGTCTTATTCAATGGTGAATACCAGTAATAATGGTGAGTAAATTGTTGTTAAGGGAATGGGAAATGGTAATTTAGGGGTTTAAAGTGTTAAGGGAAGGCTTGTGATACTGTCCATAGCCAAAAATGGTGTATTTACTTCCGCATCTCTACTTCGTGGAAATTCGACTTTCGCAGGCGGTCTCGGAACGCATCCCCTGCGAAAATCGAGGGAACACTGTATAATGAAATTGTATTGACCGAAGAGAAACTATTCCCATGGCTCAAGTTATGAAAATACTGTAGTCATTCAGTTAGTTAAGTTATTTTTTTCAAGGTAATGGCCAGAGTCCAGCAAAGCATTAGTGACCCATTCTCTAAGGCAGTGATTTTCACCTTTTTTGAGCTGCGGCACATTTTTTACATATACAAAATCATGGGGCACATTGAGCAGGGGGGAGTGGGGGGGGGCTAAAAAAGTTTGGACAAAAAAATTCTCTCTCTCTCTCTTCCTCCCTTTCGCTCTATTTCTCTCCCTCTTTCTCTCTCTCCCTTCCTTCCTCTCTCCATCCCTCTTTCTCTCTTCCTTCCTTCCTCTCTTTTTTGCTCTTTCTATCTTTCCCTCCTTCCCTGCTTTTCTTTCTCTCTCTCTTGCTTTCTTTCTCTCTCTTTCTCTCTCTTTTGCTTTCTCTCTCTCTCTTTCTCTCTCTCTCTCTTTCTCTCTCTCTTTCTTTCTTTCTCTCTCTCTCTTGCTTTCTTTCTCTTTCTCTCTCTTTTGCTTTCTCTCTCTCTCTCTTTCTCTCTCTCTTTCTTTCTTTCTCTATCTCTCTGGCTTTCTTTCTCTCTCTTGCTGAGCTTCGCGGCACACCTGACCATGTCTCGCGGCACACTAGTGTGCCACGGCACACTGGTTGAAAAACACTGCTCTAAGGAACCAATCAACAGCAGAAACATTTTCCTCTGTTGGGAAGCTTTAAAAAAATAAAGAAGTGCCTTCATTTTGCCTTTCTTCTTTATGGTCTAAAAAGAGAGTTAGTAATCATTGGTTTCCTGGAAAGGTAGATGATAGATAGGTAGGTAAGTAGCAGCGAAGGGTTCCACTTACCTTTTCTTATTGGTACCAGGATCCGTCTACCCCAGACACACATGTGTGTGTCCTTGTGTAAGATTTCACTTCTGTGTATGTGCCTGAAGTAAAATTTCACACAGCAGCGGACACAGTAATGGGCAGCAAAAATTTTTACTGCCATACTGTGGGTGTGGCTTATTTTGTGGGTGTGGCTTGATGGCCATGTGACTGGGTAGGAGTGTCTTGCTGGCCATGTGATCAGGTGGGAGTGGCTTGAACAATCATCATAGTTCAAGTGAACTGTTAAGTCCTCGACTTGCAACCTTACCAGTGTCGCTCGTTGGGGTGACAATTTGCTTCGCGTTTCCCGTGCTCTACTTCCTGGGTCACCCTCGTGCCTCAGGCTAGGTAGATAGGTGAACAGGCACTGCCAGAAGCATAAATGCTGTCAGCACCGCTTCCACCCACGCCTTCTGCTGGCACCTCAGGTGGGAGGTGGCCGCGTGAGGCTGGAGAGGAGCCGGGCAGGAGAGAGGGAAGCTCATCCAAGGCCAGGAAGGAGGAAAGAGGGGGGAAAAGCAAAGAGCACAGACGCAGCAGCAGCAGGGGGAAAAAAGGAGAGTTGAGCCGAGACCAGTAAGCATCTTCATTTCCACCGGTGGGACTGTGTTCCAACCCATCCTGCCTGCTGCCCATTCCTAGGCAGACACACACATATTGGGGGGCGCACACGCCTGTGCCGGCCTCCAGAATCACTAAAAAGTCCTACCAGATCGCTGATTCTATTCATACTGGGTTGGACCCATTACTGATAGGTAGGTAGGTAGATAGGTAAGCAGGCAGACATATGATAGATACCATATTTTTAGGAATATAACATGCACCGGAATATAAGAGGCATTTTAGTTTTGGGAGAAGAAAATAGGGAAAAGAATCTGCTTACCAGGTATTCATCTGGCTAGCATCCTTAGTCTGGTCACTTCAGCACATTATTTTATCCCCTGGTTAAGGGCTTAAAAATTTTATTCTGAGAGAGTATCAATGAAAGAGCTTGCAAGCCGGTAAGAGCTGGGAACATCATTAGCACATGGAAGGAAACAGTCTGAGCAAGTAGAGCAATGGAAAAATCCCTGCAAAGACTTAGGGCTTGGAAAACATTCTTCTTTGCAGAGAGTAACAATGAAAGAGCTTGCTAGCCGGTAAGAGCTGGGAACATTGTTAGCATCTGGTTAGGGCTGGAAAGAAACATTCAGAGCAAGTAAAGCAATGAAGAAAAAACCTACAAAGATAGGGTTTGGAAAACATTCCTCACAGAGAGTAACAATGAAAGAATTTGCAAGTGGGTAAGAACTGGGAACATCATTAACACCTGGTTAGGGTTGGAAAGAGCAAGTTAGAGCAATGAAAAACCCTGCAAAGACTTAGGGCTTAGAAAACATTTTTCACAGAGAGAAGCAATGAATGAGCCTGCAAGGTAAGAACTGGGAAGATTGTTAATAGCTAGTTAGGGCTAGGTGGGGGGAAAGCTACATTCAGAGTATAAAACGCACCCAAATTATCAGCCTCTTTTAAGGAGGAAAAAGGTGTGTCTTATGCACCAAAAAATATGGTTGGTAGGTTGGTAGGTTGGTAGGTTGGTAGGTTGGTAGGTTGGTAGGTTGGTAGGTTGGTAGGTTGGTAGGTTGGTAGGTTGGTAGGTTGGTAGGTTGGTAGGTTGGTAGGTTGGTAGGTTGGTAGGTTGGTAGGTTGGTAGGTTGGTAGGTTGGTAGGTTGGTAGGTTGGTAGGTTGGTAGGTTGGTAGGTTGGTAGATAGAGAGATAGAGAGATAGAGAGGTAGGTAGGTTGGTAGGTTGGTAGGTTGGTAGGTTGGTAGGTTGGTAGGTTGGTAGGTTGGTAGGTTGGTAGGTTGGTAGGTTGGTAGGTTGGTAGGTTGGTAGGTTGGTAGGTTGGTAGGTTGGTAGGTTGGTAGGTAGGTAGGTAGGTAGGTAGGTAGGTTGGTAGGTTGGTAGGTTGGTAGGTTGGTAGGTAGGTTGGTAGGTTGGTAGGTTGGTAGGTAGGTTGGTAGGTTGGTTGGTGGGTAGGTAGGTGGGTAGGTGGGTAGGTGGGTAGGTGGGTAGGTGGGTAGGTGGGTAGGTGGGTAGGTGGGTAGGTGGGTAGGTGGGTAGGTGGGTAGGTGGGTAGGTGGGTAGGTAGATAGGTAGGTAGGTAGATAGAGAGATAGAGAGATAGAGAGATAGAGAGATAGAGAGATAGAGAGATAGAGAGATAGGTAGGTTGGTAGGTTGGTAGGTAGGTAGGTAGGTTGGTAGATTGGTAGGTTGGTAGGTAGGTAGGTAGGTAGATAGATAGATAGATAGATAGATAGATAGATAGATAGATAGATAGATAGATAGATAGATAGATAGATAGATAGATAGGATTTATCTGTGATGTTTGTCTTTGTCTGATTGCTTTTTATAAACCCAATTCTGTTTTATTTTACATATATTGTGTGCATCTATATGTACATTAATACTAGCCAACAACACTGGATGAAAATTTCCTACAGGATAAGAGACTTTTCCTTTAATCTCTCCCACTGTGTTCAATTATCAGTTAGCTCCATAACATTTAACAACAAAATAAAATAACTTTTTCTAAACTCTGTAGTCTTGCTCCGACAGGAAATTTAGCTTATCATGACTGAGAATAACTTTATTGTCACTTTGGATGTACACTAATCAGCATATATTGAAATGAAATTTCATTGCAAACAGCTCTCCAAGGGTCCAATATACACTACATAAACATGAAAAAATAAACAAACATACAATAAACAAACAAACAAATAAATAAATAATGCATATACCTACATATATTACATGACACAGAGAAACAACACAGTCTAATTTGGATGTATGCATATACATGGCGAGAAAAACGAATCATGTAAGTTCACCAGATGGATTACATAATCAACAAACCTGTTACAGAATCTGGTATATGTATATATGTATATGTACAGCAGTTGTATCAAACTTGAGCACCCGTTCAACAGGAAAAATAACAGATTTCCTTACTGGAACATTCTTTGTGGTCTCAAACCATCTCAAAAACATATTTACCTTGTTTAGAGAATCTGTGTCACTCTTACATGTCAGGGAAACTGGCTTATAATTAGTAATGACCTGAATGCCTCATACATTTCGCGTTAATAGGATCTTGAAAGAAATTCTGTACTTTTTAATTATAGGCCCACTTTTTTTTATGGACCACCCCAAATCAGCTCTTGCTATGGTAAGTGCTGCCACACCACCTTCAATATTGCACAGACCTCCTGTGACACCCAAGGTTTCTCATTTGCTCACATGACAATAGTCTTAAGAACACTGAAATCCACTATACACTTTTGAATATACTTTTGAACTGCAACTTGTTGCTTGTATCCTTACGATTTATATTATTTATGTATTTATTGGATTTGTATGCCACCCCTCTCCGCAGACTTGAGGCGGCTAACAACAATAATAAAACAGCATATAACAATAATCCAATACTAAAAACAGTTAAAAACCCATTATATAAAAACCAATCATACGTACAGACATACCATGCATAAAATTTTAAAGGCCTAGGGGGAAGTATATCTCAGTTCCTCCATGCCTGGTGGCAGAGGTGGGTTTTAAGCAGCTTACGAAAGGCAAGGTGGGTGGGGGCAGTTCTAATCTCTGGCGGGAGTTGGTTCCAGAGGGCCGGGGCCGCCACAGAGAAGGCTCTTCTCCTGGGTCCCGCCAAGTGGCATTGTTTGGTTGATGGGACCCAGAGAAGACCCACTCTGTGGGACCTAACTGGTCGCTGGGATTCGTGCAGCAGAAGGTGGTCCCTGAGGTAATATTGATTGTTTATTGATTGCTTATTTGAACCCCATGACAATCATTAAGTGTTTTACCTCATGATTCTTGACAAAGGTATATTTTCTTTTATCTACACTTAGAGCATATGCACCAATGGCAAAGTCCTTGTGTGTCCAATCACACTTGGCCAATAAAGAATTATATTCTATTATTCTATTCTGAATATAAGCAGACACAGTAGAAGAATTTATTCACATCAGTATTTTGTATATGTATCCCAACTTCTCTGTTAATTATTAAAACCTGGAATTTCAGAGAAGATCCCATTGATCTCCTCTTTTTATATACAGTAATACCCCGGTTATTGCGTCCCCAACCATTGCGAACAGGGTAATTTGCGATTTTTGAACCCGGAAGTCAAAACACCATCTGCGCATGCGTGCCTTTTTTCTATGGGCACGCATGCGTAGATGGCGCCGGGCAGATCAGCTGCTGGGCAGCTTCCCTGGGTCTTCCCCCTCTTGCTGGCGGGAGGGCGAAGCCCCCCCAGCACCCGCTCGCCCGCCCTTCGCCCTTCGCCCGGGAAGTTCGCCAGGAGTCAGCGGAGAACGGCGCGCCTGTTTTAAAACGATCGGAGCCGGCCGGCTCTGATCGTTTTAAAACAGGCACGCCGTTCTCCGCTGACTCCTAAAGCGGGGAAGTTCGCCAGGAGTCAGCGGAGAACGGCGCGCCTGTTTTAAAACGATCGGAGCCGGCCTGGGGGGCTCGCTAGCACCCCCCAAACCCGGGTTGGGGGTTCGGGGGGGTGCTAGCGAGCCCCCCATGTCGGCGGGGACGTTTTAAAACACCCGCGCCGCTTTCCAATGAGTCCCGAAGACAAACGTCAAACTTCTGCGTTTGTCTTCGGGACTCATTGGAAAGCGGCGCGAGTGTTTTAAAACATCCCCGCTGACATGGGGGGCTTGCTAGCACCCCCCCAAACCCGGGTTGGGGGTTGGCATGTATGGAGCAGTTGCGCAGGCGTCAAAGGAGATAAGAGAGGACAGCTGTTCAAGGGGTAATTAAGCTAATGAGTTCTTGATAAATAAGGGAGGTTGGGACTGTTGGGGGCGTGGGCGTTTATCTGTTTGAAGAGAGAGAGAGACTTTCTGAAAGAAGATTAAACAGTGGAAAGGGTTTGCTGTTTGTTCAAGGACTCTGCGGAACTTTACATATCTCAATGTCAAAGAGCTTTGAGGATTTTTCGGTGTGTGAGAAGTGTGGTTTTTTATAACTGCTTCATTTACTCTTTTGTTTTGGCACACTCCAGCATCAAAGGACTTTTGGGTGAGAGTAATTTGACTCCTCTTGGGGAATGTTTCTGCAAGTCTGTCTATAAACTCGATTTATTAATATTGGTTGTGTGTTTGACATTCATTCTGAACTCATAGGGGGCTAATTGCCAATAGCCCAGCATAACAGATTTACTTAATTAACAATCACATGATTTACTTAATGGTCATATGACTCTCTTTACAACTGCCATAAACATGGTCACAAAATCCAGTCCAGTTACCTGGTGCCTCAAATTAGGATGGCCACAACAAAACAACTTAAATTCTAGGTTCCACTGTGGTCATAAATTGAGGATAACTTGTAATTTGACTGATTTTTGAAAATGATATCACTACTTTGGGAAAAGGAGCAGACCTGAGAGTTTTCTCCTGATCATTTGGCAATCCTATTTAATTTTTCTTTCTTTTTCTATTTGCATTGCTTCTCCTCTGAGTTGCTTTCTGTCTTTCTTCATCAAACTAATTTAGTTCACACATTCTTTGACACTAGCAATATCAATGACACTTAGACTTATATACCACTTTGTAGTCCTTTACAGCCAGTGAAGGCCTACCAAAGTTTTTACTACCAGTTTGGGTGTGGGTTATGCAGGATGCCCTGCATTTTCTTTCAACATCTTTCAGTGCAAATTAGGTGCTCTGGGGTGGAACTCAATTTTTGCTACCTCACTGCACCCCCCCCCCCTCCGGGCAGTAGCCCACCCCTGTTTACAGTCCTCTCTAAGTTAGCATGTTGTCCCCCACAATCAGGGTCCTCATTTACTAAACTTGGGAGGTTGAGCTACTCACAATTAAACTCCTGGAGTGAGCAATGACTTAGCCTGCAGTTCAGAATTCTAACCATGACTCTTGTCTAAGTCATGGGTATCAAATTAACGTCATCATGGTGGTGTCACGTGATGTATTGGGACTTTTTTCACCTTCCTAACCAGGCATGGGTGTAGGCAGTGCATGAAGCATCTGACCCACAGGCTGGGAGTTTGGTCTAGGCCCTTCCTTTGTCAAGCCATTCCTGAGACAGGAAACTGCTAAAGCAATATAGAAGTCAGGACAAAGAAGGCAACAAAAATGGTTATCAAAGAGTGTGCGAACACATCAGAACACAATAGTGCTTCTTGGAACTGCTGCCACAATACAGTTCTTTCAGCAGTTCCAAGAAAGTTCCACATCCATTTTCACTATTCAGGTGACCTTGAAGGCACAGAGAAATCTCCAAGCGGCCTCAATGGCTTTCAGAGAGGCTGTTGACAACCAGAAGATTGAAAGGAATATAAATCCTCACATTCTCCACTCTTCTGACAGAACTGAGGAAACATCTTAGATGAGAAGCAAAATGTCTTCAAGGAGAAAACAAGGAAGTCCACTTACCTCTTGAAAAAGCACCTTTGTGATATGATGTGTTCACATATCCTTGGGTATGTGATAATCCACTTTGCTGCCTTTTTTGTCCTGACTTCTAGCGCGCTTCTTTCTGTCTCAATCTTTATAACTATTGTCTTGACTAAGACTTGATCCCACAGCTTGCTTTTGGCTCCAGATCATTACAATTTATTGCTCAGAATATTTTATATCCATATAAGAAGAAATTGTGAAGGTGGTGATGATACTCTATATTTCAATTCAGTTTTGCTTGCTGTACTTTGTGTTTTACATAATTTTGTATTTTTTCCTTCCTAAATGTGTTCCATTCATCATGGTATTTTACAACCCTTAGACTGAATGTTACAGAAAATTAAGAAATGGAATTTATGAAGTGCTGAGTCCCCACTAAAATCTGATATATTAGCTAGGAGCCTCTGATTTGCAGTCAATTTCCCAGTAGAGGAGAAGATATCTAAATTTTATACACCACTCTCACAATTAGAGCTAATGAACCCATCCATTGTCTGCTTTAACGAAAATGTTATTGAGTTCTAATTCATTCCGAGTCTACAGAGAGGGGCGGCATACAAATCCAATAAATTATTATTATTATTATGCCTACATAAAATACCCAAAGAGCCATATGATATGGATTGACAATGCTTACATATGTAAATCAACACAACACACACACATGACACATACCTTGTATCTATCTTTTAACTTTTAATCATAGCAGATATTAATATATTTTTTTGTGGAAAATTTATTGGGAGAAATAAGGAAAAGATTTGGAAAAAGGAAATAAGATTTAAAAATAACTATTATTACATGAATATCCCTAAACTGTAAGCATATTGCCATCTTGGTTGCGATTGTATATTCAACTTATAGGTTAACAGAATTCAGACTTGTAGTCAAATGATGATCTAAGTTCCTTTGGGACTAATCAAACCCGTGTTGAATAAATTGAGTGGATTTCCTTCCTGGGCTTTATCAAAGCTATAGGTTTGTATCTATAGAAAATTTAGTAGGGCAGCACAATGGTCTGGATTTAAGGGGCAAAATGTAATTCAGAGTGCATGTGACCACGGATGGAAGAACTGTCAAGAATACCTGAAATCAAACACTTCTTTTTCTGAGATGACACTGAACAATTTTAGTGAGTCCTCACTATTCTTCCTGTCCTCAATTTTTATTGTGTTACTATTTAATGTATTTAATGTATGCACTCACATTCACACACTCACACACTAGGAAGGCTAAAATCAAATGTGGATGGCATTGTTTACAAAGATAAAAGAGGAGATGAAGGCACTATTCAAAAATAGAACCTAATAAGTAAATAAGCTAATTTGCAAGAAGGTTAAATGAACAAGAGAAGAGGATTAAGCAAAAAGAATTACTGCACCTAAAATTATCATGTAACATAATGAAATACCAGTTTAGCTTGTGAAAGGGAGTAAGGAAAGAAATAGGAACAGAAAAGAGAAATGGCAAACTGAAAAACTAACTAAAACAGTAATAAAAACGACCATTATCACTGGGTTGTTGATAACTGACTGCTGCTAAACACAAGCACATAAAAAGAAATATTGAGCAACATTAATCTGTATCTGTATAGACAATAATTTATGTTACCAAGCAATGTTGAAAACTACAGACCAATCTCCCTGATTTGTGTCACTTGCAAAGTCATGGAATCCATCATAAACCAATCCATTACACTTCATCTTGAAACTAATAACCTACTTTCCAACAAACAATTCGGTTTCAGGCAAAAAGTATCCTGCAATCTGCAACTATTACACTGTAAAACATATGGACCACCCAACTTGATTAGGGTAGATCAATAGATGCAATCTATATAGACTTTTGCAAAGCCTTTGACTCAGTAGTTCATGACAAACTTCTTCTGAAAATAAAACCCTATGGCATCTCTGGACCTCTGCATGATTGGATTTCAGCCTTCCTGTCCAACAGATAACAAGTGGTCAAAATAGGTAATGCCATATCTAATGCTGCTCCAGTTAACAATGGTGTCCCACAAGGCAGTGTTTTAGGACCTACTCTCTTTATACTCTACATAAACAATCTCTGTGACAATATGACCAGCAATTGTGTTCTCTTTGCTGATGATGTTAAACTATTTAATACCACTGACAATAGTTCTACCCTTCAAAAGGACCTTGACCATGTAGCTGAATGGTCTAACAACTGGCAACTTCAAATCTCTACCAACAAATGCTCCGTCCTACACATTGGTAAAAAGAATCTGAATACTAAATACATACTTGGTAAAACTGAACTAACAGATGATCCTCACTCAGTCAAAGACCTTGGAGTACTCATTTCCAATGACCTAAGTGCTAGAGCCCACTGTAACAGCATTGCCAAAAAAGCATTAAGAATTGTAAACCTAATCTTATGTAGCTTCTTCTCTAGAAACATTGATTTATTAACCAGAGCATACAAAACATTCATCAGACCTATTCTAGAATATAGTTCACCTGTGTGGAATCCACACTGCATATCAGATATTAATACAATCGAAGGAGTCCAGAAATACTTCACAAGAAGAGTCCTTCACTCTTCCTCACGTAACAAATTACCTTATTCTTCCAGACTTCAAATACTAAATCTAGAAAAGTTACAACTTCGTCGTCTCCGAACTGATTTGGCTGTTGTTCATAAAATCATACATCATAATATACTCCCTGTCAGTGACTACTTCACCTTTAACAACAACAACAACAACAACAACAACAACAACACAAGAGCATGTAATAGATACAAACTGAATGTAAATCACTCCAAACTTGACTGCAGAAAATACGATTTCAGCAATAGAGTGGTCACCGCCTGGAACTCATTACCTGACTCTGTTGTTGCTTCCCCCAACCCCAAAATCTTCAACCTTACATTATCTACAATTGACCTCTCCCCTTTTCTAAGAGGTCTGTAAGGGGCGTGCATAAGTGCACTTTTGTGCCTAATGTCCCTGTCCTACTGTTTTATTATCCTTTCTATTACTACGTTCTACTTATGTTATGTTAATATGTACTGTAATACTATACTTGTTTGACAAATAAATAAATAAAATAAAATAAATAAACAAATCTTTTAGTCCTCAGCTTTTTCTGACTGTTGTGAGTAGGGGGGAAAGAAATGATCACTTGATTAGAAATCCCTGACATTGTGAGAAATTTCCATCCTTCCTAAAGAAAGTTCTAATACAATCGATTTCCGAAGAAAATGTATCTGGCGCTAGTGAATTGATATCTGCCATCTAGTCTTCAAACTTCCTTTTTAGGAAAAATAGTTGACACAACAGTTTTTATAGCCCTCTACATAAAAGAGATTTATGCAGCCTTGCAAATATTTATATGAAACTTCTGGACATATTGGTTCAGAATACAGCATCATCAATATATTGATAATATCCCAGTTTATTTATAATACCCAACTTCTCATATTTCAGTGTTTGGAGGCAGGAGAAGTCTAGATAGGATAGAATAGATTGAAACTAAACTCAGGTAAGACAGAATTATTGTTTGTATATTGAGGTTTTCGTTTAATGCCAGTCTTGTCTCCAGATGGGTAGGCAGTATCCAGGAAATAACAGTTTCATCATTCAGCGAGACATTATAAGCAAATGTCTCTGCTGCTAAAACAGTGAGTAGAAGCTATAGCTAGAGGTTATATGGCTGGTGCACCAACTGTAATCCTACCTGGAGCAGGAAGACCTGGCTAGACTAACTTATGCTTTTAGTATATATGGCTAGAGTACTGCATGGTGATTTCTTTAAATACTATATGGAAACTAAAACTACTCCAAAATTTAGTGGTCTATAAACTTGTGGTGGCCCAGTAATAAGAACATTTAATATGGATTTTATGAACTCTGTATTTCTTGCTAATAAACTTCTGAGTACAATTTAAGATGCTGGTGTTGATTGCAAAGCTGAATATGGACCAAACTTGGCCCAACTTATTAGATTTTATAGCAATGGTTTCTAATAGCCTTAGATTTCTGGAAGGGGGGGTAAATCAAGTTTAGAAGATGTTGCTTTTCTGTAGTAGCACAACTGCTTTCAAATTTTTAGTCTCAGCCTTTCTTCCTGACTTTAAAAAAAATACTGAAATGCAAATTATTTCAGAGGTATATTTTTTTTACTTATAGCATTTATATTTAAAATGCATCACAATAAATCATAAATGAATCAAAATCTAATTAAATAAATAAATATTATTTTTACTTATTTTTCTTGTTATTTGTACTGGTGTTTGTACTAAAGATGTTCTGTTATTGTATTGTAGATCTTTTATGCCACTGTGAGTCACTGTAATTCATTACTTTGACTAATTTTTAATGTGCTCAATTATCAAATTAGAGAAGCAGAGAGCTTCATATAGGAATATGAGTTGAAATCAAGTCAGATTTAGAAGGACCAGATTTGTAGGTTCTAGGTCTTAATCTGAGTATTGTATTGGCAGTTCTGTGTTAGCAAATACTTCAGAAGAAAAGGATTTAGGGGTAGTGATTTCTGACAGTCTCAAAATGGGTGAACAGTGCAGTCAGGCGGTAGGGAAAGCAAGTAGGATGCTTGGCTGCATAGCTAGAGGTATAACAGGCAGGAAGAGGGAGATTATGATCCCGCTATATAGAATGCTGGTGAGACCACATTTGGAATACTGTGTTCAGTTCTGGAGACCTCACCTACAAAAAGATATTGACAAAATTGAACGGGTCCAAAGACGGGCTACAAGAATGGTGGAAGGTCTTAAGCATAAAGCGTATCAGGAAAGACTTCATGAACTCAATCTGTATAGTCTGGAGGACAGAAGGAAAAGGGGGGACATGATCGAAACATTTAAATATGTCAAAGGGTTAAATAAGGTTCAGGAGGGAAGTGTTTTTAATAGGAAAGTGAACACAAGAACAAGGGGGCACAATCTGAAGTTAGTTAGGGGAAAGATCAAAAGCAACGTGAGAAAATATTATTTCACTGAAAGAGTAGTAGATCCTTGGAACAAACTTCCAGCAGACATGGTAGATAAATCCACAGTAACTGAATTTAAACATGCCTGGGATAAACATATATCCATTGTAAGATAAAATACAGGAAATAGTATAAGGGCAGACTAGATGGACCATCAGGTCTTTTTCTGCCGTCAGTCTTCTATGTTTCTATGTGTTGCACTGCTTAAGTATTCAAATAAGGGAAATCCAAGTTCAAATTTACTGTTAACCATAGAAATGTTCTGGGTGATTTTAACCCTATGAGTGGCATTTTCAGGCCAACTAAACTCACAGGAGTTTTGAGGGAATGCATTGCAGAAAAGAATGTTATATGCCATTTTGAGCTTCTTGAATTGGGATACAAATTTAACAAGTAAAAGGAAATACCATAGAAACACATTCTCCCTTATCTTATATAGACAGATCCATTGTATTTTCTTAATTAAATACTGAAACTGTTGTGCCATTCACTTCAGGATTTTCCCACAACCTCCTAGGAATTCCACAACTCTGAGATTTCCTACCAAAGTATTAAGTATCCATTCTTACTTAGTTTTTCAATTCCCCAAGTGCACTAAGTGTTTCTGCCTAATGTGACTAAGTTATAAGGTCATCTCAACTCACCCAATTCCACTGTGGAATCTCAGTTGATGCCAGGACAAGAATATTTATTTATTTATCTATCTATCTATCTATCTATCTATCTATCTATCTATCTATCTATCATCTATCTATCTATCTATCTATCTATCTATCTATCTATCTATCTATTTATTAGATTTGTATGCCGCCCCTCTCCGTAGACTCGGGGCGGCTCACAACAATAACAAGAACAATGTAAGAACAAATCTAATTATTTAAAAAACACTAAAAACCCCATTATTAAAAGCAAACAAACACACAAACATTCTATGTATAAACTGCATAGGCCCGGGGGAGATGTGTTAGTTCCCCCATGCCTGACTGCAGAGATGGTCTTAAGAACTTTACGAAAGGCAAGGAGGGTGGGGGCAGTTCTAATCTCCGGGGGGAACTGGTTCCAGAGGGTCGGGGCCGCCACAGAGAAGGCTCTTCTCCTGGGTCCTGCCAAACGACATTATTTAGTCGACGGGACCTGGAGAAGGCCAACTCTGTGGGACCTAACCGGTTTTCTTTTCTAGAACAAAACAAAACTCTTCAGTAGATAATTGAATTTGGTATTCATTCAACTTTATGAATCATTGCTGTATATTTCATAGAAAGTGTACCATGTGCAGCAGATTGATCAATGTTTTCTAGTAAGAACAAAATAAAATATAAATCATCTTTCTCTAATCTGGCATTTCTGGAGATGTTGAATTACAATTTCTATCATTCACATTTTTTGCTGACTGCCATTCTATGGTCATAATAATACAAAGATATGTGTATACCAAAACACTGTGAAAATTGCATGTTTTAAACATAGGCCTCATCTAGAATTGTTTATGGAATGTGTCAACCTTCCTATCCCAGTGCTGTCAAAATGTATTGGGCTGCAATTCTCATCATCCCTGGCTAGCTTCTGAAATGTAGGTATTTCATAGATGTAATTGAATATGATTCAGACATGCCCCAGAAGGAGTCGTATTGTTGAACAGTTTCTTCATACAAGTGTTTTTCAAGCTGCATAACATGAGAGCAATAATGTAATGTATTTATTGAGTAATAAATACTATTCATTCATCACACATGCAGAATAGTTCTGGTTCTATAAATCGAAATGCTTTCCTTTATTCTACTAAGTGTGTTTGAGCCAGAGCCCACAGTTAATAGGAATGGTAGGATGTTGAGATTTTTTCCTGTTTGTGAGTGCCAATGAGAACATGTTTAGTCAGTGGAAGTGATGTGCCGGTGCCTGGAGGCTGTTGGGGTCTGGATGGGTGTCAACAGGCTCAAACTCAACCCGGATAAGATGGAGTGGCTGTGGGTTCTGCCTCCCAAGGACAATTCCATCTGTCCGTCCATAACCCTGGGGGGGGATTATTGACCCCCTCAGAGAGGGTCCGCAACTTGGACATCCTCCTCGATCCACAGCTCACATTAGACAAACACCTTTCAGCTGTGGCGAGGGGGGCGTTTGCCCAGGTTCGCCTGGTGCACCAGTTGCGGCCCTATCTGGACCGGGACTCACTGCTCACAGTCACTCATGCCCTCATCACCTCGAGGTTCGACTACTGTAATGCTCTCTACATGGGGCTACCTTTGAAAAGTGTTCAGAAACTTCAGATCGTGCAGAATGTAGCTGCGAGAGCAATCATGGGCTTTCCCAAATATGCCCATGTTACACCAACACTCCGCAGTCTGCATTGGTTACCGATCAATTTCCGGTCACAATTCAAAGTGTTGGTTATGACCTATAAAGCCCTTCATGGCATTGGACCAGAATATCTCCAGGACCGCCTTCTGCCACCCGAATCCCAGCAACCGGTTAAGTCCCACAGAGTTGGCCTTCTCCGGGTCCCGTCAACTAAACAATGTCATTTGGCGGGACCCAGGAGAAGAGCCTTCTCTGTGGTGGCCCCGACCCTCTGGAACCAGCTCCCCCCAGATATCAGAGTTGCCCCCACCCTCCTTGCCTTTCGCAAGCTCCTTAAAACCCACCTCTGTTGTCAGGCATAGGGGAATTGAAATTTTCCCTTCCGCCTAGGCTTATAGAATTTATACATGGTATGCTTGTATGTATGATTGGTTCTTTAAATTGGGGTTTTTAAGATTATTTTTAATATTAGATTTGTTCACATTGTCTTTTTTATTGTTGTTAGCCGCCCCAAGTCTTCAGAGAGGGGCGGCATACAAATCTAATAAATACAAATACAATGAATCTTGTCTGATGACTCAGTCAGACAATCAAAGTGAAGTGTTGACTGAGCATGCCCAGAAACTGAGGAAGAAGAAGAACGTGGTTTCGCCAGTTGTCCATTGTACTTTGTTGTGAGAATATCTATTGCCATGCGGTCTGTGAAGGAACATGTGGTATTGCAGAAATGTTTTGTTATGCTTTTAAAAGGTTATTTGAATCAACAAAATGCAGTAATTTGTGAAGCTTCTGATTTATTTTGCTTTGCACAAAGCAACATAGGAGTTGTTCAGGAATTGTTTGACTCACGTTCTTTCATTGTAAAGTTTTTCATCTTTATCATGGTTTGCAGAATAAAAGTTTTAATTCATTGTGAAATGTAGGTAGAGGTAAATTGTGACTCTGAAATCCAAATCCTTTTCTTTTCAGGTAGCATTCATTTCTTTGATGTGTGTTCAGTAGATGTAATTCAGGGTTTCTGATCACACATTTAAACTGTAAAGTCTTCTCAGAAGAAGTCTCTCTGCAGATGAATGTGAAAATAACAGTTTCTGGGTATTTTTATTACAGCTTTCATGGCAAGGGTGATGTTTTCCTATTCTTTGTGCTCCCTTAAGAAAAATTGATGATTTTCAACTCAGGCACGAAGTTTCTTTGGAGTGCATGGTGTCTTTTATGCATTTCAGTCAAGTCTTCACAATAGAAGCACATGGCTCTTGAGGGAGACATCATTCTTTCAAGCATGTGAACATATTTTTCTCCCCAACCCGATTAAGGAAAATCAATGTTTTCTTTATAGCATTTAAAAAACAGCATCAAAAACCAGTCTTTGCTTCTCAATATATCTTCAATCTCCTAACATTGCTCTTTCAAATAAAGGAGCCTATTGTCTTCGATCTCTCTCTCTCTCTCTCTCTCTCTCTCCTCTCTCTCTCCTCTCTCTCTCTCTCTCTCTCACACACACTTTCTTTGCCACATATTTACTCTGAAATGTCTTATATTGTACTTAATTAATACAAAAGATTACCCCCAAAGTTCACTCTGCCTCAACCACTATTTCTCATCCATATACATCAAATACAGTGGTGCCTCAGTTCTCGACCACAATTCGTTCCAGAAGTGTGGTCGAGAACCGATTTGGTCGAGTACCAAATTTATTTATCCCATAGGAAATAATGGAAATGGATTTAATTGGTTCCCAGCCCCTGTTAACTCGCTGGGAACCAATTAAATCTATTTTCTTTATTTCCTATGGGATAAATAAATTCGGTACTCCAAGCTGCAGGAAGGGTGGGGGCGGCTGCAATCCCAGCAGCTTTGGGGGGCTCCTTTCCTCAATGCTTCGTATTATTACCTGTAAGCAGCTGCAAAAACTTTTTCCTTCCCGGCGGCGGCAACAGCGACGGCTTCCCTTCAAGGAGCAACAGTGCTGGGAACATCACGTAATGAAGGGAAGCTGCTGGAGCGGCGGCAACTGCTGAGATGGCTCCGGCGGCTTCCCTTCATCACGTGACGTTCCCGGCACTGTTCCTACTAGAAGGGAAGCCGCCACCGTGAAGGAGAAAGTTTTTGCAGCTGCTTACAGGTAATAAGAGGAAGCAATGAGGAAAGGAGCCCCCGAAGCTACCGGGATTGCAGCCGCCCCCACCCTTCCTGCAGCTTGGAGCTCTCATAGAGCTCCTCAGCCCCCTGAAGCTGCTGGGATTGCAGCAGCCCCCGGCAGTAACATTTCAGATAATGAACAAAATTTTCTGTGGCTGTTCAGTATCAGAATTTTTGTTCAGATACCGAAGCAAATTTTTGCTGAAAATTTTGTTCGTTATCCGAAATGTACGAGAACCAAAGCGTTCGAGTACCGAGGTACCACTGTACAGTATTTGTCATATATAGGAAATATATAGAATATATAGAAAGCAAGAAGAAAGCAGAGGAATAAAGATTGAGATTTTTTAAATATATATATATATATATATATATATATATATATATATATATATATATATATATATATATATATATTTGTATCAGCTACATACAGCTTTTTAACAAGAAACAGAAACAGAAAGTAGTTTAGAGAATCTTCTTCACTGTCTATAAAATGAATGAAGGAATAAAGAATTTACATTCTCGAAGTTAACAAAACAGGCTAAGAGCAGAGTATGCAAAATATACTTCAGTGCAGGATGAGGAACTGCTCTAAAGAGATAAGCTTTATCTTTTGGTTCTGAAAACTGTAGCTTATTTAACATTTTAGTTTGTTCTTCACCCAGCATATTTTAGAAAACGTTCTCCCCATCCCCATCAAACATACCAGATGACATTTTGTCACAGTTTTTGACTGCAGAAATGTCTTCGAAATATCTTCTGTCTTTGGTTGGGTTCCTGTTTTTCACATTTCCTCTCTCACTTCGGCGGGATTGGAAAAGAGTAAAAAAGGTGAGTTAGTTGCACAAAGATGGGTGAAAGCAGAGAGAATATTGACTGTTGCAAGCTGAGATAAAAATTCAAAGAGAGGTGAACTCTGACTTGTAATGGCTGGGAAATTTCAAATTCTCCCATACAAAAAATATGTTCAAACTATTTTCCCCCACAATCCTGATAGCATTTCTATTTGAAGGCTTGCAAATAGGGCAAACACAGATCTGCTTGTGATGTGCATTTATCTTATGGATTTTGGGGGGGAGGGGGGTGCCTTTCCTTTCCTTACCAACTTTTCTTACCAACATTATGAAACTTGTAATCTCAGTTCATTGTTAGGTGAAAAAAAATGTTCCACATGTGGATTGAAATCTTTAAGCACACCAGTATGGAAAATTCCATATACAGTGTTCCCTCGATTTTCGCGGGTTCGAACTTCACAAAAAGTCTATACCATGGTACTTCAAAAATATTAATTAAAAAATATTTCGTGGTTTTTTCCCCTATACCACGTTTTTTTCTGCCTGATGATGTCATATGTCATGGCCAAACATTTGTCCACCTTTAATAAATATTTTTTTAAATAAACTTTAATAAATAAACATGGTGAGTAATAATCTAAATGGTTGCTAAGGGAATGGGAAATCGCAATTTAGGGTTTTAAAGTGTTAAGGGAAGGCTTGTGATACTGTTCATAGCCCAAAATAGTGTATTTACCTCCGCATCTCTACTTCGTGGAAATTCGACTTTCGCAGGCGGTCTCGGAACGCATCCCCTGCAAAAAGTGAGGGAACATTGTAGTGAAATTTCAATTGTATAATGAATGAAACCAAATGAAAAACAAAGCATAACGCAAAACCCAGCTCACCTCTTAAATAAAACTTAAGATATTCAGATATTAAATGTATGCAATTCATAGAGTTTGACTTAGACACTAGGGAATAATTAATGGAGTTAAAACTGAATGCAAAACAGTAGGAGCTTGCCAGGGGTAACCAATGAAGTTAAAACCTTGTCACAAGAATAGCTAGAGACTGTAAATGATCAGGGAGAATAGGAACTCTCGGAGATACAGAAAATAGGTAGACAGCATAGCATGCTCTTAGGAGAGAGGAGACATGAGGCATTTGCAGAAATGTCATCAGTGAACCTTCTCTGTTGTTGGCCCCCCTCCTTTTTCTTCCGTACTTTCCCCTAGAGATCAGATTGTCCACCTACGTTTTTAGTTCTAGAAATCCATCACGTCCTGGTTGTTTCAGCTAGCCTTTGGAGATTGCAGGATGGGGTGGATTCATCTTAAGGGAGGGTTCTCTTTGCTGAAATTGTTTTCTTGATGCTGAGGTTAATTTCTTCCCTTTTTAATGAAAGATGATTGTATCGCCTTTCACATGTATAACTGGGAAGTCCTTTGTATCTGTGGAAGAAGAAGGAAATAAGTGTGATAAAGCAAAGGGGGGGAGAAAAAAGCACAAGCTTTTCTCACTGCAGGATTTTGCTCAGTGGGGTTTTTCCTCTCTGAAGAAAAAAAGAAAAAAGAGATCCTGACATACTCATGGGCAAGGGAGTGCCTGTTGAATCAGTTGGAGAATCATGGATCGCACGAATCCCAGCGACCAGTCAGGTCCCACAGAATTGGCCTTCTCCGGGTCCCGTTGACTAAACCAGCGTTTCCCAACCAGTGTGCCGCGGCACAGTAGTGTGCCGCGAGACACTGCCAGGTGTGCCGCAGAGCTACGGAAGCTCCAGCTGGGCGGGCCGCTGCCGGTGCCGACCTGGAGCGCCCGCTCGCAGCTGTCCCCCGGCTCCTGCCCGATGCCGCGGTTTCCGGCGCTCTCCTGCTGAGCCCCAAAGAAGGAAGGCAGGAAGAAGAAGGAGAGGCAGGCGGGCAGGCAGCTTCCCTCCCTGCGCCTTCCCTCCCTGCGCCTTTCCCTTTCCCAGCTGCAGCCGCACCGCCCCGGTCCCCCCGCCAGTGCCCTCCCGCCGGGCCCTGGCGTTGGCGGCAAGTGTCCTTTGGGGCCCGGCGGGAGGGCACTGGTGGGGGGAGCGGGGGGGGTGGCTGCAGCGGCCGCAGGCAGTCGCGGGGAGATGGCGGCGGCGAGAGGGAGCTCCAGGCGGCGGGAGCTCTCTCTCTCTCTCTCAGCTGACTGCAAGTGGGAGCCCTGACGGTGGCGATTGGACGTGCTGCTGGACGCCGTACTGCTGGCGCTGCGGGCTTGGCATATACGGCGTCCAACAGCACGTCCAGCTGCCGTCAGGGCTCCCGCTTGCAGTCAGCTGAGAGAGAGAGAGAGAGAAAGAAAGAGAGACATATAAGAGAGGCAGAGAGAGAGACAGCAAGAGAGGCAGAGAAAGAGACAGAGAGAGAAAGAGAGGCAGCAAGAGAGGCAGAGAAAGAGAGACATAGCAAGAGAGGCAGAGAGAGAGAGAAAGAAAGAGAGACATAGCAAGAGAGGCAGAGAGAGAGAAAGAAAGAGAGACATAGCAAGAGAGAAAGAGAGACATAGCAAGAGAGGCAGAGAGAGAAAGAGAAAGAAAGAGAGACATAGCAAGAGAGAAAGAGAGACATAGCAAGAGAGGCAGAGAGAGAAAGAGAAAGAAAGAGAGACATAGCAAGAGAGAAAGAGACATAGCAAGAGAGGCAGAGAGAGAGAAAGAAAGAAAGAGAGAGAGACATAGCAAGAGAGACAGAGAGATAGCAAGAGAGGCAGAGAGAGAGAGAAAGAAAGAGAGACATAGCAAGAGAGGCAGAGAGAGAGAAAGAAAGAGAGACATAGCAAGAGAGAAAGAGAGACAGAGGAAGGGAAGGAGGGAGAGAGAAAGAGCAAAAAAGAGAGGAAGAAAGAAAGAGGGATGGAGAGAGAGAAAGAAGGGAAGGAAGGAAAAGAGAGAAAGAGGGAGAAATAGAGCGAAAGGGAGGAAGAGAGAGGGTTTTTTTGTCCAAACTTTTCTTTAGCCCACCCCCCACCGCCCACCCACCCTTTCAATGTTCCCCAGGATTTTGAAAATATGAATAATGTGCCGCGGCTCAAAAAAGGTTGGGAAACACTGGACTAAACAATGTCGTCTGGCGGGACCCAGGGGAAGAGCCTTCTTTGTGGTGGCCCTGACCCTCTGGAATCAGCTCCTTGCCTTTCGTAAACTTCTTAAAACCCACCTCTGCCATCAGGCATGGGGGAACTGAGACATCTTCCCCAGGCCTATATAGTTTTAGTTAGGCCTATATAGTTTATGTATGGTATGTTGTGTGCATGTTTTTTAAATTATGGGTTTTTAACTTTGTAATATTAGATTTGTATTGTATATTGTTTTCTATTGTTGCTGTGAGCTGCCCTGAGTCTGCAGAGAGGGGCGGCATACAAATTTAATTAATAATAATAATAATAATAATAATAATAATAATAATTTTTTTAAAAAACAACAACCTGAAACTGGAGGCTGAGACTGAATCAAATGGGCCCAGATGCAGAATAGTTCACCATGATGTAAAAAAGATGTTCAGACTCTGTAAAGAGAGCAGAGAAGAGCAACTTAGATGTTTAGTATTATACTGGAATACTGCATTAAAATTTTTTTTGCTACAATGTAAAAATCATGTTGAGACTCTAGGAAGAGTGCAGAGAAAAGCAACAAAGATGATTAGGGAACTGGAGTCTAAACCATATGAAATACAGTTGCAGGAACTGGGTATGTCTAGTTTAATGAAAAAAAGGACTAGGGGACACATGATAGCAATGTTCCAATATCTCAGGGGTTTCCACAAAGAAGAGGGAGTCAAGCTATTCTCCAAAGTACCTGAGGGCAGGGCAAGAAGCAATGGACGGAAACTAATCTTTGTCTTTCATAAATCAAGACCCACCTATATCGTCAGGCATGGGGGAACTGAGACACCTTCCCAAGGCTTTTATATTTTATGTTTGGTATGTATGTGTTGTTTGGTTTTAAATGATAGGGTTTTATATATCTTTTTCTCTTTTAATATTAGATTTGTTCCACTGTAACATTGTTTTTATTATTGTTGTGAGCCGCCCCGAGTCTTCGGAGAGGGGCAGCATACAAATCTAATAAATTATTATTATTATTTATTATTATTAATCAAGGAGAAAAGCAACCTAGGAGAAGTTTCCTGATGAAACAATTAACCAGTGGAACAACTTGCCTCCAGAAGGGTCCAACAATGAAAGTTTTTAAGAAGAGATTGCACAACTATTTGTCTGAAATGGTATAAGGCAGTGTTTCCCAACCTTGGCAACTTGAAGATATTTGGACTTCAACTCCCAGAATTCCCCAGCCAGCTAATGCTGGCTGGGGAATTTTGGGAGTTGAAGTCCAGATATCTTCAAGTTGCCAAGGTTGGGAAACACTGGTAAGGTTTCCTGCTTGAGAAGGGAGTTGGACTAGAAGACCCCTAAAGTCCCTTCCAAGTCTGTTATTCTATTCTATTCTATTTTCTATTCTATTCTACATTTTCTATTATTTTCTATTATTTTCTTTTCTATTCACGCAACCCATAATGCAGGATCGAGCAAGAAGAATAGAATCTGATAATGAGAAAACTGCGACAAGAAACTTCTCCAAAATCAGCTTCTGTTTTGGGAAGAGTTGGTTTGGTAATATCCCCTAGGGTTTTAAAATCTGTGATTTGTATGGCCTGGCATCCAAAAATTCCAAATCAGCAGTGTGTCAGCTGACCCTACATCATCTGAAGTTTCCAGACCAAGTGCAGGATTAAGTTAATAGAGACTTAATTGTAATAATTTGATTGGTGTTGGGGGGGATGTAAGAAGAAGAATCACCAGTGAAAAGTTCCTGCTCTTTTTTATTTGAGTGTGCCATCCAAAGCAAAACAAAAACAATAAAATAAAATACAAATCCATGATTATCTTTAAAACAAGCACTTTGGATTATGTTTGGAGGCAGATTTTTGTTGTTACTTTGATCAAACAAACAGAGAGGTTTTGTGCAAGTTTTTGCACAAAACATATCCTGATAGGCCAGATTACTTATGTTTGTGGAAAGAGCTGAAGATCCATCTCTATATTAATCCTCAATGGATATGTTAGGAGGTACTAGTTAAAGCCAGAGGGAGGGAAGATAATAAAGCGGTACAAATAGTAATGTGCATAAAATATGCCTGATAAAATATGTCTGATAATCTTTTTCGTGTTCTAGAAACAATGATTCATTGTTATCCTTGAATTTTTCCTTCCACATAATTTCTGAATTTATCTATTCAAATTTCACATTTTGCTGCTACAGTAAGTCAGCAAAGAAATTGTAGGTGGGTAGGTAGGCAGCACAACCTTTACATCTGTGTTTCCTTTTATTGCTCTTTTCCCACCAAAACAAAAAAATATACAGTATATTTAAATGTTCTTTTTATATGTTTTATTCTTGTTATTTAAAAACAAAATCCGACAAAAGATTGTTCAAATGCATATAAATCTGATTTTATATATTAAAACCCTTTCTTTCTTCTATACTAATTTCCCCCCAATTTTTTGCTTTTGTTTCCTTAAGAGGCACTTTAGAAAGGTAAGTATTTTTCTGTCTCATCGCACACAAGATTGTCACAAAATCTATTAATGGGATTTGCCCTAGAGGTGAGGAAATTATCCTTTATCCTGTATTATTTCTGTAGCTCATTCTGTTCTGTAAAAATATCTGAGTTGATTCTGTATAAATTTGTATCACCCTGCTAACATTAGGAACAGAACTGAATTATTCTTCAGCTTTTATAACTCTTAAATGTTCCAGTGCAATTTTCATTTTTGAAAAAAATTGAAACACATCTAAAATATTTTAGAGATGATTTACATGTGTTCTTTTAAATAGAACAATCAAATATATTCTGGTTCTTGTTTTCAACTTTTTAAAAAAATGCCAGTAATTTAAATGATAAAATGTACCATATAATATTTACTGGATTAAATATTATAATTTTAAAATTTTGACATTTTTCCTAATCTGTAATATTTTACTGAGAAGCCAAGGCTTTATTAATCTGAGCATGCAATTATGTTAAATTTGCTTATTTGACTTATTTGCATGAAATGTGCTAATGTAATTCTACAGCTTAGGCAAAATGAAGAATTTTGCCTAAGCTATACTGATATAAATTTAATCACAGCATAAATATGACTCCTTATTAGATTTAATTTACAGGTGGATATTAAGTATGTACATATAATGAAATCCAATTCTGTTTCCTTAAATGCCCCCCTGACACATATATTTTTGGGTATTTCGCTGTCAAGAGTATTTCATAAAGTATAGGTTGACTGATTACTCTTCTAAGGAGTTTGTAATCTAAGATTCACACAAGAATAAACGGATAAAGAAAAAAACTAAAGCAAGAAAGAACCACGAACTTTGTATTTTGCTAGGAACATCTTCTGGTCTCAGTGAAATAAAATCTCCCAGTTTCCTAAGGAAATTTATTTGGCACTGTGGTCCCAATGACTGATCATAGCTATTTTCTCTCACTCTTTTGTGTTATTCCTATTCCTATTTATCTTTCTCCATCTGGCCAGCTTTCCTGCAATCCTACGCACATGCAAACACATGCACACACCAAACCATTATTCCATGAGAAGAGAAATGTCATATTGACATCAGGACTGTGTGGGAATACACATTTCGAAGTCCACAACATATTGGGCTGTCATGCAACCCACAGATAGCTTTAAAGGGAGCTGGTCCACCATCTGTAGGCAGTTCAGCTATCCACTCCTCATCTCTATAGCCATCTGTTAACTACTCAGTTTACCTGCTCTGCAAAATAAAAAGATGGATGCCCAGAAATTTCATGAAGCAGAACCTCTACTGGGCCTGGGGATATTAATACACATGCTACTCTTACCCAAAACAAAACAAAACAAAAATGGCAATCCTTTTGACTAGAGAACTTCTCAGCTTTGATTTGTCAAATTTTTAAGTATAACATATGTGCGAAGATAGCACAGTAGAAAAAAAACTCATTTTATCTTTTCCAAGGCTTAGGATTCAAAAGTATCTTATTAAAGAAAACCTTATTTCCTAAATTAAAAGATACGCACTACTGGATTCAAGCCCTAAATCACAATGCAACATTATTTCTGTAAAGCATGACTAAAGTTATTGAAATAAATGGATTTATTAATTGTCTTCAGTAGCGTCATTCAGCATTTGCTGCATTTACACTCACTTAGGTTTGAATCTGCAATTACAGCTATATCTTTTAAGTTTATGTTCTACTCATTTTCTTCCAACTATGGTTCTGGTGTGTTGGCATGACAAGGTAAAGAGCTCAAATGCAGATTTGTTAATGTGCCAGCATTAGTATCATAGTTTGGAAATCAATTGAAACTGGTCACCATGAAGATTACTGAAACATGGAGGAACATTAGATTTTTTGAAAAATGAAGTTTGATTTTATGTAACTGTTATGAACTGCCCAGATATGTGGTTCTAAGATAGATAGCCATACTATTTTTTTAAAAAAATATATTAATCGTTCTTAACATAAACAAGAAGTAGGAGTATGTCTTCAGAAAAGAATCTACATTGCTGGGATGAGAACTATAGTGCCTAGTGGCTACACTAGTACTGTGTAATTATAGTGCTCATAATCTTAGCTCATGACTTGAAAAAAAACCCAATCTATGATTAATGGTTCTGAGCTCAACTTACAAACATGTACAGTAAAATCACCAGTAACAATAGTATCTTGATGTCCAGACAGATATTAAAAGAAGCAAGTATTGTGGATTAATATGACATTTATTTATTTATTGAATTTATTTGACTGCCTATTTTCCCATGGCAACTCAAGGCAGCTTACATAATCTAAAACCACATTTAAAAAAATAAAAACTAACAAAAAGAATCAAATAAATTAATATAATGCAATATAACAAAATCAACCCCCCCTCCAGTTCCCCACCCCCACCCCAGTAACAGCAGATCACAAGAGCCATCTCGGTCTGGGTTCCCCAGGCCTGCTGGAAGAACCAAGTCTTCAATGCCTCCAGAAATTAGAATGGGGACCATTCTAATCTCTGGGGGAATGATGTTTCAGAGAGAGGGAGCCACCATGGAGAAGACCGTTCTTCGGGAATGGGATCCACAACATTCCTTGCCTCCCCACTCTGATGGGTCGGGTAGATGTGACCAGCAAGAGATGGTCCCCCAGATAACCTGGTGCCATGAAGGGCTTTAAAGGTGACAACCACCACTTGAATTGCACCCAGAAGCAAATTGACAACCAATGCAGCTCTCGCAGGACAGATGCGTACTGGGGTCTGCACAATAACTATGTGGACCACTGCATTATGCATCAACTGGAGCTTCCGGATGCCCTTCAAGATCAGCCCCACGTAGAGTGTGTTGCAATAGTCAAGATGGGAAGTGAGTAGGGCATGAGTGACTGTGTTTAGGGACTTTTAGTCTAGGAAAGGGCATAACTGGCACACAACCTGAATTGTGCAAAGTTCCTCCTGGCCACAACCGCCATCTGCTTTTCAAGCAGGAGTTGTGAGTCCAGGAAAATCACTAGATTACACTGCCACCCCACCCAAGAGCAAAGGTGGTAGTTTTTCTTGAGCCAACGAATTTCAAATGCAGAACCACTCAGTCTTGCAAGGGTTTAGTTTCAACCCGTTGCTTTGCATCCATCCCCAACAGCCTCTAGGCACTGTGAGAGGGAGGACATAGCATCACCTAACTCACCATGAGCCAAGACATACAGCTGAGTATTATTAGCATATTGGTGATACCTCAGTCCATGGTGACAGATGATCTCATCCAGTGGCATCATATAAATTGAACAGGAGCAGAGAGAGTACCAAGCTCTGTGAAACTCTGTAAAACCGAGGACTGGATCGTTCCCTACCTATCAGAAGAAGGAAGTGAACCAGGATAGCACAAGAGCTCCCATACTCATCCCCTGAAGCTACCTGATGAGAATACCATAGTTGGTGGTATTGAAATACACCAAGAAGCCAAGTAGAGCAAGGATGGATGCACTACCCCATCACGCTCCTGCTAGAGATCATCCAGAAGTGTAATCAATACCATATCTGTCCCAAATCCAGGACTGAAAGGAAAGATTGGAGACAGATTGGAAATTATTTATTTATTATTTTTTTATTTTTTTATTTTTTATTTTTTATTTATTTATTTATTTATTTATTTTTTATTTATTTATTTATTTATTTATTTATTCATTCATTATCTATCTATCTATCTATCTATCTATCTATCTATCTATCTATCTATTTATTTATTTATTTATTTATTTATTTATTTATTGGATTTGTATGTCGCCCCTCTCCGGAGACTCAGGGCGGCTAACAGCAACAATAAAGCAGTGTGCAATAGTAGTCTGATGTTAGAAATAATTAAAAGGCCATTAATATTTTTTTTAAAACCCCAAACATACATACATACATACCATGCATAGAATTGTAAAGGCCTAGGGGGAAGAGGGTCTCAATTCCCCCATGCCTGAGGGCAGAGGTGGGTTTTAAGCAGCTTATGAAAGGCAAGGAGGGTGGGGGCAATTCTAATCTTTGAGGGGAGTTGGTTCCAGAGGGCCGGGGCCGCCACAGAGAAGGCTCTTCCCCTGGGTCCCACCAAGTGACATTCTTTAGTTGACGGGACCCGGAGAAGATCCACTCTGTGGGACCTAACTGGTCGCTGGGATTCGTGCAGCAGAAGGCGGTCCCTGAGATAATCTGGTCCGGTGCCATGAAGGGCTTTATAGGTCACAACCAACACTTTGAATTGTGATCGGAAACTAATCGGCAACCAATGCAGACTGCGGAGTGTTGGTGTAACATGGGCATATTTGGGAAAGCCCATGATTGCTCTCGCAGCTGCATTCTGCACGATCTGAAGTTTCCGAACATTTTTCAAAGGTAGCCCCATGTAGAGAGCGTTACAGTAGTCGAGTTTCGAGGTGATGAGGGCATGAGTGACTGTGAGCAGTGACTCCTGGTCCAAGTAGGGTTGCAACTGGTACACAAGGCAAACCTGGGCAAATGCCCCCCTCGCCACAGTTGAAAGATGTTTCTCTAGTGTGAGCTGTGGGTCGAGGAGGATGTCCAAATTGCGAACCTTCTCTGAGGGGGCCAGTGATTCTTCCCCTAGGGTAATGGACGGACAGATGGAATTGTCCTTGGGAGGTAAGACCCACAGCCACTCTGTCTTGTCTGGGTTGAGCTTGAGTTTGTTGACACTCATCAACTCATTATGCAACTGGGTGGAGTCCAGTGATGGCTTATTACGAAGAGGGCAGACCACTGCCTCCTTAAAGTGCTAGGGCACTGCATTCTCCTGTAGGGAAGCATTAATCACCACCAGAGTCCACCTGCCTGCCACCTTCTGGAAAGCTTTTACAAGCCAGGAGTGACATGGGTCTAAAACACAGGTGCTTGACCGCATACTTCCTAGGATCCTGTCCACTTTCCCCAGAGTAACAGGATAAAGCTGTTCCCAGATAACAGGGTGAGAACCTGTCTCAGGGGCTTCCACTGGACCACCAACCACACCGGCATCTAACTGGTAATGAAGTCAAGCAATTTTGTCTTCCAGAAAATCTGCAAATTTCTCAGAGTGCCCCTTCAGGTGGACCTAGGAAGAGGTGGCTCACCTTAAAGAGGATCGCTGGATAATTATCTGAAGACACAATTAGTGTGGAAAAATATTTACACTTCATCACATGAATTGCCACAAGGTAGGCCTTAATAACAGCTCTTACTGGTTAAATATACTATATTTTAAACTGGATTCATATATAGAATGAAGATCAGAAAGTTAATAAAATCATTAAAATCTGCTGAGCAGCTGAGCAATTGCTAAGCTATATTAAAAAATTAAATACTTCTTTGAACACTTGTTAGACAACGGAAGGCAAATTCAAACAATCCTGAAATATTTTATTTAAAACTTTTCATTCTTTAAACCGAAAAACTGTTTTCACTCACAGCGGTAAGAAGCTCCCTCTGTACATCCAGACAGCTATATTTTCTCTTTCTGAAATGCCTGGGGAGCAATATGTCAATTTTCATTAGAGTGGATATTTAAGGAAAGGGCCAGTCCCACCTCTAACTTGGGCACATTTAGAGCATCTGGTAATGCGTCTGTTTTTCTCTCCTGCCCTAATCCAAGATGCATTTTCCCCATTTTGGAGTATAGTAGGAATTTACTTTTATTTTTCCCCCTTGGGGAAAATTGACAATGTAAAAGCTTAACAGTTTCATTGTCTTTATAATCTGAAGTGATTTGCCCATCCACAAATATCCAAATGTCCTCCTGATTTCAGCTTTATTAAAGACTCAGTCTTGTAGAAGAACTGGTACACATAGTTCCTGGCATTGTTGACTCTACTATGAAGTAGGATGAGCAGCCTTTTTATTTATTTATTTACTTATTGATGGTCAATTCACAGTTGCAACTCTGTACAGCACACATAGGATTAAACTCTAACTCCAACGCCAAACAGCTACATCTACAACAAAAGTGAATAATGAAATGGTGCCCAAGGACAAATCCAGTACCATAACAAAACTGACTCATATTTTCAAGCAAAGCAAACAACAAGATCTGCCAATGGCTGAGAACAGGGAAGTTGAAGAAAGAGAAAGACTAATTCTGGCTGCACAAGACCAAGCCATAAGAACAAATGATATGAAGAGTTGCAAAGAAGCTGCTTTTGCAAAGAAGTTGGAGAAACAATGGACCACCTATCATGTTTCCCCAAAAATAAGACACTGACTTATATTTTTTGAACACTGAAATAAGTGCTTTGCCTTATTGCCATGCACTCAAAATCCCAACAAAGCTTATTATCAGGGGATGTTTTATTTTGGGGAAAACAGGGTAGTTAGCCATTGCAAGAAAATCACAAAAAACAGCAAGATAAGATAGCAACAATGGTGTACTGAAAGATTTCCAAGAAATTCCACTTATCTGCAAGCAAGAATTGATGAGGCCAAAAATAGACAAAGTAATAGAAAATGAAGAAGTTACAATGGTCTGGAATTCAAAGAGACAAGCAGTTGCCACACAGCACTGCGTACTTAATAGTTCTCAATAAGAAATAATAATAAAGAAGACTAGATAGTGAACCAGTACCCAGACAAAGTAGAAATGAAAAAAAATTGGAGAAAAGAAAACACCAAACACAAAGATCTGTAAATAGATGTATAACAATTGTAGCAAAAGAGAACAAAAATAGTACAATTACTAAGAACTGCCCTGGGTGCAATTCTAAAATATCTGAAACACTACTTGAATATCATCAACATTGACAAAATCACCATCAGTCAATTGCAAAAGGCAGCTTCACTTGCAAAGATATCTTTAATATTATTAAACAACAGTATCTCATGTCCCAGGTCCTTGGGTAGGATTCAGTAAGTGGACAAAAATACCCATATACCAGTCTAAACCTCTGGCTAATCGTACAACCAACCATAATATTTTCTTAGATGTATATGCTATACCACTCCCATGGATTCTGGGAAGTTTACAAATGTTAAAAGCATTTAAAACAAAGAAAAATACCAAAACAAGACAATAAAAGACAAAAGAACAAAGTTTGAAAAGAAAACAAAACCCAGATGGGAACAAAAAAAAAGGGAGAAATGGGAATATTTATGTGCATCAAAACTTAGTCCTCTAAAACAGTGATTTTCGACCTTTTTTGAGCCGCTGCACATTTTTTACATTTACAAAATCCTGGGGCACACCACCAACCAAAATGACACAAATCTAATAAATAAATAAATAAATAAATAAATAAATAAATAAATAAATAAATAAATAAATAAATAAATAAATAAATAAATAAATAAATAAATACATACATACATACATACATACATACATACATACATACATACATAACCCCCTCATATATACAATCCCATGTAACATCCTCTTATAAATACAGTCAATCATCAATCATCCCTCCTCAAATTTATACCGCTCTCTCATTTCTGGGTACTTCTCCTGTCTTTCCCCCTTTTCTCTCTCATGTTTCTCATTTCTCTCTCTTCCTCCCTTTTCCCCTCATTCCTTCTCCCTCTCACTTCTCCTCTTTTTCCATCCCTCTCTCTCTCCCCCCTTTATGCGTGTGTGTGTATACACACTCGAACCATTTCCAAAACCAGTTGAGGGCTGGGTTTTTTTCCTCTTTTATTCTTTTCAAAAACAGGTGTGGGCTGGGGGGTTTTTCTTATTATTTGGGTGCTTTTTACCATATGCTTCAAGAAGCACCTCTCTCTCTCTTTTGCTCTCTCTCGTTCTCTCTCTTATTTTCTTTCTCTCTCATACTTTCTCTCTCTTGTTCTCTGGCGGGATTAGTCATCTGTTGTCCTCCTGATGCTGCTGACGTGGTGCCAGGGACAAAACGCCCACCCACTCCTGAGGGAAAAGACGGACTGTTTGGGATGGGAATTAGCATCTCCCCCGCCGCGTTAAGTAGGCAAGGCAAGGCAGAAACTCGCCGGACCCGGAGCCCAAAAAAAGCGCCTCAGAAAGGCAGAAGCGAAGTGCCCCCACCGCCTGCTTGCTTTCCAATGCTGCGCCCGTTGCACCGGGCTCTTTGCCTGAATCCGCCTCCTTTCTGAGGCTCGAGCGAACCTCCTTCGCCGGCAGCTGGGGGGTCGGCTTCGCCCACTGCCCAGCCGAAAGTGTGTGTGTGAGGGGGGAGAGCTTGCTTCTGCAACCGCATGGCCAGAGAAAAGCGGGATAGCAAAGCGGCGGCATTCTTCTGCTTGGCCTGGGTGCTCTGCTTGGTTTTCCCGGGCTTCCCGAGTCTTCGGAGAGGGGCGGCATACAAATCTAATAAATAAATAAATAAATAAATAAATAAATAAATAAATAAATAAATAAATAAATAAATAAATAAATAAATAAATAAATAAATAAATAAATAAATAAATAAATAAATAAATAAATAAATAAATAAATAAATAAATAAATAAATAAATAAATAAATAAATAAATAAATAAATAAATAAATAAATAAATAAATAAATAAATAAATAAATAAATAAATAAATAAATAAATAAATAAATAAATAAATAAATAAATAAATAAATAAATGTAGGTGGCCGAGAAGACCGAGCGGGACTGTGAGAGGGGTGGGCGTTCCCACAGCGCTTGGAGCGGCTAGCGGACGGATCGCCAGCGCCGCTGCAGCCACAGCTATGGGAGGAGCCACGCCCCAAGAAAGCCGGAGAGAAGGACGGATCGGGCGGGGACAGCCACAAGTGGAAGCCTCAGCCCTGGAGCTCCCACTTGCAGAAGCCGCCCCTCCCCCGGCTATTGCCCGCCGCTATTAGCGAGGAGAAGCCATGCGTGCGAGGGGGCCGACTTTCAAAACAAACTTTGCTGGCCTCCGCCTCGCGGCACACCTGACCATGTCTCGCAGCACACCAGTGTGCCGCGGCACACCGGTTGGGAAACACTGCTCTAAAATACCCTTGGTACTGGTGGGACATTTAAAACTCACGAAAAACCCCTTCCTCAGGTAGGCACTACTAAAGAGAAGGCAATCTTGATATTCTGATACATCAGGTGATATTATTTAATTGGAATATGTTAATCCTGCCAGGACAATTCAATTCAATTCAATTTATTAGATTTGTATGCCGCCCCTCTCCAAAGACTCGGGGTGGCTCACAACATTAATAAAAACAGTATAACAATGGAACAAATCTAATAATAAAATATATAAAAACCCTCAACAATTAAAAACCATACAGCACATAAACATCAAACATGAAATATAATAAGCCTGGGGGAGATGTCTTAGTTCCCCCATGCCTGGCGATATAGGTGGGTCTTAAGTAACTTGCAAAAGACAAGGAGGGTGGGGGCCGTTCTAAGCTCCGGGGGAAGTTGATTCCAGAGGGCTGGGGCCACCACAGAGAAGGCTCTTCCCCTGGGGCCCGCCTCATTGGACGCTGCGATTCGTGCGGTAGAAGACGGTTCCGGAGGTATTCTGGTCTAATGCCAAGTAGGGCTTTAAAGGTCATTACCAACACTTTGAATTGTGACCGGAAACTGATCGGCAGCTAGAGCAGGTCACGGAGTGTTGTAGAAATGTGGGCGAATCTAGGAAGGTGGATCAAAGGTGGGTTTCCTCCTGGTTCAGACCAGTTTGCCTGAACTGGTAGCAACCTGCTGGTGATGTCACAATGACGTCACAGAACTGGTTTAGTCAGTGCCATTCTGTGGGCTCTGCCATCTTTAAAAATATTTTTCTTCTTCTTCTGAGCATATGCAGAAGCTGAGTTTCCGGCACTGTGTATGCAATCACCATCTTATGTTTGGCTTAATTTTTTTCCTGATTTTTCAGCACTGCACATGCACATGCGAGGTGCACCCACACAGCATAGGAAGAAGCAAACCAGCAGCAAGGTAAGTTACAACCCATGAAACATTATCACTAATTACATATGCACCAGCAAATGAATTCTGGAATGGCAACAAAGCATAGTAAAATTGAGATGGAAAAAATGTCTGCAACTTTCTTAAATTATGGTACCAAAGCAGCTACTTTAAGGGCAACTGCTAATCCAGATAAATACTAGACTGCAGCAAAAAGGCCAAACTTTATGCTAACTTTTTGCCATCCAGTGCTGATGAGCATTTTTGCAGCCCAGATATAGGTTTAAATTATTATTATTATTATTATTTTTATTATTATTATTATTATTATTATTATTATTATTATTATTATTATCATTTATTAAATTTGTATGCCGCCCCTCTCCGTAGACTCGGGGCGGCTCACAACAATAGTGGCAAAACAACATAATACAAATCTAATAATTTAAACTAAAAACCCATAATTTAAAAACATGCACACAACACACCATACATAAACAATATAGGCCTGGGGAAGTTATTTCAGTTTCCCCATGCTTGACGGCAGAGGTGGGTTTTAAGGAGTTTACGAAAGGCACAGAGGGTGGGGGCAATTCTAATCTCAGGGGGGAGCTGGTTCCAGAGGGTCGGGGCCGCCACAGAGAAGGCTCTATGCTTTTTCTTCTATGCTTTTTCTTCTAATTGTTGTTTACTTCACAGAAAACAAAAATAAAAATCAGTGCAGGATAGGAAAATATTCTTTTCTGCCTCCTTCACTGTTGGTTTTTTTCCCTAAGAAATTTTAAAAAAAGTAATATGTTTAAATTTAAAATATGAATTGCCTCTGTGACATAATGTTTTAAATCCGTACCGGTAGTCTGACTCAGTTCTTATATAAACTAAATTTTCCTTACTTTTATTTATTTATCAAATGTATAGATAGATAGATAGATAGATAGATAGATAGATAGATAGATAGATAGATAGATAGATAGAAAGATAGATATAGATATAGATATAGATATAGATATAGATATAGATATAGATATAGATATAGATATAGATATAGATATAGATATAGATAGATATAGATATAGATATAGATATAGATATAGATATAGATATAGATATAGATATAGATATAGATATAGATATATCTGTTGGACCTGAAGTCAGATTTATAATTTTCTGTTGAATGGATAATAAGAATTCTCGTCATTTTATCATGGGGACTACTGGAGATTTCATATCTGAGTTACCAAAAAAGAAGATATTAGTAATTGGCAGTAAAGTGCTCAGTCTTTGCTCTCTCTTGTGATTACCTTGTCAAATTAAGATTTAACAATACATATCTTCTCAGTCTGCACTTGAAGTGATTATGGAGGACCTGACACTCCCTTGGCAGGCAGCATCCTTCAGATTAGAAACTGATGGGCTTTTCTTTCTATTTATTTCAATGGGATATAATACTTACTGCCCATACAGATTAAAAGCAATTTGAGAGCAGAACAGTTTTTACTTATGTTTAGTCAGAAACTACTTAACAAAACCAATAATAAAAATACCACAAAAATAAAAGAAGAAAATAATGCATAATAGAGAAATTAGCCAGCTTGGCTAACATATTCTAATTCATAAATTCCAATTTGCATTGTAGTATAATCTTATATTTATTTATTTATTTTGTCCAATACACAATGAGGGTTTTAGTGGGTATATATATATTCCTGACTCACCAGGAAGTTTCTACACAGCAGGCAATTGCTGAGCCATCAAACCACACCCAGTCACCAGTATTTAATGAAGGAAGGCAGCTCAGGTCTCCCTGTGTTCGCCCTAGAACAAGGACAGAAACACCAGCCTGAAGATGACGAGTGGGACCTCATCGAAATGTCGCCAGTCTTGATATATTCGGGTTTCTTCCCGTGTAGGATTTGGAAATTTCTGGCGACGTTTCGACGAGGCCTCAAACGTATCCCAGCCATAGAAACCAGACTCAGAACACACATTGTAAAACAATCAAGTAGCCTGCAAGTTCCAACTACTCAGGATATCACACCTAATCTACAACCATTAACTAATCAACATACCTCAGCTACATCAACGACCCCAATTGTTACCCCACTGACTCACCAGGAAGTTTCTACACAGCAGGCAATTGCTGAGCCATCAAACCACACCCAGCCACCAGTATTTATAGAAGGAATGCAACTCAGGTCTCGCAGTGTTCGCCTGAGAACAAGGACAGAAACACCAGCCTGAAGATGACGAGTGAGACCTCGTCGAAACGTCGCCAGAAATTTCCAAATCCTACACGGGAAGAAACCCGAATATACCAAGACCGTCATACCTGTACCCATGAAAATCTACGAAAACACACACACACACACACACACACACACACACATATATATATATATATATCACATGGGTTTTTTTTTCTGAATTTGAAAATTATATATATATTATATATGATGGTCTTGGTATATTCGGGTTTCTTCCCGTGTAGGATTTGGAAATTTCTGGCGATGTTTCGATGAGGTCCCACTCATCATCTTCAGGCTGGTGTTTCTGTCCTTGTTCTAAGGTGAACACTGCGAGACCTAAGCTGCCTTCCTTCTATAAATACTGGTGGCTGGGTGTGGTTTGATGGCTCAGCAATTGCCTGCTGTGTAGAAACTTCCTGGTGAGTCAGTGGGGTAACATCTGGGGTCGTTGATGTAGCTGAAGTATGCTGATTAGTTAATGGTTGTTGATTAGGCGTGATATCCTGAGTAGTTGGAGCTTGCAGGCTACTTGATTGTTTTGCAATATGTGTTCTGAGTCTACTTTCTGTTTTTATGGCTGGGTTACGTTTGAGGGCTTGTTTCCAGATGTCTGGTAGGCGGGAGGTATCATCCCGCTTGTTCATATTTTGGGGATGTTTTTCTATCTCGATGGCTTCCATTATTATTTTTTTGCTGTAGTGTTTTGTTTTGGAAATTAATTTAGTACTGTCAAAATCAATTTCATGTCCTGTAGTTTTGAAGTGTTGGAAAAGGGAGGAGGTTTTTTCTTTTTTCTTTAATGCATTCTTATGTTCCGCAACACGTGCATTTACTCTCCTGTTAGTTTGTCCAATATATGTGGCTGGGCAGATTTTACACGGTATTTGATAAGCTCCCTGGTTTTCTAGCTGGATATTGTCTTTCGGGTTTCTTAGGATGTTGGCTATTTTCTTATCTGTACCAAAGGCTGTCCTGATGTTGTGTTTGCGGAGAATTTTACTGATTTTATCAGTGGTGCCTTTGATGTAAGGGAGGAGGGCGATGCCATTGTCCTGTTCTGTGTCTTGGTTCTTGGGGAGTGTCTCTTTTTGGATTAAGTTGTTGATTGCCTCTCTTTGGAATCCATTGGAAATTAATACATTTGTGAGACTGTGTAATTCAGGTTCCAGGTGGTCTTTGTCGTCTAGGCGTTTGGTTCTGGAAATCAGGGTCTTGGCTACGGAATTGATCTGTGCAGGGTGGTGGTGGGATTTTGCGTTTAAGTAACGGTTGGTGTGTGTCTTCTTTTGGTAGACGGTATGTCCTAGGGAGCCATTGGGTTTTTTGTAGATTAGGACATCCAGGAAGGGAAGTTTGTTGTTGGTTTCTATTTCCATGGTGAATTGTATTTTGGGATGTAGGCTGTTGAGATGTGTGAGAAAGCTGTCCAGTTTTTCTTTCCCATGTGGCCAAATTACGAAGGTATCATCTATATATCTAAGCCAGAGTTTGTGTTTGTGTTCAGATTTGTCCAAGGCGTTGGTTTCAAAATATTCCATGTATAAGTTTGCGATGATGGGTGACAGGGGTGATCCCATGGGGGCTCCTTCTATCTGTTTGTATCTTTGTCCATTGTGGATGAAGTATGTATTCATCAGGCAGTGGTTGGTCAGATCTAAGATGTGCTTCGGGGGGTTGTATTTGTTTTGGATGGCTGTCAGGGCTTCTTTGATAGGCACTTGGGTGAAGAGGGATATGACATCGATGCTTACGAGAAGGTCACTGGGTTGTAGGTTTTGTTCCTTTATGATTTCTATGAAGTGGACCTCATCGAAACGTCACCAGAAATTTCCAAATCCTACACGGGAAGAAACCCGAATATACCAAGACCATCATACCTGTACCCGTGAAAATCTACGAAAACGTATATATATGTAGATTGTTCTGAGTTCGGGTTTTGCCCCATGTAATATTTTGAAATTAGCCATACCGGCAGGAGACCACCACTAATGTAGGGTTGGTGAATGTGACCACAGCCCAAAGCTTGTGAAAATGACTTGCCCATTATGGTCCTTGACTCACTGAAATATGTTAAATGTGAACCTTGATACCTTACAAGTTATATATTCCTGTTATAGGAAGTATCTTCCTGATTTAGGAAGTATCTTATCTAAAAAGATAAATTAAATTAAAAATACCTTTGCTTCTTGTTTGCTATCTTTGCTTCTTGGCAGGAGGAAGGATGAAAACACCTGTTGGAAATTACATAAATCAGGCATGCTAAATTAACACACTTCAATTTGCATAATCACCACATCAATTTGCATGTTATATAAAATGCATTGCTTAGTTTTGAAATGTGAAAAGGGTATATGCATCAACCTTTTGATTTAACATTGTATGTGTTGATGTAAAAGCCTGGACTTCGTTGTTACTGTATTTTTAAAAAATCCTTTTTTTAATTTAAGAATAAAAGCAACAAAGAAAGAAGATAGGGGGAAAATTGGGAAAGAAATAGAAAAAGCTTTTGATTTCTTTTATGACAACATTATGATTACAAAAAAGTAGTTTGTTTGTTTCTATATTGTGCAGGGCTCCCCCCCCCCCAATCAAACCACAGATTGTAAGTGTATTTTTCCTGTTTTATGGCAAAGGTCTATAAGGGATTTCCAGTCATCTATAAATATAGATTTGGGGTGGGGGCTTTCTCTGTACAAAGATGTGAACTGAGCTAACTCAACTTGATCAAGGAAAATCTATAGATGCAATTTATATTGACTTCTGCAAAGTCTTTGATTCAGTGGTCCATGACAAACTACTTCTAAAACACAAAGCCTATGGCATCACAGGATCCCTACACAGATGGATTACAGCATTCCTGTCAAACAGACAAGTGGTTAAAATAGGAAGTACTATATCTACCCTTGTCCCTGTGAAAAGCGGTGTCCCCAAGGTAGCGTACTGGGACCAACACTCTTCATCCTCTACATCAATGACCTTTGCGATCACATCTCTGGCAACTGTGTTTTCTTTGCCAACTACGTAAAACTCTTCAATAGAATAGAATAGAATAGAATAGAATAGAATTTTATTGGCCAAGTGTGATTGGACACACAAGGAATTTGTCTTGGTGCATATGCTCTCAGCGTACATAAAATAAAATATACATTTGTCAAGAATCATGTGGTACGACACATAATGATTGTCATAGGGGTCAAATAAGCAATGAAGAAGCAATATTAATAAAAATCTTAGGATATAAGCAACAAGTTACAGTCATACAGTCAACATGGGAGGAAATGGGTGATAGGAATGATGAGAAAAACTAGTAGAATAGAAGTGCAGATTTAGTAGAAAGTCTGACAGTGTTGAGGGAATTATTTGTTTAGTAGAGTGATGGCGTTCGGAAAAAAACTGTTCTTGTGTCTAGTTGTCTTGGTGTGCAGTGCTCTGTAGCGACTTTTTGAGGGTAGGAGTTGAAACAGTTTGTGTCCAGGATGTGAGGGATCAGTAAATATTTTACCCGCCCTCTTTTTGACTCATGCAGTATACAGGTCCTCAATGGAAGGCAGGTTGGCAGCAATTGCTTTTTCTGCAGTTCTGATTGTCCTCTGAAGTCTGTGTCGGTCCTGTTGGGTTGCAGCACCAAACCAGACAGTTATAAAGGTGCAGATGACAGACTCAATGATTCCTCTGTAGAACTGTATCAGCAGCTCCTTGGGCAATTTGAGCTTCCTGAGCTGGCGCAGAAAGAACATTCTTTGTTGTGCTTTTTTGATGATTTTGATGTTAGGTGACCATTTTAGGTCTTGAGATATGATAGAACCTAGAAATTTGAAGGTCTCTACTGTTGATACTGTGTTGTGTTGTCTAGTATTGTGAGAGGTGGAAGGGTGGAAGGGTTTCTCTTAAAGTCTACCACCATTTCTACGGTTTTGAGTGTGTTCATTTCTAGATTGTTCTGGTCACACCACAAGGATAGTTGTTCAACTAAAACTCTTCAACACAACCGATAACACAGCTATTCTCCAAAAAGACCTAAACTCTGTCTCTGATTGGTGAAACACCTGGCAGCTCCAAATCTCAACCAGCAAATACTGTATCTATATAACTCTGTAAATTCATGTCTGGCTAAGAACTTTCCAAAGAAAGGCATCAGGAAGGGCAAATTGAATTATTTGTAACAGGAAATGGCATTAGTAAAAGTACTGTTGGAAGAAATGTCCATCTGGGTTCAGTTCCAAATGGGGAGAAAGACTCTGGAAACATGGTGGCTGTCTGGAAAGAAGGTTATTGATGAACTGGATCACATGACCTGAGTTTCTGAGCAGAAAAAGGGGAGAGATGCTGAGAGTGCTTTGGTTTATGCCCTCTGTTGAGCTCCACCCTTCAGCTTCCTGTTCCTGCATTCTGATTGGTTCTTAGCTAACTCTTTAGGCTGTCTCCCAGGCTTGTTTGAGCCTTGCTGAGTGATGTAGTCTACCCAGGTGCCATGTGGTGAGTTTCTGTTTATTTATTCGACTTCTATACCGCCCAGTTTGGGAGGACTCAGGGCACCCAATCCTGAAGGACTTTGTTGCTTGATGGGCCATCAACATCTTGTTGTGAACCGCCCAAAGTCTTCGGAGAGGGGCACCATACAACTCTAAATAATAAAAATAAATAAATAATAAATATTATGTCTTTTGTGTTGAAGGTGAGCTGGCTCAGGCCTTAATGCAGTGATGGGCTGCTGCCTCCATGGTGGTGGACGCAATGGGGGTAGTAAGATTATTTATTTATTTATTCATTCATTCATTCGTTTATTTATTTATTTATTTATTTGATTTCTATTCCTTCCTTCTCAAAAGCGACCACTGAGAACAATGAAGAAAACCTGGAACTTCATTTATGTAGGAATAACTTTTATTCAGAACTTTGAATAAGTATTTTAGCATGGTATTAAAATGGATTTTCTATCCAAGGGATCATTAAGAATCAACATATTCTCCTCCTTCTTCTCATTAAAATGAATACTGGCTGTTTTTTGTCCACTGAAAAGCATCCCCTCCCCTCCCCAATATAGAATTTATGTAAGATGTAGCTACAGTAACCCTGAGAGACAGCTGTCCGGTTTAAATAAATGCCAAGGCAGCTCACTACTTTCTAAGGCATTCGATTCCACTGATGAACACAGCCTTATCATTAAAAAGTATTTCTCATTGCTTAGCTAAAGTCTGCTTCTCTTCAATATCTATGGACTTGTACTTGTCTTGCCTTGTGGAACAGTCGAAAACATGTCAACTTCATCTTTTATATGACAGCATTTCTATCGTTTGGAGACAGCTATCATAGCTCTTCTTAATCTTCTCTTCTGAAAGATAGTAATAAATGCACCCTGGGTTTTCTTGTTGCTTGCTTGTTTGTTTGTTTTCCTGAATCAGGCATAATATGTCCAAGAAATCTAGGCAGTTGCTGTCAAAGTCATATTTTACAGGAATATCCGTCATAATTGAAACTGTATAAAAGACAAGAAAACACAGTACAATGGATCAGGTTTACAAATTCCTTTTGAACAACTAGATGTTGGTGAAACGGAAATAACTAGCCTAAAACTTTGCCTTGTATTATGCTTTAGGCTAAATTTATTGTAAAAATTTATTGTAAAAATTTAAACTACACCCATCCACATTGCTTCTCATTAACCTAAGTGAGACTAACATGCTGCAATCCCATTTTATTTGTGAGTAAACTCTTTGATTCAATAATATGTCCTAGAAATACTTTGTAGGATAATTTTAGGCTGTGTACAATATGAAAGACAAGAATTTCCTATGTAACTAGTTATATAACTAATATAACTAAGTTAAATTTAGTTATATTTGGTTTTGTTGAAGTCTTCATATGCAAGTCTTTTTTGGGTGGTGGGGATGAGTATTTCAGTTACTCGTGCTTTGTGTCATTTTGTACTTCTGCCTGACTAAATTGATTCTGCCATCTTATTCAAGGCTGAAAACTAAAATTATCTATGGAGTACAAAGCTCATGTAGCCTTGTAAGAAAGGATGGTGTAGGAACAGATTGAACGACTCTGACTTAAATTCTTCTTTCTCATGGCCAGAGTATGGCATCATTTCTGGCCTTACTGTATTATCCATTTCGCATTCACAATGTTTAAAAGATGGAAAGAGTTTTTATTTGCCTCTCTAGAGGATATTCAGGCACAGCTGGAAGTGCCCAGAAGGGCGAAACAGAAAGACAACCAAGATAGTTATCATGTCCAAAATAGAAAGCAATTTACATGGACAATTAAGATGGAATCACCAGAGACTTGGGAGGAGGAAAAGTTGGATAATAAAGCCAGAACTTTCTAAAGTGTGTGAGAGAGAGAGACAGAGAGAGAGAGAGAGAAAGAGAGAGAGAGAGAGAGAGCACATATGCATTTTCATCTGGGGCAAGAGAAAAAAGTTGATCTTGTATCCTGCAATACATTCAAGATAAATCAATCTTATAAATGACTTCACAGGAGCATTCTTTGATTATTGTAACTGTCATATCAGTGCTATGGTAAAAGTCAAGAGAAGGAGAGAAAGAATCAAATGAGCAGAGGTTAGATACAACTTGTTCTCTAGATATATTGGTTTGCACCTCCCAGAAATACATGGCTGGCCGATTAAACGGCTGGGCAAAATTGTGTCGGGCACGGAAACAGGGCCCAGTGCTTGGTGCCCTTCTACATTGGCGATCTCGTGAGACATCATGAGATCACCATTGATGGCTGTGCACTTCCACATGCAGCATTTCGCCACCGGGGGCATGCCAGGCGACCCCATATATAGGGCTGCGGCTGAGGCAATCCTCCTTTTGCCCTTGGCCAATGAAGAAGCGGACACCCACCCACCCTCCCTTTCTTACAGTGTGCCCCGACGGGATCGTCCTCAGAGACATCCACATGCTGCAGGCCTGTTTTGCCCCCCGGTGGAATCTGCTGATGAAGGCTCCTCTAACCAAGAAGACATGAGTGACAGGGAGGAGGAGAGTGTGGCAGACAGCTCAGAAGGAGATCAATTATCTAGCTCCTCCTTGGATTCAGAACAAGAGTTAATGATACAGCCACACATGCAGAGAGAGATGCATAGGCAACAACAACTGAGAGATTATTATCAAAGAAAATGAGGCCACCTGTGGTTGGGTGGGGCTGTGGTAATTAGTGAGGCTGCAATAAATAGCAGCCTGTGGGTTTGGCCATTGTGGAGGATTATCTGATCGTTGTGTTTCAGGACTGCTTTACTGACTTTGACTTTTTGTGTGCTGATTTTTACCCACTTTGAAACTAAATCAGAGCAAAGTGTGTTTCACTTTGTGAAAGAAGGACTGTGAATTGCCTCACAGCTGCAAACTAAGTATCACAGAACTGATAAGGGACTTGTACAAATTACCAGTTTGTTTGGAGACGAGTGCTCTTTGCTATACCAAAAGAGGGCTTAGTTTAAGTGAATTTTCATTATAAAGAACATTGTTTTGAATTTTCAAACGTGTGTGTGTTTGAAATTTGTACCTGTGAATCTTGGGGAGGATTCTACCAGAGAGCCTGACAGAACAGTGCATCTTTACTACTTTTGCTCAGCTTCAACGAAAAGCACATCAATAGCATTATTGGTATAAATACAATTCACTTTTTGTATTGTGCCATTTATTATCATGAGGCTTGTGCAGGACATATTTTCAGTGGCACACACTTCACATTAGCCCCTAAGTGATGTCACTTTTTCTGGTCTGAAGTCTTAAGTATCATTTTCTCATTGTCTTTCTGGTGATATGGATGCCCAAGAGGGGATGGTTCACTCTTTGTGTAGCTTAGTTGTCCTATTTTATCATTATTTGACACAGCATTTAAGTTACATATTCCCTTGCTCTAATCCTCTCCAAACTAATGGAGAAAGTGAATTAAACTGCATTAACCTTTAAAGCTGCTATTATGGGGCTGCTACTTTAGAACTGAACAACCAGAGCACATTTTTATCCTTACTCATTGTTATCCTGACATCATAACTCTATATGTCAGTGATATTAAAGAGCAAAGGATGGAAGATTAAACTCATTTGTTCTTTGTTTTTCCACCCTCATCCTTTGTCCATTCCATCCAGCTTTGGACTTATTTAATTTATTTAATTTTATGCATTCATTCATTCATTCATTCATTCATTCATCCATTCAAACATATACAACAGGTATAAATATAAGCATGGACATGAACACAGGAAATGAATATGAATAAACGAGGACAGTAGGCCAGGGACAGTAGGCCCACTGGTGCGCTTATGCATACTTCCTTACAGACATCTTCAGAATGGGATGAGGTCCACAGTAGATAGTTTAAAGTTAAAGCTATTGGGGGGGGGGGTGAGGACGTAACAATGGAGTCAGGTAGAATATTCCAGGCATTGATCACTCTGTTGCTGAAGTCATATTTTCTGCAATCGAGTTAGGAACGGTTTACCTTGAGTTTGGATATATTGTTTACCCATGTATTATTGCAGCTGAAGCTGAAGTAGTCATTTACAGGTTGGGCATTGTAGCAGACAATATTGTGTACTTTGTTTAGGTCAGAATAAGGTAGCATAGCTCTAGGTTTTTCAAGCCCAAAATTTAAAGTCTGGTGGCATAAGGCATTTTATTGTGAGCAGAGGGTTGGAATATTCTTCTCATGAAATACGTCTGGACTCGCTCAATTGTATTAATGTCCGATATACAGTGTGGATTCTGGGCCGATGAGAATTAGATGTATTCTAGAATTGATCTGGCAAAGGTTTTGTATGCTCTGGTTAGCAGTGCAATTTTACCGGAGAAGAAGCTTCGCAAAATAAGGTTAACAACTATTAATGCCTTTTTGGCAATGCTGTTACAATGAGCTCTGGTGCTTAAATCATTTGAGATGAACACTCCTAGGTCCTTGACAGAGTGAGGGTCATCTATAAGATCGTATCCACTCGGCTTGTATTTGGTGTTATGACTTTTGTTTCCAATGTGTAGTACAGAGCATTTGTTGGTTGAAATTAAGAGTTGTCATGTGTTTGGCCGTTCTGACACATAGTCAAGGTCATTTTGTAGGACTGCAGTATTGTTGGTGGTGTTGAATAGTTTTACGTCATAATGACTTTATCAACTACTTTTATTTTCTTTAAAAGTTAATGAAGATGGTATTTAAACACATACAATATCTATCTTTTTCCTATGTGCACTTTGCTTTCAACCTTAGCTCTCTCTCTTTCTTTCTTTCTCTCTCTCCCTCTCTCTGTGTATGTGTGTATGTGTGTGTGTAGAGACACACACACAGACACACACACCCTACCTTTCAAAATAAACAATTTTTAATCCATCATCCATGAAATGTTGTGGATCACTAATGCTGTGATCAGTAAAAAGTTTACTTAGCTTAATTAGTATAGCTACAATATACTGTATGTCTTATAATTATGTCTTGAGATCACATCACGACCAATACAAAACAGCATGCAGCATAACATAGATTTCTCAAATTAAACTATGAGGTAAGTGCTACCAAAAGGCTAGGGATCAATTTCTGTGATAAATTTTGGACCCATAAAAGTATATGTTTCAGTTATGTTGTCATTAGAGGTACAACAGTTTTTAATAATGTATATAGTACAAATCTGGATAAAGCAACTGAAGTATATTTGAATAAAATACCGCCTTGTGGAGAAACCATTAGCCAGAGAGACGTGCCTTTGAATGGAATACAACCATTTCCTCCATTCACATAGTTTGAAACGAAGAGACAGAGATTAATACCCCACACTGCTATTTCTTTGAAGAGATGTTCAAATAATATATATGGTTAAGTTTGAATTTAATACAGGTTTCAACCTGAACTATATTTTTTTAAAACTCCAAACTTACATAATCGGAAATAACTTCATTCAGTGCTAATGGAAGAACCAAAAGTTTTAGAAATGTGTAAAAATGACGTGATGTTTAAAGACAAAAAACAATAAAAATAAATTAAAAACACAAAAAGAAATGAGCTCATTTTTCATCACTTACAACCATTTTTGAACCCAGATGAAATTGCATGTACACTGCATAGTGTATAGATATTATTGCTATTGTACGATGATTGAAAAGTTTGCTTATAATTAAACACCTGTATGCTTATCATTATGTCCCAGCATCCCAATTACATGAAAGCAACTTGAACACTTATAACCATGTAAAAATATGAAAGTTATTAACAATGCCCCCTAACCTATTCTAGTATACGAAGACATGCGCGCGAACACACACAGACACACATCAAATGTGTACCATACATTGCAAACCATACCTCACAAGACTATAGATTGTCAATGCTTATCAGTTTAGCTGTTTGATTTCAGGAAATTTCTGGGCAATGTTCTTTTTCCCCACGGACACACAGCTAACATTGCTACTAAATATATATGTGTATTTTACACATGTGTATTTAGCATGACAATTATATCATATTTTGGTGCGCTCTGTTGTTAGGAATGTAATAACTGCTTGTATTTGAAGTAAGAATTTTTTACTTCAGTAGATTACATACATACTATATATCTATTACAGTGATCTCTCGATTATCGCGGGGGTTACGTTCCAAGACCTCCCGCGCTAATCGATTTCCGCGTTATAGTGGTGCGGAAGTAAAAAGCACCATCTGCGCATGCGCGCCATTTTTTTCATGGCCGCACATGCGCAGAAGGTGGAGCAACGCAAGTTCGGAGGCTGGCAATGCAATGGTGATTTTTCCGGGCTCCTTGCCGCTACCCCCCGCCCGCCCGATTCGCCCCGCTCACCGGCTTTCTTGGGGCAGCGCTGGCGGCAATGGCAACCTTCCCTCCTTCCCTCCCTCCCTCCTTCCTTCCTCTCACCGGCTTTCTTGGGGCAGCGCTGGCGGCAATGGCAACCTTCCCTCCTTCCCTCCCTCCCTCCTTCCTTCCTCTCACCGGCTTTCTTGGGGCAGCGCTGGCGGCAATGGCAACCTTCCCTCCTTCCCTCCCTCCCTCCTTCCTTCCTCTCACCGGCTTTCTTGGGGCAGCGCTGGCGGCAATGGCAACCTTCCCTCCTTCCTTCCCTCCCTCCCTCCCTCCTTCCTCTCACCGGCTTTCTTGGGGCAGCGCTGGCGGCAATGGCAACCCTCCCTCCTTCCCTCCCTCCCTCCTTCCTTCCTTCCTTTCTTCCTCTCACCGGCTTTCTTGGGGCAGCGCTGGCGGCAATGGCAACCCTCCCTCCTTCCCTCCCTCCCTCCTTCCTTCCTTCCTTCCTTCCTCTCACCGGCTTTCTTGGGGCAGCGCTGGCGGCAATGGCAACCCTCCCTCCTTCCCTCCCTCCCTCCTTCCTTCCTTCCTTCCTTCCTTCCTCTCACCGGCTTTCTTGGGGCAGCGCTGGCGGCAATGGCAACCTTCCCTCCTTCCCTCCCTCCCTCCTTCCTTCCTCTCACCGGCTTTCTTGGGGCAGCGCTGGCGGCAATGGCAACCTTCCCTCCTTCCTTCCCTCCCTCCCTCCCTCCTTCCTCTCACCGGCTTTCTTGGGGCAGCGCTGGCGGCAATGGCAACCCTCCCTCCTTCCCTCCCTCCCTCCTTCCTTCCTTCCTTCCTTCCTCTCACCGGCTTTCTTGGGGCAGCGCTGGCGGCAATGGCAACCCTCCCTCCTTCCCTCCCTCCCTCCTTCCTTCCTTCCTTCCTTCCTTCCTTCCTTCCTCTCACCGGCTTTCTTGGGGCAGCGCTGGCGGCAATGGCAACCTTCCCTCCTTCCCTCCCTCCCTCCTTCCTTCCTCTCACCGGCTTTCTTGGGGCAGCGCTGGCGGCAATGGCAACCTTCCCTCCTTCCTTCCCTCCCTCCCTCCCTCCTTCCTCTCACCGGCTTTCTTGGGGCAGCGCTGGCGGCAATGGCAACCCTCCCTCCTTCCCTCCCTCCCTCCTTCCTTCCTTCCTTCCTTCCTCTCACCGGCTTTCTTGGGGCAGCGCTGGCGGCAATGGCAACCCTCCCTCCTTCCCTCCCTCCCTCCCTCCTTCCCTCCTTCCCTTCTCTCCCTCCCTCCCTCCTTCCCTTCTCTCCCTCCTTTCTCAAAAAGCACTTAAATAACTACTGTACTGTGTAATGACAGAATAAAACCCCCCAGCCCTCACCTGTGTTTGAATTTCATTCACTCATTCATTCATTCATTCATTCATTCTTCTGTACAGTATGTACAGTACAGTACCTGTATGCCACTCAGTCCCAACACTTTTAACCCATAAATTACCATTTCCCATCCCCTTAATTACCATTACTGTACACATTGAATAAGACTCTTAAGTTATGAACAATAACATATTTATTTACATTTTTTGGGGTGGGGTGGGGGTTAGCATAACTGGGATAACTAGGGATCTTCTTCTATCACCATTTCTACAATGGACGCTGCAGGTGATGGTGTGACAGACCTCTTGGTTTTTGTGACAAACATGGTCATGGGCAGTTGTTGGCGCCGTTTCTTTTTCTGGCCTAACATGGATCTGTATGGTGCAAAGATGTTGTCAAGGGAGGCGTTAAACTGTATAGAGCGAGTCATGTTGGGATCCCAAAGTTCCGCCATGCGTTGCAGATGTGCAGCAGTTCTGTTCATTTCTGCAAGCCGCTCAAGCGTTAGGCCAATATCTTCTTCTTCCTCAGCTTCTTCAGCTCCCTCTTCCTCCTCTTCTTCACTCGCTGACCTGGTCAGCTCCTCCAGATCTTTGTCTGTCAGCGGTAGGCCATGCTCATCAAGCAAACCATTGACTTCATCTGGTGTCATGTCAACGTAGCCTTCTCCACCCAGTGCCTGTGCCAGCTTCACAGAGGTCTGGACTGCAGCATCTTGGATTTCTTCGGGAGCAAATCCCTTGTAATCATGCACCACTTCTGGCCACAATTTCCTCCAGCAGGCATTCATTGTCTGTGTCTTCATATCCATTAAGGCATTCTGAATGTTCTTCAGACAAGATGCAATTGTGTACTGACGCCAGTAGGCCTTCAATGTGAAGTTTTCATCAGCATCCATTGCTTCCACGATGCTTCCAAGAGAATTGCGCGTGTACAGTGCCTTAAATGCACGGATAATACCTTGATCCATCGGCTGGATAAGCGATGTGGTGTTTGGTGGCAAGAATTCAACTTGCACTCCATCATGTTCATGGTCCAGGTGATCATGGCCTCCAGCATTGTCCATTAGGAGATGCACTTTGAAATCGAGTCCTTTGCGAGCCAAATACACCTCCACCTGTGGGATGAAGCACTGATGAAACCAGTCCCGCGTGAGGGGTTTTGTAATCCATGCTTTAGGATTATGCATCCAGTACACTGGCAATGAATTCTTGTTTCTGTTCTTGAGGGCTCTTGGATTTCGTGACTTATAGATTAGCCCTGGCTTCATCAAAAAGCCTGCTGCATTCCCACACATGATCAAAGTCACTCGATCTTTCATGGCCTTAAAGCCAGGGGCTTTGGCTTCATCTTGCATCAAGAAAGTCCTTGAAGGCATCCTCTTCCAGAACAGGCCTGTTTCGTCCATGTTGAACACCTGTTCTGGAAGGTAGCCCCCTTCTGCAATTAGGTCTTTAAACGTGCGCTGGACAAAGTTTTCTGCTGCACCTGTATCTGCTGAGGCAGCTTCTCCATTCAATGACACACTCTTCAGGCCATAGCGCCATTGAAATTTCTCAAACCACCCTTTGCTTGCTGTGAATGTGGCTGGGGCTGAAGAAGCAGAAGAATGACAGGAAAGGGAGAGAGAAGTGACTTGAATGAAAGCATACAGAGTAAATGCCCACCTCCTTCCCTCCTTCCTTCCTTCCTTCCTTCCTTCCCTCCCTCCTTCCCTCCCTCCCTCCCTCCTTCCCTCCTTCCTTCCCTCCCTCCTTCCCTCCCTCCTTCCCTCCCTCCTTCCCTCCTTCCTTCCCTCCTTCCCTGCTCCTTCCTTAAAAAACACTTAAATACAGTATGTAATGACAGAATACAAAACCCCAGCCCTTACCTGTATTTCCCTCATCTGCATCGCCTTCTTCTGTGTCTTCAAGACGGTTGTACAATTGTTGTGCCTTGGTTCTTATGGTGTTGGTATCCAAAGCAATGCTCTTTTTGCAGCAGTCTTGTACCCACAGGGACAAAGCAGCTTCCATCTTCATAAGGCGCTTGTTTCTAGGCGTCACCATTCTTTTTGCAGCCTTGTTGAATGCCATCAGAGAACTTTGCCTTATCTTTTTCTCGTCGTTCCGAATGGTTCGCACACTCGATTCGTTGATCCCATACTGCCGACCAACATCTGCATAAGAGCGTCCCTCTTTCAGCATGTCCAAAATGTCAATTTTCTCTTTAATTGTGAGTATCCTCCTCCTCTTTTTAGCGTCGCCGCCACCACTCCGTGTGCAACGTTTAGGAGGCATCTTCCAACAAGTCTGAACAAGTTCCAACAGTTGCAAAGCTTTTTTTTGCGTTTGCAACGATTGGTCGAGATTTTGGCCAATCAGCAATCAGTATGACATCATCGGGCGGGAAAAACCGTGGTGTAGAGAAAAAAACGCGGACTTATTTTTTAATTAATATTTTTTGAAAAACCGCGTTGCAGCGTTTCGCGCTAATCGAGACCGTGCTAATCGAGGGATCACTGTACTATGCTTTATCTATCTATTACTGGGTTTAGATTACTTACATATATCTATTACTGGGTTTTATACCAGAGCTTGGCAATAAAACTTGGGTCTTCATGCAAGTGAACCAGGGGTGAAATCCATCAGGTTCTGATAGGTTCTGGATAACCAGTAGCAGAAAATTTTAGTAGTTCAGAGAATCAGCAAATACCACCTCTGCTGGCCCCAAAGTGGGTTGAGAATGGAGATTTTGCAGTATCCTTGCCACACCCACCAAGCCACACCCACCAAGCCACACCCACCAAGCCACTCCCACAGAACCAATAGTAAAAAAATTGGATTTCACTACTGAAGTGAACTCCTATAATTTCTGAATAAAAATCCCCTCCCGCTAACAAACAAAATGATTGTTTCTAATTGATAGCTTCCATATTTTACATGTATTAAAGGTATTTATTTTAAAAATAAATTTTGTTAAAGTTTTTAATAAAGTAAATACAGTGATCCCTCGAGTTTCGCGATCTTGATCTTCGTGAAACGCTATATCGCGATTTTTAAAAAAATATTAATTAAAAAAAAACCACTTCCGGGTTTGGCTTCGGGAGTCAGCTGGGAAGCGGCGCGGCTGTTTTAAAAGGTCGCAGCCGGCCTGGGGGGCTTCCCAGCACCCCCCCGAACCCCCAACCTGGGTTCGGGGGGTGCTGGGAAGCCCCCCAGGCCGGCTGCGACCTTTTAAAACAACCGCGCCGCTTCCCAGCTGAGTCCTGAAGCCAAACGCCAAAGGCAAACTTCCGCGTTTGGCTTCAGGACTCAGCTGGGAAGCGGCGCGGCTGTTTTAAAAGGTCGCAGCCAGCCTGAGGGGCTTCCCAGCACCCCCCCCGAACCCCCAACCTGGGTCTTCCCGGCCGCCCATGCAAAGGGGAAACCCCGGCTCCTCGCTGATGCCCGCCGCTCGCCCGCCCGCCAGCAAGAGGGGGAAGACCCAGGGAAAGTTCCTTCGGCCGCCCAGCAGCTGATCTGCTCGGTAGCGCAGCCGCAGCGAGGAGCCGAATTGGAGTTTCCCCTTTGCGTGGGCGGCGGGGAACACAAACTCCACCATCTACGCATGCGCGGCCATAGAAAAAAGGGTGCGCATGCGCAGATGGTGTTTTTACTTCCGCAACCCTACATCGCGAAAAATCGATTATCGCGAGGGGTCTTGGAACGGAACCCTCGCGATAATAGAGGGATCACTGTAAACACTATCTAAACTAAACTAAAAGAAAAAGAAAAATTCAGATAGTGCAGAAGAGAAGATAAAAAGTAGAAGGAAAAGAAAAAAGAAAAAGACAACAAGGAAAAAACAGAAATTGCTTCCAATCTGTACCATACCGAGAATAAGCAAATATAGTAACTTTTTGGCCTTTATTAAAGTTGCAATTAAAATAAAATCCCCACAAGCTAACTCTTATCTAAAAGGAATCCAGAAATAATCCTTTTTCAATCCTAGTTCAGGAAGAGTTATCAGATATATCAAACAAATAGTTTATCCCTGGTCAAATAGTTCAACTTTATATTCCTTCTTTGCACAGTCTTGACCTTTGAATCTTTTCTATGGCATCACAGTATTTGATCATCCATCATTCTTTGATATTAAAAGACGTCTTCAGAGGTTTCACCAACTTTGTAAGTCCCAAAAAGAGGCATCACCACCATATATTGCCTGCGCTGTTCCAGATCTGATCTTTTCTCCCCCTAAAGAGTCAACATCCAAGACTTCTTATCACAACTGCCCCATCTGCAGATCCTTTTCTTGGATTGTCTTTTGTATTATTACTCTTGCCATCTCTCTTTTATTGTCTTCCATGCCTTCAACTACTATAACCTCTATGTCAATTTTTTAAACCTTCCTCATTGACTTCTAAAAGTTTGTTCATAAAAATCAGTATTCTTTCTAAGTCATTCATATTTTAATTTCTTGAAAAGAATACCTTTCAGAATGTTCACATGGGGTGAACTATTAATAAATAATATCTCAGAAAGGATACCATTTTTAGAGAGCCAAAAAATTAGGTAGAAAATGTCAACTTACAAAGCTTTCAAGTTGCCATAAGCAGGAAGGGGGGTAGCACTGACGGAAATGCTGATTATACTAACTGAAACTACATTCCACAAATGTTTCTTTTACTGATTATGTCCGAGGTTACCAGAGTCAGCAGGAGGGGTATGGTTTTCACTGCCCACCAACATGGTTCATTGGAGAATGTGATTTATGACATGTCCAGTGAGGAGGGGGAAACCAGGGTCATGAGGGAACCTAACCTATGTGAGCACAGTTCTGACTGCATTGGAGTATTGCAGAAATGTTGCCCCTAATGGCTATATAGCATTTGAAGTTTGGCTCATGGCTCATGAACTAATTAGGGCACCTTTCGGAAACTTCACAGAGTTTAATGGTTTAAAAAGACAGGCTTTATAAAAATAAACCTTAATGTGCTTAACATAAGCACATTAAAATATAAGTGATTTATAAAATCACTTATATGATATATAAGTTTATAAAATACAGTGATACCTTGCCTTACAAACTTAATTGGTTCCGGGATGCGGTTCTTAAGGTGAATAGTTTGTAAGACAAAACAATGTTTCCCATAGGAATCAATGGAAAAGCGATTAATGCGTGCAAGCCCAAAATTCACCCCTTTTGCCAGCCAAAGCACCTGTTTTTGCTCTGCTGGGATTTCCCTGTGGCTCCCCTCCATGGGAAACCCCACCTCCGAACTTCTGTGTTTTTGCGATGCTGCAATTTCACTGAGGCTCCCCTTGCTGGGAAACCCCACCTCCGAACTTCCGTTGCCAGCGAAGCACCCATTTTTGCACTGCCGGGATTCTCCTGCAGCATCACAAAAACACAGAAGTCCGGAGACGGGGTTCCCCATGGAGGGGAGCCTCAGGCGAATCCCAGCAGCACAAAAACGGGTGCTTCGCTGGCAACAGAAATCCGGAGGTGGGGCATCCCAGTGGCAGCAGTGGGTTTGTAAGGTGAAAATAGTTTGTAAGAAGAGGCAAAAAAATCTTAAACCCCGGGTTTGTATCTCAAAAAGTTTGTATGACGAGGCGTTTGTAAGACGAGGCATCACTGTATAAGTGATTCTGCAAGACACTAGCCAGTTGTTGCCAGACTTGGAAAAGTGGTTGTGTATATTAAACTGCCTAAGAGAGCCTCTCCTTTTCTGAGAAATTTGAAGCAGCAGTCTGCTCACCAGTCGTTCATTCTACACAGTGGTTATCATCTCCACTTGTTCACAAATACATTTTCAGTCAGCCGTAGCTTATACCAGAAAACCCATTTTATAGATAATGTCAACTGCAGTCCTTCTACAGCTATATTTGATGCTAGTCTGCTTATTGACATACACAATTTGAAGAAAGTTATTAACTGTGGATTCTGGCCATGATTTAAACCAGTTAGCTAAAGTAAGTCAGCCATGATTTGAATCAATACCACAAGGACAGAAGTATTTCAGTTCAGATTCTGTTTCATGATATGGTAACGGAATATGCTTATATTAAGATTGCAAAAGATTTGGTGTGTGGTTACCTTGGTGATGAAAGATAAAAGACTAGCATGCTTTAGTTTATTTTTAATGAAGTGCTGTTATAGTAAAGGTGAATGTTAATGCTGCATTTTTGTGCCAAAAGCAATTATGAATTGCATAAATTGACACTGTTATTTGGCATGAAATGTAAAATATTTGTCTAAAAGATCAAGCAGCATTTTCAGTAAGCCCAGTACTAGACATGTTACTCTTTCCTTGCCTATCATAAGCAAAATATATTGCTATATAAAGATAATAATACCAATAAGCATTTGATATGAGGGATCCTTGGTACTCCCTAAGCTTGGATGTTTTTATGTGGACATTTCATTACTTAACCTAGTAACACCATCAGTGCTAGTAAGGACTGGGATTTGTTCTTCATTTATATTTAAGTGGCTTGCCCCGTCCATATTAGTGGGAATAGTCTTGGAAGTTCTTTGGTTGGGTTGTTTATTGTTGTTTTAACAGAATAACAGAGTTGGAAGGGATCTTGGAGGTCATCTAGTCCAACCCCCTACTCAAGGATCAAGATAATTGCCCAATCAAGGATCTATTTGTTTAGTAGATATTGTTGACTTTTTGATTGATGGTCTGCTCTAAATTTTGGAGTTAATCTTTGCTCATCTGGGTGTTTTGCTGGTGGGGAAGTGTTTTTGGTTTCTTTCTTTGCCTTGTTTAAATTGCCCAAAATAATGGCTAGTGAATCTGGGTATTTAGCTTCAGCCTCCATAATCTGATCAGCTAAAGTTCTTAATATCTTGTTTACACAGGCTTGTGGATGAATATACACTGCAATTAGTAGAAATGAAGTAAACTCTCAAGGAGAATAAAAGGGTTTATAGTCAATAAGTAAGGATTCCAAGTTTTCATCACATAATTTTTGTATTATAGTTATGTCATGAGACTAGCTATTGTTGATATCTATACATAAGCCTCATCCTCCCCCACCCCCACCCCCGATAATTCTACAATCCTTTCTGCTCCAAGTATTTAAAACCCTGGTTTATGCAAGCTATTGTCATCTATTTCCTCATTTAGCCAGGATTCAATAAATAAACTACAGGCTTGTATTCAAGATAAGAACAGAGCACACATTGTACTCTGGAAGAAAGACAAAAATAATTCCAAAAAATAAATGAATCAAATACATAAATGGAATTCCACACAATTGGGAACTTGGTATTGTGCTAAGTTTTCAATTCTACTGGGAACCCTTGATAGATTGTTGAAAATAAAAAAGAACCTGTATGTTACTTATAGATAGCTATTATTTTGAAGCTTGTATGCAGTTACTTAAACCTCAACCTTTCCAATCTGTTATATATAGATATAGATATAGAGATAGAGATAGAGATAGAGATAGAGATAGAGATAGAGATAGAGATAGAGATAGAGATAGAGATAGAGATAGAGATAGAGATAGAGATAGAGATAGATAGATAGATAGATAGATAGATAGATAGATAGATAGATAGATAGATAGATGATAGATAGATAGATGAGGGGAAGATATAGATGTAGATGTAGATGTAGATAGATAGATATAGAGATACAGAGATGTATACATATTCTTAATATTAAATAAAGCCTTGTAAAGAGTTAAAACATCAGGGTGTCCAAATTTCTGAGACAGAAGTCTTTTCAGGTTTTCCTGCTAAGAGAGGATTTCAGTTCAAGATGCAGAGCCTGAAGATTCAGTTCATAATTGTTTATATTGAAGTGTTACCAACTGGGAGAAGAGATAATTTAAAACTTCAGGGGCCAACCCCTTATTTTCAAGAGTTCTTTATAAAATATGCAGGAGGCAATCCTCAGTCAGACTGAATCTCCTAGGATTCCTAGTCTGATCCTACTTTTATTCTTTCCTTTGTTATAAGTCCAAGAAAAATAGAAAGTAATATGCTTTATCTTATCTACAACATAAAACATTTGAAGCACAAGGGACAAAATTGATAAAAATAATAATAATGAGAAATTCCCATCTTTCCAAATTTCTAGGTAGAAGGTTCTTAATTTACAAAAGGAACATTTATGAGGAAAAAAGAAATACAGCATTGTCTATGTCTCTCTCTTTCTCTCTCTCGCACACACATAACCTTCTACAAATCCAAAAGACATAGACACAAACACACACAGGCACACAGAGACACACACATACAATTTATTCTCACCTTTCACTTTTTAAAGATCTCATTAGTTCTTTATTTTCTATTTCCCCTTCCACTCAACATCTTCATTTATTTTCTTTATACGTGTTTTGCAATTTGATTGATTTTTGTTCTTTGTATATGAACAACTCACAGTGTACTTATTTTATATACTAGCCATTCATCTTTGTATTCAATGCACATTCCTCTAACACTATTCATTATTGATCCAATGTTTCTTGCTACACATATGCACTCCATTGAAAAAACGTTTTCCCCATTGAATGCAGCTTACTTTCATGTATCTCATCATTGTTGTCAGCCATTTCAGTTGTATCTGACCCTTGGCTACTCTATGAATTGGTACTCCCCATAACCTTCTATCTCACATTGCCTCCTTCGTGGTTATCCAAATGTATCCTTTATGGTGTCCAGCCAATGGGCACTGTGAGGGATGTCTCCTCATTTTTTTTGCTAATCACTTCCAACATGATTGACTTTTCAAGTGAGTCAGCTTGCATGATATAACCACAGCTTCTGTTTGATAATATTGCCTTCAAGTGATATTTTTGGTGAGGTTCAGTCAAAGGTTTGTTTGTTTGCTTGCTTATTGCTGTTCTGCCTGGCCGTGGGCCACCCAGAAACGAAGTAATTAACAAAACACACACACACTCGCAGGCTTGTAAAAAAAAAGCAAAGAGGTTTTCTTTATGTACTGAAGGCTGCAAGCCTCAGTGTCTGTCAGAGCAGTGCTAGCTTATGAGTTCAACAGGTCAGAGTTAATCACTCAAGTCAGCACAGAAGCATTTCTGGCTTACGTCAGCCAAATAACTCACTGCTTAAATGTCAGAATGTCCAAAGATATCCAAAGCAAACGCAAAACCATGATTCATCAAAGTCTTTCTCCAAAAATTGAATGATAAATTCCCACAACATCATCTGCAAAACCTTCCCTTTTTCAAGGCTGCGGCAGCATCTTTCATTCCTACCACCTGTGACCTAGAATCTTTTTCTGCATTTGTGTAGCTGCTCTTGGTGTCCCAGCATTCTCCTTACTTGGACATTGAGAATAAGATCATCCATTATTTCAGCCCTGTCTGACTCAGATGAAACTTTGGCTGGAGATCTGACCGGCTCCATTTCCCAACCCCTTCCTCATCCTTTTCTCCTTCTGGTTCACTGTCTGATTCCTCATCAAACCAGATAGGTCTTCTGTGAATGGATGGCTCCAGCTCCTCTGAGTCAAAATCAGCAGCTATAGGAACTGGCCTGAAGCCAACCATAACAGTTGCACATAGAGAAATATGAAAATTAGGCAAAAGTACATTTTGATAATAATTTCATTTTTGCAACACGCTGCATATTTCCAACATTTGTCCATATTAAAATTTCTTCATCCATTTTCTCATCTTTGATATACATTCTACCAATAAATAAAAGTTCTTCTCTTTTGATTTTTTTTTAAAGACAATTTAGTATATTGTGTTACTATAAATTTTATTTTTTTTGTTAAACAGAGTTACTTAGTTTTTGATAAATTAATTTTCAGAGCCATATTCTATTTTTGTAAAAAAAAAAACATTCCCTAATTCAAACCTATTAACTTTGTCGTCTGTTCCATTTAAATCAATAAATATATAATAAACTTTTTTGGTATACTGCACATGTATTTCTCAACAGCCCATTAAAGAACAAAATCTGGTAAACTTATCCTCTGCCATAAATCTGTATCTCATCTGCCAAAATTTGCTCATTACTGTTATACTCTTTCAGTCAAAATTCTAACAAATACCTTCTCAGGTATACTCAATTCATGTAGTATGTGCATTTATCTAAACACCTTTAAATGAGGGGATGAGATGAATTGTCATTACTGGACATTAAGAATTATAGCATTTGTCAATTCCTTTTTTGACACATCACTGTTATTCCCATGCAAATTTCTAAATATACACTTCAACATTTTCTCACTTCAGATCTGTTATTACTCTGGACAAGACAGTTGGGTTTGCAATATATAAACAAGCTAACAATGAATGTTGGTTTGCATTGAAGTACTATAGCTTTAAGTGGTAGTGTTGCAAATTGCCATAAGAGGGAGTCAGAAAGCATGAATCTCTCTCTGTGTTTTTTCTGCTGATTCACTATGAGTGATGTAGTAAGTTTGATGGTAGTTTAATGTACTTGCAAGCTGAAATGTATGTCTGATATATAAGACAAAGGCTTGTAATATTATTGTTGTATTGAGAGTTATTGACTGATTTGAGTGTGAATGATCAAACTGTTTAACTTGACTATGCTATTTCTAATATAAGCACTGTTTTATACACTTTAATGTATCTGTCTTGTATGACTAAATAATTACTCATATCTCCTGGATATCTGCTGGAATCCCATGTTTTTCCTCTGTTCATGTCTTTGAAAACTCAAGGGTTCTGCACACTCCTTAACAAGATTCATTCCAAATAATTTCATCACTTTTTATTTTTAATAATATTCACCCTGCTGTTTAGCTCACTTTACACAATACTCACAAAGTTTGTTATTTCTATAAAAATCAATGCATTTTCTTTGTCTTCTTTCAACCTTAATTATTCCATTTTCCCTCTGACTACATGTATTTACTTTACTCAATTTTTCTATATTGTTCTTCCTATTGTGTTTAACATTCCTATATATTATACTGCTTTCATTTTAAGATATGTTTTAATAACATGTTCAATAACTATTTTAGATATAATATAAGACTACTTAAACTCTTTTCAAAAGTTGTACTGGAACATAATGTGAATCATAATAAGAAACAGTCTAATTTACATACTTAGAACCCTCAGTAATCTAGATGACACAACGTTAGTCTTTCTCATATAAACTTTATCCCTTCATTCATAATCAAATCTACATCTTCAATTTCCTGCATGAACTCATTAATTTTATTCCACAAAATTAGACCACCATTCAGATCTACAGTAATGTATGATTTCCCCATCTCCCAGTTTCACATATATACATAAATATATCTATTTTTTTCTTTCTTTCACTTCATTTAGTAATCCGTAGCCTTTATCATTTACTCCTTAAATTGTAACTCATCATCTTCCATATGCCAGGTTTCTCACCAAATGGTCCTATTAAAAATTACTGCCACTACCCATCACGGCTTTGGTCAATCAAAGCTTTTGCATAATGCTTTTTATTAAGTTATAAGCAAAGTAAATTATGTTATCAGGTTTAATCATATCAATGTACCCAAATACTATATGCTATATGTTAATAAGAACAATATCTATCAATTTTGGCACATTTTAAGTAATAAGTCGTAAGCTTAACCAAAGTGCATTTTTACCGCAGCAATGCTCTTGATATTCTATGTTCCAATAGCATGACTATTTCACAAGCCAGTGTACTGTTGCTTACATTTTACCAATTAATACCTACATGCAGTGATGGGCTCCTACGGGACAGTCAGGAATGCAGTTCCGGTAGCAAAATTTGGAGCTCCACCCCAGAGCACCCAATTTGCACTGAAAGATGTTGAAACAAAATGCATAAGCCATGCCCACAGTGTGGTAGTAAAAATTTTGGTAGTCCATCACTGTCTACATGGTATTAATTGGTAAACTGTAACAAGGTACCAAGATACTAGTTATACCTGTTGTACGGAGTCCTGGTCAGTTGGAGGAGGATGAAGAGCTTGAGGACTCTGATACAGATAGTGTTTATGAATTAGTGGTAGGCCCTGGGTTAGAGGTATTAGAACAGGTGGGAGGCCAGCCACAGGATGTTGCTATGAGTCCAGAATCTAATGAAGAAGAGACAGACTTTTGCTGGGTTAATCCTCAATTCAGAAGGGTCCAAAAACGCAAGGAACAGCTGTTAGTTAAAAGATATTAAGGTAAGGAATGGTTTAAATATTGGAGTGATGTATTAGTTACGTCAGGAGGCCAGTGGGGAAGAAGGGTGGAGTTTCAATGTTATAGTTCTAAGATGAAAAGTGTTTCAGTTTGGCTCCGGAGCGAGTAAGTTTATTCTGTGTTATATTGCAGTCATTCCTGCTGTTTTTGAATCATGCTGTAAATACATGAATTTCAGGAGACGGGAGAAGGCATGAAGGAATGTATGTGGAATGTAATTAAGAGAGATAAGGGGAGAAAAGAATGTGCCAGTCTGTATTGCATTTTTGAGTACAGAAGCGAAGAGAATAAAAATTGAGTTTCTTTGTTTATGAAATACTGCATTTAGAAAGAGTTATTTTTAATAACTGAGGTTCTACCAGAAACCAGAAAAATACCCAGTGAAGGGCTACCAAATTTTTTACTGCCACACTGTGGGCGTGGCTTATGCAGGATGCCCAGTATTTTCTCTCAACATCTTTCAGTGCAAATTGGGTGCTCTGGGGTGGAGCTCCATTTTCGCTTCCCCACTGCATTCCCCCCCCCCATCTTGGAAGTAGCCCACTTCTGGTTATACCCCATCTAACTATAGTTTAATGGAGGGAGGGACTTTAAACATAGGCTGATATTTCTAAATCTTGAACATCATAATCTTAATCAAGCAGTGACATAATCCAAACTAGTTAGTTTTAGGATTTTACTACATGCCCAAAGAGTACAGGTAGTACAACAATTAAGAAAAGCACAAGGTAAGGAGAAAGTGTGGGGGCACTGGTTCATTCAATTTCTAGTCCTAGTAATTAGAGGAGAAAATAGATTTGAAAAATGTTAGGCTGTTAGCTCAAAAGACACAGCTTTTAGTTCAGATCATGCATGTCTCCTCCTCCAGTTTAATACAAAAAAAATTAATAAAGTACAGTCTGATAAAATGTTGATTTTCTTTAATGATAAATTAAATAGACAAATTTAAAATTGGAATAATGAAGGAAATGAAAGTCTGAAATCTTCCTGGTACAGCAGCCAAAGCCTTTTTTACACACCCGTCTCATAAAAATGTCGAGGAAATTTAAAAGAGAAATATGCTAAAATTAAAATGGAATAGAAAAAGTCATTTCACATCCTTAATGGGATAATGAAATCTTTTTTAATGTAATTTTCTTTACTCTTCTGATTATATATTCCAAAAGAGATTCTTAACTTCCATCTTTATTAAGTGGAATGTTTGTCCTCATTATGGGTTAAGTATTTTCATAAACATTTGATGAATATTATCCATTTAAAAATTGGTAAAAATCATTTACACTCATTCTAATGGCTGCTGTATAAAAAATATTAATATCTAAATTACAGTGAGATGCTTGTGTAGTACATAGATTTCAGTTAGTGCACATATATAAGACTTGTGCAGAAGTCATTAGGTTGACTGGTTAAATGATGGCATATTTAACAACATAAAAAGGAACTCCACTAGATTAGACCAATAGCCCATCTTGTTATGCATTCTGTACTATCATTGGGAAAGCATGCGTGCTTCAGATGAATAGGAGAACTTAGGCCATCTATTATTTCCTGATATTCAAGTATTATTTCCTGATATTCGAGTCTACGGAGAGGGGCGGCATACAAATCTAAATAATAATAATAATAATAATAATAATAATAATAATAATATTATTATTATTATTATTATTATTATTATTATTATTATTATTATTCTACCTGGGATTTTAGGATGGGAAAATAGTGACTATATGAAATAGTCATCAAAGCCAATACTTATTATTATTATTATTTATTAGATTTGTATGCCGCCCCTCTCCGTAGACTCGGAGCGGCTTACAGCAATGATAAAAACAATATATTATCACAAATAATAACAAATACCCCTTGATAACTCAAATGTCTCTGCTTAGCTGCATAAATTAATAGCTAACACCCAATATAATGACAGCAAATACCATACTCTGATCATATTTTGCCTAAAAATGTCAGTACTAAATCTTGAAACGTGATTTACTTTTAAATAAGTCAGACATACAAGAACTTGAATGTTAGGCTGCTTCTATTTTTCTTTGAGTTATAAAAACAGAATAACTTGTCTCCAAACAAAGATGCTGCTTCAAATGAGATTGATACAACAGTCTGTACTGAGGAGACACAGTGCCTTGAAGTGATTAAGCTCTGCAAAATTTAGTTAGTGTTGTCCCCCCGCCCTGCCGCCATGCCATTGGAAGAATACTAGATGTATTGTATTCTACCATTGGGCTATATGGGATCAGGGGTGGGATTTAACTTACCTCGCTGCCGGTTTGCTTCCTCCTGTGTTTCATGGGCATGCACATGCATACACAGTGCTAAACAATAAAAAAGCCAGATAAAATAAAAAGCCAAAAATAAGATGGTGACCACGTGCACAGCACTGGAAACTCGACTTCAGCACATGCTCAGAAGAAAAAATAAATTCAAAAATTAAATTTTAAAAAATTTAAAAAGATGGCGGCACCCACGATCCGGCATCGACCAATCCAGGTTCTGTGATGTCATCATGACATCACCAGTAGGTTGTTACCAATTTAGGTGAACCAGTCCAAACCGGAAATCTACCTCTGATATGGATGAACGGTGGGACACATGTTTATCCATGAATGTTAGTTTATCTACATTTTCTCTATAAATGAAGGCACCTAAATCTAGGACAGAGATGTAAAAACTTTGGATGCAGCCCATGAATTGTAATGTTATATGAGAATAACATTGGGAGACAGCAGGAAGAACCGCAGGTTAAATATTTTTATTTATTTATTTATTCATTTGTTCAATACCCAAATACATAGGAAGAAAATAGACATGTGGTAATATATATAAGGGTAAAAGTGAACTTAGAGGAGAGGATATATGAAAGGAAGAGAATATATATGATAGGTGAAAGAGAGGAAAGACAATTGGACAGGGGACGAAAGGCACACCAGTGCACTTATGTACGCCCCTTACTGGTATAATAATATATATAAATAATAATAATAATATGTATATATTATAATATAATGGTATAGTAATATATATAAATAATGATCATGCAAAAGACATCTCAGCCCACAGAAGGCAAAGGGACAGGGAAGTCTTGCACAAAATACCTTGTTTTCTGAAAAAAAGAAAATGAGAAGAGAGACATAAGATCTTATTACTGTAACCTTACAATATAATGAGGGTTAGTATTCATGGTTCATTCTTCTCAGGACTACCACAAAGAGATGGTCAATATATAAACAGTACTATAAAATTGTACCAAATTATTACTAAAATAACAAAGTGTACATACTAACATACTAACAAGGTTTAAATTCATTTTAATTACGTACATTGAAATCTAAACGAAATTAAAATTGGCTTCTATTCTGCTTCAAATTATTGGAGTTAGGCATGTGAGTTAAAAAGCCAAAGGCACTTATTTTCAACTCTCGAATGAAAATAAATTGTAAACCCCTGATTTCCTCCTCCTTACTTAAATGGGTTTTGGCTTAAGCTAATATTTGTAGAGGTGGAATGTGGAGGCCTCTGGTGGTTAAGACACTGGGCTTGTCAACCAGAAGTTTGTCAGTTTGAGATTCAAGTATTGCATGACAGAGTGAGATCTGGGAAGCAAGACAGAAACTTCCATATTTCCGAAACATGGAAACTGAGATCTTGCACAAATGGAAATTACTAAATTAATACTATTCCTATATTATGCTCACAGTCATGTTAACCTACCCAAGCTTCATGCTCTGGGAATCCAGAGCATGATACCATGGTCTTTCGAGACTGAAAGAGGCCAATGCAACGCAAAGTCATGTTCTGAAATGGGAGCAATCCATCAATTTACGGTATTTAAAAAATGCAAAATGCAATGTCATGTTTTATAATCAGGAGTGACAGAAGTTCAAACAAATTGTTGTTCTTTATCATAGACATTTATTTATTTATTTATTTAGTTAGTTAGTTAGTTAGTTAATTAGTTAGTTAGTTAGTTAGTCCAATACATAATACACATTGAAGAGAAAGATATGTAATAATATAAGTAAAGAAAAGAATAGAAGATAAGATATAAAAGTATAGGTGAACATATTTGAAAGGAAGAAAAGATAAATGAGATAAGGAGAGACAATTGGACAGGGGACGGAAGGCACACTGGTGCACTTATGCACGCCCCTTACATACATACACTGGGTCACTCTAATTAATTAATTTTTATTTACTTTTATTCAAATCCAATATAATTAAATCCAATATAATTGTTGAAAAGAAGGCAAGGATGCCTTAGCAGCCCAAGAGTTCCATTTGAAAGACAGACTGTCTCCTGATGCGGTGGATTTAATATCTATTTGTTTTAGATTTTTAAAATTCATTCTTGAAAGTATCATCACCATATTTGTTTGGTCTAAGGAAATAGTTCATGTTGGTATTGAACATCTCACACTGGAGTTAAAGCTCCATCTGGAGGCAGCAGATTCAAAAAAAAGTTTTAAAAATTCCCCAATCATAGCCTTTCTTGTAAATTGTTTCCAAGGACAGGTGGATTAAATAGTTTATTTTTAATATCAAAACTGACTATATAGCTGGCAGCACATATCTGGAATGCAAATGAAAATGAATTAAATGCCATCAGCTTCTAAGATAGCTACAATATAATATTTCTAATTATCGTTTTTATGACTGACCTTACTCTTATCTTCCTTTTTCTCCCCAAGTAGAGGATACTGTATTTCTTGCTTACAAAATTTGGAGATAACTGTAGAGATGGATGAAATTATTTCCCATTTTTCTGCAATTAACTTTATAGATGGTAACATTTCTTATTTTTCGGTTCCATTTATAAGAGATTTCTGAAATTTGTAAAGTTCTACAGTGTTATTTGGAGTGTTGAAGTTGAAGCACTTTATGTCCAGGATGTGGGGGATCTGTAAATATTTTCATAGGTCTTTTTTTGACTCATGCGGCACATAGGTCCTCAATGGAAAGCAGGTTGGTAGCAATTATTTTTTCTGCAGTTCTAATTATCCTCTGAAGTCCGTATCTGTCTGGTTGGGTTGCAGAACAAGAGGTGCAGATGACAGACTCAATAATTCTTCTGTAGAACTGTATCAGCAGTTCCTTAGACAGTTTGAGCTTTCTGAGTCGGTGGAGAAAGAACGTTCTTTGTTGTGCTTTTTTGATGACATTTTGATGTTAAGTGTCCATTTTAGATCTTATGATATGGTTAAACCTAGAAATTTGAAGGTCTACTGTTGATACTGTGTTGCCTCCTATTGTAAGAGGTAGAAGTATGGGAGGTCTTTTTCTAAAGTCTCCTAAAGTCTACCACCATTTCTATGGTTTTGAGTATATTCAGTTCCAGATTGTTCCAGTCACATCACAAAGTTAGTTGTTCAACCTCCCATCTGTACACATATTCATCATTGTCTTGAATGAGTCCAATCACTGTTGTGTCTTCTATGAACTTCAGAAGTTTAACAGATGGATCATTAGAGAAGCATTCTGCTTAGATTCACTTGCTGCTTCCTATTTGTTAGGAAGCTTATGATCCACTTACAAGTGGGTTCAGGTACTGCTAGCTAGTTCAGTTTAGTTAGAAGAGTGTCTGGAATGATGGTATTGAATGATGAACTAAAGTCTACAAAGAGGACCCTTGCATAGGTATTCCGTACAAGACAATCAGTCAATCAATCAATCAATCAATCAATCAATCAATAAGCAAACAAACAAGCAAACAAACAAACAAATAAACAAAAGAAACAAGTTTCTCATTCATTCTGAGCAATCACTTTGTCTTGCTGCTATTGAATAGCTACAGAACTAGCTTTACACTTACCTGAGGTAAGATTTAAGGCCCCGTACATCCAAAATAATATGCTGCTGATTGCAGCATTTGTTACACTGAAAATAATAGAATATGATTGGAAGCAATTTCAAAGAAGGAGGCAGTATTTGTGCTTATCTCTAGCACTATGCGTAGGCACTAGACAAGATTTCATTCAGGTATGAATTCAGTGATTTAGACATTCAAGTTTCCCAAAGGATACTATAGTATCTACTTTTTAAAGGATATGACAAAGATCTTCCTCTCTCCTCATTCTTGCCTCCCCACTAAGGACAGAATCTTTTGAAAATCTGAAGTCTTCCTGAAACAGAAATGGTAGATTCATAGGTATTGATTCCAAGTTATGAAACCATCAGCCTTGGTCAATCAGTTTAGCTATACTAAATTAGGGACTTATGACCACAACTGAGCCCATAATTTCTGTTGTTAAGCGATATATTTGTTAAGTGAGTTTTGCCCCATTTTATGACCTATCTTGTCACAGTTGTTAACTAAATCACTGCAGTTGATAAGTTAGTCAGGCAATTGTTAAGTGATTCTGGCTTCCCCATTGACTTTGCTTGTCAGATCGCAAAAGATAATCACATGACCTTGGGACACAGCAATGGTCACAAATGTGAACCAGTTGAAAAGCATCTGAATGTTGATCACATGATCATGGAGATGCTGCAATGGTCTTAACTGTGAAAAACAGTCATAAGCAGTGGTGGGTGGCCTCTGGTTTGAACTGGCTCTTAGGACCAATAGTGCCATTGGTGGGAGGCTCCCCCCTCCCCCCTGGGACGCTTCTGCACATGGTGTTGTGCTTAGCTCTGGCCCAGCTCCTGCCCCAAGGAATGTGCAGGTGGGTGTGGGGGAGACATCCACATGCCGCAGGCCTGTTTTGCTCCCGATGGAATCTGCCGATGAAGCCTCCTCTGACCAAGGCAGCATGAGTGACAGGGAAGAGGGGAGTTTGGCAGACAGCCCAGGAGGAGATCAATCATCTGTATCATCTTTGGATTCTGAACAAGAACTAATGACACATCCACGCAAGCGTAGAGTGATGCATAGGAGACAACAACTAAAGGATTATTACAAGAGAAAATAAGGCCACCTGTGGTTGGGTGGGGCTCCAGTATTTAGGGCTGCTGCTATAAATAGCAGCATGTGGGTTTGGCCATTGTGGAAGAGAATCTGATCGCAGTTCTTCAGGAATCATGCCTTGACTTTGTTGATTTTTCATGTCTTTGAAACCAATGCAGAGCAAAGTGTGTGGGTGTTTCACTTCGTGGAAGAAGAAGGAATGTGAAGTTTCTTCACAGCTGCTAGCTAAGTATTTAATGACTGCTTAAGGTTAATTGTACAGACTACCCAGTTGTTTTGGGACGAGTGCTCTTTGCAATACAAAAAGAGTGCTTAGTTTATTTTGAATTGTGGGATAAAGAACATTGTTTTGAATTTTCAAACGTGTGTGTGTCTGAAATTTATACCCTTGAATTTTCGGGAGGCTCCTACCAGAGAGCCCGGCAGAACACATGGGCAGAAGCATTGTACATGCATGCAAGCGAAAACCAGTAGTAAAATCATTTAGAATCCATTACTGGTCATAAGTCATAGTTTTCAGTGCTGTTGTAACAGTCACTAAATGAGCTGCTATACGTTGAGGACTATCTCTACTTCTTTTTCAAATCCCCTTCTTGCCCCAGTTCTTCTCTTACCCTAATTCTTCTCTTGCAAAAGCCGTCCACAATAGAATATCCCTTTTTTAACCCTTCAGACTGCACTCATTTTTTCATCTCCCACTTTTTCATCAGGTAAAAGAATCCCCTCGCACCCAAGCAATGGCAACAGTTTCCAGAATTCACAGCTTCATCTATCAACCCTATTCAGCTCTCTCTTAAGCTTTTAAGGAAAGTAAGAAGGAAAACCACATACTGTGCTTCTAAAAGAAACCAGTGGTACCCACCAGCATCGATACCGTGCGAGAAACAAGGAAGAAACATTCTGATACTTTAGCTATTTCATATAAACCAAAATTAACCCAGAAAACCCAACTGTGCTACTTTCCCATTCTCTCAGTAGGAATGGCTGAAGCACTGGTGTTACTAGCTGGATGATGTGGAGGTAGGGCAGAAATAACTAAAGTCTTTAGAATTGGGATGGAGAATGCGCTGTCTGCTCGAAGATCAAAGTGGAGATCTATGAATGCATAAGCTGAGGGCTCATTTGCCTCAGTCTCATTGATTTTTTTGGAGAAGTCTTTGGCTAATCATTCTCAAAATACATTAAATATTGTCAAAATGAAAAGCAAAACGTATTGCTAGCAGCATATTGTAAGAGGAAAATGTATGAAAGTTTACCAGAAACATGACATGATGCTGCTTCTCTTTTACCACTTTGATGACACATATAGAATGAAGGATTTTATCTCCCCAAATTATTGATTGATCGATTGATTGATTGATTGATTGATTGATTGATTGATTGGATTTGTATGCCACCCCTCTCCGTAGACTCGGGGCGGCTAACAACAGTGATAAAAAACAGCATGTAATAATCAAATATTAAAACAACTTAAAAAAACCCTTATTATAAAACCAAACATACATACAAACATACCATGCGTAAATTGTAAAGGCCTAGGGGGAAAGAGTATCTCAGTTCCCCCATGCCTGATGACAGAGGTGGGTTTTAAGGAGCTTACGAAAGGCAAGGAGGGTGGGGTCAATTCTAATCTATGGGGGGGAGTTGGTTACAGAGGTCCGGGGCTGCCACAGAGAAGGCTCTTCCCCTGGGTCCCGCCAAACGACATTATTTAGTTGACGGGACCCGGAGAAGGCCCACTCTGTGGGACCTAACTGGTCGCTGGGATTTGTGCAGCAGAAGGCAGTACCGGTCCTCATATCTCCGAACTCAGCAAATATTTCAAAATAAAAAGAAACCATAGTCAAATAATTTCATACTCAAAGTTTCTCAGTACAATCCAGAAAGTTCCTTACCTCACTAAGAATGCAATGCTACTTCCTGAGGTTTCTGTTTCATCATTTCCAGTGGAATGGCTTGCCAGTGGAGGTTGTAAATGCCCCAATACTCAACATTTTGAAAAAGAAATTGGACTATCATCTGTCAAAGGTGGAGTAGGGTCTCCTGCTTGAGCAGGAGATTGGATTAGATGACCTGCAAGGTCCCTTCCAACTCTAATAAAATATTTTTTAAAAAAAATCTGCTGCACTGTAGAACAGAAATCAAGAGGCAAGGAAGTGGCAAAATGAGCCTTCCTACTGAGAAATAATAAAGCAATGGTGAAATGTAAATTCTATTGGCTTTGATGTGTAATGTTGACTTAGCTTTATTTGATACAATTAAGGATTGTCCAGGAGGTGTAAACTGAATGGCTTACTATATTTTCAGATGAACAGCAATAGAACAAAAGATTAATAACTATCTCAGCAGGGCTTACAGCTGAAAGGAGGAATGAATACTGTTGCCAGGCTACAAAACAAAAAGCAAAAGACCAAAAAAATAAGAATTTCAAAACCTGTCCTCCCACTTTCAGTCCATGTATATGGCAATAACTCCATTACTAACTTGTGTATGATGTTTTATTTAAACAGTTTTTTGCTCCAATCTGTCTCGTGAATCTATCCATCATTCTACGGATAGATGGAAGTCAGTATTAAGATGCCTACAGGATTTATTTAGAATTTTCTTCCAGATTAAGCAGAGTACCGATAAGCCATGGGCTAGAGATGATATATGACTTCTTCTCCAACAAGTAGCAGGACTTGGCATAAGAAATACCATGGGAAAATACCATAGACTTTCTACATCAAGAAAACTGAAATCCAACTATCATGAAGGTACTCAGTTTAGGAAGACTGTCAAGCTAAGAATAATGGTGATTCCTTGATAGCCCTACTACACTTCTTCTATCTCGTGTTAAAAGCAACATTGTATTTGTCTGTAGCTCTGGTGAGAAAATTCTAGCACTCCAAACCTTGGTATCTAACAGCAAAATCAAACAGCATGATCAACAGATTAAAAGGCTTCTTGAGAACTGTATCTTAGCAATATCTGTTGGGTCACTAGCCCCTATCAGGATTAGATCTGCTTCCTTAGTATCTTTTTAAGAACTCTTCCCCAACTTGGGTAACCTCAAAATGTATGAATTTGCATTCCAGATTTTCACCATCCTGATGTTAGATTAGATTAGATTTATTGGATTTATATGCCGCCCCTCTCCATAGACTCGGGGCGGCTCACAACAATGGTAAAAAACAATACATAGTAACAAATCTAATATTTAGCTATCTAAATTACAGTTTTAGGTTAAAAAATCCAAAAGAAACCCCAATATATAAAAAACAAGCACACAGTCGAATCATACACAGAAACTGCATGGGCAAGGCGGAGATGTTTCAATTCCCCCATGCCTGACGGCAGAGGTGGGTTTTAAGGAGTTTCTGAAAGGCATGGAGGGTGGGGGCAATCCTAATCTCTGGGGGGAGCTGGTTCCAGAGGGTCGGAGCCACCACAGAAAAGGCTCTTCCCCTGGGTCCCGCCAGATGACATTGTTTAGTCGACGGGACCTGGAGAATGCCCACTCTGTGGGACCTAACCGGTCACTGGGGTTCGTGCGGCAGAAGGCGGTCCCGGAGATATTCTGGTCCGATGCCATGATGTTGCCATTGCTGAAAATTCAGAGAAAGGAAATGCCTGCAATGTGGGTTGCAAGACCAGAAAAGGCTGTTTTCTAATATAATATTCCATAATCTACACAAGAAAGCAATACACAATTCAGAGCAGTAGTCCAAAAGAGAAAATTTGATGTGTTAAATTCAGAAATTATGTTCTGTTATTCTTGGGCTTTAAGACTAAGGGAAAAACAATATCAATTCTATTTCTTCAAAAGGTAACACACTGAAAGAGATAGAACCCACTGGGGGAAGGTTAGATTAGAATTGAGGTTATCCTTGGGAATTGATGTAAAAGAGCTGTTCCAGATTTATGAATATTCTTGACATGGTTACCATTTCTGGTCCAGTGTCACCTTAATAATGCAGATACTGCCAAGCAGCTGAGGCTAGAATACAGTAGAACCCCTGGGTAGGGATTCTACACCACAGAAAAACAGAATTGATAAATATTTGTTTTTCTCTGTGTGTGTGTGTAAAATTGCTCAAAGCTGAGAAATTGGGAAGCCCTTAAGCCTAAGTATAAATATGTCAAAAATAAAATTAAGAACTACTTTTTTCTGAGGATTCAGCATAATACTTTACAAAATAAAAGTGAATATTGACTGTCGTGTATGTTTCTGCAGCTTGCAGATTTGAAGTAAAGCAGACATCTTTAATTATTTTAAATGGAGGTTGGTTCATATTGGGTGGTGCTTTACCGCTCTATTTGTTTTATATATTCTATAATGTTTTTCATTAATTTCTTTTTCAAACAATACACTTTCAGAATTGTACCCACTGTAAAATCATGGGCAAATATGAAGGCAATCCATGATTTAGTGGAGCCAGGCATTTTAGAAAAGTGAAAGGCCAAATATCTTATCCCGTCAACACAAACATTTGGAGAAATGTAAAATTGTCCGTTGAATCACTCTCCCTTTCCTGGTTAGCCTTGGGAAAGGATCTTCTTCCTTTCACAGTTATTGATTTTAGAATAAGTATTATGGGCTGAATATGTTTCATAGCTATCAGTTCCATTTGTAGCATATTTCTAATGACAAATATATGTTGCCCTCAATCTCTCTAAGAAAGAAACTGATAGAGATTAAAACACTGACCAGATAGGTTTCTGTGATAAAATTGTATTATAAAATTGCCAAACAAATAGCAAAATCCCTATTACCTGTTTCCCCAATGGGCAAGAAATTGTGATGTATTGTTTTAAAGTCCACACTAGCAATAAACAAAAGAAAGAAAGAAAGAAAAATAATAAAATAAAGTAAAATAAAAGGCCGTACAAACTAGAACCTTTGATTGCAGTATTGTAATATGGTTGCTAATAATACTTATTTCACAATTATAATGTAATGATATATGTCTTTTGTTCACATATTAAAAACAATAGATATTGAGCTATAGCATGCCCTACTAAACAGCAACTACTCCCTATTTTATCTGCAACATGAAATAGACCCTGAACAAGATGTTTCTTTGGATTAAAACTATTTGTGTATAGTTAACATTTGTTAGCAACACCATAGTTGGACTGACAACAAAATATAAATGACATTGGTAGAGATGATACAGAAAGCCATCTAATTTTTTTTTAGCTCAAATTGATAGAGCAATATATGTTCTTGAATATTTTGGTTTCTCTTCCATTGATAAGTGTTTCTGTTTATATAGTTTATGAATTATGAGATTACTACATATATAATTTCCCTAATTATAGCTTCCTTGTACAGATAGTCTTGATTTTATTTTTTATTTATTTATTTTTGTCCAATACACAATGAGGGTTTTAGTGGGTATATATCTATATACACATAGTAAAATACATGATGAAGGTTATAGAGGAGATACTCATAGTAAAATATATCTAAGAAATAATAGAAAAGAAGATATAGTAATAGAACATATCAATGAAAGCATAGAAGAAGAGATATAGGAATAGAAGAAAGGTATAGGAGATATAGGAGAGCAATAGGACAGGGGACGGAAGGCACTCTAGTGCACTTGTACTTGCCCCTTACTGACCTCTTAGGAATCTGGATAGGTCAACCGTAGATAATCTAAGGGTAAAGTGTTGGGGGTTTGGGGATGACACTATGGAGTCCGGTAATGAGTTCCACGCTTCGACAACTTGGTTACTGAAGTCATATTTTTTATAGTCAAGTTTGGAGCGGTTAATATTAAGTTTAAATCTGTTGTGTGCTCTTGTGTTGTTGTGGTTGAAGCTGAAGTAATCGCCGACAGGCAGGACGTTGCAGCATATGATCTTGTGGGCAATACTTAGATCTTGTTTAAGGCGTCTTAGTTCTAAACTTTCTAGGCCCAGGATTGAAAGTCTAGTCTCATAGGCCAGAAACTTAGAAGGCTTAGAAACAGAATGATGTTTCTAAGAATGTAGACACTGGGGTAATAATTTCAGGACATAAAATCACCACCTCTCCACATCACAATAATCATAACCAAGATTCTTAATGACTTTTTCTCTGCCATTATTTTCAGTATATTTAAACATTACTGCTGTTCAATGGTTTGTGTTAAATTCCAAAGCAATGTTTTGAAAGATGCAGGAAAAACAAATTTAGTACTTGTCTGTAACATTTTTAAAACAGGGGTGTTTATGCTTTGCAATGGAGCAGTTACAAAGTATAAGCATGCAATCCTGGGAAAATATGTAGCTGCTTTAAAAGGTTGCAGATTTATAACTGATCACTTAGCAATCACCTGAAGTTATGATGGTCTTAACACAGAGGTGGGTTCTACTTACCTTCCCCACTGGTTCGCATCATGACAGATGCAAACAAGACTTTCCTTTGGTGCATGTTTTGTGCGTGCATGCTCCTTCCCAGAAATGGCCCTCTGAGCATGCACAGTACTTTAAAAAAACAAGATGGCAGTGCCTACAGCATTGCTGATAGAACCTGCTTGGGTGCGTGGCAGGCCTGGGTCGCTGCCATTTCCAGCGACTCAGGCCGCCAAGTTACTAATAGTTCTATAGAACCAGTCTGAAGCTGCAGGGACTCATCTCTGACCTAACGGGAGAATGCTTATGAGCCAGATTCAAAGTTCTGACAGATTCCCCCCTCCCCACAGTCACATGATGAAACTTCAGGTAGTCAGCAATTGGGCCACATTTATGATTGTTTGCTGTGCCCTGCAATCATGTAACAATGTTTTACAATGGTCTTGCTGAAAACTGGCATTTACTTCCAGTTTTTGTCAGAACTTTACCCATAGCAAACCATTGTTTATTTATTTATTTATTTATTTATTCATTCATTCATTCATTCATTCATTCATTCATTCATTCATTCATGTTTGTTTATATGCATGTATGCATGTATTCATTCATTCATTCATTCATTTATGTATGTATGTATGTATGTATGTATGTATGTATGTATGTATTCATTCATTCATTCATTTATTCATTCCATTCATTCATTCATTCATTCATTCATTCATTCATTCATTCATTCATTGGGTTTATGTGCTTCCCCTCTCGGAAAACTTGGGGCGGCTTACAACATATAAAAAGAACAATATAATACAAATCCTGTTGTGGTTGGCTCTGGCCCAGCTCCTGCCCCAGGGAATGTGGAGGTGGATGCAGGAGAAACTTCAACATGTTATAGGCTTGTGTTATTGCCGACAGAGTCAGTTCAGAGTTTACTTTCCTCGGACGAAGAAGAAGATGGGAGTGACTTGGAAGAGGGGGGCTTGGCACACAGCCCAGGCAGTCAATCTCCATTATCTTCCATTGATTCGGATGAAGACATCTTGGACCCACGCAATCGCAGAATTATGCGTAGAAGACACCAAGTAAGGACATATTACTGGAGATAAGAGAGGCCACCTGTGTTTGGGTGGGGCTCCAGTAATTAGGACTGCTGCTATAAATAGCAGCATGTGGGTTTGGCCATTGTGGAAGAGTATCTGATCGCAGTTCTTCAGGAATCATGCCTTGACTTTGTTTGTTGATTTTTCATGTCTTTGAAACCAATGCAGAGCAAAGTGTGTGGGTGTTTCACTTCGTGGAAGAAGAAGGGGTGTGAAGTTTCTTCACAGCTGCTAGCTAAGTATGTAAAGACTGATTAAGGTAAATTGTACAGACTACCCGGTTGTTTGGGGATGAGTGCTCTTTGCAATACAAAAAGAGTGCTCAGTTTATTTTGAATTTTTGTGATAAAGAACATTGTTTTGAATTTTCAAACGTGTGTGTGTCTGAAATTTGTACCCTTGAATTTCCGGGAGACTCCTACCAGAGAGCCCGGCAGATCAAATCCTAAATCCAATTAATATAAAACCCACTTATCTAATCTAAAATCCCCATTATATTAAAAAGCAACCATTCCCACTCAACAACAACATACATATCATTTGTCAGCCAGGGGGCTAGAGTCTAATGGCCTCAAGCCTGGTGGCATAGATGAGTCTGTAAACTCTTATGGAAGGCAAGGATGGTGGGGGCAGTATGAATCTTTCGGGGGAGCAGATTCCAGAGGGCAGGGGCCCCCACAGGGAAGGCTCTTCCCCTAGGTTCCACCAAGTGATATTAATTCACTTAATGACCACAGTGTTCGTTTAACAATCCCAGTGGCTGCTTTACAACTACTGACCACTGCAAAACAAAGGTTGTAAAATCTTTTTTTGGTTCCATGGCTGACCTATTTTATGACTGAACGACTTATAATTGTGATGGGCAGTGGTGTAAGCGGAATTTTCCTCTTAACATACTAGGCCTATCTCCTCAATTCCTCATCTGTTGAAACAACCTTTGACTGATCTGTAAGATGAAATGAATGGATGGAATATCTATTTTGCATATAAAAGTTTTAGTTTTGATCATCAGCTTTTCAAATTACAGTTAAGAATTACACCAATCTGAAAACTTGAAGAAAATGTGTCCATTAGGAATACTGAATCAGATGAATCAGCAATGTCATTATCAGACAGACTTTAAAGTTTCTAATATCTTTAATTTAATTTAACCTGTTTTAGACCAGGTGGGGTTGAGGAGAGAGAGGAAGGGAAATAATTTCTACCAAAAAAATAGTTTCTACTCTCTAGAGAAGTTCTTTCACATAGTCAGACGAGTGAGTTGTTTTCATACAGAAAAATATTTGTTCCGGGTGGGGCAACCAAAGCACTGATGGACCCCAACAGGTTTCCTACCTTGCTGGGAACTTTGAAAGAATTTAAGATGTACTGTGCTGCTGATCTCCCTAGTGCTGGCCTCAGGCCTCAGATGAGTTATGACAGCCAGCCTAAATGAAGGCAAACTGAAAAAGGACCAAGAAGAAGCCATGTTGCATATCCCGATCTCACAGTGTTTATAGATTGAGAATCCCTCCGGGAAAAGAAGCAGAAGATGTAGGGAAGACAAATTCCAATTTAATCCCGTGCTACCAAACTGTAATTGAAAAGAAGGTCTCTGGCATGGAGCAGCAGGCAAAAACCACTTAAAAGTCTATTCTAGTGATTTTTCACACATCATATCTACCAGGAATGTACAACACTCCCCAAAATGATGAGTTTAATTCCCCCTTGCTTTTAATCATCACACATTTCAATAGGGCATGAAACTCAACGTTCTGAACTGATACTATACAAGAGTAACAAATGACATCTGCTTATGCTTTCACTAGAGGATATTTAAGGTGTAATTGCAGTGACAGCACCACCTGCTACCACTTGGGTTTAAACTCTGAATAGCCTTAGGTAAGAGAGGAAACTACGACAGAATCTGGCATTGTTCAGGACCCCATTAGAGGGAGCTATCGCGACAGGGTCCATAATAACGATTTCCATCAGCAGGCCAGAAACTTAGAAGGCTTAGAAACAGAATGATGTTTCTAAGAATGTAGACACAGGGATAATAATTTCAGGACATAAAATCACCACCTCTCCACATCACAATAATCATAACCAAGATTCTTAATGACTTTTTCTCTGCCATTATTTTCAGTATATTTAAACATTACTGCTGTTCAATGGTTTGTGTTAAATTCCAAAACAATGTTTTGAAGGATGCAGGAAAAACAAATTTACTACTTGTCTGTAACATTTTTAAAACAGGGGTGTTTATGCTTTGCAGTGGAGCAGTTACAAAGGATAAGCATGCAATCCTGGGAAAATATGTAGCTGCTTTAAAAGGTTGCAGACAAAAGCTATGCTGTCCTTTGAAATATCTTTGCATAATTATTTCCAAAGCAATAACTTTAAATGCACGACCAGCGGCTTAAAACCGCCGGCCGAAATTGCCACAGAGCAGGGTGACACTGCGGGCGGCTCTATAGAGCCCTGTACTTCCAGGTTGCTGAAAACCCGGAAGTTCGGCTTTTGGCAGCGCGCCAGGTCGGCGCGCTGCCTGCTGGTCGCTGGGGGAGGTCCTGGATCGCCCTATTTAAGGGCGATCCGAACAGGACCTCCTCCTTGCTTTACGGCTTTCTGAAGCGAACACCCGCCCACCCTCCGCTATTAACAGTGTGTCCTGAGGAGGTCGCCTCGGGGCTGAATAGGAATTTTTTGCGGCCTCCCCTTTAGAAGCGGCCGTTTTTTCGCCTATTCCATACTGATGGTGCGTACTGGATTGGTTAGGGGGTGCAACGCACTTAGATGTTAGATAGGCCTCCCTTTGGTCACTGGGGTTTGGCAGGTTTGGGGCGGAAATGGGCAATTAGAAGTGACTGCGCATGCTCCTTTGGGCATCCTTGAAAGGGTGATGGACCGCCTCTCTCCAGGAACTAGAGGTTGGAACAACTTCGGGGATTGGAGAGAGGATGTCCATGGGAATCACCGGATCCAATTTCCCATGGGGATTGGAGGGTGGACTCCTCCCACACGACGTAGGGGCATGGCTTGGATCCAGGTGAAGGTGGCTACCTTCACCTGGTTCAGCAAGGAGTTTTTGCCCAATGTTGCCAAGGAAGTTTATGGTAGGAATTTCCGCCCCGTTAGTTTTGGCCTCTGCAGGTCCTTAGTTATGTTGAATTGAAATATTTAAATTTATGTATTTAAAGTTATGTTATTTAAATTTATGTTAATTTAATAAAATGACCCTTATTTAATCCACAATATGTCTCAGCGTCTTTACTCCGCTTCCGGGGCAATTAAGCATACCATTCCATTGGTGTCTATAGGATGTGCAATCTATAACGTGTAACCACAATAAATAAGGAGGTAAGAAAAAGCAGATTTAAATATGTTCATACAGTATCTGTACATGATCACGCACCCATGCCCATGCTTTCATTGTGCTGCATGCTCATTTATGTGTTCAAAGTAACAGACAGTATTGAAGAAGGTGGATCAAGAAAGTTTACTGCATCTTCCACAGATGAATAGAAAATGTATTTCCTGCCGAATGCTGAAATGTTATCTTCTATACCAGTAAGAAGCTATGGGTTTTGCCCTCTTTTTCCTTGGGGACCCTGAACCTGTGGCATCACTTTCGCTCCCAGGTCTTGTTTCTATTTTGTCTACCTCTTAGATTAGTGAACAATAATAAAACAGGCTAACTTCCAATTCCTGGAGATGCCATGTTCATCAGCTAATGAAATCACCTGTTTCTCCATTCAGTAGCAGCTACCATGCCAACAAGCCTACTCCTTGTAGATAGTGTTGCTGGCATTGAGCTTGCTTTCATCTGTAACATCTCTCACACACAGTAGCCTGCTAGCTTTGGTTTCTATAAACCCTCCATTTTGGTGGGGGCGGGGGTTTCCTTGGTTTTCTTTCTTGCCATGAAAGAAAAATAAGAACAAGAAAGGAGAGGGAGGGGAGGAAGAACTGTGTGGATCTGATGTCTCAGCTTCCATTCATTCCAGTCTCCCTTTTCTTCTAGTTAAGCAGAGCTATCACTTTCCAAGTCACGAAACGTTTGCAATAGCTTTCGTGTTTGCAGAGCAAAGGGAATAATTATTCTTTTACTGAAACAAAAAAGCTAACCTTTTGCTTATGCTTTTTAGTCATTTTTGTCTTTCATTTCCTAGCTCCTAAAAGGAACCTTAAAAAAATATAACCTTAAATTGATGCAAACAAAATAATTGGCAAGGCATGAATATACCGACTGTATCCAGGAGACAGGCAATGTTTTTGGTGCTTACTTAATTTTCACTGTATTAAGGTAATTTCCTGTAACTGTGGGTTTTCCTGCAGCCATTCTCACATCATGCCATTTTGGCTTTTCACATCAGCATGCTATTTTTCCCCCTTTCAAATTTATGCTTGTAAAGAAAAATGTCTAGTTTAAAATATATTTTGTTCCTCTTTCTTCTTTATCTGCATATTGATTAACAATTATGTGTTGACTTTCTTCAAAAATAGTCACAATCTAATCTTAACAGGAAAAAAAAGAATGATAATATGTTTCGGAGATAGGGGAGAAGTGCTGTATGTATGATAAGCACCAGTCAGATGAATAAACCAAGAGGAGGGATGGTGTGATAAATTCATTTCATACTTTAATACAACCTTTTCTAACATGTCCTTTTGACTCTATATGCAAAACTAGCTACCATTTAAAATGGAAACAACTCAAGATTTTGCAATAGAATTTTTCATTAGTAAACATATACATATAAATATGTATCTTAGTAAAAAAAATGTTTAAAGGATTCTTAAAATGATACAGAGATTGTACAAATCTAATTAGATTTATGAAAATGGAAGAAAATTGACAGATTTTTCCCTGCTTGTCTGGGGAGGAGGTGCTCCTGGAGATTATCTCTGTATATCCACAATTTTCTGCTCTAAATGGTTTTATTTCCAACTCCATCCTGGAACAGGGGTTTTCACCCAGTGATCTGTTTATCAAAGTTACAGTGGAAAAATGTCAAAGCAAAAAAAAAAGCAACTAACATTTGACTTGACTCATCCTCAAATGCAGAATACATTGGTAGTTTCTGTATTTTCAAAATTTTGTCTAATGGTATTCAGTATGTAGGTAGAACAAGACTGATAAGGTAGTATCAGTATACATTTTATCAACTATATTGTTTGATTATTTAAACAATACTATTCATTTTCTCTTGCTGATCTAAAATCTATCAAAATTGTTACACTACCTCCTCCTTCAAATTCTATTTTAATAGTCCTATTTTCTTATGGTCTTTGTTAATTCTGAAATAGTTTAGATACCAATCTGATGATCAATTATCAATCTGTCTGATTAATTAAAAAAGTACCAATACACTGTTATATGTGTTCAGTTCTTCAGTATCATAAATTTTGTAGGCTGTGGTTTAGATTAGATTAGCAAGGAAAAATTTATTGGCAAAATATTTCCATATTTTTGCCAAGAAAGCAGCATGGACATGGCTACATAATAACCCAAGTAAGCCATTGGCATAATTTAGATGGGTTTATGTTTTAAATTCTAAAGTGTAGCATTATAGTGAGGAATAATGCTAATTTTGAGGATTGGTCAAATAATAATAATAATAATAATAATAATAATTATTATTATTATTATTATTATTATTATTATTATTATTATTAATTATTCTTCATTGCTTATTTGACCCCTATGACAATCATTAAGTGTTGTACCACATGATTCTTGACAAATGTATATTTTATTTTATGTACGTTGAGAGCATATGCACCAAGACAAATTCCTTGTGTGTCCAATCACACTTGGCCAATAAAAATTCTATTCTATTCTATTCTATTCTATTCTATTATTATTATTATTGTTATTATTATTATTATTAATTAGATTTATATGTCGCCCCTCTCTGAAGACTCAGGGCGGCTCACAACAATAACAAATACAATAACAGTTATACAAATCTAATTAATAAAAAATAGAATTAAAACCCCTTAATATTAAAAAAAATCAATACAACACAGTCATACCATTCTCAAGCGCTATAGTCAGAAGTGGGGGGAGTTAATCTCCCCATGCCTGGCGGCATAGGTGAGTCTTTAACATCTTGCAGAAGACGTGGAGGGTGGGGGCAATTTGAATCTCCTGGGGGAGTTGATGCCAGAGGGCCGGGGCCATCACAGAGAAGGCTCTTCCCATGGGTCCTGCCAGATGGCTGCTGGGTATTTCTTATTCTGAATATACCTATAATACAAATGTTATATGTTGGTTCCAGATGTTAATGGGATGGCACTTTTATGTGCTTTTAAACCATCATGCAATGTTGCTATTCATAATTATGAAGAGAGGTGGCTCTAAGAAAACTATATTTTGAGGAAAAGCTATAAGTTTGTTAACCATTATTTGCTGAATAAACCACAATCATTATGTAAATATTACTTTTTGCTAATATGAAACATAATGTATATGTTACTTGCATTGTGTTAACAATATATGTTAAGGCATAAACAATGGTTTACTGTTGGGGTGCAGTGGTTAAAGTATACTATTGCAAGCAAACTCTCCCCATGCCTGGAATCCAATGCTGACCAGGCTCAAGATTCCAAACTTCCAAGGTGCGTAGACTGTAGTTCCTCTGGTGGCTGGAAGCTGCAATAGCGAGAGTATACTGTTGTACCATATAAGTGATGTCGTTTGTGTGTGTGTGTGCCATACTGACAGGTACCATACAATAATCAGTGTACCATACAGTACACTTTCTTTGGGGGTGTCAGCTTTTCTGCCTGTGAATTTGTCTTACTTGAGAAATATAAGGCACCCCCCGAAAATAAGACGTAGCACAACTTTTGGAGCAAAAATTAATATAAGACAGTGTCTTATTTTCGGGGAAACATGGTAGATGTATTAACCTCTAAGCCATTTGCTCTTCTTGAGAAGTAGCCCAGGTTCGAATCCCAGGGTATGACTAGCTGATAAGAGCCTTTATTTTATTATTTTTTTGTCAGTAAAAGTACATTCAACACAAAAATAGATTGTTGCAAAAGCGACTGCCTAAGAAGGCTCCTGGATTGGGGCTGAAAGGTGAAAGCAGAAGCACTATCCTCTGTCTCATATTTGGGTAGACCAGATTGCCCTGGTAGACCAGTCTCACTGGGAAAAAAACATTTAAGCTATCTTTTCTGGTTTGCTGATCCTGGATGCTTCATCAAGATTTCCTCTGCATTATTCTACTTGATTAAATTTGTACAATATACTCCATCAATATCAAGCAAAGCACATAATGGCTTAGCAAATGTGTAGACCCAACCAAGGGAGTTTTGACCTTACTTTTCATAATTGGTTGAGAACAAAAATGTATAAGCATAAGATACTGCACAAACTGGAAATAGAAAAAAAGCACATACGTCATTTTCTATGTGTTTTAAAGGAGAATATAGAGGTTTTGATACCAGTTGCTAGGGAACATGAGTGGAAAGCTGCAGTTGAATTAATTACCTGTTTGTGGACAATTGCAGAACTTAAATGCTAAACCAGATGCTGGCTGATTGTGAATAGTTCTTATATTTTCAGTTTGGTGCCATTAGAAGACCTGAAATTTGTATTTTGCTAAATTAATCATGACAGTACATTATTCTGCAATTTTGAATGAGTAAAAAAATGAGAGCTATCCATCTTTGGATATTACTTTTCAGATTTATTGAGGAAAACTGTAAATGTTAATATGTGGCATGTGCTTATCTGATATTTTTTTTCTTTTCTTTATGATCCACTATGTCCCTTATGGGCATCATCTTTTTTCCTGAGTGCTTAGAAGAACTACAATTATTCATTTACAGGTCCTGGAAGGGTGGTGCCTTAGTTAGAGCCTTTTTTTCACTCTGGATAGTTCTATACCTTTAAAATATTTTTACTTTGAATTCTTGAGCACTTTCTGTCTTAAGGCAAGTGCATCAAAATGTCAACCAGTTGCTTCATTTTGGGGCCTTCTCAGGGAAACACTTGATCATTCTTAAAGTATGTAATTGTGAAGAAAAAGAAAAGAAAAAATAACCTAAATTTAAGTAAGCATACCGACTTCTTGACCTCTCAGTGGCTTTCGATACCATCAACCATGGTATCCTTCTGTGCCAATTGGAGGCGTTGGGAGTAGAAGGCACCATTCTATGGTGGTTCTGCTTCTACCTCTCTGGTTGGTCGCAATTGGTGTTAGCAGGGGCGCAGAGGTCAGCTCCTAAGCCCCTCCTTTGTGGGGGGCCTCAGGGATTGGTCCTATCTCCCCTGCTGTTTAATGTCTACATGAAACTGCTGGGTGAGATCTGTTGTGTATACTCCCTTGCAGCCTGAGGAATGTTTAGATTTGGAGGAGGAGGGTGATTTAGAGATCATAAATTTACCTGATTTAGGGACAGATGGCAATGTTAGTGAAGACCACGGAGCTAATGACATACACATGAGTTAGGATGAATCAAATGGGGGATATGGTAGATGGATGGATCTCCATTTTAGACGCTATCAGAGATGCTTAGAAGAAAGAGTGATGAGATATTAGAGAGTGAGGAATTAATTAATCAATTACCTTACACCAAAGTAGCTGTACCATTCGATTAAGCTGTATTTAATACTAGGCTAATTAAATACTGCATTGAACAACTCCATTTCTGAAAGCATAAAATCAAGGAGGCACCTGTATCTGTCCTGAAATAAAACTACTTTGCTATTAGAAGTGATTGTTTTAAAGATAGGTATTATATTATAGGTATTATATTCATAAAACAGAACCATAGTTTTGAGGAAAACTAGTAGGTAGCAATCAGTTCTGTACTAAATAGAAAGAATGTACTGTGAAAAATATAAATATCCTGCGTTCGGGCCCAAGTAATCTCATATCTGGACTACTGCAATGGATTCTACATGGGGCTGCCCTTGAAGAGCATTCAGAAGCTTCAACTGATGTGGAGTGCAATGGTATAGGTAGTTCTTAGAGTTCCAAGGATGACCTATGTTACACTACTGTTCCATGAGTTGCACTGGCTGCCAATCTGCATCCAAGTGTTGGTTATTACCTTTAAAGGCCTGCACGGCATAGGTCCAGGTTGCCTGAGAAACTATCACAACTCACTTGGATGAGCCTATTCCATCTGCACCAGCGGAGGAGGCATGCTGCCTCAAAGAATTCCAGCTGGCAGGGACCAGTTGAAGGGCCTTCTCTGCTGTGGCTCCTGCCCTTTGGAACATATCCCGAGATGGGAGCCTGAGGATCTGATTGTGCTTGGGACCCTAACAGGGGAGCATCACACTAGAGATGGTTGTTGAATTAAGAGGTACTCCTAATACTCTCTCTCTCTCTCCCCCCACCTCCCTCCCTCTCTCTCTCTCTCTCTCTCTCACACACACACACTTTCCCATCCATCAACTTTTTTAAATTATATTTTATCTGGATTGGGATTTGTATTTTTATTATTTTAAAGATATTTGCTAGGATTTTTATGTTTTAATGCTAGAAGCCATTTAAAGTTATTTTGTTGTAAGATTGGCAGCAAATACATAAGTAAGTAAACAAATAAACAAACAAATACCCTGCAGACCTCTCTAGGGAAGAATTCGATAAACTAGGCATTCCCACTGCGAAAATGTCTTGATATCTAGAAACACTTGCAAGGGTTGGTCAAAAAAATCCAGGACTCCACAAGTATACTTGCTTATGTGATTTACTTGTATTATACATATTTTAAAATTGCCAGTCTTCAATGTAACACCATCCCTCCAGTAGATTTGGTGGTAAAAAATTAATAAACTTGATTCATTCCCTGAATCCCACTACTAAATGTCTTTATTTAGTAATTCTGAATTACAGATATTCAGTTGGTGTAGTTTGTTTGTGCTAGAGAAAAATTGGTAGAATAAATTACCTCTTTTTGAAGCCCAGGAATAGAAAAATAGACCAATAGCTTTTCTTTAACACGTGTTTCAATATGTTCCTACAAATAAGCAGATAGGTCCGTCCTAATGAGACCACCAGCATGTCAAATCAAACTTGGAAAATTGTAAACACATGTGCTATTTAGAATAAATTTCATCCTTTATGATTAGGATATTAGCTATTTTTTAGTCTCAAGTAGAAAGATAATTTATATTACCCAAAATAGTTATATTTTAAGAAATGCTCTAGGACAAATGAGTGATAAATCTTTTGATGGTTGAAGACTACATTTAACATGGCAGTGGGGCTGGAGGACAATTAGTGGATTGGATACATCACAGTGTGAGGAAGCTGGAATTTTCAGGATCTTTTTTTATGGGTTTATCTATTGTAAAGCAAACTATATATAATAGTTTTCACCTATTTTACATTCCAAAGTAGAAGGCAAGAAACCGAGAACTGACATCAGTTCCATGATTAAAAGGAAGTCTATGAACTGCAGAAAAGTACTTCTGAGTATGAACCATTCTTCTCTATTTTTTTATGTCCATGTTTGCCATAATGTCATTACTCTTAGTAATAAGTAATAGCATTGGAATTAAAAAAATATAATGCTTTAATATATGTAATTATTTTTTTCTACAAATAGCAAATAGTATCTCATGCTCATGATATATGGAGCCACCAGAAGCATCCACAACCTCTGGACTTCTGTTGCCAGTGAAGTGCCCGTTTTTGTGCTGCTGGGACTCCCCTGCTAGGATTCCCCTGCAGCATCACAAAAACATGGAAGTCCAGAGGTGGGGTTTCCCATGGAGGGGAGCCTCAGGGGAATCCCAGCAGTGCAAAAACGGGTGCTTCGCTGGCAACGGAAGTCCGGAGGTGGAGCATCCCAGTGGCAGTGGTGGGCTTGTAAGGTGAAAATAGTTTGTAAGAAGAGGCAAAAAAATCTTAAACCCCGGGTTTGTATCTCAAAAAGTTTGTATGATGAGGGGTTTGTAAGATGAGGTATCACTGTATTTTAAAATGTATGGGAATATGTTATCAGTCTGTTCAATACAAGATGAACTGGGATAAGAATCATTCAAGGAAAAGTAAAGAGGGAGAAAGAGGAAGTAAAAAGGTAAAGAGAGAAGAGAAGGAGTGAAGGGAAGTAGGAAGGAGGAGAGAATGAGTAAGAAAGTAGAAGGAGGAGATGGAGATAGAGGGAGGGGAGTGTAAAAAATGAAGAAAAACAGACTGATGGACAGGTGTAAATTAGGATATTGATTTATGGTTGATTGGATAAAAATATACATTTGTGTATGTTACTGATATATTTTAAGATATGTATTAATATATGGAAATTGTGGAGAAAAATTAAAAAATTTAAAAAACCTTATGTTGCAAAAATGGTTAAAATGGGCTTCAATTGTCCAGTAGTGTCTGCCATTTTGAAATCAATGACTATTTTAACCACTAGTGAGATATTGAATTATAGAAATTCTGCTCTATGTCCTCATTAGGGCTGGGCATAGAACTTTCTGCATTACTTTTCAATTTGATAGAAAAAGAATTTGATTTGTCTTTTTCCCCAATAGGAGGGAAAAAAACCAATAAAATGTTAATATAAAGTTCATGGATGGGCTGCAGTGTACTTGTACTTATATTTGCTATTTGATTGTGGTAAAGATGAGAACCTTTAGGCTTTTCCCTAGATGTTATTCTCTGCTACAATGTCTAGGATCTACAACCCACAACCTCCAGGGAAGACATCATAAGATTGGTAGTAGACGGTTGGTGAGGAATGCAAACAGAAAACAGAAAATAAAAAGAGCACTTTCCAGAACCCAAAGAAGTAAACAAACAACTATAAATGAACTATAAAATAACTATAAAGAACTATAAAGCAACTATAAATTATAAATAACTGTTTTTAATATAGTAGGATCGTAGCCTATAGTTTTAACTAATTAGATTTGTATACACATTGTAACCTGTGTAACCTGTGAGCCGCCCTGAGTCTTCAGAGAAGGGTGGCATACCAGTCTAATAAATAAATAGATAGATGGAGAGATAACAATAATAATAATAATAATAATAATAATAATAATAATAATAATAATAATAATAATAATAGTAATAATAATACCCAAAACATGCAACAAAAATGCCCAATACTGCTTGTGAATAAGATTTTGGCACCGGACCAGAATATCTCTGGGACCGCCTTCTGCCACACAAATCCCAGCGACCGGTTCGGTCCCAAAGAGTTGGCCTTCTCCAGGTCCCATCGACTAAGCAATGTTGTTTGGCAGGACCCAGGAGAAGAGCCTTCTCTGTGGCGGCCCCGACCCTCTGGAACCAGCTCCCCCCAGATATCAGAGTTGCCCCCAACCTCCTTGCCTTTCGCAAGCTCCTTAAAACCCACCTCTGTCATCAGGCATGGGGGAATTGAAATTTCACTTCCCCCTAGGCTTTTAGAATGTATACATGGTATGCTTGTATGTATGAGTGGTTCTTTAAATTGGGGTTTTTTAGATTATTTTTAATATTAGATTTGTTTACATTGTCTTTTTATTGTTGTTAGCCACCCCGAGTCTTTGGAGAAGGGCGGCATACAAATCTAATAAATAAATAAATAATTTTTTTTAAAAAATGAAGAGGGACGTAAATTTTGATCTAGGGCAATGAGAATGAACCCTTTTGACGCCAAGTGCCTAAACTGGAATACATGCACACCGGAGCAGAAGAAACCCGAAGATCAGCTGGTCTTTGAGTTCCCGGTACTCCAGCATGCGTGAGGATCAGCTGACAGCATGCATGCACACTCCAGAAACCAGAAGAATAGCTGGTAGCAAGACACATGCCCACAGATGTTGTGGTTGGCTCTGCGTCAGCTCCTGCCCCAAGGACTATGAGGGTGGATGTGGGTGAATCCTCCCAGTGTCAGAGGCCAGTTTTACTGCTGACTGCTTCTGACAGCGAAGCGTCTGAAGCAGATAGTGGAAGTGAAATTGGATCCTCAGAGGGGGTCATGGCAGACAGCCCATTGGGTAGTCGCCCCATGAGTGATTCATCATCGTTATCATCACTGGATTTGGAAGGAGAGACATTCATTGATGTGCACAGGTGCAGGGCAATGTCTAGGAAAGAGTAACTGTGTAAATACTACAGGAAATAAGGTAGATCCCCTGTGGCTGGGTGTAATTAGACTAATTGGGGCTGCTGTTAAATGGTCAGCATTCTGGCCTCTGGGTGTGGAAGTTTATCTGTTTGGTAAAGGAGGATGTGTATTTTGTATCAGGATTCTACAAGGACTCTCTTTGAACTGTTTCCAGGATTATTGAACTAAATCATAGTCAAGTTTGTGACTTTGCGAACTCTTGAAGGAGAGTGGCTGTGACGTCTTCACAGCTGCTTGTTATCTGTTTTTTGTTTGTTTATTGTTCTTCACGGCACTCAAGGATGTTGCTTTGAAGGTGAGCATTTTGCCTGACTAAAAGTGTGCTTGGCTCTTATTTTACTTTTGATAAAAAACAGTGTTATTGACTTACATCTGTGTGTGCCTGAATTCCTACCTTTGAACTTAATTGAGGGCTCATGCCGAGAAGCCCAGCAGAACAACAGAGAGGGCTCTGTGTGCCACCTCTGGCACGCATGCCATAGGTTCACCATCATGGATTTAGGGTTTATTTATTTATTTATTATTAGAGTTGAAAGGGATCTTACAGGTCATCAAGTTCAACCCCCTGCCTGAGCAGGAAATCCTACATCACCCCAGCCAAATGGCAGTCCAATCTCCTCTTGAAGGTGTCCAGAGTTGGGGAGTCCACAACCTCCGCTGGCAGGCCGTTCCACTGGTTGATCGCTCTCACTGTCTGGAAATTCTTTCTTATCTCCAGGTTGAATCTTTCCTTGGTCAGATTCCAACCGTTGTTCCTCGTCCGGCCCTCTGGTGCCCTGGAAAACAGTGAGTCCCCCTCCTCTCTGTGGCAACCCCTCAAGTATCTGTATACAGCTATCATGTCCCCCCTAGCCCTTCTTTTTACTAGACTATCCATGCCCAGTTCCAGCAACCTTTCCTCGTATGACCTTGTCTCTAGTCCCTTTATCATTTTAGTTGCTCTTTTCTGCACCTTCTCTAGAGTCTCTATATCTTTTTTGAAGTGTGGTGACCAGAACTGGATGTAATACTCCAGGTGCGGTCTGACCAGGGCCTTATAGAGTGGTATTATTACCTCTCTGGTCTTGGAGTGTATCCCCCTGTTCATGCAGCTTAGGATTGTGTTGGCTTTTTTAGCCGCTGCTGCACATTGCTGGCCCATGTTTTGCTGGTTATCCACTAAGACTCCAAGATCCACTAAGACTCCAAGATCCTTTTCACAGTCACTTATTGTGAGTGTGGTTTCGCCTAATTTGTATGCATGTTTTTGGTTTTGTTTGCCTAGTTGCAGGATTTTACTCTTCTCTACATTGAACTTCATTTTGTATCATCCTAAAATGAGTAGGAAGACTCCTCTGACTCCTGTTTACTGAAGAGCAAGTGACAATCCCGAAATAGCCTTTGTCACTGATTGTCCTTTTCCTGCTGCAAGAGGTTATTCGACAACAATCCTTTGAGATATCAGAACCCAGGCGAAGAAAATGAAATGTGTCTGACATTAATTCACATATGCAGACTCAAGTGGTGGAAGGGCAAGAGAGAAATGTTCTTTTTAAGTATGATTGAAATACAAATTAGGTTTGAATTCCATGAGTGCAACACCTCCCATTTACAATTGCAGCAAAAAATGTCAGCATCTAACACCTGATATATGCTAGCAGATACCCTTGTTCTAAACAGCAAGAGCAGGAAGTCAGAAGGAAAAGAAATGATATAGTCTACTTAGAGAATATAAACAGTTAATTACTTCTAGTTGGAAACAGAACAGATGACAGGAAGTGTGTTTAAATGTGTTGGTATTGACTGATTTTATATTGGAAAAAGATCTTTACAGATTTATATCCTATTCTTTAAAGATCATAAAATATCTCATTTACCTAAGTCATTTAATACTAGAATTGCCCCATAAAACCTGCTATGTAAAGCTGCTATTTTATTATTATTATTTTCACAAAATACATACTTTTATGAAATGTACAGAGATATTCATACACATCATGAACAGCAGTTTTACCATACTGTTCGCAAGATAAATATAAATCCCATCCAGTGCCATTAAGAGGAGAAATAGATATTTCCATCATGCTGCTTCCATCAATCTGCCAGATTACTTTTCCAATATAACTATTGAAAATAATATTTTGTAATAGTGACTGGGCCACTCCCAGATCTGAGAGATGGAAAGCAATGCTAATTATTACCCTGGATATTCTGCTATGTGTTTTATGGCTATAAGCCGTGGTATGCTAAAAAACTGGCTGATATTGACTCATGACAGTATGTGTTTGAGAACTTTATGAGCTGGTTAAGAATAGAGCCACAACTGTTTGGTAACTATTTGATAGCTTACAGGACAGTGTAGTGGTAGCAATGGAAGCAACAGAACCTGCTATTATACATTTATCTGCACACCACTAGCCTATTGTTAGATAAAACAGTACAACCACTTCAAACTGTGGATCAAGACAGATTGTGAAACAAAATCAGGTTACCATCCATTGCTTTTCCCGTCTCATGTTTAAATTAGCACAATGCTGAAGACTCTGACTCCCTAGAGCAGGGGTCCCCAAACTTTTTACACAGGGGGGCAGTTCACTGTCCCTCGGACTGTTGGAGGGCCGGACTATTAAAAAAAACTATGAACAAATCCCTATGCACACTGCACATACCTTATTTTAAAGTAAAAAACAAAATGGGAATGTACTATTTAGAGGGGGGGAAGAAGTCTGAAATTCATATATGTTTATGTTTTGTTTTTAATTTTCTTTTGTTAACATCTGATTGTAGGTTTTCTTGGCTTATAGAAAAATGTATAAAGAAAGAAGGAAGCACTTTGGCATAATGGTTAATAAGTTAGAAATATAATTGGTGTACTTTTTGAAGGAACATTAAGGAGGGAATTTAATTAAAAGAAAATGAATGTAACTGGATGAAAAAATTAGAAAAAAAAAACTTTTGCAACTTTTTTGATGATTGATATTAGTTACTAACAAAATACCGCATTTTATTCATAGAAAATTAGATGGAACACTGTGTTGTGTCACTCACCCGTGGGCCGGATAAATGGCCTCAGCGGGCCGCATGCGGCCCGCGGGCCGTAGTTTGGGGACCGCTGCCCTAGAGTATGTTGCTACTCTAGGAGGTCGGTTTTGTGAGTTGCTTTGATATGGGTCTCAGAGAGATGCTTAGTAACTTCCTTAGAGCATGACTTCCTTAGAGCAGGGTCCTTCTAACAAATCCCAAAGAATGATACTTAAAAAGAAGCAATTAGCAGTTAGAGACGTCAAACTATTTTCTAAGTCTGCACTATTATTACTAGTTTTTCTCATTATTCCTATCACCCATTTCCTCCCACTTAGGACTGTATGACTGTAACTTGTTGCTTGTATCCTTAAGATTTTTTATTATTATAGGTTGTTTCCTCATTGCTTATTTGACCCCCTATGCAATCATTAAGTGTTGTACCTCATGATTCTTGACAAATGTAAATTTTCTTTTATGTATACAGAAAGTATATGCACCAAAGACAAATTCCTTGTGTGTCCAATCACACTTGGCTAAAAAAGAATTCTATTCTATTCTATTCTATTCTATTCTACTCTACTCTACTCTACTCTACTCTACCCTACCCTACCCTATCCTACCCTATCCTATCCTATTGAGATTGTCCTGCTACCAGTTAGGGACTCGTGGAAAAATACAATAGTTTTTGACCAACCCTATTGCTGTTCCATCATCTATGTTGACATAATAAAAACAACAGCACTGATTGACTCTTATAGAAAGAGTAAAAGAAAAAAGAAAAGGAATTATAGCATGTCCACTTCGGGCATTGACATCTTTGAGAAGATTCTGTGATCTAAGAATCATGAAATCGGGCATCTGTCAAGTATCACTTTCAACTAAAATTAAAGAAAGGAAAATATGTAACTCTGTCTCCACATTGTCAAGAATTTGGCCAGTATGTTAAACAGCTGAAGAAATCTCCCATAATTTCGGGTCTTTCTTATATGTTAGATGGCTATGAGACATTTTTGGAATTGCAGCGTTGACATCTCTGGAGACCAGGTTAAAGCAAGTGCTTGTCAGAGTTGGACTTCATCGGTACTTTTCCCATTGCAACCAAGAAAAAAAAAACATATTCAAAGTATATTTGACAGCAATATTCACAGAGGACAATACTGAAGAGAATGGTTGAGATGATTTCATGTGCCCTATGAACTCAACAAGTTTGATGTATGGTAAGCTGCAATGGAAAAAGAATTCCTCAGAGGCATTTAGCAAGACCAGGAATTTCCAGCACTTACTCTTGTTTGAAAATAAATGTACTGTATCTGTACATGTTTGTGTGCCCGTGTGTGTGTCCATGAGTGTATGTCCATGTGTGAGTGTATGTATGTGTGTCTGTGTCCACACACATGTATATGGACATACGCATACATACAGATACATGTACAGATACATAAACACTCACATATATATAGTCCTTCCATTAACTACATCCTTCCTTTTCATTATCAGCAAAAATATGTTACACTTATAGATTATAAATTGTGGGGTATAAAAAAGTTTATTTGCCTTGGAATATGGCCCCTAGTGGGGCCGAGAGGAAAAAGGAAGCTGTATGTGTCTCCCATATACCAGGTGACTTGACAAAAGATCATGTGTGTGTGTGCGTGTGCGTGTGTGTGTTTGTTGTTTTTTGTGAAATGTTTGTTTTCTGTCGAATCACCCCGGTATACTTGGATGATTCGACAGAAAAAAACATATGGCTCTTCCCTGGTACAAAGCTGAGTGGAGGAGATCCTGTGGTCTAGAGGTTAAAGCTGATGCCTTGCAAGGCAGACCCCACAGGTTCAAATCTCCGTAAGGCAGGGGTGGGCTGCTGCCCGGACAAGGGGGTAGCAAAAATGGAGTTCCATTCCAGAGTATACAGTTTGCACTGAAAGATGTTGAAAGAAAATGCAGGGTGTCCTTACTGGGAAGGGTATGGCTAGCTGATGAGGCCAGAACAAGGCCAAAATAGTGCTATCCTAGTCTCCCTTGATTTTAAAAATTCAGCAAAAACATATGATACATACAGAATATAGTTTGTCGGCTATTAATAAATTAACTGCCTTGAAATGGCCCTGGGTTGGGCCTAAAGGCAAAAAGGAACTGTGACGCTCCTTCAATATACCACGGTGATCCGACAGAAAACACACACACACACACACACATATAATAATAATAATAATAATAATAATAATAATAATAATAATAATAATAATTTATTATTATTGTATGCCGCCCCTCTCCGCAGACATATATATATATATATATATATATGTGTGTGTGTGTGTGTGTGTGTGTATGGAGAGAGAGAGAGAGAGATACACACACACACAGTGTACATACACAAACACATATACATATATACTGTACATATCTTTGTGTGTGTTATGTTGTGTGTGTGTGTGTTATTTTGCAGTATTAGCTCAACATATTTGATTCAATATATATTTGAAGTTAGTTGGGTAACAGGAATATTCAAATGTCCCACAGCAGAGAGAAATATACTTTAGAGTTATAAGCTCTGGGGCTTGGAATCTTTCTGCTTCAGCTGATATATTGTTTAAATCTAAAACTTATTTAAAATCCTGTCTGGGTGTGATGGCTTTTAATTAATCTTCTCTTAGTTTTTATACCATATAGTACCTTGAAGACGCAAGATCAATCACAGCTGTATTGTAATGTAGAGTTGGGAGACAGAAAGATAAATGAGCCATCAGGTTTAGCATTTTGATAGCTAAGTTTAATTTTAACTAGCTCATGAGCACACTGTAGATCAGAGGATAAAGTCATGAAATAGCTTTCATCTCTGCAGCCTGGGCTGGAATTCTTTCATAAAGAAACAGAGGCGGCTTGTTGGTATGTTTACTTTAAGGTCTTTCATGTAGAGAAATAAAGATCCATAGAAATTTCATCCATATAGTCAGTGAGGGGCTACCAAAATTTTTACTACCACACTGTGGGCATGGCTTATGCATTTCAACATCTTTCAACATGCAACATCTTTCAGTGCAAATTTGGTGCTCTAGGACAGTGTTTTTCAACCAGTGTGCCGCGGCACACTAGTGTGCCGTGAGACATGGTCAGGTGTGCCGCGAAGCTCAGAGAGAGAAAGGAAGCAAGAGAGAGAGAAATAGCGAGAGAGAGAAAGAGAACAAGAGAGAGAGAGAAAGCAAGAGAGAGAGAAAGAGAACAAGAGAGAGAGAAAGCAAGAGAGAAAGAGAACAAGAGAAAGAAAGCAAGAGAGAAAGAGAGAGAAAGAAAGGAATAGAGAGAGAGAAAGAGAGGGAGGGAAGGAGAGAGAGAAAGACATAGAGGGAGGTAGGGAGGGAGAGAGAAAGAGAGCAAAAAAGAGAGGAAGGAAGGAAGAGAAAGAAAGAGGGGTGGAGAAAGAAGGGAGAGAAAGAGGGAGGGAGAGAGAAATAGAGAAAAAGGGAGGAAGAGAGAGAGAGGATTTTTTTTGTCCAAACTTTTTTTAGCCCCCCCTCCCCCCGCTCAATGTGCCCCAGGGTTTCGTAAATGTAAAAAATGTGCCGCGGCTCAAAAAAGGTTGAAAATCACTGCTTTAGAATGGAGCTCCAAATTTTGCTACCGGAACTGCGTTCCTGACCGTTCCCGTAGGAGCCCATCACTGCATATCGTTCTCTACATTTGTAGGGCAGCCTTCTGGTCAATACATCTTTAGAATGTGAAATATTTTTATCTGCATCATTCACACAATTTGCACTTTCTTAATGCAGAATTGGGCAACCTGTAGCCCATACATAAACTCTCTGCAACAAATATTGACAGTAGTGAATTTGTAAATTTTAAAAATGGATGAGAAAATGTAAGATAGTTGTTTTAGGCCTATGCATTATGTTATCTTTTCAGGCACTCGTCAAAGAATAGGAAACCATTGGACTTGATTGTAGTGACATCACAAGACATGTTCTTGTACCTCCGGATGACAAAATAACAAGATCAAGTAAATGCATCTATTGGTCTAAAAAAGATTCTGGGACCTAAGCTAAGCTTCTATACAGCAATAACTTAGATTTATATACTACCTCACAATGCTTTACATACCTCTCTAAGCAATTTACAGTGTCAGCATATTTCTCCCAATAATTTGGATCCTCATTTTACTGACTTTAGAAGGATGGAAGGCCAAGACAACCTTGAGCTAGTGAGAATCAAACTGTTGGCAGTTGGCAGAATTAGCCTGCAATACTGCATTATCCTTTCCTTTAATGTAGATTGTAGACACTATATTAAAACAATCCCTAATAATTCTTTTCATTATGCAAATTTCATGTCTGTCCATTTTACTTAATTACCTTGCTCTAAGGTTTTCTTAATGTAAAAAATTGAACATCTTAGAAATGCATATTTTCTTCTTCCTTTTTAGTGTTCTGCATAAATCTGTTTTTGTCAGAAGTTTCTTTCATTAACAAACTTCTCAAACTAGATGAAGAATTTTCTTTTAAGAGTATCCTTCAGTATTTTTTTTCAAAGAACTATTTTTTTAAAAAAATAATCTTTGCTAGTTTGTTTGTTTATTTTGTACTGCTGTACTTTTCTTGTTATGAACCATCTATAACACTGTGAAAGATAGGTACGAAGGTAAAGTTTTCAAATAAAGACATAAATAAATATTTGTCCTTCATTACCTCCCATTCAAATCTGAAAATTGCTGTTTTAGAAGAGAGTTTGGCACAGATGTTTAAATTTATCCACCTCTCCCTTGCAAAACTGGATCCAGGTCCAAAGGGGACATTTCAGCAATTTAATTTGGCTCCTATGTATCTTAATATTACGATTCTACTCTTGATTAGTCTATGTTTATGTAACTCTTGCTTTCATTCTATTAGTGTAATATGTACAAGTCCTTGTGTTAGGAGTTATGCAGTACTGATTAGAGAGAATGAGAACAAAGCTAATTCTCATCTAAGGGAAGCAGCACATTATTTGCCCCTTGCAAATATTGTTGTCATTTCAAAAGTGACTAAAACCTTGCAGTCTAAACAAAGTTAATGGAAAGTAAATGTCAAGCGGATAGCTCAGAACCCTTTACTAGCAAACTGAATTTGTGTTTTGCAGAAGTAATTAACAGTTGTTTAGGCATTCCAGGAAGCAGTTTCAGTACTAAGCCACTTTGATGATCTATGAATAGCCTATATTCTAGAAGCAAAGGAGTCCTTAGAATCAAAAAGCTTTCAGAATTGTCATGGTAGGGCAACAGAAGTCATGAGAAAAAACTGCATTATCAAAACAACAACAACAAACCCCTGGCAACAGAAATCAGCCATATATGACATTAACTGTGTTGTTATCTATTGACGAGGATATATATTTTATGTGTAGCTGTAAAGAGGGATCAAAGTAGTTCTATTGCGCCGGAAGCGGAGTGAGAACATGGAGTCAAAGCTGGATTTAAAATTGGGTCACTTTATTAAATAAATATAACTTTATTTAATTAAACAAACAAACAAATAACTGGGACCTGCAGAGGTCAACTAAGAATGTTGGGGCGGAAATTATGTCATGAAACTTCCTGGGCAACTATGGGTATAGCTCCTTGTTGATCCAGGTGAAGGGGACCATGCCCTCACCTGGATCCTAGCCACACCATGCATGTGGGAGGTGTCGCCGTCCAATCCCTGACAGGCAATTGAGTGGGGCGAGACCCAGGGGCAACCCCTCTCCAATCACTAAGGCCGGTGTTGACACCATGAGCTCTTGGAGAAAGTCTGCCCATCATCTCCAAAGATGCCCAAAGGAGAACACACAGTTGCTAAACACCTCCCAATTTCCGCCCCTAACTTGCCTACCCAGTGACCAAAGGTAAGTCAATTGACCAAATCAAGACTACATGCAAAAGCACCCCCTAACCAACCATCCTGTTCTGCAGTGTGTAATTCGGCCTCCTAAGGGCGACCCCCAAAGGCACACTGAAAGATAGAGAGGGAGGGTGTTCATCTTTTGCTGCCGGGGCGAAAAAGAGGGCCTGAAGCAAGGACAGCCCCTTATAAAATGCTGGCTTGGCCCACCCCCAGCAGCATCATAGGCCAACAACATTGCCAGGCCCAGCCGGGATCTCGCAAAATCTCGTGAGATCCTGGCAAAACAAAATGGCAGCTATGCCGGGATCCGCATTCCCCCGGCCCCGGCGCAAATCCAGCTGGTGGGTAAGTCCACCGGCACGGCATCATTGACAAAAAGAATTTTCCATGCTAATATAAGCACTAGAATAAACATATTTGGATCTTATTCCATACCATTAAGTGCACCTTGGATAGGAAAATCATAATTTTAATCTGGATTGGAACTGGGAAAGAGTGAGAGGTTAGATTTGTTCATGACCTAAAAATAATTTCTTGTTACCTAGTATTAAATTACAAAACATAAAATAGTTGGTTCTTGGAGAAATCCAGCCCCATATTTCAGGTTTGAAATCAAAGTCCTATTTCAGTCTCTTGAGCAGGGAATTGACTTTTTTTTAAGTATCAGTGTTTAATTTATGTAGTCTTTGAGTTGTTCTGTTCCATTTCTATATCAGTCTAAACTGGTAAAAAAATCGCAACATGAACATTTCCATTTGTAATATATACATTTTTGTAAGCATTTTATATGCATTTGTTAAGGTTTTTAATTATTTAGTCTTCATTTTTTTAAAAAAAACTATTCCATCATATCATCATTTGAATGTATTTAGTAGATACATGAACATTTTTAAAGGGCACCTTACTTTCACCAAAGGTTTATTGAGGGAATTTTGCACTATATAATCATATTCCACTTGTAAAGATAGAGCGGAGTGACCAGGGGCGGGCTTCCAATTTCAGCCCTACTGGAACATGTCAGGAGTGCGCCCTTGGCGTGTGGTCATGCCCGACGGATGATTCGGTGGACATTGTGGGCGTTGAAATATTTGGAGACAGCAAAGTAAATTGTTCTGTCTGGGTCCCCCCAGACGCCAACACCAACCAAAAAGAGTAGTCAGACACACTGGTAAAAAGAAAAGGCAGTTTATATAATTCAAAGCAAACACAGGTAATAAAAACTGTTCTTACAGACAGGAACACTATGAAGCTTCACAGAGGTTTCACGAAGGCCAGGCAATAAAACAGGATTCTTGCTGGCAAAAACAACGCTGGAGATAACAAAACCCACGCCTCCTCCTAGTCTTCCAGACTTCTAGGCCACAAGCCAAGATCAGAGACACCAAGAATCGAAGCAAGGTCACAGGACTCCCAATTGATAACTCTCCACAAGATTGTAAGGGCAGGCCTGCCTTTTCAACCCTGCTGAGGAGAACCACACCCAAACCCAGCTGTTGCCAATTCAGGGATGGAAATACCTTTCTAATTGGCCCCGTCTTTGAGCTGCGCGTCACTGCCTCATGTCTATTATAGCCTGTGCATCTTCATCCAATGAATCCAGGCTACTAGCTGGAGAGAGCCTGCCCCGGGGGTCTCAGACTGCTCTCCCTCCTCCTCTTCCTGACATTCCTCTCCCCCGTCTGCCTGGTCCTCCCCCTCCTGTTCACTGTCCTCCTCCTCTGGGCATGGATCTGGCAGAGATCCAGCCGGTCCCTGAGGAGCCTCAGGCTGAATCACAACAGTAAATAGATAAGAAATGGACAAAATCAGGAAATATAAGGACTTGCAAATAGAAGTAGAATGAAAGAAAACAAGGATAATACCAATAGTAATATGTGCACTGAGAGCAATCCTAAAACATCTGAAGAATCACTTGTATGACAGTAAGAATGATAAAATCACCAGCTAATTGCAAAAAGCAGCTTTACTTGGAACAGCTCACATCTTGCAAGCATAGTTTTAACATTATCAAACAACAGCATCTACCTATCCCAGATCTTGCGGCAGGATTTGATAGGTGGACAAAAATGTCAAATCCAGTCTAAACATATGGTTGAATTTGCAATCGTCCATAAGCATTTGTTCCTCCTAGCCATCTTTCTAACTATGACAGTTGGTTTTTTAAAAAAAATCAAAAGAATATATACATGTTTTCATTTTATTAAATATTTGTAACAAATTCTTACTGAATTTGGACAGATGGTTTTTTGTTTGTTTAATATTGTTTTCTGGTCATGCAATATAGTAAATTATTTGATTGACCTAACTCAGCTTCCTGTTTATGCTGGTTGTGTAATCTACATGACCCGATAGAAGTCATTTTCCTTTTAGAAGCAGTGTTTTCTTGACAAGCAAATATGTTGACTGTTGTAGTTAGCTCTGGCCCAGCTCCTGCCACAAGGACTGTGGATGTGGGGGAGACATCCACATGCTGCAGGCCTGTTTTGCCCCTGGTGGAATCTGCTGATGAAGGCTCCTCTGACCAAGAAGACATGAGTGACAGGGAGGAGGAGAGTGTGGCAGACAGCTCAGAAGAAGATCAATTATCTAGCTCCTCCTTGGATTCAGAACAAGAGTTAAAGATACAGCCACGCATGCGGAGAGCGATGCATAGGCAACAACAACTGAGAGATTATTATCAAAGAAAATGAGGCCACCTGTGGTTGGGTGGGGCTGTGGTGATTAGTGAGGCTGCTATAAATAGCAGCCTGTGGGTTTGGCCATTGTGGAGGATTATCTGATCGTTGTGTTTCGTGACTGCTTTACTGACTTTGACCTTTTGTGTGCTGATTTTTCCCCACTTTGAAACTAAAGCAGACCAAAGTGTGTTTCACTTTGTGAAAGAAGAAGGACTGTGAATTGCCTCACAGCTGCAAGCTAAGTATCACAGAACTGATAAGGGACTTGTACAAATTACCAGTTTGTTTGGAGACGAGTGCTCTTTGCTATACCAAAAGAGGGCTTGGTTTAAGTGGATTTTCAGTATAAAGAACATTGTTTTGAATTTTCAAACGTGTGTGTGTCTGAAATTTGTACCTGTGAATTTTTGGGAGGAGTCTACCAGAGAGCCCAACAGAACAGTTGACTAATAATATCTAAGAGCTTTCTTATATCTTTATTCTGAGTTTTCTTCCAAACCATTTTCATTTACCATATCTGATACATGTCCATAAAAACCATACATTTGATTAATTTGCAATCATTTCTACTAACGTATAGCAAGATGTCTTGGTTTTATTTGGTTTTATGAAAAAAGGCAAAATCATAACTGACTGCTTAGATAGATGAGATTAAGCATTAAGAGTGAAAATGCAGGGGAAAATAGTCATATTGTCAGACTATTGTTATACATCATGACAAGAAGGTCAACAATGGAGACAGAAATAGGAGAAAGAGAATTAGACTGCCATAGAATATAGTAATTTACATACTAAATTAAAGTGATAACCTATCTAGGCATCAACCCTTCTCTAACAGTAGTGTTTAGCAGTTGCATTACTACAGAATATAAAAAGTCCATGACAGACCAGTTAAAATTCTGCAGTGGGATATTTTATTTAACTTCAGTCAGTCAATTCACAGATTTATGCTATCAGATACAAGGCTGTTATAATTTACACATCTCAAAACTTTCTTAATCAATGTTCATATGAGCTACATGGTTGTGTAGACCTTTACACCAGTAAATAATCAGCTTTGCCTTTTGTCCTCATTTTGTAGTGGTGAGTTCCATAGGTCTTGGAAATAATTCTAGTACAGTGGTACCTCGTCTTACGAACTTAATTGGTTCTGGGACGAGGTTTGTAAGATGAAACATTTGTAAGACGAAACAATGTTTCCCATAAGAATGGAAAACTGATTAATGCATGCAAGCCCAAAACTCCCCGCTTTTGCTAGCTGAAGCACCCGTTTTTGTGCTGCTGGGATTCTCCTGAGACTCCCCTCCATGGGAAACCCCACTTCCAGACTTCCATGTTTTTGTAATGCTGCAGGAGAATCCCAGCAGGGGAATCCCAGCAGTGCAAAAAGAAGGTGCTTCCCTGGCAACGGAAGTCCGGAGGCGGCGCATCCCAGTGGCGGCAGCTTTGGTTTGTAAGGTGAAAATAGTTTGGAAGAAGAGGAAAAAAAATCTTAAACCCTGGGTTTGTATCTTGAAAAGTTTGTATGACGAGGGGTTTGTAAGATGAGGTATCACTGTATCTGAAAAAACCATCAACATTTAAAATCCTGCCATAATTTTTGCCCAAACTGCTGTTTTTTCAAAACTCAGAAAAAAGAGTTTCTGCTTCAAACTTCAACATTGTCCCATCATGCAAATGCCTTATTTGGCCCCTATCTCTGCTAATTGGGGATCTAGTTGGAAAATTAGCTGGTTTTTCAACTTGAAATTGCTACTATCTGCCAATAACTTTGATCCTTCAACTGCCCACACTGGACAACATAGCCCACTATTTTCTGATTTTCTACATTTTCTATAGCTGACTTCCTCTCACAGCAGTGAAATTATTTTATTGCTTTAAATAATAACAATGCCAGCCTTCTCATTTATTTTGTGACATTGTAAGCCCACCCAGAGACCACTCACAGAATATAAATGCTACATAATATAAATACAAATAAATTTATTTTAAATATTGCCTCTTTCCATCTCTAAAATGTGCAAGGACAGTCTTAATGTTATTCAGCAAAGAACTCTTTACAAATGAAATGGCTCATTTGCTTTCACATTTGTGTGTGGTGTATGCATACAGACATGTGCACTCCTATTTTAAAAGTGAAAAACGAGCAGTAAATCCCTATGCTGTATTAGCATGCACTGTGAGATATAGATGCTTCCACTGTTTCTTTGCCTTTGTTATCAATTTTAACCCTTTGGTTTCCTGTAATGATTTCTTCTTTATCTTTACTGACAGGCAGGGGAATAAAAGAGAGACAGGCAGATAGATAGACTAATATATTTACTGCCTGCTTTTTCTTCTGCTTGCTGTGGCCCACCAGTGGCCTGTGCAGCTCGTAGCTAATTCAGACAGTGAGGAAGCTGGTGTGGGGATTCACCAGCAGCCTGTGCAGCTGGCACCAGACTCGGACAGTGAGGAGGCTAGAGAAGACTTGATGCCAGAGACAGGGATTCATCCAGGGCCTCCAGAACCTCCAGAAGCTGTCATGAGTGCAGAAGAAGAAGAGGAGGAGGAGCTTGTTCTCAATGCACGCACACAGAGTTGCCAAAATGCAGGAATGGCCCCTGATGAGAAGGCATCCTTGGGAGTAAGGTTTGGGTTTAATTGGACACTCCCAGAGCCTATTTAAGTGAGGAAAAGGACTGACCAATTTGCAGGAAACAACTTAGTTCATTCCATGTCTTGTCTTTGACTTCAAAACTCCTGTTTGGTCTTGTTTCGAAGACATCCAGTTTCCTGCAAATTGCTCCTGGGCATTTTGCCAAAAAAAGTAAGATTGTGGGCTATTATCAAACAGACTCTTTGTGGGACTTTTGGTTCTTTTTGCTTGGACTATTGCCGGCTGTAAAGAAGGTTAATTAATAGCTGTTGCATCAAAAGGACTGATTTATCATTTCATTGACTTTAAAATGACTGCTGAAACAGATTATTTTATGTTAATATGCTAATATTAAAACAAGGTTTGTTTGGATGCTGTCTGTGCTGTATTTCTTGGTCCAACAGCTGGTTCTGTAATCTTCTGCAACACAAAAACTGGTTATGAAAATATTATTATTTTTTTAAAAGTGCAATTACATCTTTTGTAGAAACACTGATATGGTTGCTTTAATCCTTGTTAACAAATTAGCTTTTTTGCTTGGGACAATTTTTCAAATACTGTCATCTCTCCATTGATGTTAGACATCAAGTATCAGGGGAGTAATAACAATCTTCACAGTTATTTAATAATTACTGACTTACGGCTTCCTTTTTAGTTAATACCCTGGATAATTTTTTTTTACAGATATTTTAAAATGTTATAAAAACAAGAATTAAAAAATAGTAGAGAGCCACTGTTTATCTGTCTTAGTTCAAACATAACAACAGTATTATAGGTTAAGGTTTTTATTGGTTGATTAAAATTAAATCAAGGTGGTTGATTGCTCTTTTTTATCTGAGTCCATTCTGAGTATAAATGTTAGCAATGGATGTTCAAATTCCATTTAGAGCCAGTTTGGTGTAATGGTTAAGGTATCAGGCTAGAGAGTGGGAGATCATGAGTTCAAATCCTGCCTTAGCCATGATAGTAGTTGGATGATTTGGATCAGTCATTCTCTGATTTTACATTTGACAACTATCACAATAATATTATGAATAATGCTCTGAATGGATGTTTCCTTCCTGAGAGAGAAAAATGTTTGAATAGAACAGGAAAGAAAAACAAAACATTTTAGCAGCTGAATCAAGAATGTGAACTTGGTTTATGAAATTCAGATAACCTTCCTCCACATACTAATTTTGACAAGTTCCTGAAGACTATTTTATTTTGGCAGGCTTTTGTTGTATCTGGCATTTTAGTGTTTTATTTTTTATAGTTGACTCCATCTCATTGTTGATTGCTATATATTTGTTGAAAGTGCAACTGGAGATGTCAAAAGTTGTTCTGCATTTTGTATCCAAAGGGCAAGATGTGTGTGTGTGTGTGTGTGTGTGTGTGTGTGTGTGTGTAATGTTGAGTGATGATAATGAAGAATGGAATGGAGCTGCTGAATAGAATGCCTTTTCCATTAATCAAGCAAAATACACATTTAAAAAAAAAATACAGTTTTTTTTAATATCTGTTTGATTCCTCACTATTTTAGCTATATTAATAATAATCATTGCCTGCCGATCAGTTTCTGGTCATAATTCAAAGTGTTGGTTATGACCTTTAAAGCCCTGCATGGCATTGGACCAGAGTACCTCCGGAACTGCCTGCTACCGCACGAATCCCAGCGACCGATAAGGTCCCACAGAGTTGGCCCTCTCCGGGTCCTGTCAACCAAACAATGTCGTTTGGTGGGCCCCAGGGGAAGAGCCTTCTCTGTGGCAGCCCTGGCCCTCTGGAATCAACTCCCCCCGGAGATTAGAACTGCCCCCACACTCCTTGTCTTTCATAAATTACTTAAGACCCATCTATACCGCCAGGTATGGGGGAATTGAGACACCTTTCCCCCAGGCTTTTTTTTATATTTATGTTTGGGTATGTATATGTTGTTTGCTTTTTAAAATATGATAGGGTTTTATGTGCTTTTTAATATTAGATTTGTTTTCGCTGGAATATTGTTTTTATTATTGTTGTGAGCCTCCCCGAGTCTTCGGAGAGGGGCGGCATACAAATCTAATAAATTGAATTGAATTGAATTGAATTATTCTAGGTGAATAAAAAGGCCACTTTTAAGGATTGTTATTCTGACAGCTGTAAAACATGTCTAAATATACAGTGATATACATATTGGTCTTGATTTTGTCATTGAAAATTAATAGCTCTATGTATGTTATGCATTGTGCATTCTGCTCAAATATTTAACTCCAGAGTAACAATTGTATTGTAATTAAGAATGATAAACCTTTCTTTCTGCTCCACACAATCAATATTCATACACTTGTTTAAATGGCCATTCTCAGAACTGAACCGACCGGCAGTCTCTTTGAGCAATTAACTGAACATTTACTTTTTAAAAATGAATATGCTTTGTAGAAATTTACTCCTTCTTTCCTCATAAAATGCTTTATATAATTTCCCTAGGAGACAAGAAGCTTAATTTTAATTTTTCTTCTAATACATCAGCATACTTGAGCTTATTTTTCAAATATGTCACAGAGTGTGCCAAGTACTAATGAATTGAGGGTGATCAATAATATAGATTATCCTATACAGCATCTTTCTCTGAACAATAAAGAACAAGAAATATTAAATGACTGTTGTACAAATTATGGGCATCAAATGCAGGTCATATTAAATCACTGCAAGATAGCTGTTACCAGGCAGTGAGCAGAATACGAACAACAGCAATGATTCACTATCTGGGTCAGATTTTTACTCTTCAATATTTAATTACTTGTATAAAGAGGTAGAAAGGAAGCTAATCTGCAGGGGATGCAAAATTGAATGGGATTTAAACTCATAATGTTCATAATAGGTAAGAAAAATGATTAAAACTAACATAGGATAGTGAGTTTGTCTGTGTAGTTTTGCTACATTTTGTTTTCATCTAGACTCATTGTACAAGTGCATCAGTGGTGGGATTCAATTTTTTTTACTACCGATTCTGTAGACATGGTGTGGCTTGGTGGGCATGGCTTGCTGGGTGTGGCAGAGGAAGGATACTGCAAAATCTCCATTTCCCAATCTAGGGAAATTTCGCAAGGAGATGGGCGGCATATAAATGTAAACAAACAAGCAAACAAACATTACTGCAAAATTTCCATTTCCTCCCAATCAGCTGGGATTCAGGAGCCAGAGAATAGATGGGCCAATCTGAGGTGGTATTTATTAGTTCTCCTAACTACTCACAATTTTCGCTACCGGTTCTCTGAGCTGCTCAAAATTTCCACTACATATTTTTTAGGTTAGAACCTTCTGAAACCAACCTTTAAAGTGCATGGTAGCAGATAAACAAGAATGTGAGTAACTGACAAACCATTTGAAAGTGACAAAGTCTACTAGAGAAATTCTTCATCATCAGGTAAAGACTAAATGCATTGTTTCTATACCTTTCTTATACATATACAATATGTCCGTGAGCAGTTTTGGGCCTTTCGAGACATGCCCATATCTCGTCATAACCCGTGGACTGCATTGGCTACCGATCTGTTTCCAGACACAATTCAAAGTGTTGGTTATGACCTATAAAGCCCTCAGACTATCTCTGTGACCGCCTTCTGCCGCACAAATCCCAGCGACCGGTGAGGTCCCACAGAGTTGGTCTCCTTAGGGTCCCGTCGACCAAACAATGTCAGCTGGTGGGACCTAGGGGAAGAGTCTACTCTGTGGGGGCCCCGGCCCTCTGGAATCAGCTCCACCCAGAGATTCGTATTGCCCTCCCCTCCTTATCTTCCGAAAGAGTTTAAAAACTCATCTTTGCTGTCAGGCCTGGGCTTCCTTAGATCTTCCCTCCTGACCAATGAATGCTTTAATTTGACTGTTGAATGAATGATATTGATAGTTTTTTAATTAGAATTTTAAGATTTTTTAATGTATTAATTGGATTGTTATTATTGTTTCCTGTTTTTCTATACATGCTGTGAGCCGCCCCAAGTCCTTGGAGAGGGGCGGCATACAAATCCAATTAAATCCTAAAATCTTAAATCTTTTATAGTCTCTTGAGCCCATACAGACAAAAAATAAATTAAATAAATAAATCATTCTACAATAAAACATTAAAAAATGAATATGATCCTCCTTGCCTTAGTGTCAAGAGGATCAGAGACATCAATTATGAAATATTTTCTGAAGAATTCCATTTGGATCACCATTTTGGAGAAGAGTGGAGAGGGATTGGAGTGTTCCACATGGACAGAGTCTGTATTAACAAGTATTATTGTTTTCTTATTCTCCTTCCTTGAAACTCATATAATAATTCTTAATTTATTTATTTATTTATTACTTAGATTTGTATGCCGCCCCTCTCCGAAGACTCGGGGCGGCTCTCAACACGTGGAAACAAATCATAAATAATCTGATAAATTTAAAATTTAAAGATTTAAAAAGACCCCATATACTAACAGACATAGACACAAGCATACCATATATAAATTAAACATGCCCAGGGGAAGATGTTTCAGTTCCCCCATGCCTGATGGCAAAGGTGGGTTTTAAGGAGTTTACGGAAGGCAGGAAGAGTAGGGGCAGTTCTAATCTCCGGGGGGAGTTGGTTCCAGAGGGCCGGTGCCGCCACAGAGAAGGCTCTTCCCCTGGGGCCCGCCAACCGACATTGTTTAGTTGACGGGACCCGGAGAAGGCCCACTCTGTGGGACCTAATCGGTCGCTGGGATTCGTGCGGCAGGAGGCGGTCTCGGAGATATTCTGGTCCAATGCCATGAAGGGCTTTAAAGGTCATAACCAACGCTTTGAATTGTGACCGGAAACTGATCGGCAACCAATGCAGACTGCGGAGTGATGGTGAAACATGGGCATACCTAGGTAAGCCCATGACTGCTCTCGCAGCTGCATTCTGCACGATCTGAAGTTTCCGAACACTTTTCAGAGGTAGCCCCATGTAGAGAGCATTACAGTAGTCGAACCTCGAGGTGATGAGGGCATGAGTGACTGTGAGCAATGAGTCCCGGTCCAGATAGGGCCACAACTGGTGCACCAGGCGAACCTGGGCAAACGCCCCCCTCGCCACAGCTGAGAGATGTTTTTCTAATGTGAGCTGTGGATCGAGGAGGACGCCCAAGTTGCGGACCCTCTCTGAGGGGGTCAATAATTCCCCCCCAGGGTAATGGACGGACAGATGGGATTGTCCTTGGGAGGCAAAACCCACAGCCACTCCGTCTTATCCGGGTTGAGCTTGAGTCTGTTGACACCCATCCAGGCCCCAACAGCCTCCAGGCACCGGCACATCACTTCCACCGCTTCGTTGACTGGGCATGGGGTGGAGATGTAAAGCTGGGTATCATCTGCATATTGATGATACCTCACCCCATGTCCTTGGATAAGTACACATTGGATTACTAAGCTCTACTCAGGATATGCAGTCCTTCATCTACCTCCCTGCTTAGCATGATACAGTAAATAAATATTATTTTTCAATTGTTTGCTAAAATATAAAGTGATTTTCTTTCAGAATAGTATACATGCATGTCTTCCATTTTACCCCTTTTAAGACTACTGGACTGACAGTTCTTGAAAATATCCCAGTGGTGTTTTTTCATATGGATTGTGGAGTTGAATCTTCATTTCTCCAATTTTATGCTAATACTGTATATGTTATTTCAGTTTTTGTTTAAAATGCTTCTTTTTACTCAATGGCTGGGCTCCTACATTTTGCTGACAAAATGAGGTTTGTTTGGCTTTGACTTAGAATGATCATCTCATTCAGTTCAGTCCTATTCACAGTGAATAGATTTAGGAAATTAACTGGAGCCCTTAAAATATATTTGAATATGTTGATTGCAAGAAATGAGGTTGACATTTTCACCTGCTGCTAGGTTCTCAATGAGGTAGTGAACAACAGTGTCTATGCACTACAAAAGGAGTGCACAACCCAGGCCCACATTGACTCTTTGGTACAGCTTTCAGAACACCCCAATTGTAATGTGTAACATGACAGGGGGAGAACTGGTGAGTAATCATTATCAATTACATTTAATTTAGAATGTTACCTTGATACTCAGAACTCATCAAATTTTGTATTTTACACATTTGGGGCATAAATACAATTGAGACAGTCCAGAAATATTTCAAAAGAAGAGTGAACAAGAAATTTTGGGCTTAAACAATTTAGAACTAAGCCGCCTTCGGTCTGACCTAAGCACAGCAAAATTATCTGCTACAATGTCCTACCTGACAATAACTACTTCAATTTCAACCACAACAACACACAAGCAAACAATAGATACTAACTTAAGGTAAACCACTCCAAACTTGATTGCAAGAAATACAACTTCAATAACAGTGATCAATACCTGGAAAGCACTACCTGACTCTTTGGTTTCATCCCCAAGCCCCAAAAAGTTTAACCTTAGACTGTCTACTGTTTATTTCACCTGTCCTATTGTCCCCATTTATTCGTATCCATCCATAATCATGCATGTTTATACTTATATCTGTTAATCGTAAATAAAAAAACGCACACATTCATCATTTGTTTGATGCTCAACATAAAAACTGCCACTTGTCAGTATTGGTTGCCTTCTGACTCATTATGTTATTCATTTTGGGGGGAGACTGTTTGGTACTCATTGTTTTTGTAACTCATCACTCTTCCTGGTACCAATTAACAATGAGTGCCAAGATACCACTGTATAATTACATGTAAATAAATATAATAAAAGCAATATTTCTGTCTCAAACTCATTATTTTTAGAACACAGTGCCTCCCCTGCACATGTTTCTTTAAAAGCATATAAACAGCTAAACATTTCAGGCAGTCCTTGGGAGTTCTTTAATCAATTGTCTTATATTTATAATTAATTTTACTTTGTGTCCTAGTCCCCAGCTTCAAAATAAATGTTTTTATTCCTTTTTTATTTCATATTTGTGTGAATCCATATTTAAGGCTACAATTAGTTTTCACCTGCAGGACAATTGGATTATCAGTATAATTGTGAGATACAAACCTTACTGAACAACAACACAATAATATGGTGTGCTTTTGGAATCCAGACATGTTCATTCAATATTTCCTATAGAACATGATTCATTTTCATTTTCTTCAAGAAGACTTCTAACATCATGTAAATCAATTGAATATATGCCTTACAAACTCAAAATAGGACTTGGTTCTTTAAGTTTGAACATATTCAATTTATAGAGTTAAACACTGATGCTACTAGCCCTAAATAGTGATTAGGCTCCAGCCCTTCAGGCCTTAGGCAACGATTTTCCAATCTTACCTGAAGGTCTCAATAAAGCCTTCCTTTCCTGATCTGATTTTCACTTCAAAAATCTTGTGATGCTGGATATTTTATTCCTATGGTAGTTATCTGCATTTTTTCTGGTGTTGCAGCATCTCTATCCAAAGTTAATTTGGACTTAAACAGACCAATCAAAACAAACCGAATCTTCCAATATGTGGATTTTCTTTGAGACATGTGTTTTAAAGGAGATTATCATTGCCTAATGTCCAACTTTGCCATCTTTAAATGCCACTTTTATGTAGGAGCATACATACATTTTTAAGTAAAACTATTCACGGAATTCTCCACATACAGAACAGTGAAAAAAGAAGGAGGGGTCTAGGACAAGGGTAGGTTCTGGATCATTTTGCTGCTGGTTTGGTCAGGGTTGCACCGGATGTATGCGTGCACGCCCCCACAGCAATAAAAAAATAGCTTCTGCATATGTGCAGAAACAAAATTCAAGATGGTGGTGCCGACAGAATTGGCTCCATGACATCATAACCAGTTTACCAATGATTCTAAGGAACCATTTAGAACTGGTAGGAACCCACCTGTGGTTTAGGCACTCATCTCCCTCTGAGACTTCTCAATATCACTTGCTATATAACTGGAAGTTAGAAATGGACAATGCCAACTTCTATTATTTGCCTACTCACTGTGACTTTAGGGCACATTTTTCTGCTCCAGTGTTGATGTTCATTTTCCCATGTTATGACATCTTTAAAAGTCCAGTCTATTTTGAGTAGCGAGAGCAATCATGGGCTTTCCCAAATATGCCCATGTTACTCCAACACTCCGCAGTCTGCATTGGTTGCCGATCAGTTTCTGGTCACAATTCAAAGTGTTGGTTATGACCTATAAAGCCCTTCATGGCACCGGACCAGAATATCTCAGGAACTGCCTTCTGCCGCACGAACCCCAGCGACCAGTTAGGTCCCACAGAGTGGGTCTTCTCCGGGTCCCGTCAACCAAACAATGTCGCTTCTCTGTGGTGGCCCCGACCCTCTGGAACCAACTCTCCCCAGAGATTAGAATTGCCCCCACCCTCCTTGCCTTTCGTAAGCTGCTTAAAACCCACCTCTGCCGCCAGGCATGGGGGAACTAAGATAAACTTTCCCCCTCGTCCTTCACAATTTTATGTATGGTATGTTTGTATGTGTGATTGGTTTTTATATAATGGGTTTTTAACTGGGTTTTTTTTTTTTAGTATTGGATTTTGTTGTACTGTTTTACTGCTGTTATTAGCCGCCCCGAGTCTGCGGAGAGGGGCGGCATACAAATCCAATAAATAATTAATTAATAATAATAATAATAATAATAATAATAATAATAATATTCAATTTGCTGTATTCATTCATCCCTTTTCAGCAGCAGAATCCCCCTTTAATCTCTGGTAAATATTGAAAAATTATTAAGCCACCAAATAATTCCTATATTAAATAAACATCTAATACTGGTTGGTTCATATATGATCCAAAAAATATGTTTCTCAATATAACATAGAAGGCAAAGATTTGGTGGTCATTCATGGACAATAGTATTTTTTTTTCTTTTTCAAAACAATAATCCAAATAAAGTCAAACTTCAGCTGAATTTATGAAAGGATCAATAAACAGCTGAAAGCAGAATGAGCAATAGGCCATCAGGCCATTGAAAAAGCAACAGGGAAGATAAATGCTGTTTAGGGCATGTTTGTAGGCCCAGTGAGATAACTTGATGGCATGGCTGTACAGATGAAATAGTAATAATTAATAATAAGGAAATGATTCTTGCCTCATGCTGATCATCTTATTAAGGGAAGGATATTGGGGAAATGGAACAATCACAGCTGGAATGATTGATGGATGGGATTCAATTAACAAGAGATCACTGCATTTCAGAAGACCAATTTCTGAATGAAATAACTGGCAAAATGCCACGGAATACTAAAATCTATATTGTACTTTTATTTCCTTTATCGTTTCCTTTCCTTTTCTTCTAGAGGAGAGAAACCACAATCCCTAACAGAAAAAAGTTTAAACCAACATGCACTGCTTTATTCCGCCGCCCACCTCAAAATTATCACTTTTCTTCTGCATTTTTTCTACTTTTACACAATTTGGTTTTTGCCCCAAATAGCATCTATATGTTTTAGTGAGTTCCATTTCTCCTGGTTTTCTACATTCCATTTTGCTGCTACAAGAAATTCTGACAAAGGATTTAATTCTACACTAAACATCTTATCATTCATATTTTTTTAAAAAAAACTGATGATAACTGCATCTTTCCATTCTATTAGTCTTTTTCTTTGATTCTGTACTAATGTTTTCTATTGTATAGTAATCAATAAATTCATAAATTTATATTTTCTGATTTCATTATTGTATACTTTTCCATCGCTTTTCTTAAAGCTAAAATGAAAAAATAAAAGCACAACTATAGACATAGACATATATTTGTTTCCGTACATTTTCAAGGGAATATGTATGTGGATTGTTCTGAGTTCGGGTTTCACCCCATGTAACATTTTGAATGTCTTTGCAATGTTTCGGTGAAATCACATTCACCATCATCAGGCTGAAGTTATTGGCTTCGTGCTGCTTTGAATATTTGAATATATTCAAATCCAGCAAAAACATGTGACATATATACATATACATATATGTATACATATACACATACACATACACATACACATACACATACACATACACATACATATACATATGAATTTGAAAATTAAGGGAGTCTAGGATAGATGTATTTTGACCTTGTTCTGGCCTCATCAGCTAGCCATACCCTCACTGGGATTTGAACTTGCAGCCTTTGCCTTGTAAGGAAGAGAATTAACCTCTAGGCTACAGTATCTAATCCCTTCAGCTTTGTACCAGGGAAGTGTTATATCTTTTTTCTGTTGAATTAACCTCTATTAAATTAACCTCTAGGCTACAGTATCTAATTAGCCATAAGAGGAAGCCTCTCTTGAGGGAGAATTGTTGTAGGAACTACTGTGTGTAGTAAGAATTATGTGTTCTCATGTTGGTTTGTATATGTATATGTATTGAGAAGATTGATTGATGTATTTGTGAATGACTAGGATTGTTACTGATAAATATTATTTGATAAATGTAAATAATATTTATATACTCAAGCTATCTGGTCTTGTTATATGTAGTACTACTCATATCTCTGGTTTATTAACTGGATATCTTCTACCTCCATGTTCCTCTTTTACTCTTTATCATCTAACATTTATAATAATAATAATAATAATAATAATAATAATAATAATAATAATAATAATAATAATAAAATAATAATAATAATAATAATAATAATAATAATAATAATAATAATAATAATAATAATAATAATAATGCTGCAGAATTGAGGAGAAGCAGCCAGAGAAATTAGTGAAATATGAAGATCTAAAAATCGAGCTGCAACGACTCTGGCATAAGCTAGTGAAAGTGATCCCAGTGGTACTTGGCACGCTGGGCGCAGTGCCAAAGGATCTCAGTGGACATTTGAAAACCAATTGACAAAATCTCCATCTGTCAATTGCAAAAGGCCGCTTTACTTGGATCGGCAAACATAATTTGCTGCTACATCACGCAGTCCTAGGTGCTTGGGAAGTGCCCGACTGGTGATGAAATACGAAATCCAGCATAGTGATCTTGTTTGCTGTGTTGTATTGACATAATAATAATAATAATAATAACAACAACAACAACAACAACAACAACAACAACAACAACATAGCATACAAACAGGTGAAATAGAACTAGGATAAGCACAGGACTACCCCTCCAATAAACTATGATCCAAAAGCCTGGCAAAACAGCCTCCCTCCAGGAAGGAAGGAAGGGCGGGGAGGGCACTTCCATCAGGAGAAAAGCCATAGAAAAGGCATGCTTCCTGGATGTCACCTCCTTGGGCTTTTGGATGGCAGGATTTCTAGCAGGCCTTCATACATCAAAGGTTTAGGATGGGCAAATGCCCTTTGATGAGAGTGATCCAAAGATAACTGAGCATAGATTAATAAAATATGAATTTTAAACACAACTTAATTTTCAGGTGTTTACAGTATATTCTTTTTTGATTCCTAGTTTTTTGAATAAAACAATACAAAAACAAGAACTGTATTTCTTTTTCCTTAACACATTCAATTTGAAAGCGACTTCTCTTCCAACTATGTATGAGACACATTTCTTCTGCTATATTGTCCATCTTGGTCAGAGATTAGATTATTTCTAATCTCTCCGAGTCTTCGGAGAGGGGCGGCATACAAATCGAATAAATTATTATTATTATTATTATTATTATTATTATTATTATTATTATTATTATTATTAAGATTATTATTAGAGTTGGAAGGACCCTTGTAGGTCATGTAGTGCAACACCAACACCACTCCAAAAAGCAGGAGTCCTTACATCATTTCGGACAAATGGCAGTCCAAATTCCCTTTGAAAGTCTCAAGTGTTGAAGTTCTCACCAACCTCTGCAGGCAAGCTGTTCCACTGGTTGATCGCTCTCACCATCAGAAAGTTCCTCCATATTTCCAGGTTGAATTTCTTCTTGGTCAGTTTCCATCCATTATTCCTTGTCTAGCCTTCTGGTGCTTTGGAAAACAGCCTGACCCCCTCCACTCTGTGGTATCAGTACTCTAAGTGTGGTCTACTCTAGATATTTTTCAGCTCATTCGTCTATGTGACACTGTTCTTTTTAATGCTCATGACCTTATAACTATTTTGAATGAATAAATGTAGATATAGTAGTTGCATTATTGCATCCTGCATTTACGAAGGAAGAGTGACTAGGCTTCTTTGTCGTCATTCTGTTCTTCTAGGGCCAGAGATGAGCTGATAAAAGACGCTTGGAATGGTGAAAGTTTCCTGAGTCAGCAAAGGCAAATTAGCAGAGAAGCTACAATTACTTCTTACGCCACCACCACCACCTCTGCTAATAGGCTGTGATAATGGAGATGCATTATGAATCCAAGAGAGTGGGAGTCTGATCATCTGCAGCAAGTAGAATAAGGTCAATAATAATGAGCAACTGTGAAAAAGATTGCAAATTGCACAAGGATTTATGGAGCAGTTTCTGCTTGGTGAGCAGATTCTGAAGAAGTCGAGTGTTAATAAGAAAGGCATAGTTTTTTTCAGTTGTGCCAGCTGCTAGGAAGATGTTGGCATACTTTCTGATGGTGCTCTTCAAAGATTTGGTTTGCCCTGTCACAGCTGAGAAAGAACTGCACATAAGTATATTTTGCAGCAACATGTATGCAAACAGCTGATCACCAGCTTACACAGAAGCTATCAGATGCAGTGAATAAGCAGCCTACTCAAAAGGAGAAGAACAAAAATTGAAGGGATCCTCAGGAATGCAAGAAAGCTTTGCAATAATTAAATATGCTCTATTTTAGTGAAATAGGTGAAGGGATTTACTTTTTAAAAGTAAAAATGCATATGGTATGTACACAGAGGTGGGTTCCTGCCAGTTTGGACCAGTTCTATAGAACCAGTAGTGAGAATTTTCCCTCGTTGGCTGAACTGGCAGTGATGGCTGGCTGAACACACCCCCGAACCAGCTTTCTCATTGCCGCCATAGGAGCCGCCATCTTTGTTTTTGTTTCTGCGCACATGGAGAAGCTGAGTTTTGTTTCTGCACATGTGCAGAAACTGGGATTTTAGCACTGTCTATGCACGCATGCACTCATGTGGCACATCAGGGAGCAAACCAGCAGCGAGGTAAGCCATAACCCACCCTTGTAGGTATATGATAAAATCATGCATATATTTGTTTAGAATTACATTATTTGTTTTAATTATGTCTGCAGGGATAAACCTCTGTATGTAAGATAAATCAGCTTGATTTGTGCTGGGTACAGTTCACAATAACTGCAAAAATATTTGGAACAGGTGTAGGTATTCAAGTGAGCACGAGGGGGCAAGGGAAGACAAATGATGAAGTGTGTTATGACATTGTGATGCAAATCAAACATCATTCTTATATGCAAGAGTAAAAATATGGAAGAGCAGAGTTTGCAATATGTTGTCATAACTCATGTTTGTCATTTCCATGATTATGTAGTTGATGATACTTAGTGTTCCTTACTAAGAAACCTGTTAAAATACAAATTAGATGACTCTGGATTGGAATGGGAGAAATGAGCCACAAGCAAACTCCTCATAAAGATCAAAATGAAGGTCTTTCAACTACTACTGCACATGGAAGTTCATATATGAAATAATATGGAGCCTACACCTTCCTCCCTAAGCACTGGGTTGAAGAGAACCTGATGAGGTATGAATCCTATGATTGGAATAGAATAGAATAGAATAGAATAGAATTTTATTGGTCAAGTGTGATTAGACACACAAGGAATTTGTCTTGGTGCATATGCTCTTAGCGTACATAAAAGAAAAAGATACATTTGTCAAGAATCATGTGGTACAACACTTAATGATTGTCATAGGGGTCAAATAAGCAATGAAGAAATTACTAATATTTTCAGAATATTTTACAGTTTATTGCTTCTCTCCAAGATTGGACAAAAGATTGTTAATGAAATTTCTCCCCTTCTCTGTCTTCCAATGGTTCCCCCCAACCTCTGCAGGTAGAATCATAGCAATATACCTATATGAAGAGTTTCAAAATAAAAGGATTGACTGAAAGGCATATTTCATAAGGGATTAATTTCAGTGCTTCTGATTCATACAATCTAGATTGCAGTGTACTTTAGCCTGCCAGTAGTGGTAGCCATGGTTGCTAACATTGTGCAAGGCTACATTGATGAATCAGGAACACAGAAAACACATTGAGGCCTATCCCTAACTTTAAATCCATCCTTTTAAAATGAGGACCCGGATTGTGGGGGCAATATGCTGGCTCTGTTAAAAAGTGCTATTGCTAACATGTTGTAAGCCGCCCTGAGTTTAAGGAGATGGGTGGCATAAAAATCAAATCAATCAATCTTAGGATACAAGCAACATGTTATGACTCCTTTCCCTTCCCATTTTTACTGGGCTTCCTAAGGTGTTCATTTAAAAGCAGCAGCAAAAGTATTTAACATTTTATTTCTTTTGTATTTTTTGCACCTACAAAGTGAGACTTTACAACCACCCCAGGCTTTATCTGGTCAGTTGAAAAGAACCCTGCTTCATTTTGAGATGCCTCAGAATTTGTCATAAGCAACCCAACTGATTTTAGGATTTCAGATTTAACCAAATACTAAAGCACATTCCTGCAATTTAGCAAGTAAATTGGCAGCGTTTTATCTGGAAACTTGTTAGAGTCTCCAGATAATTTGCATTTAAATAACAAATAACTACATTTGGTGGTCTTATGGTCTGCTGCTGAATCACTTCTCAGCAGGAGGTCTCTGGATATTTAAACTTGCTGATAGACACAGCTCATTGCAATTTGGAATAGTGAGGAAATGAAGACAAAATGAATAAGAACAAAGAGAGAGACACACACAACCAAATATCGGGAATATATACATGTGATTGCGTATATCAAAATGTTTGAGAAAAAGGATTAAGTTCCTACCTAATTATAATAAAATGTTTCTACATAAACATAACCCATAATTGGATTTTTATGTGAAGCTGATGGGAAAGTACCAAGGGGGGCAAAATGATCATGTTTCTCTCCACATTCTTGATTTCTCATGTAATGGATTAGACCAGGGGTCTCCAAACTTAGCAACTTTAAGACTTGGGGGCTTCAACTCCCAGAGTTCTGGGAGATGAAGTCCACAAATCTTAAAGTTGCCAAGGTTGGAGACCACGGATTAGATTGTCCTGATACAGAGTCCTGTAAACAGGGATTTACAGGTAATAATAATAGTTCTTTATTGATGCCTTGATATTGTGAGAGTCTGGGTGAGATAGCAGTGTCTTTGGGCTCAACACACTCAAGGCTAAGTGACACTGAATTTTAAAGCTTCTTGGCTCCAAAGACTTTGCACTTTTAACTCTGCCCATTGATGCACTTTCCCAGGCAGAATCAATACACACTTTGGGAGCCCTTCTGTACTCTCATTCCCTGCTCAAAGAGCAGGTGATAGTTGTGGATAGGGATGTTTGTCACATATTTATTTTATCCAGATGATTCAGCAAGCTGCATTGGCTCCAGCATGCTTCTAGGTATACTTCAAGATGCTAATTGTCACCTATGTCATAAGACCAGGCTACTAGTGCAACCACCTAGCTGTTATTGTTTCTGTCCAGCCCACCAAATCTACTAAAGGTCATGCTTAGGATCCCTTCTATTATATTATCTTTTGGGACCCAGCTATTAACTGTTGTGGTTCAGCCTGAGGCTGCTCAGAGACCGGCTGTGTCTCTGCTGGCTCCATGCCCGGAGGAGGATGACAGCGAAGAGGAGGGGGCTGAACAGTCGGACGGGGGAGAGGAAAGTCAGGAATGGGATGAAGGAGAACAGCATGAGAGCCCCGGGGGGGGGGTCTCTCCCCAGCCAGTAGCTTGGAGTCATTAGGTGATGAAGCACAAGCCGTCATTCACATGCGACAGAGACGTTCAGATCAGAGAAAGGAGCAATTAAAGAAGTATTATCAGCACTGAATTAGGAACAGCTGGGCTTGGGTGTGGTCCTCCTTAGCAGGGTTTAAAAGGCAGGCAAGCTCTTGAAGCCATGTGGAGTGTTATCAATTGGAGTTACGGTGTCCTGCTTTGTTCTCGGCATCTCTGTTCCTGGCTTGTGGCCCAGCAGTTTGGAAGACCCATGGGAGGTGTAGGCCTGCTATCTACAGCCTCGTATTGGCAGCAAGAATCCTGTATTGCTGCATGGACTTTTGCCTTCGTGGATATATCTGAAGATACAGCATTTTCCTGTTTGTAAGGACATTTTCTGTTACCTGTGTTTTTTCTTGAATTTTATAAACTGCCTTTGCCTTTTATCGGTGTGTCTGGATTCTCTTTTTGGGTTGGTATTGGCTTCCGGAGTGACCCAGACAGAACATTAACTCTTCTCTGTAGCAGCTTCTTCCTTATGGAATAGCATAGCCCAGAAATCCAGTTGTCCATGACCCTGTTAACCTTTAATAAGGCTCTAAAGATCTGGCTGTTTAATAAGGCTCTAAAGATCAGGAGACTAAGCAAGCTCTACTGTTGATGTGGGATGTATTGTTTACCTCAGGCATCATGGCTTTGATAAATGTTATGCATTGCTTTGCATCCATTCCCTCTAATTTATCATGATAAAAAATAGTTGGCAGTGATTATGACCCTCTTGTGTCTTGGAAAGGTGACTAGAAATTATAGCTCTAGTCACCTGAGAACTCATTGACATACTACTACCCTGGCACAAAGATCCATGTAGTCATACATCTTGTCTGAGGTTCCATAGAAAAAGAAACAATGTACAGATGTTTTTAAATACAATTGCATGTAAAATATGTGTTCAAAGCATTCAGAGGTGAGAGAGAGAAAGAGAGAAAGATTTACTTCATCTTTTAAAGAGTCTGTCATGGATTTTCTCAGAAAAAGATCAGATACTGCGTGCACAAAAGACCTCTGGTAATTTTTCCCCTTCCCCCAATTCTTTATAAAAGCAATAATTCCTACTTTTGTTTTCAAGCAGGTAAGTCTAGTTATGTACCATTCAATTAAGTCAGTTATATAAACTGTTATATGTCTCCTCTACTGTCATAAAGACATAATACTGCAACACTACTAAATGGCTACTTGTACCAATATTCCTATTTAACACTTCTCCTAACACTTAAACCTAAGCTCATGGCATGCCATGTATATATCTTCTCTACTATCACTTGCTGTTTAGAAATATGGAACAGTGTTGATTATATATCGCTGGCAATTTCCCAGGTGGGTATGACATTGATATCCCCTCTTGCCTTCTGGAAAACACAAACCCAAGGTGTAAGATGTCTTCCTGTTTTAGGACTCTCCTCCTCCTCCTTCTCCTCCTTCTCTTCCTTCTCCTCCTTGTCCTCCTCCTCTGCAATGGTCTTGCATATGCTTTCAACAAGCAAACATGCATCAGGTCCAAAGCTGCCCCCAACATATTTAGCATCTCATTTCCATCTCTTGTCCCACTGCCACCAACCTAGATTATATTAAATTCCAAAAATATTCTGTGAAGGCATAAAGGTCAATTTATCCAAGTTTATCTAAGGGTATTGATTAAACAAATTGTATATCTGGGTGATCTCCTTGGGATTGTAGGAGATAATGCTCAGTTTTTCTCATGGAATATAAAAGGACTGTGATTAGAATACTATTTGGTGCACACGTACATTTTCTTCTCACTGTATCTTGTGTCAGGGTCACTTCTCTGTCTTCCTTTGTCCATTAAATCATTGTTCAGTGAACAGAAAAGTGCAGAGAAGTGCAAAACAGTTGGATCACATTTTAATGCTTCAATGAAAAGTAATGCTCCATCTGATAATTTCAAATTGATGACCCTTTCTTGTATGGCCCTTGTGGCTCTTGTCTCTGTTCCACCTCTTCATAGCCTCTGAAACTCATTTTATTTTCATTTATTACAGTTTATATAATGTTTCTTATTTATAACACTTCTAGTAACTTATGCATTCATAGACTAACATGAACAAAATAGAGGGGAGATAGAACAGTTAAAAGCCAACACAAAAGTCTCCATGCAATTTCTACCTGGATTTGTAGACCCAGATTGGATTAGTTTTTTTTAAATCTCATTCTATCTGTACATCTCCTGTTCCCATTCTGTAGCAAAGGGTTAAATATGCTAGAGTGCATCAATATTTCATCAGAATTGCCTATGTGTCTTTAATTTGGGATCATATTTCCTCTTCCTTGACATTCATCCATATTAAAGCATTTTCTACCTCTTTACGAAGTGATGAAAATTATTACTTTGGGTGAGTCATGATTAAGTATATTGTCAACCATTATAATATAAATAATAACTATTATAGTTCTTGTTATAACTGTGTCATTTTGCAAATCAAGGGACTTTACAGTTAAAAGAAGTTTGCACCAACAAACTGTGGTTAGCTAAACTCCATAGTGAGGTTCCATGACTAATCTTCCAATCCCTAATCCAAAGATTTAACCATGATTCTTTTTACTACTGATATACAATCCTCACCTTCATATATATAAGTGACAAATAAATTACACCTTCTTTTCTGTTTTATTTCCTTCCAGGCAGGTTTTCTCACTTTTAGATGCTGTATTCTCAGGATATGCCATTTGGATAAATTCACAACTATTGTCTGTGGTGCCACTATTAAAATATTGCAACAGAACTATAGAAGAGAGGGGAGACTCTCTAGGTTCATTCAGTCCTTCCCTAGAGAAACTCTATAAACACCCATGAAATAATAACAAGCTGACAAACTAACCAATTAATTAGCAGCCATCTATCCCTCTTGGCATCCAGGTATGCGAGAAACATCTAAATCAGATCCAAGTTAAGAGTTTCTAAGGCTCTCGATATCATTATTGCAGAAGGATAGCATCTAATTATAAAGAGAAACCTCAGACCCAAATTCCCTTACACTTTGTGTACCTAATCTAAAACTGACAAAGCACTGTATCTTCCTAATTCATGAACTAATCCACAAGCTTCAGAATTAAAGAGATGCATTCTAATCAATGTCCTAAGATAGTAATATTTATAATGAGTTCTGTTATTCTCAAAGGCAGTATATAAAGTCTTATCTAAGCTTATGTAAGATGGATGGGGGATATAATTTGCAGTAAAAGCACATGGCTTGTATATGAATGTTTCTTTTTTCACTAAATTTCATACCATGGATATAGACAGCATTAGACTAAACAAACAGTCTGATCGGAACCATAATAAATTCTTGAGTTATCATGAACATAAAAATTGAATGGGTGGATCTTTACAGATGAGGACTGTCTTTAGGAAACAAAATATGGAAATATATTTCAGGAACTACATATGTCCAATTTTGAAAAAAAAACAACACTCTGTGCGGGTACATCATGCTTTAACGCCAAAGTTAATATATCATTTTAGACTACAGAATACTTAAAAAGGTCTTTATAAATAGGAAACATTATTCTATTAGATCATTATAAAATACTTCCTAACTATAAGACCACTACCAGTATGAATAAAGTACCAGTTACTTAAAAGGATGTTTCTTTTAATATCTTCAAATTGACAAACAGACATTTGTTTAGGATGCTTTAACTTGGATTCTTGAATTGAACATGAAGGTGGAAGAGCCATGAATAGCCCTTCCAGCTTTTTGATTCTATGATTTTACATTTTAAAAAATCTTCTGGAAATACAGAACTCGTAGTTTCCTAGCTCAGGTCCAAGGATCAAGAGCTCTTAAAAATCAATGTTAGTAATGCTAAGGAGGAATTACAGTGTGGAATCCTTATCTTGTCCAAAGATGTTTTTCTTGTTCTTCAGTTTTGAGGACTGAGATTAAGATTCATCAAAAACCCAAGATAATAATCAAAGCTAGAAAAAAAGTGCACTGATCCATTAAAAAAAAGTTACTGATTCTGGGATTGGAGTTACTGTCCTAGAAAGCTGTCCGGGTTAGTCTACAAAACTTTCATAGGTGTTTCAAATCAGTTTATTTATTTATTAGATTTGTATGCCACCCCTATCCGAAGACTTGGAGCAGCTCACAACAGGAATGTTACCAAGGTCTAGGTAATTTTCAGTTCCACGATTGCTCTCCTTGGTCCTGAATGTTATCTCCTGAACCTTTTTGATTAGAGTTCCCCAACCTTTCTGGCTTTGAGGATCAGCATGGGGGGGGGGGGAGATATCTGCAGGCACATGACCCAGGACTTGTGCTTGTCCCAAGGTGGAATATGCATGTGTGGACATGTTAAGCTTCCCTTTCTGTGCAGTAGGCAAGGCAAGAAGCAGGAAAATGACAAATGAAATCCTGCAGCAGATGTAATCCAGATTGAATATCTGTCCAGTCCTATTGCCAGCCTATAATTCCTAGTCTGGAATTTCAAGTTTGGCTTAAGAAACAACTAGATCAGTACACAAGACAAGCAGTTTAGACTGCATGCAGAGTAGCCCAGAGACATGCTGGGCAGCTATCTGAGTTTTTCCTGTTTTATGTTGTGTTCTCTCATTTGAATTATGGTCATGGATGAGAGAAACCCAGTGAAGTTGGAGACATAGCAGGAATTATTAAGATGATTTGTTTTCTATTTGCATCTTGAAAAAAATTACATTTTGCCAACAGTGTTTGACTGTTCAGACCAGACCAATTCTGTGGGACTGGAAGTCCATTTTAATAGGATGCTGTATAACTGAAGAATTATGAAATCAGATGACAGGCAATTGCCAATCAAAACATTCTCCCATCTTGTTTATTTACTGATACATGATAATTATACCTTTATTTCTAGGTAAATTGATTCAACTTTATTCAGAAACATTAGATTCTATTCAGTCAATGCTCTTTTCTCAGCATCCATCATGATTTAGCACTTGAAATTTGTTCCAGGGCACCAGCCTTGCCACATACCTTATTTAAATGATGAATGTGGCCCTTCAAAAAGCAGCTGCTATTGAGACACTAAACTCAAATGGCTTTTATATACATATTATGTTGATATCATCCTAGCACCTGGTCTAATGTCACTTGATTTGGAAAAGAATACAATAGCAAGAAACCTATGACCACTAAGAGTTAAAGGATCATAATGGTACTATGCTGGCTATTTTCCTCTGTTATAATTAAAATTCATGACCAGTATGTTACCTTCATTTATTGAATTTATGTAAGATGACTTTATGCAAATAGGTGGATGAAAGGAACTTCAGATAAAGAAAAATGCTTAGGTAAATAATATATGAAATGATCTAATATTAGCCAATCCAACACCTTGATTGTATGGTTGATCACATAAAATCCATTTGTTTGTTTGTTTGTTTCTTATTTTATTATAGAACTTTTAAGACACTTCAATCTGCTGACTTTGAGTAGATATTACTCCCTAATTCATAACTGGGATTATAATCATACGGTCAGGTAAAAACATAGAGAATTATTCCTATGAAACCAGAAGCGATGATAGAAATAGTAACACTAATAAACATAGAAACATAGAAGTCTGACGGCAGAAAAAGACCCCATGGTCCATCTAGTCTGCCCTTTTACTATTTCCTGTATTTTATCTTACAATGGATATATGTTTATCCCAGGCATGTTTAAATTCGGTTACTGTGGATTTACCAACCACGTCTGCTGGAAGTTTGTTCCAAGGATCTACTACTCTTTCAGTAAAATAATATTTTCTCATGTTGCCTTTGATCTTTCCCCCAACTAACTTCAGATTGTGTCCCCTTGTTCTTGTGTTCACTTTCCTGTTAAAAACACTTCCCTCCTGAACCCTATTTAACCCTTTAACATATTTAAATGTTTCGATCATGTCCCCCCTTTTCCTTCTGTCTTCCAGACTATACAGATTGAGTTCATTAAGTCTTTCCTGATACATTTTATACTTCAGACCTTCCACCATTCTTGTAGCCTGTCTTTGGACCCGTTCAATTTTGTCAATATCTTTTTGTAGGTGAGGTCTCCAGAACTGAACACAGTATTCCAAATGTGGTCTCACCAGCGCTCTATATAAGGGGATCACAATCTCCCTCTTCCTGCTTGTTATACCTCTAGCTATGCAGCCAAGCATCCTACTTGCTTTGCCTACCGCCCGACCACACTGCTCACCTATTTTGAAATCACTACCCCTAAATCCTTCTCTTCTGAAGTTTTTGCTAACACAGAACTGCCAATGCAATACTCAGATTTAGGATTCCTTTTCCCAAACCAGAAGCGATGAATAGAAATAGTAACACTAATAAAGGGATTAAATCTCATGACCAACAGGCAATTGGAGCAAAAATGCCTCCCTGGGTTGGTGAAACAAAAAAGCTTCCATCAGCTTCATAAAATCCAGAATGGAAGCACTGGTCACAGATCTGGGAAAGTACTATTTTAGAGGATGGAAGCTGTAATTGAAAAACCTCAAATGAAGAAGAAAAGATTTCAAGTTGACAACTAGCTCCTTGAATTTTACCTTAAGCCAACTGGCAGCCATTGCTCCCCTTGTAGTACAATTATTATATGGGAATCTTGTCTTACACACATCAAGCTGAAGCTGTCAAATGCTCTTCAAAGACAGGCCTACACAGTGTATTGCCTAGTACATTCAAGAGGTAATTAAGGTAATGTGTAGTGCCTGCTCTTCTGTGAAATGTTGCAATTTGTACTCAAGATGGATATGTACATTGAGCTTCTTGATCACAACAACCTCGAGCAAGAGCTATGAGTATAAGAACTACAAACTGCAAATCGTTTCCATCTAAGTGGCTGCAATACTGCTTATAGTTAATAAAAAAATCTCACTAGGAACAAAAGACTTTTAAAGATTTCAATACTTATAGAATTGAGACTCAGCTGTTTATTTCCACCCAGACTTAAACAATCTCCAGGAATTCTGACAACATTTAACAGCAATATTTGAAGTCCTGGCTCAAAATGTGTACAGTAGTTTGTGTCATCAACATGCTCATCATACCTAACCACGCACTGAAGATCTTGTCCAGTGACTTCAGGTAATGTTGAAAAGGAGCAGAAAGAGTATCAATCCCTGAGGCCTCTTAGGAAGAGAAGCTATAGTATATCATCCCATAACAACTAAGGACAGTGCCTTCCCTTCCTAATTCTCAGAGAGAGTTCAAAATGATACTGCGTGTTAGTGAGAGCTGCTGAGAAGTCAAGCAGGATCAAAAAAACATTTACCTATTCTTCCAATCTTAGCAGAGCTAGCATCAACAATGATGTCTCCAAGCTGAAGCAAGGATTGAAACCAGAATTAAATGGGTCCAGATAATTTGTTTCTTCCAAGTTCTCTCCAATTTGAGTATTGCTTCTTGAAGACAGAATGCATCACTGCCTCTTTTAAAAAAATGGAATAACCCTCTTTTTTCAAGGGACTACTTTACCATCAGCCTGACCCAGCTGCCCATTACTTAGAAATTTTTATCAACCAGGAGGAGCAGATCTTTTTTTTTATTTCTTGCTTAACCTTTTATTTTTTTAATGATCTATTTTGAATGAGGTGTAAATGTGGTTTATGTCTTTGTGCATATTGATGGCTGATTTTTCTGAATTCCAAGCTTCCAGGAATTAAGAATTAAGATCTTCATGTCTTCTGAAGACACATCTGAAGATGCAATGAAAATTATTTAGTCTCACAATCCAGGGACAGACCCAACCATAGTTTCAACAGTAAGCATCCCAGAATAAATAAATCTAGAAACACTAGGGAATTCCTAAGATTAAAAGGGGCATTGGTATACATTGATACGCCCTTTCTCATGGGTGGAGCTATCCTCCAAGGCCCACCCTGATCTAGGGCCAGCAGTTGCACATGGTTTTTTTGGACTATAAGTCTGGAGTTAGCATGCAGAATCGTTACTTCCCTCATCGAAGAGGGGGTGGTTTTGGGGGGTCTTCCCTTTTAAGTAATTGATTCAGTCCTATCATGTCACAAGACCGTCATATTGTGAGACAAAAGGCATAGGGTTAAAAGGGAGGTAGTAGCCTTGCTTCATCCTCCGGGGGGGTATGTTGGGGCCCCCCATGCTGCAGGAATAAGGTGAAATTCTCCCCATTTATCCTCTGTCTTCCCAACTCCTTTGGCCAATCCAAAGGTTACTCAAAATAGCCAAAAGGGATTTCTTCCTTATTTTAATGATTCCATTTAAAATAAACATATAAAATTAATAACCATATGAAATAACATGTTCCATATCAAGGGAGGCTGTAGGTGTAAAAGGTGCATAAGCAGTAGAGAAAACAATCCTATCAGCATCCCCTGTGCTGATCCTGAAGAGGGGGGGTTATTCCCCCAAGCCTCTGCTCAATCTATTGGAGGATAGCTCCGCCCACTGGAGAAAGGCTAACACATCCATCAGCATTAGCAGAGCAAGCTACTGTATGTTTATAAGGAGCAAATCCCATACTCACTAGCACTATTGATGTTACCAGGCTGAGCAACGAACACTTACAAGCAAAAATTCTAGCTCAGAAGAGTAAGAACTTTTTTTACATGATTACAAAGCAACATATGTACTGGCTGATGCATGCAGCCATAGCAACCATGGAATTCAAGCAACAGCATCTCCCCCTCCATTGTCATGGACCTTCTATTAGAAGTCTTAAGACCAATACTCTTCAGAGCAGTAATAGTTGAGCCATATGGCTCAACTTCTCCTCTCCTATCTTTGCTAAACTCTCCTGGGTTATCTTACCACGTTGAAACAAACCTAACAGCAGTGAAAGGCAGAACACTCCTTCATGCTGCAGTTTTTCAGGTAAGGTGAAGATTTCCTCCTTTTATGCTGAGCAAGCTCTTGTCAGACTTTTCAGTCACTTCAAATCACATCCCAACAGTTCCTTGGCAACATTTCCCTTCAATTAGCCACTTCTATTTCCCTTTGGTATTCCAAAAGCTTTTTAGTGAAAATTATCTCACACACATACAAATTTCTTACCTTAAGAAGAGAAGAAAAAATAATTTTTTAAAAAATCTACAATATTCCAATGACATTTCTTGACATTTATAAAATATGTTCCTAAAGAATATAAAATTGGATATTGTTCTGCTGGCGTGTCTCAACCGCCCATAATTACAGGGTAATTAGTCCAGGAAGACACACACCACATGATAAAAGGAAAACCCAAAAGTTTTTATAAACAGAAAAACAGAAACAGCTCCTTTTTTAAATGTCAAAGGGATTTTCTGGTACACACAAGGCACAGGTTAAATGCAATTCAATTGCTCATCCAATAACTGGGAAATTGAGTCCAATTCTAAAGTCCAGAGAGTACACACACACAATCCTGAACAGCAAAAACCACGATCTTGATGAAACAATGAATCAGATAAACTGCCATGAGGCTAAAACACCAGGCTGCACTTTTATCTGTAGCACTAATTACAGCAGCCCCACCCAACCACAGGTGGCCTCATTTTCTCTTGTAATAATCAGTTGTTGTCTCCTATTTATCACTCTATGCATGGGTGGATGTGTCATTAATTCTTGTTCAGAATCCAGGGATGATACAGATGACTGATCTCCTCCTGGGCTGTCTGCCAAACTCCCCTCTTCTCTGTCACTCACGCTTTCTTGATCAGAGGAGACTTTGTTGGGAGATTCCACTGGGAGCAAAACAGGCCTGAGGCATGTGGATGTCTCCCACACATCCACCTCCACATTCCTTGGGGCAGGAGCTGGGCCAGAGCTAACCACAACAGATATCAACTTAATCATGACAATAATACTTTTTCATGGATTTGAGTCTACTGTAAAATTGACAAATTCTGGATCCTGTTTATAGCATCTTCATGAAAAATGAACTTGTCATTTCATAGAAACTTTTTTTGAGACTTATATGTTACTGAATTACAACCGCTTTGGGACAATAGTGAAACCAAATCCAAATAAAGCCTGTATTTTCAGCCCTTAACCTGAAAAGCACCAATAACAGCCGCCCTGAGTCCATGGAGAGGGGCGGCATACAAATCTAAATAATAAATAAATAAATGAATAAATAAATAAATAAATAAATAAAACATAAACCAATAATTATTAATAATACTAAAAGTTAAATATAATAACATATAATATAATTGTCAAGCCAAGGCTATTTTAATTGGGATCTTAGGCCTGCCACACTATACTATCCTAGTGTGCATTGTGGGAGAATGGGAGGGGGGTTGTTTGAAGTTGCTGGCATACAGCCATAACAAATTATTTCTAGGAAGCCAAGGTCATCCTTAGTCTTTGCACCTGCACAGAAGGGGGTGGGTGGATTCTGCCACCATGGCAATTGAAGATTGAACAATATGGTAGATTTGTGAGTGTGGGGACAAGGATTTGAACTTTCAACCGGGTGGTGAAACCCAGAGAACTTCAGATTTGGGTTTTCCCCAGATGTAGCAACATGACTCTATTAATGAATTGAAACTTTGAGGAATACTTTGTCTTGGATTCTGATTTAGTTTTTTTTTAAAAAAATTATTGGTTTTCAAATATGTTTTAAAACAGACAAATAAATAACAACAAAAGACAGACACATGAAACCAAAACAACAGCCTTGGATTCTGATTTAGTTTTGGGTGCTATTTGGAACCCTGACAACAATAATACACAAAAATAAATTCATATAGAAACATTATTATAGATAAGAGTTGCAATCACCAAAATGTATACTAATCTTGAGTCATAAGTTAGATGAATATTACAAATGATAGCACAAAATCAGACAATGTGAGAAAATATGACAGCTCTTAGTCAGTCAAGTGACAGATAGCTCTCTACAAGGATAGTTCTTTTAAACGGGATAGATATACAGTATGTCCTCCAAGATTTCTTTTAAAGAGAGCAACAAAGGAGTGTATGGCTTGGGAATTCTACAGAACATCATGGACATACAAACTACTGAAGAGGAATGTTTATATGCACTGGTAGGACTGCAGAGGAACTTCCATGCAACTTGACCAAGGTGAAGCCAATTTGAAGCCTCAGCAATATTTCACAATTAGTATTTGGGAGAGATCTGTGGAGTTGTATAATAGGCTTAGACCACTGCAGTATCCCAGAACATCTTACTTAAGATTACTTCTAGCATTTTCAAACCCTAATGGACAGATGCTTCCAAGGGAATGGAGTCTGCTGTTAGCGCTTGTTAACCAGGTTGATATCAAGAAATAAGAAATACTCAACTATACAGCTACACAACAAATCTACCATGCCAGGCAAAATCTCCAAACATTCCACTCCAAACATTCCACTACCACAAAAGAAAGATATCTCTACCAATGATGACCCAAATGACTCCTACACATGCTTTAAATGTACTGAAACTATCAAGAAAAATGGGGATATCGTGAAATGCTACCTATATGACAATTATGTCCACCATGACTGCTTGAGATTAAACAAACAAGTAGCTAATTTCTTACAAACATCAGTTGCATTTTCTTATCTCTTTACATCATGTTTACCTAAACTGGACAAATTTATTGCCCCATCTGATAGGGCCAAACCATAGAAACACAGCTAACATCCATTCACTCCATAGAAGCATGTATCACTTGGGGGAAAAATACAGCACAGAAAATTTAATACTCAACAACTCAAAATTCTATCCCAATTCAACAACCACTACCTCAACCACAAATAACCACCAACCAAGAAAATAATATCTCCATACTTATCAAAGACCCCATTGAACCTGAACAAAACACTATTTTATTTGGTCTAGAAGACAATGATGATTATATCACTAAAGTTCGAAACATTATAAGCAACATCAACCATACATCATCAACCATGCATCAACCATCTCCCCTGCAGAAATCATCAGAATTTCCCGCAATGACCCTGGGTTCAAGAACAGTGATGACTCATGGCCCCGCATTTTTGTAGAGTCCTTTGCAAGAATAAGTCCAGCAAACACAAATTCATTTATACAATAAACTCCAATTAAAAATTCTCTAACAGTAGTGGAGCTAGACCCATAGGGAGAGGGTAATATAATAACCAAAAATGAAAGAGCTAGAATGAAGCTCTGGCACCCACAGAAACCAATTTTTTTAATCATAAGATAGCATTCTTGATGGTAGTTAGAGTGATGGGGGTATCCCTGTTAATGTTCCCAGAAGCATTTAAGTGATTGAAAAAATGTGCCAAACTGATTGCTCTTGAATAAATGTGCCAGACTAACAAGGTCTTTGCTTTCATTCAGAAGAGCCCTTACACTATATTCATATTTTTCTTTATCCGGATTGCTACCTGACTGCATTTTTTTGGTAATTAAACTTTGAGTTCACTATTTATCTTGGAATAAAAAGAATTTCTCCCTTTCTACTTAAGGCCTATTTCAGAGCGATGTACTTGGCAAAGTTACAATCCAATCTGAGATTTCATTTTACTGTAGCTTTATTATCATTGCTTCACTTTATTTATTTATTTATTTATTTATTTATTTATTTACTTACTTACTTACTTACTTACTTACTTACTTACTTACTTACTTACTTACTTACTTACTTACTTATTAAACTTGTATGCTGCCCAACTCCCAGAAGACTCTGGGCGGCTCACAACAAAGATAATAACATTGTAAATATCAAAACCATAAAAAATATCTATTAAAACAATTAATAAACATATACATCATTCATTTTTGGTTGGATCTTATAAGGATATAAAGGTCGATTTAATGTCCTGCTGGAAGAACCTTGCAAAAAGCCAATAGGGTAGGCGTAGTCCGGATCTCAGGGGACAATGAATTCCAGAGTGTTAGGGCAGTGACAGAGAAGGCCCTCTCCTACGGGCCCGCCTGTTGAGATAGCTTAGTCAATGGAACCTGAAGGAAGATCTGTCGGATCTTACCGGTCTTTGGGAGCTATGTAGTAGGTGGCGGTCCCAAAGATAACCTGGCTGTAAGCCATATAGGGCTTTAAATATAATAACTGTTGTGGTTGGCTCTGGCCCAGCCCCTGACCCAGGGAATGGGGAGGTGGAATGGGGAGGGGGAAATTCAACATGTCACAGGCCTGTGTTATTGGCGACAGAATCAGTTCAGAGTTTAGTTTCCTCAGATGAAGAAGAAGATGGGAGTGACTCGGCAGAGGAGGGCTTGGCACACAGCCAAGGCAGTCAATCTTCCTTATCTTCTATAGCTTCAGATGATGACATTTTGGACCCACGCAAGCGCAGAACTATGCGTAGAAGAGACCAAGTAAGAACATATTACAGGAAATAAGGGAGGCCACCTGTGTTTGGGTGGGGCTCCAGTAATTAGGGCTGCTGCTATAAATAGCAGCATGTGGATTTGGCCATTGTGGAAGAATATCTGTTGCAGTTTCGTCAGGAATCTTGTGTGCTGGACTTTGTTGCTTTTTCACGCCTTTGAAACCAAAGCAGAGCAGTGTTTGTGTGTGTCTCCCTTCATTGGAAGAAGAAGGGGTGTGAAGTTTCTCCACAGCTGCTGGCTAAGTACTTAATGACTGCTTAAGGGAAATTGTACAGACTACCTGGTTGTTTTGGAAAGAGTGCTCTTTGCAATAAAAAAAGAGTGCTTAGTTTATTTTGACTTTTGTGATAAAGAACATTGTTTTGAATTTTCAAACGTATGTGTGTCTGAAATTTGTATCCTTGAATTTTTGGGAGGCTCCTATCAGAGAGCCCGACAGAACAATAACCAACACCTTGAAATGCATCCGAAGGCTAACTGGAAGCCAATGCAGCTCGTGGAGGCTTAGTGTAATGTAGGTGTACTTAGGTGCTCCTATGACAGCTCATGGGAGCATTCTAGGTTTTAAAGTTACATTGTGCTATTTTCATAAAGCACCACTTTTCAATGCTAGATTGTTATTAAAATGAATTATTCTTGCTGGTTGTTTACAAAGCTGAAATAAATGCATCTTCATTTTTATTTTTATACTTAAAACACGTTCTGCCATTTAGAAAAGTTCAGGGTAGCTTTATGAAATATCCTTAGTGATCACATGTTTAAGTCTATACGTGGAAGTGCTATTCATTATGATTGCTGCAATAAACACTATTGTCACACTTAGGCTGTTAAGTAGCAAATACATGTTGCAAAGCTGCATTATGCTATTTCTGTAAAGAGGTTTTTGTGAACCTTTAAAAGATACCGTATTCTTCCATATTGAATTGATAAACACTTTGAAGAAAAAAGAATTTGTTTAGAAGAAAAATGTATATATTCATATTTAGAATTTAGAATTTCTATATTGTAATCCTTTTATTATAAAAATAATTTACAAGAAAAAAGAATATTTTAACAATAGTTTTAAAAATCATAAGATCTATTCTTTCAGCAAAATTTTTCTGGTTTTATCTTATTTTGATAAATTACCATATTTTGATTATATTTCCATTCTTCTAAATTTGGGGAAGGACATTTAGGACATTGAGTTCAACCTTTTCCTATGAAGACACAAAATCCATTATGCTGGGACCTGCATTCTTGCATGCTAAAAGACCCATCCGAAATCCTTTCAGGGTTTTTTTTAAAGTACCAGCACAGCACAACTGCCACAAAATCTTTTTCTCAGTAAGCCACTTTCTACCAATTCTACCAATCTTTCTTAGTAAGCCAATATTTATTACTTTATATCATCTTGTCTTGTTAAGATATGATGCCCTGAACTGGACTTTAAAACCTGGGATCTAAATTAAACAGAATAAAAAGGAATGATGATTATCGTGTATCATTCCGAAACTGTGCTCCTATTGATATAGCCCAAAGTTACCTACATAATCTCATGATTATGATTTTTGAGCCAGATATGTATCACCTTAACCATCATGTTATTCAACTTGCACTTAACCGAAAAGAGCAACAAAGATGATTAGGGGACTGGAGAATAAACATATAAAGAACAGTTGCTGGAATTAGGTATGTCTAGTTTAATGAATAGAAGGACTGGGAGAAACATGATAGCAGTGTTCCAATATCTCAGGGACTGCCACAAAAAAGAGGGAGTCAAGCCATTCTCCAAAGCACTTGATGTAGGACAAGAAGCAATGGGTGGAAACTAATCAAGGAGAGAAGCAACTTAGAACTAAGGACATTTCTTGACAGTTAGAACAATTAATCAGTGGAACAATTTTCCTCCAGAAGTTATGAATGCTCCAACACTGGAAGTTTTAAAGAAGAAATTAGATGACTATTTGTCTGAAATGTATAGAGTTTTCTGATTGAGTTTGGACTAGAAGACCTCCAACTCTGTTATTCTGTTAACTAGATTGCTTATCAGAATGTCATGGGATACTTTGTCCAGCACTTTGCAGAAATAAAAAATAAAAAATCCATCTACAACAGTGGTGTCAAACCCATGGCCCATGGGTCATGTATTATATGATAGGAGAAAGTTGTGACACATCATGTAATGACATGTCATGAGTTTGACCCTCTCCGATCTACAACATTCCCACGAACTATTGAAGAAGTTATTGAATCAAAACAGAGAGACGTTAACTTATCAGAGCTACAAAGTGTCTAAAATATTTTCAGGGAAGATGGCAGAATTATCAGTATGGATCAGCAAATAATCTAAATACATTATTAAAAACTTGTCCAATAGGTCATAACAATATGATCCATAAATCTCATGAAGCCTGAGGAGCTTACAGAACATCCAAATAATATAACTGTATATTGAAGCTTCTAACAGGAAGTAACAAAGGTCAGTAAATATTTATGACCTTAGTTAAACTCTTCTGAGATCGAACTTGCTAAAATGCCTGATTTTCTCAGTCATTTTAAGAATAAAGAAATGCTGGGAATGTCCATAATGTTTAGAAGCCCATAATCACAAAAGAAATGATGATGATGATGATGATGATGATGATGATGATGATGAAGAAGAAGAAGAAGAAGAAGAAGAAGAAGAACATTGTAGAGGTGAAAGAGGGATAGACGAAGTCCTTTTGTCAATGATTTCTTCAGCTTCAACTGCAATAATACAGAAGCACACAATCGATTCAAACTTAATATAAACTGCTCCAAACCCAACTGAACAGAAAATACAACTTCAGCAACAGATTAACCAATGCCTGGAATGCACCTGACTCTGTGATTTCATCCCCAAACCCCAAAAACGTTAACCTTAGATTATCTACAGTCGACCTCACTACATTCCTAAGAGGTCTGTAAGGGGTGTGCATGTGTACCATTGTGCCTACCGTCCCTGTCCTACTGTCCTATTGCTTAACTTTCCTGTACCTACAGAACCTTGCTAATAATAATTATTATAGTTCTAATTATACAGTGGAACCCCGACATAAGAGCTGCTCTACTTAAGAGCAACTCGAGATAAGAGCTGGGAGGGGAGAGATATTTTTGTTCTACTTACAAGCCCAAATTCGAGATACAAGCGCCAAGGAGCCGTCTCCTGAAGCCAAACGCTAACTTCCGCGTTCGGCTTCAGGAGACAGCTGCGAAGTGGCGCGCGTGTTTTAAAAGGTTGCAGCCGGCCTGGGGGGCTCGGGGGGGTGCTTGCAGCTTTCTTGCTCTTTTTCTTTCTCTCTTTTACCTTCCCTTCCTCTATTTCTTCTTTTCTTTCTCCTTCCCACCTTCTTCCCTCCCTCCCTCCCTTCACTCATTCCTCTCTTACTCTCCCCTTTCATAAGTTTCCTTGCTTCCTTCCTCTGTTCCTGTCCCTTCCCCCTTTCTTTCTTTCTTTCTTGCTCTTTTTCTTTCTCTCTTTTACCTTCCCTTCCTCTATTTCTTCTTTTCTTTCTCCTTCCCACCTTCTTCCCTCCCTCCCTCCCTTCACTCATTCCTCTCTTACTCTCCCCTTTCATAAGTTTCCTTGCTTCCTTCCTCTGTTCCTGTCCCTTCCCTCTTTCCTTCCTTCCTTCCCACCCTCCGTCCATTCATTCACCCATTCCTCTCTTGATCGCTTAAAGCCGGTCCCTGGTGCAAAAAGGGTTGGGGACCTCTGTCCTACAGGATTGGGTGGCAGAGAAGTTGAACATATGTAAATTTAAAAGTTTAAGAAAGTTTACAAGTTAAGTGAAAGAAACTTCATTATTCATTTATATGTACATGTACATTTCTTCATTAAAAACATGTCTTTCTGCATAATTTAGACTAACTTTGTGAGTTTTTTGAGGGCTGGAACCAATTAAAATTATTTACATTAATTCCTATGGGAAAAAGTCGTTCGAGATAAGAGCTGCTCGACTTAAGAGCCCAGGTCCGGAACGAATTAAACTCGTATCTCGAGGTACCACTGTAATTATAATTTATTAGATTTGTATGCCGCCCCTCTCTGAGAACTCAGGGCGGCTCACAACAATGATAACAATAATGTTTATATTTATACCAATACCTATTACCTTGTACATGTTTGGCAAATGACTAAAATAAATAAATAAATATTATTATGAATAAATTCATTTAGGCTGAATAATTCAGCCTAAAAATGGGAGAATGTCTTTTGAGGAAAACATGAGGCAGAGGAATAAGGTATAATCAGAGAGTTGATGTGGATTCATAATTGCCTGCCATAACCAAAGGGCCTAGACCTCAGTGGAAAAAGTAACATTAATCATTGGGCAATAATAAAAATCTATTTGTTGGTTTCTATTTTACTCATGTTTGCCTTTCTCCTTAGTACACATTATGTATCAATTTCTGGAATTCTTAATACATATTCTTGTCCTGGACTTCATCTGATAGGTCCAGTTTATCGTCAATTTATCATTTTTCATTCCAGCCCGTAGTTTGAGCTAACAACCAAGAGTTTCCTGTAGAAATCTACACATAGTACTTTCTCTGTTTGTAAACAATATATATTATGATTGGCAGCCAGTTCTCTAGTAGCGTTATCAGAATGAGCTCTCAGGGAATTTATAAACTTGGTACACTTGTCCAATTATGGGATGTTCAATATTGAGTGCCCATTTTCCAATCCTATCTGTCAAATGACTAATTAATACTTGTAAGAGGTTAGTCCATTGAGAAAATCCTCAAGCCTTCTAGTGAGGTATCCCATTGAGCAAAAATATGGGGAAAAGTTTCCAGATTTATCTGGGTTAATTGATTCATCTGGGTCACTATGTTATTGAAGCAGGACATTGGTGACTTGATCTACAATCAACAGAACTGCAAAACCAGCCATAGTTTAATAATGGAGTTGTGAGTAAATTTTCTCATTCGATAACAATGGGAGTAGAACCAGTTGATATTGTTATCAGAACAAGAGTCAGATACAACTTTTATTTAGGATATACGAACCATTCCGATATACATTATAAACATTGCTCCTTTTTAGATTACATCAATGTTGATCAATTAACCAGGATGTTTTCCCTAAGGCAAAAATGAAACAATTAAAAAATGTAAGCCATATTCACCCATGTAATAATGGAGAATAATACCTGAATTTTGGCAGTGACTAACATCACTATTTTATAATGTTCAACATTTAATTTTCCAGTTTCCACAGAGATTAACAGGGTTCTTATAATCTTTGCTGTTTTGTGCTAAACTGTAGGCTGCTAGAATATGTATATAGTTAGAAATACCCTGTTGTGTTAATAGGAATAAGATGTATTGCCAGATGTATTGCTATATTATCATTGACTTGAAAATGCTGTATTTGTTCTTGAAAATAAGACTCTGATTTATTGCAGTCTAAATCTTAATAAAAATATGGGTCTTACAATATGTATTTTAATTCTTCAAAGAATAAACAGTGGGCATGGGACATCATTAATAATTTATTTAACTGGTAAAAATTATCACAATACAGCCATTATAACCTCTAGTATCTCTCTCTCTCTCTCTCTCCCTCCTCCCTCCCTTTGTCCCTTTCTTTCTCTCTATCTCAGTAAATGGATACCACTACGTATAATATATGCATGGAACCATTTAGATTTTTAGTCATTTTAAAGAAACGTTTTGTAAATGCTAAAGAAAAAGCAATATCTTATTGTGCTCAAAGAGAAATGGCAAATAAAAGATATTTTTCTAAAGTCTTGTGATTATTAGTCAGTGGAGAGAGGAAAGCAGGTTATTTGTATTTGATACGAGTTAAGATTATTCTATATAATAAATGACAGCAATTTTTTTCAGATATGCATTATTTTACTTAGAATGATATACTGCCTACCGTATGACTTTTGAATGAAATGTGATGAATAATTTTGAGAGTAATTGTAAACAAGTCTTCTTAATCTCATAATGTTAAGCAATTTTAAGTTAACATTTGATTTGTTTAAAAAAGTGGCATCTATGACAAGTGCAGGAAGAAAATAAGGGCCATTAGAAATGCTGGAAATCTATTACAATATTGGATCTATGCACAAAAAAAATAGCCTTTTTAGTGGGAACAATTAGAAGTGCAGAAGAGTGAAGATAACTAGTAGACTGAATACACTGCAACCAAAGAATTTATATAGTTCATGCCTCTCATTACAGAGTTACAGATAACTGAAAAGTCTTTGTATTATATCAGACATTGTGCTACATCTATAAAATTCATGTGAATGTCATATTCCCCATTTCATGCTATGAGGCAATTTGCTACTTTAAAAGACTTAGAAAAACCATTGTCTACAAATGGCAATTTTAATGATATTTATGTAAGGCATGATATGGATGGATCTTCAGGCATATGCTTGACAGGCCCTGGAGATCAATCCAAATTTCTTGAGGCTGCTGACAAGATGATTCTGAATAGGATTAGTTTCTGGAACATTGATAATGTTGCTGTACTCACTCTCCAAACACTTGTAATCTTTTGAAAATAAACACACAAATTGTTGTTCACACAGCACTCTTAACCTGTTAAATTACACTAGAGGATTCATTAGTGCAATTAGTGCATCAGCATTCATGATGTTAATATGGGGGATGGACAGCTTTGTCTCTGGTGTGAACTCAGATCATTGATTAATTTCTAGGCAAAACAGAAATTAAAGTAAATTCCATAAAACAGTTAAGTATAAGGTGTGGAGGCAGCTGTATACTTGGATGAAAAAAGGTCACTGTTGAATGAAAATGAGTGAAATGATGTTCAATCTAGGATTTCATGAAAATAGTATTTTGATTAAAATATAATAAATGTCCTTGGGTGCAATAATTTTAGGTGAGGTTTTTGTGAATTTACCTTCCTCATTTTCTGCCATTAGTTCTATTTTATTATACTGAATCAATTCATCAATTTATTAACATATTTATTTGCTGTGGTTTTTGTTTCACCATCTGGAAATGTTTCTCAGCTAAATAACAGGAGGTCAGTGTGATTTGAATGATCCCTCTATTCCAGAGGTGGGCTGCTAAGGTGAACGCTGAAAGGTGCTCACCTCCATGGCTCTGAGTGCTAGCAGAGTCCAGCGCAATTATGCTACTGTACCTGTGCAGGTAGCAAAATTGCACATGGAGACGCAGGTGCATGCGTGTATGTTTTGGCGTGGTTTTTTGCTTTTGTGCATGCGCGGAAGAAAAAAAGTGCCAAAACTCTGGCATACCTGCATTTCTGCACACGATTTTGCTACCTGCACAGGTGCAGTAGCACAATTACACTGGACTCCACTAGCATTCAGTGCCACTCAGATAGATATTAACTTCAGGGAATGCCATAGATAGAATGTATCTGGAGTTCAGTGTAATATCTGATGGAAAGATTCCAAATACTCTTCTTTGTAGAAGGATAAAATAGGCTTGATCATAGCTCCACAATGGGAAGAATAATAAAGAGTATTCTTAATGGCTCGTCTTAGAAGGAAATACTAAGTGGATTGTCAACAAGCTCTTTTTAAAACTTTTATCAAATCCTTGGATAAAGGATTTGAGATGACATTTATTAAGTCTGCAGATGACAGAAAACTGGCAGATTGATATTTATCTATCTATCTATCTATCTATCTATCTATCTATCTATCTATCTATCTATCTATCTATCTATTTATTTTGTCCAATACATAATACACATTGAAGAGATAGATATGTAATAATATAAATAAAGAAAAGAATAGAAGAAAATATATAAAAGTATAGGTGAACATATTTGAAAGGAAGAAAAGATAAATGAGATAAGGAGAGACAATTGGACAGGGGACGGAAGGCACACTGGTGCACTTATGCATGCTCCTTACTGACCTCTAAGGAACCTGGGGAGGTCAATCTTTACATGATACTTTACATGAAAAGGGGAAAAAAAGTCAAATTTCAAGTTGTGCTTAAGTAGTGAAGTGGAATGAACAGGATGGAATGTAACAGGAAGAAATGCAAACTTCTGCACTTAGTATGAAAACTGAAAGGCACAAGAATAGGATAAGGGTAATCTGGTTTGGCATTAATATCTGTGAGCTGCTGGAGTTTTGCAAGTGTTTGGGAGACTCTCTAGCTAAGATTCTGCACACTTCCCGCTATATAGAGCACTGATGAGACCACATTTGGAATACTGTGTTCAGTTCTGGAGACCTCACCTACAAAAAGATATTGACAAAATTGAACAAAGACAGGCTACAAGAATGGTGGAAGGTCTTAAGCATAAAACGTATCAGGAAAGACTTAATGAACTCAATCTGTATAGGACAGAAGGGAAAGGGGGGACATGATCGAAACATTTAAATATGTTAAAGGGTTAAATAAGGTTCAGGAGGGAAGTGTTTTTAATTGGAAAGTGAACACAAGAACAAGGAGACACAATCTGAAGTTAGCTGGGGGAAAGATCAAAAGCAACATGAGAAAATATTATTTTACTGAAAGAGTAGTAGATCCTTGGAACAAACTTCCAACAGACGTGATTGGTAATCCACAGTAACTGAATTTAAACATGGGATATACATATATCCATCCTAAGGTAAAATACAGGAAATAGTATAAGGGCAGACTAGATAGACCATGAGGTCTTTTTCTGCCGTCAATCTTCTATGTTTCTATGTTTCAGAGAACCCCCAAATCCCACTCCTGACTGGCCCTGCCCACTCCATCCTGCCTCTCCCAGTAGTCTCCACATGACCCATTTTTTATGTAGGTAAGTGCAGGGCATGTGTGAATGGTTGGGAAGGGCAAAACACGAGTCTACTGAAAATTTGGGAAGGCTGGAAACGAGCCATTTCCAGCCTCCAGAGGGCCTCTGGTTCTTAGGGAGGCCGTTTTTGCCCTCACAGAGACTTGAGGAAAGCCTCCAGAACCCAGGGAAGGCAAAAGCACTTCTCCTCACCATGGTGCAGGAGGCTGACTAGGCCATGCCCGCCATGGCCACATCTACCCAGCAACCGGGAGAACCCCTTACTAAAATTGTTGAAGCCCAACCCTGATCTTGTTAATGGAAAATTTAAATATCCTCCAGAAGCTATTTTAACACATTGACATTATTGCATGAGCTGGATAATAGAGTCTAGACTAGTATCTCCAACCTCATCTCTTAGCAGGCTGGCTGGGTAATTCTCGGAATTGGAGTCCATATATTTAAAAGTTACCAATGTTGAGCAACAGGAAATAATTGTTCTATTCTGCTCTAATCAGACCCCATTTGGAGTACAATGCGAAGTGATGGGTTCGATTAGGCTCAATGGCTATCAATATGTTGAGGAGTCTGGAAATCAAACCCTGTGAAGATTATTGAAGGAGGTAATACCATTTACCCTATAGGGATAAGTAGGGAAAAATAAACTATAGGAAATATCTTTCCCTCTCTCTCCCTCTCCCTCCCTCCCTCCCTCCCTCTCTCTCTCTCTCTCTCTCTCATAATTTATCATTTATAGGGATATATGATAACAGATCAAATATTCGAAGCTTATTGAAATACACTTTCTGTGTATTAGATTTGAAATATCTAATACACAGAAAGAATGAATATTCTTTAGTCTTCCATAGGACAAGACTCAGTGGTGGATTCCTACCGGTATGCCCCAGAGCTTGGTTCCAGTAGCACCCTGTGGATTGCACAATTTGTGTGTGACAGCTCCGGTGCTGTCTTCATCGGTCTGTTGTGCAGCACCATCTCTTTTTTGGAATTTTGGGCTTAATTTTTCTTCCTACACATGTGCGGAAGTAAAATTTCATACAGAGACGCTCATGCACATGTGATTTGGGTGGGGTTTTTTGCTTGTGCGCATGCATGGAGCCTGTTGTGGTTAGCTCTGGCCCAGCTCCTACCCTAAGGAATGTGCAGGTGGATGTGGGGGAAACATCCACATGCTGTAGGCCTGTTTTGCTCCCAATGGAATCTGCCGACGAAGCCTCCTCTGACCAAGGAAGCGTGAGTGATAGGGAAGAGGGGAGTTTGGCAGACAGCCCAGGAGGAGATCAACCATCTGTATCATCCCTGGATTCTGAACAATAATTAATGACACATCCACACATGCATAGAGTGATGCATAGGAGACAACAACTGAAGGATTATTACAAGAGAAAATGAGGCCACCTGTGGTTGGGTGAGGCTGCTGTCATTAGTGCTACAGATAAAAGTGCAGCCTGGTGTTTTAGTCTCATGGCAGTTTATCTGATTAATTGTTTCATCAAGATCGTGGGTTTTGTGCTGTTCAAGATTGTGTGTGGATTCTCTGGACTTTAGAGTTGGACTCAATTTCCCAATTATTGGGTGAGCAATTGGATTGCATTTAACCTGTGTCTTGGGTGTACTAGAAAATCCCTTTGACATTTAAAAAGGGAGCTGTTTCTGTTTTTCTGTTTATAAAAGCTTTTGGGTTTTCCTTTTATTGTGTGGTGTGTGTCTTCCTGGACTAATTAACCTGTAATTATGGGCGGTTGAACCACGCCAGCAGAACAGAACCAAAATAATCCAAAGGGGATGCATGCACACAAGCACCCAAATTGTCAAGATGTGTGTGCAATGCACTGGTAGCCAAGTAAGAGGAACCCTCCCCCTGACAAGACTAAAACCAATGAGTTAAATTGACAAGAAAAGAGTTTCATAATTCTATCATGTGGAACAGGCTGCCACATGAACTGATGAGTTTTCTTTTGCTAGCGATCCTAAAATATAACTTTGTTGTCAGAGATACACTGCTCCTACAAAGAGCAGTTGTTGGAGAAGATGGCCTTTTATGTCATTTTCAACGCTATGATTCCATGAGTAGTGGTAGAGATGTGCGATGAATGTTATAGTAAATATTTTTTTAAAATTCAGGCATGATTATTTGTGACTAATTGAGCAAGTCATTGTTTGCTAATAATATATATGTGGGTTGCCAATACTTCTTGATGATGAGTTGCTTTCTGAAATTCCCAGTACCGGGATTACCTAGTGGTCTTCCATCCATGAACCAGATTCAACCTTATTAGTTGGCTAGAAACTACCATCTACTGAAGATCCACATAATTGTATACAGCATTGTATGGCCATTAGAGGCTTTTGAGAATCAAATGTGAATTTTAAAATGAAATTGATGCTATTTATTTAAGATACTTTCAATACAGGCAATAAAACAATTGTATTTTCAACTTATGAGGAGGAAGTGCTTAACTAAAGAGAACTCCAAGAGACTGAGTTTAGCCATGTGTGGGACAGAATCAGCTCTTTCTAATTATCCGCCAGCCTAATCATACAAACATCAAGCTACACGCACCATATGTCATTTCTTATTGAATGCATTCAGGAGTTTCTTGATTAATCCTTTATTATTTCTTGCCAAATCCCAAGGTTCCCGAAAAGCTGTGTGTACTTGTATATGTATGTGATTATCTGAAGCAATTCTAATACAAAAGCAACCACTGGAATTATTCTAGACATAGTTGCTTGTTTTCTCATACATACTAATACCTACTGGAAGTACAACCTAGTTGTCAGGCTCCAAGTAATGCATCTCCTGCAGGGAGAAAATGAAACTAAATTTCTTGGGGAGTTTTCACTAAAGCATTAATGTCTTTGTATTTTTCAAACAGAGTTTCATGCTTTTAGGGACTTTATATTGTTCCTGCATTCCCATGTACAGAGTAGTAACAGTCATATCTCATGGAGTTAGATTTTGCTGGAAGAAATGAAGTTAAGATTTGATTAACTAGAATCCACATTTATACATTCCGGAGGTTATTCATTAATAGATTTAGGCATTCTAGCTGAGATCCCAATGCAGAATAATTACCGCTAACATAGCCAGTTAGGGAATAACAAGCAGTAATTGGGGATACATACAGGAATAAATAATGTATTTCTGAACATTTATTTTTGTAACATTGAGCCATTTCTGTGTGAGATTATAATATAAATTAGTAGGTCAGATCCAGTCTTCTCTATTTTGAATTGGTCCGGAGACTATATCAAGAATTGCAATGAGAAAAGGAACAGGCTTGAAAATGAATTGGGTCTAAAGATGAACCAAATGAATTAATGCTCAGATTTCTCTAAGGCAGGGCTCACCAACCTTTCGACTTTAGGGACCACTAAATTCATAAGTTTAAATTCCATGAACCACTAATATGATCTGCCTCATTACCAGCTGGGTGGGCATGGCTAGGTGGTCATGTGACTGGGTGGGCATGGCCAACTCAAAGTCACTCACATCAAGAGACACTTCTCCAGCCTCTATTCACCCCTCCCCTCTGTTGTGATTCAGCCTGAGGCTGCTCAGGGACCAGCTGTGTCTCTGCTGGCTCCATGCCCGGAGGAGGATGACAGCGCAGAGGAGGGGGCTGAACAGTCGGACGGGGGAGAGGAAAATCAGGAATGGGATGAAGGCGAACAGCATGAGAGCCCCGGGGGGGGGGGCTCTCCCCAGCCAGTAGCTTGGAGTCATTAGGTGATGACGCACAAGCTGTCATTGACATGAGACAGCGACGTTCAGAGCAATGAAAGGAGCAGTTAAAGAGATATTTTCACCATTGAAGTAGAAACAGCTGGGTTTGGGTGTGGTACTCATCAGCAGGGTTTAAAAGGCAGGCAAGCCCTTTAAGCCATGTGGAGTGTTATCAGCTTGGCGTGGCGTTATCCTGTCTTGTTTCTCGGCGTCTCTGTTCCTGGCTTGTGGCCCAGCAGCTTTGGAAGATCCGTGGGAGGTATAGGTCTGCTATCTACAGCCTTGGCTTGGCAGCAAGAATTCTGTATTGCTGCATGGACTTTTGGCCTTCGTGAATATATCTGAAGATACAGCATTTTCCTGTTTGTAAGGACATTTTCTGTTACCTGTGTTTTTCTTGAATTTTATAAAACTGCCTTTGCCTTTTACCAGTGTGTCTGGATTCTCTTTTTGGGTTGGTATTGGCTTCTGGAGTGACCCAGACAGAACACCCTCCTAGCCCCTCCTTGCATGCCTGTCCAGGCTCATTAGGGCCCAAACAGGAAGCAGTTGTTGGAGCTAAGCAGTCACAATGAGAAAGAGTTGGCAAAATTAGATCTGACTAAGAAGGATGCTCAAAAGAAGCACCTCACTGAGGACTATGAGCCTAGGCTTTCCAAGCAGAGGGAAGACCTAAAGGAATGCAAGGTCAGGAGACTTAGTAGGCTGAAGTGGTCAGCCAGTTCCAGAACATGATGCGGTCTCACTGGAACAAGCTGGTTTGTCTATTCCAAAAGGGCATGTCAGAGCATACAGAAATGTAAATCAAGCACTTGTGTGTAGTTCCTTAAAGGAATTGCATTATTAAGCCAGGATCAAATGATGTTTGCAGAGGACAAAAGTGATTCTGGGAAAAGACACCATTGATTTAATAAACTGATGATACCCCATTGATGAGGACCCGGATTGTGGGCGCAATATGCTGGCTCCATTAAAAAGTGTTATTGCTAACATGTTGTAAGCTGCCCTGAGTCTAAGGAGAAGGGTGGCATAAAAATCAATCAATCAATCAATCAAACAAACAAATTGCCCCAATATCACGCCTTATATGCCTTGTCCTTTTTAAAAATTACAAGGACAGACAGACAGCTATTGCTTTTATTAGAGATCTTTTCAAGAAATGGAGATCCCAGGTCTGTATGGAGATTTATTTTTTTAACAAGTACATTTCATCTCTAAAAACAAAAAAATGGACTTCTGGTTGATGTCCCAGTGAGAACAGCTAGAAAATTGCAGAGCTCTGCCGGGCTCTGTGAATTGTAACCAGCAATTGGAGTTAAGCCTCCCTGGAGAGGAAATGAAGAAAGGAGAGGGGCTTCCTTGAAACCCCAATTTCCTCACTGATCCAAAGAACAATGACCATTTTTGGTCAGTCACAAGCTCAGACAACTGGGATACTAAAATCTTATGCTGTAGTGCTATATAGATGGAGCAGTGACACTGGGTGAGAACATTTCTAACTGTTAGCTTAGAGCAGCGGTCCCCAAACTACAGCCCAGGGGCCGGATGCGGCCCGCTGAGGCAATTTATCCGGCCCGCGGCAGCACACGAGATTTTACATGGAGCCGGGCATTGGAGTTGGGGGCGGGGAACGACGAAAGTGCGAGGCTGGCTAAAGTTTTTCTTTTTTTGAGTGGCGAAGGTTTTTCTTATTCTGAATGTTACACGTGCATGCGCACTCCTCATCCCCTTGTGGGCTGGCAGGGGGATGGGGACGGAGAGACCATAACCGAGAGGCTCGACACCTGCCCATTCACAGCTCCCTTTCCTTATTGCACTTTCTATGGCTGCCTGGCTGGGCTGCCCAAAGGGAAGTGGCAGATCCCGCTCGAGGAACTCACGGAGACTGCTGCCGGCTTGGCTGGAGGCAATGGCGGTGGGTGAAAGAAAAAGCCGCGCCCGCGCCCGCCCGCAGGGGTTTTTTTACAGTCCGGCCCTCCAACAGTCTGACGGACAGTGAACTGGCCCCCTGTGTAAAAAGTTTGGGGACCCCTGGCTTAGAGAGTTAAAATAAGTTAAAACTTCCAAAGAAATGATCTTCAAATGTTAAATAGTGTTCATTGGATTGATGGAGAAAGATTAAAGACTGAAAACTAAAGAAAAAGATTAAAGATTCAGAAGTAAAAAAAAACAAAACCTAAAGGAAGATTTAAAACACAGGAAGCTGGAAACAACATTGTGAAAAGTGACTTTTGGGAGAAATTGTTTTTCTAAACTCTATTTCTAACTCCCCTGACTATATGCCAATCAGCTGTTTTTAATTTTTACATTGCGTGGAATGCTGGAATTAGGAGCAGGGGAGCCATATACTGGAGGAAGAAGATTACTGCAACATTTAAAAGAAATTTTAATCCTTTTAAAATTTAAAAGAAAGTGGTGAGAGAAGTAAACAACATTTAAAAAACGACTTGACCTTGATTTTATTTTAGTAGGTGATTGGGATGCTGGGAAATAGTTACTGAGATTTTGGGAGATTCAGAAGCTAAATCAAATTAAACACTAAAACTATATTGGAATTGTATACTGAAAATGGATTTGAAAGACTTGAAGGAACAAAAGAAGAAATGATAAATAAGACTTTAAAGTCTGGACAATTGTGAAAGTGTAAATTGGAAACTATAAAAACTGAAAAGCACAAACAGAAAAGTTGGAGACTTGGAGGAATAATTTTGGGATTGACCAAATCTTATTAATAACTGATTTTTTTCTGGCGTTTTCAGATTTTGGGATATTGGGGCATTAGTGGTATATTAACTTGTTTACAAATAATCCAGAAGGAGACAATAAAGTTCTGTGAAGAAATGCTAGAAATAGCAGCTTATAGAATTATAAGAAGTTGATGGGAATATTGTGAAAGTAGAAGGGTCTCAACAAATGGTGGGAAAAGAGGAATATAACATACAAAAGACAGCTGAGAAATTAGAAGGAGTGGTAGAAGGAACAAAGCAAAATAAAATATGAAAAGATAAAAAGTTAACAGCAGATAAAAATACTGAAAAGATAGGAATAATAAATACTAAAAAGCAAATAGTTTTGTTATAAGAGCTTATAACAGAATAGAGGAAAAAAAGAAGATCTTTCAAAAATAATGAAAGGGTCATGGATGTATATTCAAAAGATGCAGCAGTGGGAGAAAGAGGGAGGGAAAATTAGTCTGTCTGTATAATAAAAATGCTAGAAAGTAATATAGGATTCAAAGAGAGAAACATAAAAGAATCACTAAAAATCAATAAATGATGAAATTCTAAAATGTCTAAGAGATTATGGATTGTTCTGGTCCAACTAATGCAAATCCACAAATCTTTTCTTAAGGCATTGATCTTCAAACAAATAAATCCTTTATTCTCTCTTACGCATAATATAAATGGCAACAATACAAGGAGGGTTGCGAGATCATGTACAGTGAATACTTTATGATGCAAAATTCACATTCCAAGCTCAAAAGCTGGAGAGGCAAAGCTATAAATCTCTCTTAAGGCAGAAGAGCTTATCAGTACTAAAAAAAGCTCTGCTTGGTGTTCTTGTTAATCTAAATTAGCACAGTCTGCCATGGTTTATCAAAAGCTTACTTTTCCAGGAGCTATGAATCACACCATTTTTCAATCATTCAGGTTGTTCAAAAGCACTTTCTTTTCCAGTTATTACCTGGAAGTGACGTATTCCATTTTTATACAATTCTAACAAGAGATTCAGAACTTTTTCCCAAGAATTTTTTCTCTCCGCTTTGCGAATCTCCTGAACCTAGGCTTTATCCATGGGCTGTTAGATATTCACCCATTATCTGAATATGAATCATTTTCAATGCTAACTTCTAAACCATTGTCTCTTATGCCTCTCGTCCCCACTGCCTTCTGATAACCTTCTTAAACCAGGATAAGCTAAAACCTGTGTTTCCTCATCTTCAGAGTCTGATATTTCCTGAGCCTGGCAAGGAACACTCACAACATGGATAGAGATACAATATTTTGCAATATAGTAAACTAGAAATAAGTTGGAAAATAGTAGTTTGTGTATATGTATGTTTGTATACACACACACACACACACACACACACACACATACATACATACATACATGCATACATATGTTTTTGTAGATTTTCACAGCTATAGGTATGTAGGTCTTGGCATATTCAGGTTTCTTCCCGTGTAAGGTTCAGAGAATCCTGGCAAAATTTCGACTGGTCTCACTCTCATCTTCAGGTTGGTGCTTTCGACTTTGTGCTCAGGTGAACAAATGCACCAGCCTGAAGATGCTGAGTGGGACCTCATCAAAATGTTGCCAGGATTCTCTGAATCTTACATGGGAAGAAACCCGAATATGCCAAGACCTACATATATATACATTTCGATTAGGTCCCACTCGTCATTTTCAAGTTGGTGCTTTTGGCTTTGTCCTTGGGTGAACAAAATGCGGTCTGAGCTGCTGTCCCTCTATAAATACTGGTGGGTAAGTGTGGAGTGATGGCTCAGCTGCTGCAAGCAGGTTGGTTGGCTGTGGGGTAACACCTTGAATAATTGATGCAGTTGATGTATGCAGATTAGTTAGTCTAATCTGCAAATATCAACTAATATGCATGCATCAACTGCATCAATTACTGCATCAAACACACACACACACACACACAAAATGGAATTTATTATAAATACAGATACATTAAGATTACGTGGAAGATTAGGATTAGGCATATCTAAAGATATTATTATGATCAACAGGACATAAAAATATATTAGAAAATATAATTTTCAAGGCCTATAAATTCAGGGGACTTGGAGATATAATCTTGGGGCTGATTAAATTTTATTGACAACTGGTTTTATTGGTATTTATAAAAAGTTGATAAAATGTGGTGGAACACTGAGTGATAAATTGAGAACATTTAATATTGATCGATACATAAAATAATGTTATAATTATAATGAGCACATTAAAGCCAGAAGTTGGAAGATTAAAATTCTGTATATGTAATTGTATTATTACTGTGAGAAACAAGTCAACCTAGTCATTATACAGTCCACAAAAAATGTTGGTTGTTAAAGAAAAACTGTAAATAAAACATATACAAATAAAAAAAATTAAAATGGAAAAATGCTAGTGGCACTACCTAGTATGGCACAGCACTAAAAAATACCAGTTCTGGAGATGAATTTGGACTTTCATAGGCTTCTTTCCTGTAATGCCAACAGACATAACAGCAATATCGCAACAACACAAGAGCACGCAACAGATTCAAACTTAATATTAACTGCTCCAAACTTGACTGTAAAAAATATGACTTCAGCAACCGAGTTGTCGAAGCGTGGAACTCATTACCTGACTCAGTAGTGTCAACCCCTAACCCCTAACATTTTTCCTTTAGACTATCCACGATTGACCTCTCCAGGTTCCTTAGAGGTCAGTAAGGGGCGTGCATAAGTGCACCAGTGTGCCTTCCGTCCCCTGTCCAATTGTCTCTCCTTATCTCATTTATCTTTTCTTCCTTTCAAATATGTTCACCTATACTTTTATATCTTTTCTTCTATTCTTTTCTTTACTTATATTATTACATATCTTTCTCTTCAATGTGTATTATGTATTGGACAAAATAAATAAATAAAATAAATAAATAAATAAAATATAAACAACAATTTTTGTCATTGGTTTATTTTTCTGGGGTTGGGATGGGTGTTCAGATGCCCAAGTAATGGAATAAACTCCCTCTAAAATTGAAGAAAGCCACCTTCTGTAGAAGAAGGTTAAAAGCATATTTAACTAGGCCTTTATTTTTAGCATTTTATATACCATGATTTTATGATATGTGTGTGTGTGGATTTTTTCCTTGTGTTCAGTAAGCTATCCAGAGCTGTTAAGGAATAATAACCTGAAAAGAGCAGTTTGTTTTCTAAATAAACAAATAAATAAGCACAAGTTGATAGAAGGCTTCCATTCTCACTGAAGCGGCAGGAGCTGTGCTAATAAAGGATATTGTTGTGTGTCTCACATGTTTCAAAGGATCTGCAGGGAAAATAGCAATGTTGGACTGAACAGAATGGTCAGAGGCGGTTGCTATAGCCAAAACCTGGCTCAGTTAAACTAACCAAATTACTTTGATCATTTCATTTGACATGCAATTGATAAACAATATATAGGCTCCCAACAAAGATTTTGCACTTTGATTGAGAATCCTGAGCAAAAGCAGAACCAGCGCTTATATACCTTTGGCCCACTATGTTGCAAAGAAAAGATTCAAGGCAGATGCAGAATGATGTAGGGGTGTTTTAGATAAACCCCCACTTGTAATGACCTTATATTTATTTATTTATTCCTTCCTACTAGGTCAGCATCATAATCATACTCTCTTTGAGATATGGCCAGTCAATAGAAACAATTAGGATTAGTAATAGTGTTGGGCGAACCGAACCTGCAAAGTTCGGGTTCGTACCAAACTTTGTGCGGTTCGGTATACTGAACCCGAACCCGAATTTTTGCAAAAGTTAGACAAAAGTTCAGGTTCGGGAGAGCGCCAGGAAGCGCCGCCGCCCAGATGTCACCTTCTGAAACAGCCAGGGAGCTGTAAGCAAATCAGGAGGTGAAAAAGGAGGTGGGGAATCCCACAAGAAGATTCCAAGGGCGGAGCTTTGACGTCACTGAGATGTCCTTCCTGGCCGGCTGAAACAGGGACTCCAGGAAGGATGTCTCAGTGATGTCAAAGCTCTGCCCCTGGAATCTCCTGGTGGGATTCCCCACCTCCTTTTGCACCTCCTGACTGGCCGACAGCTCCCTGGCTGTTCTGGGAAGTGCCGCCACCCAGTTGTCACCTTCAGAAACAGCTGGGGCGCTTCTTGGAGGTCTCCCAAATGCCAAACCCAGAAGTTCGGCAAAAGTTCAGGTTTGGGTTTGGGAGAGCGCTGGGAAGCACCCTGGCTGTTCCAGAAGCTGACAGATGGGTGGCGGCGCTTCCTGGCGCTTTCCCAAGCGCCGAACTCAAAAGTTCGGCAAAAGTTCGGGTGCCAAACCTGAACTTTTAAAAAAATTCGGGTGCCAAACCCGAGCCCGAACTTCATTGGGTTCGCCCAACAGTGATTACTAATAACTCCTGACTTGCTAGGCAGCTGTTAAGGAAGTTGTGGCCTATTTTTATGACATTTTTTTGCCATGGTTAAGCCAATCACGGCAATTGCAAAGGGAATCGTGTGGTTGTTAAATGAATCTGGCTCCATCCATTGACTTTGCCTGTCAGCAGTCAGCTGGGAAAGTTGCAAATGGGGTTCCTTGGACCCAGGGAGGCTGCAACCATTGTAAATACGTGGCTGTTGCCAAATGTCTGAATTTTGAATAATTGACTGTAGGGATCCTGCAACAGTTATAAAGGCAAGGACCAGATTGTGTTAAGATACTTTTTTCATTGCCTTTCAGGAGCGGGTTCCTCCTGGTTCAGACTGGATCAGCCAAACCGATAGTGACCTATTAGTGACATCACTTACCTGGATCGGCCAATGCCTGTCCGTGCATGCCGTCATCTTTTGTTGTTGTTGTTGTTAAGCTGCTTGAAAAGGAACCTTCCTATGTATCCCCAGGTTAATACAGTAGTACCTCTAGATACGAGCTGCTCCACATGCAAGTATTCCAAGATACGAGCCACGAGGGGAGAGAAATTTCTTTTCGAGACCCGAGCTCAAATTCGGGATACGAGCCGAGCGTCCACTAGGTGGCACAAGAATCCTTGCTTCTGGTTATCTCGGCAAGGAAAAACAAAGGCTAAAGGCATTTGTTCCAGATAGGAGTTGTTCGACATACAAGCTCCCTTCTGGAACGAATTAAACTCGTATCTAGAGGTACTACTGTACTGACATTTATTTCTTCACCCAAAGAACAGCTGATCAGTTTGTCAGCTGTGTTTCAGGCAGATTCCAGCTACTGAGCATCCATGGAAATCAAAATGCAAGAGGGTAACTGCAAACTGTTTTGAGGTGAACCAGTGGGGAAGGTAAGTGGAACACACCCCTTTCAAATAGGGTTCCTTGGACCCAGGGATGCTTCAACCATTTGCCTTTATAACATCAGTCACTAAATGAATGTTTGAAAGTTGATTATCTGTACTGAGTCGCAGGTTCCTGGCTGAGTCTTCTCACTGTTATCGTTCAAGGTCAATTCAGTTTGCTTTGAATTGTTTCACAATTTAAATTTAAGCAGTTCATAGCTGTTGTGGGGGAAATTAACTCAATGGTTTTAGAATAGAATAGAATAAAATTTTTATTGGCCAAGTGTGATTGGACACATAAGAAATTTGTCTTGGTGCATATGCTCTCAGCGTCCATAAAATAAGATATACATTTATTTATTTATTATTTAGATTTGTCAAGAATCATGTGGTACAACACTTAATGATTGTCATAGGGGTCAAATAAGCCATGAAGAAGCAATATTAATAAAAATCTTAGGATATAAGCAACAAGTTACAGTCATATAGTCAACATGGGAGGAAATGGGTGATAGGAGTGATGAGAAAAACTAGTAGAATAGAAGTGCAGATTTAGTAGAAAGTCTGACAGTGTTGAGGGAATTATTTGTTTAGTAGAGTGATGGCGTTCGGAAAAAAACTGTTCTTGTGTCTAGTTGTCTTGGTGTGCAGTGCTCTGTAGCGACGTTTTGAGGGTAGGAGTTGAAACAATTTGTGTCCAGGATGTGAGGGGTCAGTAAATATTTTCCCCGCCCTCTTTTTGACTCGTGCAGTATACTTAATACCTCTTCTCCATGTATGGGAATATACCTTTTACTACCACAGGTTCAATGACAATTTTTCCACAGAGCAGTCTTTTAAGAAGTTGCCATGTGGCTGTTTGAATCTCCAAAAGATTTTTTAAAGATTGTGTATTATTTTAAAATAGCTTACAATAGCTACTCTTACAACTAGGTGCACAATTTGTTAAAAGGTAAGTCCTGCTCTGGACATTTGGGTGAGGTGCCAGGATCCTCACAAAGAAGTGAAGTTACAGTAGTAACAAAAATGGACAGATCTAAATTTAATTTACATTTTAATTGCATTAATGTATTACAAATTCTATACAGGCAATATGGTTACTCCATATATTTATTAATTCTTTTCCTGGCATTAAACATTGCTCTGAGAACTGGAGCCAAGATTTTGGGGAACTCCATGCAATGTTAAAATGCCTCAAGTATACCTGGGTATTACAAATCTCTTTTTTTCTTAAAACTAAGGGAAATTATAAAACTTCTATTCAAGAAAACAAATCTACTTAGCAAATATCTGTCTGGTATTAGTGAAGAGAGAGAGAGAGAGAGAGAGAGAGAGAGAGAGATACCAATCTACTATACAATCTATCTTGCAAGGAGACCTACCCTATTCCAGGAAGCATAATGTCTCCATTTCACTAAAGCATAACTATTGAATATTAAATTCGATTATCTTTTATTCCTGGGGTCTTTGATGTTGTATATTCTCTTGGGAAGTCCCAATTTTCCATACTTACTGTGCACAGGTTCTTCACAATCAATCTAATTTTCTTAGCAATCAAAAAGATAGGCTGATTAGGGACAATAGGCTCCTTTTTAAACATCAGTCAGTCAGCTAAATTGTGATTTTTGTTCCCATGAAAACTTGTAACTATGCCTGTCTCTTAGAATTTCAAACCAAAGCCAATTTAACAGATCTGGGACATCTGGAAATGCAACACTGAGCACTTCTGTGTTATATCAATTATATGCTATTATATCAAAAGACACAATACAAATCTATAGCTATAAATCTATAACTCCCAGTCTCCGGAGAGGGACGGCATACAAATCTAATAGATAGATAGATAGATAGATAGATAGATAGATAGATAGATAGATAGATAGATAGATAGATAGATAGATAGATAGATAAAAATCTATAGATATAGATTAATATCTGAATACAATAGACAAGAAAAAGGAAGAAAAGATAAATGGAATTTCTGTAAATGGCTACAAGAAGTCCAGAATAGCCATGATCATATTCCCAGGATATTGGTTGAGATTGCTTATTTATTGAGCAATATGGGCCTCATTAAACTACATACAATGAAGATTATGCAACATGATAATATAAAATGATAGAGCTATAATTTTGTGTATAAATGGGGAAGTTTGTTTTTATCCCAAATTTTTATCTCCTAAATTTGACATTCTTCAAGATACTGGCTAGGAGTTACAGAAGTTGAAGCTCAAATACATCCGGACACCTGAAATTATCTCCCCAAAAAGGATAATTTAAACCACAAAGCAAAGTGTCTTTTACATTATTTTTACTCCATTCCAGAATGTAAACAAATGGTGTTATTTATTGCTATCCTTTCCTGAGATCCCCATATTGGGATCTCAGAGCAGCTCCTGCATATTAATTTTAAAAATCACATAAGCACTGGAAATAAGAAAAGCACTTTGGAAAAAGGTTAATAAAATGTAAACAGCAGTGGGCATTGCAACATACAAAGCTACCATAAAATCACACGGACATTTGAAGTATATGGAAGGGAAGAAATTTATCTGATACAGGAAAGGTGTGAAAATTCTTCATTGGATAGAATGTAATTCAAAGTGGCTTTCTACGTACACACATCAACCCCTGGGAAGCAACTTCCAAAGCAGCTTCATGGATCTAGGACAGGGGTTTGCAAACTTAAAATACCCAAAGAGCCACTTGGGCCTGTTTCCCACAGAAAACAAAATGTGAGCCACAAAACCTGGCTGGTCATGGCCAACTTGATGTCACTCAGTCCTGTCCAGTCACCTGACACCCCCCCCCCCCCAGGCACACCTACACAGGTTTTGTGATTCCCCATGTCTGCGGAGAGGGGCGGCATAAAAATCTAAACAAATAAACAAATAAACAAACAAACAAATAAATAAACAAATAAAAAACAAACAAATAAATAAATAAATAAACGTTTTGTTTCCTATTGAAAATAGGACTCTTCCCCCTCTCTCCCTCTCTCCCTCTCTTCTTTCTCTCTCTCTCCCTCTCCTCTCTCTCCCTCTCCTCTCTCTCTCTATTTCTTTCTCTCTCATCTCCCCTTTTCCCTATATTCCTCTCCTTTGGCCCCTCTCATCCTTCTCTCATCTGTCTTTTTTCTCTCTATCTTCCTATCACCCTCTTTCTCATTTCTCTTTCTCTCTGTGTGTGTGTCTTTCGCTCCTTCTCTCTCTCATCTCTTTCTCTTTTTCTCTCTATCTCACCCCCATCTCTCTCTCTCTCTCTCTCTCTGTGTCACTCTCTCTCACTCCCTGTTTCTGTGTCCACGCCCCCACCACTGGGCTGTTGTGCTCGGTGCTTGGTGGGATGGGAGCACTTCCCCATGCTGCCCCCTTTTTTTCTCTTGGCCTGCCAACAAAGGAGGAGGAAGGCCATGCTTGGGCAATGGCCTCCACCCCATATGATCTTCCCCCACTATTCTCTCCCAGACTTCTTTGATGGCAGAAATAGATAATGTACGACAATGAAGGCAGAACGCTGCTGTGGTGCAAAGGCAAGTAGAAGAGCACTTTGCTCCTACACTAAGGCTCCGGCCATACCACTGCCATGACAGGATGATGGTGCTTTCATCTTTCTGTCATGACAGGGTGACATGGAGCCACAGCAGAGGACCCAAACAGCTGCATGTGGCTCTGGGGCCACAGGTTGCAGACCCCTGGTCTAGGAAAAATGAATTTTCCTGAACAACTAAACAAGAGGGACTTTGTTCTTCCCTTTCAAAGGATTAGGACAGCCCTAGTCAACAGCAACAAGAGCCAGGTCTATGGTTAAGGCATTAGGCTAGGAACCAGGAGACTAAGTGTTGCAGTCTTATCTTAAGCATAAAGTGAACTGAATGACTTTGGGTCAGTCACTCTGTTTCAGCCCTGAGAAAGACAACTGTAATAGCAAACCATTTTCAAAAATATGAGGGGAGGGGAGGGGAAGAACTATAGGGACTAGTCCAGGCAGTTGCGAGGAGTTGAGACTGATTTTTAAAAAGCAGTGCCACCTGGGTTTTCTTTTCTGGCACAGTAATAGAAAGTAACTATTTAAATATCTCTTTAAAATGTTTTAATTGTCCTGCCAAAGAAAGTAACAGTTGCCAGTACATTTACGTACTTGTAGGTAGAATGCAGAAGCTGACACTATGACTGAACATGAGTTATATTTGTCTTGGTGTGAAATTAATGCACAATATCCCTGCAGTTTAAGAATCCAATTTGCTAATGTGATCTGTATCCTTCCTTCCTTCCTTCCTTCCTTCATCCCTCCCTCCCTCCCTCCCTTCCTTCCTTCCAATTATTTATTTATCATCTATTTATCTATTTATTTATCTATTTATCTATTTATCTATTTATCTATTTATCTATTTATCTATTTATCTATCTATCTATCTATCTATTTTTCTATTTTTCTATTTATCTATTTATCTATTTATTTATCTATCTATTTATTTATTTATCTATCTATCTATTTATCTATCTATCTATCTATCTATTTATCTATTTATCTATTTATCTATTTATTTATTTATCAAAACATATACTACATAAAGTATAACATATAAAACATAAGGTGTTGGTATAAACATAAACACAGTAAATACAGATAAATGAGGCCAGTAGGACAGGGATGGTAGACATGCTGGTGCGTTTATGCACACCAGGTTGTGAAATGCTTTTCTAACATTATTTTCTGTAACATTGATTTTTGTTAGATTGTTTGTGATTCAACTAGGAAATATTGAGCATGAACCATTGCTGTTTATAAAGACTGAGCCGAAGAATGTGTTAAAGAGGTTGGCTTTAATGGCCTCATCATTATAATCTTTATTATTTGGTCCTTTGAAGGGTGGGATGGATCTCAAGTCTTTGAGTTGATTGTTGACAAAGTTATAGAAGGCATGTATGGATTTTGTGTGCAGAAGGTTTTCTTCTTGATTGGTGTGATAATTGGTGCATTCAATCTTTAATTGGTGGCAAAGATTTTTGTAGCAGCTTTTAAAGTTAGCAACGGAGTCCATTTTGTTTCTCTGCCAGACAGATCTTTTTTTGGATTGAAGCTTCCTTATTTTTTCTTGGTTTTGATGATAATTAGTGGTACATATAATTTAATGACTCTGCATTTTGAACAAAAAGATATTGTAATAGTCTTCAGCAGTATTACAGTCAGAGAATAATGATTGCCCATCAAGAGATGAGAGATCAGCATCTATGATATCATAGTTGGCTTTTTAAAAATTGTAATTGGTTATCCTATTTTTGTGGTTCATTTTTGTAAGGATGTATATTGAGACACAAGTCAATCATGCTGTGGTCACTGCTGGAAAAGGGCTCTATTATTTGTAATCCATAAATTGAGTGTAAACTATTGCAGAAGATGAGATCAAGACAATTGCTGAGTCTAGTATTGTTTGTTACTAGTTGTTCAAGCCCTAGATTTGTTAATAGCATTGTAAAGGGTTCAATGTATGGATTCGGTTGAACATTCATTTAGGGTCCAGTTAATATGAGGTAGGTTGTGGTCACCAAGAAAAATAAGAGGGTGTAAGTAGAAGGCTGCCCACATTAGTAGTGAAGTTGGCTTATTCGCATGTGTAATGTCATAATCAGGGGCTCTGTAGCATGTTAGGAAGCCAAGTGTGGTATTTAAGATCAGTTTGTAGATTATGGTTTCTGGAAGATCGAGTTCATTTCTGACTTGTATATTATTAAGGTTTAGTGATTTTTTTTGTAGAAGATGGCAACTCCACCTCCTCTATGGGTTTCATGATCGGACCAGTAAACATGATAGTCTCTTACTGTGATAATGTAGTTAGGGAGAGATGTGTTCAGTCATGTTTCACAGACAAATATAATCTCTATTTCTTAAGATAAGATAATTGTTTTACGAATAACCTGTGGAATTCCTTCAAAATTTCTTTTAGCAATATATTCCTTTTCTGAAGAATATCAGACTCAAAATCATTTTGCACTTATTCTCTTATCTTCCCTTATGTCTTTCTACAATTATTTCCTGAATATCAAAGTTGCCCTGCTACATTTCAAAGACCGTTCCTGCAGTATGTGTCCACTTTGAAGGATGTCTATATCTTTTCTTTTTTTATCAGTTGTAAAGGAATTCCCCTTGAAATTCAGTTTCATCTTTGAAGCAGATCTGCTTCTATTGCTTTGATCAAGATATTATATAAGACCTATGTCACCTTGAAATAGTTGCTCTTGGCTGACAGTAAGAGGTCAGTAACTCAATAGAGCCTGCTAGTTTTGAAAATAAACACTTGTTTCAATCCTCTCTAATTGATGGGGTTATTTAGTGAAGTTTTTATACCGGCCACCTTTTCCTTTCTAAAGGGAAATAATTATTATGTTTTTTTCCAATTATTAGCATAGATCAGTGATAGTGAACCTTTTTTGGTCCGCCTGCCAAAAGGGTGTGGGTGTGGATGTGCTAGTATGTGTGCACGTGCCCACACCCCTTCCTTCCCCATGCGCACACACACACAATGCTGCCCCCTGCGCATGTGCACAGGCTTTCTGAAGCCTGGTAGGCAGTGGTTGGTTCCTACCAGTGTGGTCTAGAGTTCCACATCAGTAGGAACTGCTAGTGCAATTTTTGACATTTTTTTCCCAACATCACCTGAGGAGGAGCTCCTCCACTGTGCATCAGATGAAGAATAAAGGTCGCCATTTGTTGTGGCTAGCTCTGGCCCAGCTCCTGCCCCAAGGACTGCTGATGAAGGCTCCTCTGACCAAGAAGACATGAGTGACAGGGAGGAGGAGAGTGTGGCAGACAGCTCAGAAGGAGATCAATTATCTCTCTCCTCCTTGGATTCGGAACAAGAGTTAATGATACAGCCACGCATGCGGAGAGCGATGCATAGGCAGCAACAACTGAGAGATTATTATCAAAGAAAATGAGGCCACCTGTGTTTGGGTGGGGCTGTGGTAATTAGTGAGGCTGCTATAAAGAGCAGCATGTGGGTTTGGCCATTGTGGAGGATTATCTGATCGTTGTGTTTCGTGCCTGCCTTGCTGACTTCGACCTCGGTATGTTGCTTTTCTCCCGCTTTGAAACTAAACCAGAGCAAAGGGTGTTTCACTTTGTGAAAGAAGAAGGACTGTGAATTGCCTCACAGCTGCAAGCTAAGTATCTCAGAACTCAGATAAGGGACTTGTACAAATTACCACCGGACCAGAATATCTTCGGGACCGCCTCCTGCCGCACGAATCCCAGCGACCGATTAGGTCCCAAAGAGTCAGCCTTCTTCGGGTCCCATCGACTAAACAATGTTGTCTGGCGGGACCCAGGGGAAGAGCCTTCTCTGTGGGGGCTCCGACCCTCTGGAACCAGCTCCCCCCTGAGATTAGGATTGCCCCCACCCTCCCTGCCTTTCGTAAACTCCTTAAAACCCACCTCTGCCGTCAGGCATGGGGGAACTAAAACATCTCCCCCTTGCTCATGTTGTTTTGCCGTTTGATTGATTGACTGTGTGCCTGTTTTTTATATATATTGGGACTGTTTTATGAATTTCCTAACTTAAATTGTAATTAGATTGGTGGGCATTGGATTTGTTACTATGTACTGTTTTTACTATTGTTGTGAGCCGCCCCGACTTTGCGGAGAGGGGCGGCATATAAATCCAATAAATCTAATCTAATCTAATCTACCAGTTTGTTTGGAGACAAGTGCTCTTTGCTAAAGAGGGCTCAGTTTAAGTGAATTTTCGTTATAAAGAACATTGTTTTGAATTTTCAAACGTGTGTGTGTCTGAAATTTGTACCTGTGAATTTTCGGGATGATTCTACCAGAGAGCCCGACAGAACACCATTAAGACAAGGGCAGGCGGGCGGCTTCTTCCGACACGGAGAGGCCGAAAAAAATCACCAAAAAATGCATCTTCAGTGGGTTCCTACCAGGGTGGCACTCTGGGCCAAAAGATATAAAAGCTTGCCAATAACCTTATATAGGAGTGTTTTGTAACAGAGGAGTGTCTTAGAGGGGGAGGTCCAAAGAGGGACAAAGAAAGAAGTATAAATATGTGACATCTTATATATAGAAATTACCTTTGTGATACAGATCTATTTCCACATCTTCTGGCCTGCTCATGCGTGATTGAATAAAAGTTATTTCTTTTATTATTATTCTGGACTCCTGTTCATTTATCTCACAATAAGTATGTAACATGTTGATATTGTGGCATATGCATGGATGTAAAGTTTGTGGGGGGGAAATTACAAAGAAACCCTGTAGAATATCAAAAGCTAAGTTTCTTCAGATTTATCTCCCCATTGCTACTTACATTCTATCAGTAAAATGTTATAGGTAGTTAATGATACTGTTGAGGGGGGGAGGGGATTCCCACAACAAGGAACAGATGGTTCCGTTTTAACTAAAAAATGACAGTCAGGTAAGATTATCACCATAGCAAAGGCAAGAATTTAGGAGACGGAAATAAGAAAAGATAAAATATGCATAAACTGTAATACATACATACATACATACATACATACATACATACATACATACATACATTGTCTTCTATCATTACTTTTTATCATTACTTATCTAATGTTTTATTTGTACAAATTACCATCCTTTAATTGTTTGACAAATAAATAAATAAATGGGTAAATGAATGAATGAATGAATGAATGAATGAATGAATGAATGAATAAATAATACATACATACATACATACATACATACATTGTCTTCTATCATTACTTTTTATCATTACTTATCTAATGTTTTATTTGTACAAATTACCATCCTTTAATTGTTTGACAAATGAATGAATGAATGAATGAATGAATGAACGAATGAATGAATAAATAAATAAATAAGTAAGTAAATAATACATACGTACATACATATATACATACATACATACATTGTCTTCTATCATTACTTTTTATCATTACTTATCTAATGTTTTATTTGTACAAATTACCATCCTTTAATTGTTTGACAAATGAATGAATGAATGAATGAATGAATGAATGAATGAATGAATAATACAGTAGTCCCTCGCTATACCGCCCTTCACCTACTGCGGCTTCACTTCATCGCGGGTTTTCAAGAAATATTAATGAGAAAAATCATTCGCGGATCTTCGCTGGTTCGCGGGTTTCTGAGGAAGTCGATCGGCAGATTTAAACAGCCCGCCGAACTCGATCGGCAGGTTTAAAAAAAAAAAACATCTAAAATTGTAAATACTGTATTTAAATACTGTATCTAAAATAAATACTGTGTGGGAAGGGTTTATAAACACTTAAAACAATGAAAACTTACCAAACAATTACAATATAAATACTTAAATAAGTACTATCAGTCGATAAATTCCACATCGCGGATTTCACCTATCGCAGCTGGGTCTGGCACGTAACACCAGCGATAGGTGAGGGACTACTGTACATATATCCATACATACATACACACACACACACACACACAGCTATTTGGGTGCTATTCCTGTAACTCTAAGCTCTCTTATTTTCAGCAGAATCAATGAAATCAATTTCTAGAGTCACAATCTCTGCTAGCAATGAAAATATGGTTTTTGCAGAGACTCCACACCTAATAGCAGGTTCTTCCTGCATGGATTTCAATCAGACTGAAATGAGTGACTTTCTATAATTTCATGCTGGGTTACAGGAAGGAGGTAAGGAAGAAGGGTGACTTCCCTAATACCTAATCGGTCTCTAACAGCTTTATAATTGGTAAATCCCATGAGCTATTAAGGATGAAAATAACTAATTTCCACTCATTGTACAGAATAATCAGATCACCTTTCCTGTCCCCTCTTCCAATTGCTTGAGTACTATTTTGGAGTAGCAGGGGAAAGCTTTTATTTTCTTATTCTGGCAAAGGGGAGAGCAAGATGTGATAATTAGGGAATGAAGAAGGGGTGTTTTAAAAAAAATTAAAAAAAAACAGGATCAGAATGCTGAGCTGCAGGTGAATAGTTTGTGTCTGTAGGATGCAATAATTTTTGTCCCAGTTAATTCAGGAAAGTTTCGTGTCCACCTAATGTAGCTTCCTCTAAAAATAGAAGCAGATCTATACAAAGTTGAGAAATATGAGATACTCTAAGACAAGTTAGCAACTCGCTGATTAAATGCAGCTTTCTAAGCATTAATTTGTCAATGTTTCCAGAGTATACCACTGGAATTTAGCAGCCAAGTGCATATTTTGGGATCTTGACCTCCTCCTTTCCCCCTCAAAACATAGTCCTTTTCAAAGAGGAAAAAAGACTATTAATGCAGCATTATCGATTCCAACAATGCCATTTTTTCACACAGCCTTGGAAAGCAGAACAAGATTAAACTGTACTCCTCACCCCATAACATTCTGTGTATTCCTAATATAAAAGGATTGCGCCTTGAATGTGTGTTTATTCTTTTTCCCATTTCAACATCCTTTAGTTTTGTTTTTATCTAAAATCTTCGTTTTCTGTATCTAAGATAGTTAAATTTACACACACAACACACACACTATACACATTATATATAGAGACCCATACACACACACACACATACACACACACACACACACACATACATACATACATACATACATACATACATGCATATGCTGATACCCACCATTGCCTTGGTGTTTATTTCTCACCAGCTTTCCCCCTCTCTGTGCATATATGTTTCTCAATTCTCCCTCCCCCCTATCTCCCCCCTCTCTTTATCTGTGTGTCCCTCTTTCCTCCTCTGTATCTCTATCCGTCTCTGTATCTCTGTCTCTCTCTCTTCTCTATCTGCCTCTCTCCCTCTCCCTCTCTATCTTCCTCCCGCTCTGTATCTCTGTCTGTGCCCCCATCTCTCTCCCCTCTCTGTATCTTTATTTTATTTTTATTTATTCATTCATTTGTCCAATACACAAATACATAGGAAGGAAAATAGACATGTAGTAATATATATAAGGGTAAAGTGAACTTAGAGGAGAGAATATATGAAATAAAGAAAATATATATGATAAGTGAGAGAAAGGAAAGACAATTGGACAAGGGACGAAAGGCACACCAGTGCACTTATGTACGACCCTTACTGGCCTCTTAGAAACCTGGAGAAGTCAATCATGGAGAGTCTAAGGGAGAAATGTTGGGGGTTAGGGGTTGACACAATTGAGTCCGGCAATGAGTTCCACGCTTCGATAACTCGATTGTTGAAATCATATTTTTTACAGTCAAGTTTGGAGCGGTTCATATTAAGTTTGAATCTGTTGCGTGCTCTTGTGTTGTTGCGGTTGAAGCTGAAGTAGTCATTGACCGGTAGGGCATTACAGCATATGATCTTGTGGGCAATACTCAAATCGTGTTTTAGGTGCTGTAGTTCTAGGCTTTCTAGGCCCAGGATTGTTAGTCTATTTTCGTAGGATATTCTGTTTCGAGTGGAGGAGTGAAGGGCTCTTCTGGTGAAATATCTTTGGACATTTTCAAGGGTGTTGATGTCTGAGATGTGGTATGGGTTCCAGACAGATGAGCAGTAGTCTAGGATGGGTCTGCCAAAAGTTTTGTAGGCTCTTGTGAGTAGTGTGAGATTGCCTGAGCAGAAGCTGCATAGGATCAGGTTAACTCTCTCTCTCCCCTTCTCTCTCCATCCCTCTCTGTCTCTCTGTCTCTCCTCCTATCTCCCCCTGTCTATATCTCTCTCTCCCCTCTGTATATCTCTCTCTCTGTGTGTTTATCTCATCATCCCCCCTCACCGATTCTGATATGAAGCATTGGGCAGGCCGTGAGGTACTCTCGCAGCACTTTGCACAGCACAGAGAACTTTAGCATTCTTTACAATGGGGAAGATGGGGTCCTGTCCTCCATCTGGAGCCCATTGTAGTGGCTCTGCTATCCCCTCCTCCTCTTGTGACCCCTGGTGGGATTGGCAGGGTGTGCCATTACCATGGCAACTCCACTGTGCTGTATAGTAGAAGCAATTTTAAGGCACTCCCGAAGAAGTCATTTTAAGCCACAGCAGGCTGTATCTTTGCCTGGGTATTTATAGATATCGAAACATTTGTCTGACTGGGAGCCATTGGGAAGAGCCCATATTCCCTGTCCTCTCCCTTCCCCTTCCCTTGTGCTCCTCTTTCCTGTATTTTCTATGCTCCTGGCACTTTTCCCAAATCCATCAGATGCTTCCCCATTGGTCCCCTGGAGGGCAAATGTCATGGTTGGCATTCCAGAGGACGCTGAGAAGGAAGTGACATCACAAACAATTGCCCCTCTAGGATGTGGCACTCACTCTCCTTAATGGCCCAGACATTCCAGAATTATGCTGGAATATATACACATAGTGATTTACACCTCTAGATGCTTACAGATAATTTGGGGTATTCCACATATTGCCAAATGCTTGATTGGTTCCCATAGCTAAACTGTCTGCCACTTTATGAAATACAATATAAGTATATAAATAGAAAAAGAGATTACATATCAATAGCATGTTTACTTCAATATATAGTATATATATTGAAGTAAGTATATATACTTATCTCATTTTTTACCAGCATTTTTCTTTTCATATTGAAATATTTTAGAGCCAATTTGTCTTTATATTTTCTTGGATAAAAAAGAATTATTTGCCTTGAGCAGTGTCACTTCCATTTTATTGGCGCCATTCCCTGTAACTTTTTTAGCTGGCATTCTGAAGCTTATTATTTGGCTGACAGCAATGAATACATTTACATTTTTCAACTTTTTTTTCCTTTTCTCTAATTTTTATTCTATCTTTGGCTTTTGTTTTGCTTTTTGTCAGACCTAGGGATAATTATTTTACACTTTTCTAAGTAGTAATTAAAATTCCTGCTAGTTTTGTTTGCTACAATTTTTGAAGATAAAAGTAGCATTACCTTAATTGACTCTTGAATATAGATTATTCTTCTATTAAGTAACTATAAATGGTAGTTTAATTTCTTGCCTTAAACCTTTCATATAATAGCTGTTCCACCTTGATTTACTTCTCCTATATAATAATTGCTTTTTACATTTGCTTGTATATGCTGGTTCTATTATCCCATTCAAAACTCATTTATGCATAACAATCCTTTGTTTTCTCTGATTTTTTTAGTATTCCCATCATTACTTTACCTCGTAGGTTTGACTGTATTCCCTGCCTATTACTATAAATTTAAACAAACAAATGAACAAAGAAACAATCTAATTTTCCAACTATCTGTGATATTTTCCAATCCAGCTGTTTGGTTTATTAAAATAATAGTTATTCACTCTAACCATTTACCATTTTACTCATCTTTCTAGATCACATCTACAAGTTTAACAGAATAAGGTGAATGACAATGAAGATACAAGGTACTTTTTGTTGTGGTTCAGTCTGGGACCCCTCCGGGAATGGCTGACCTTCTGTCGGTTTCCAGCTCAGAGGGAGAGGCTGAGGAACAGGAGGTGCAGACTGACGAGGAAGAGGAATCCCAGGCTGAAGAAGAAGGACAGCCAGAGTCCCACCAGGGGGAGCTCTCCCCAGCAAGCAGCCTGGATTCCTTAGGGGAAAATGCTCAAGACATCATAGATATGCGACAAAGGAGAGCTAATCAGAGACGGACTCAATTGGCTAAGTATTTCCAGCATTAGAGGTCACAGCTGGGTTTGGGTGTGGTGCTCTTGGGAAAGGATAAAAGGCGGACCCACCCTTCCTGGCTTGTGGAGTTTTATCTTGGAGATTCGTGAGACCTGTCTGTGAACTTTGGTGGCTTACAATCCTGGTTTGTGCCTTGGACTATTGAAACCTTGGGGGGGGGGGGGGTGCCAGCAAGAAGCTTGTGGTATTGACTGGACATCAGGACCCTGCTGTAACGTATTATAGCCTGTCTGTTGTGAAGACAGGTTTTCCTTTGTGCTTATTTTTTCCAGCTATAAAATACTTTTGGCTTTTACCAGAGTGTCTGGCTGTTTTTTCAGTTGGTGTTGAGGTCTGGGAAAACCCAGACAGAACACTTTTATCACTTGAAATTGAAGGGGAAAAGTTAACATTGTTTAATGTTTTTTTCTTCTTCTTGAAAACTTGATGTTAAAATACCAGTCTGAAAGGCAAAAGAATGAAAAACTCCTGTTAGTAAGTACTTGGGGAAACTATTCAAAAGTGGTATGATTCACATACACTATAATCTATTCCAGTGATGGTGAATCTTTTTTGCAAGGGGGGCCAGGGGAAGTGCATGTGTGCATCCCCACACCCACAATTCCATGTTCCCCCCATGTTTGTGTATGTGACCCCCTCTCCTGGCATGCAATGACACACCCATTTTTTGCTCTCCCCAGGCTTCAGAGCCTTTCTAGGAGCCTGGGGAGGGCAAAAACAGCATCCCCTACCCTTTGGAGGCCCTCTAGAGCAGTGTTTCCCAACCTTGCCAACTTGAAGATGTTTGGACTTCAATTCCCAGAATTCCACAGCCAGCGAACCTTGGCAACCAAGTTGCCAAGGTTGGGAAACCAAGTTGCCAAGGTTGGGAAACCAAGTTGCCAAGGTTGGCAATCAAGTTGCCAAGGTTGGGAAACACTGCTCTAGAGGCAGAAAATGGCCCATTTGCCAAGTTCTAGTTGAATTGGAAGGGCTGATTTTTTTCTCTCTCCCTAGGCTCCAAAGCTTTTCTAGGAGCCTGAGGAGGGTGAAAATGGCCTCCCCTCCTTTCCCGGAGGTCCTCCGGAGGCTAGAAATGTTCTGTTTGTTGACTTCCAGTTGAATTTGAAGTTTCTTTCTTTTTCTTTTTTTTCTTTTTTTTTGCTCTTTCCAGGCTTCAGAGCCTTTCTAAGTTCCTGGGGCCTTCCCCCATCCCCTGGAGGCTGAAGACAGGTTGTTTCCTGACTCCCATTTGACCCAGATGGACTGAAAATCAGCTGGCCATCGTGAACTCACCTGAACTCGCATGCCCACTGATATGGCACTGCATGCCATTTGTGGCATGTGTGTCATAGGTTTGCCATCACAAGTCTATTTAATCATCTGAAGCTCCAGTTATATACGATAGACTCTTTCTGAAATGAATGAAAAACTTGAAAGTATTAAATGAAATGCCCGGCATCTATTGTTTAGCTTCTAGGCAATCCTAAAATTTGAAGAATTATTGCCAATATAGGTAGTAGCCCAGATGAACCTTGACTGATTACTTGATTGTTATTATGAAATGTTGACTTGAAACATTTCATAGCATTCTACAATGTTTCTGCTTCAGTATATATTAAAGGATTTTCTGGAGGCAATGTAAAAACGGAGCAAAAAGTTCGGAGACTGACAAGGAGAAATAAAATCCAGTAGACTTCCAAAAAAATTATATGTTATTTAATTTATATATTTCAATCTGCAAAGCTTCCCAGTTATCAAAATGAGATATGCCTTAAATAAGTGATGGCGAACCTATGGCACGGGTGCCACAGACAACATGCAAAGCCATATCTGCTGGCACGCGAGCCATTTATTTAATTGGATTTGTATGCTGCCCCTCTCCGAGGACTTGGGGCAGCTCACAGCATATACAAAAACAACACAACAATATGAATCCAATTAATTAATACTACATTAAAACAACCATTAAATTTCATTTTAAAAAAGGAAAACCAATCAAACCAATTATTCAGCACTCATACTTAAAACAATCATTGGTCAGGGGAAGCTGTTTTCTCTCTCCCCAGGCATTGAATTATGAGTGTGGGCACTTATTATTATTGTTGTTGTTGTTGTTGTTGTTATTATTATTATTATTATTATTTTATTTTTTATTAGATTTGTATGCCGCCCCTCTCCGTAGACTCGGGGCGGCTCACAACAGTTATAAAAAACAATACATAATGACAAATCTAATAATTAGAATCTAAAATAACAATAGTACCGTACATTTAAAAAGTCTAAAAAGCAAGAAACCCAATATAAAAAAACATACATACAGTCATATTGTGCACAAAAACTACATAGGCAGGGGTAGATGTCTCAGTTCCCCCATGCTTGACGACAAAGGTGGGTTTTAAGAAGTTTACGAAAGGCAAGGAGGGTGGGGGCAGTTCTAATCTCTGGAGGGAGTTGATTCCAGAGGGTCGGAGCCGCCACAGAGAAGGCTCTTCCCTTGGGTCCCGCCAGACGACATTGTTTAGTCGACGGGACCCAGAGAAGGCCAACTCTGTGGGACCTAACCGGCCACTGGGATTCGTGCGGCAGAAGGCGGTCTCGCAGATATCCTGGTCCGGTGCCATGAAGGGCTTTATAGGTAATGACCAACACTTTGAATTGTGACCGGAAACTGATCGGCAACCAATGCAGACTGCAGAGTGTTGGAGTAACATGGGCATATTTGGGAAAGCCCATGATTGCTCTCGCAGCTGCATTCTGCACAATCTGAAGTTTCCGAACACTCTTCAAAGGTAGCCCCATGTAGAGAGCGTTACAGTAGTCGAGCCTCGAGGTGATGAGGGCATGACTGACTGTGAGCAGTGACTCCCGGTCCAAATAGGGTTGCAACTGGTGCACCAGGCGAACCACATGCATGCACAATAGCCCACCCCCACAATCTTTCAGCACTTGAGGAAAAAAAGGTTTGCCAGCACTGCCTTAAATACCTAGCCGAGGCAAGTTTATGAGGTTGCTGTGTTTTCTATGTATCATATCTTCCAATATGATTATATGGTATATCAGTTCTATCAGGGGCAGATTGCTCCTACCACTAGTACCGGTGCATGCAGCTTCAGGTGTCTTGCATGCACACGTGCACATCCCAGTGTGTTTTTGCTTCTGAGCATGCACAGGAAGCAAAATCTCATGAGGGTGCGTGCGCACACATGAGAATTTGGTGAGGGGTTTTGCTTCCACACATGTTCAGAAGCAAAAAATTGCCAAAATCTCACTCCTGCATGCATCCCCTCATGAGATTTTGCTTCCTTCACTTGTGCAGAAGTAAAAACATGCTGAGATACACACAAATGCAACACACCTGAAGCTGCGCGTGCAGCTCAACCTTTGCTTCCAGTGCGTCATCCTTTACCATTCCAGTAGGAACACACGACTGAGTTCTATGATTAATTTGAAATTATGTATACTAATTTCCTTTTATTTTTTATACCTTTAATAGAGCCATATTCCAGTTTTCGAATTGTTGGTTTATTTTGTGGGCATGGCTTGGAGGTCAGGTAGTCTCAGTTCTGGTCACAGGTTTTCTTTCCTTCCTTCTTTCTTTCTTTTTCTCCCTTCCTGTTCCTTCCTTCCTTCCTTCCTTTCATCCTTCCATCCTTCCTTCCTTTCTATCTTCCTTTCTATCTTTCTTTCTATCTTTCTTTCTTTCTTTCTTTCTTTCTTGTCATTGTCTTCCTGTTTATTTTTCTTTCTTTCTCTCTGTTTCTCTTCCCTTCTTTCTTTCTCTTTCTTTTTTTCTCTCCTCTCTCTCTCTCTCTCTCTCTATCTATCTCTCTCACACACACAACGTGTGCGCACACAAATGCACGTGCACACACACACATGGTCTGGGCACATAGACAGAGCCCTTCCCAGGAAGTTCTATGCAGATGTGCCTGGCAGTAGCAGCGGTGGCAGTGGTGGAAGCAGAGCTTGCCTGGGCAATACCCAGAACTGTATTGCTCCAGGGAAATTTCCTGCACAGCTGCAGTGCCAGCATCAATGACAGAGCAAAACCTGTCCTTCTTGACCTGAGGGCGGAGGGGAAGGCAAGCAGTCAGCAGTCAGCCAAAGGTCCCATGGAAGCTGAGAGTGCCAGGTTCAAAAGGTCTGTGAGTCTTGCCATGTCCCTCCGAAGTGGCTACTCAGATGTGCAGAGTGGGTCTTTCTCCCCTTCCCACAACCACTAGTGTCAGCCTTACCTTCTGCTGATGCTGCTGTGGGGCTGAGTCTGAGAACAGGAGGAAGAAGAAAAGGCAAGAGGGCATCAGTCAGCCAAAGGCCCCACAAAAGCTGAACATCTCCCAGAGCCCTCTTCCAGTGCAGAATCGCATCCTACCGCATGTGCAACTCCGGGACATCCACTTGCAGGGTGAACAAGTGGTGACTGGAGGGACCAGTTCAGAGGCATGGCCAGCCAGCCATCGCTACCAGTTCGGCGAATCGCCAGCAGCTGCTACTATTGGAACTCCCAAACCAGTCTGAACCGGTATTATTTCATCCCTGGTATATAAATAGAAAACTACTTAATTATTTTTATTTGTTTTTTATTTTATTTATTTGTCAAACTTGTACAGGACAGTAGATGTTTGTAGCTTATGCACACAGACCTCTAAGAAATGGGGAGATTTCGACCCTAGATAGTCTAAGGTTAAAATTTTGGGGATTTGGGGAAGAAACAACAGAGCCAGGTAGTGCATTCCAGGCATGTTTCACCCTGTTACTGAAATCATATTTTCTGCAGTTGAGTTGGAGCAGTTTATATTAAATTTGAATCAATTACATGCTCAGGTATTGTTGCAATTGAAGCTGAAGTAATAATTGACAGGTAGGACATGTTAGTATATGATTTTATGAACTACATTTAGGTCAGATTGGAGGCAATGTAGTTGTAAATTGTCTAATCCTAATATTTCAAGTCTGGTGGAGTAAGGTATTTTATTGCAAGCAGAGGAGTGGAGGACTCTTCTTGTGAAATATTTCTGGACACTCTCGATTGAATTAATGTCTAATATGCAGTGTGCGTTCTATGCAGTTCTATGCAGGTGGACTGTATTCCAGAATTCTAACAAATGTTTTGTATGCTCTGGTTAGCAGTGTAATATTGCTAGAGAAGAAAGATTAGATGAATCACTCTTACTGCTTTATTGGCAATGTTGTTACAGCGAGCTCTGCCATTAGGTCTTTGGATATGAGTACTCCAAGATCTTTGACAGAGTGAGGGTCATCTACAATGTTGTTTCCACCCAGTTTGTATTTTGTATTCTGATCTTTTTGCTAATGTGTAATACAGAGCATTTGTTAATTGAGATTTGTTGCCAGTTGTTTGACCATTCTGCTACAGTGCTGAGGTTATTTTTTTTTTAAAGGGTAGTAGGATTTTGGTGGTGTTAAATAATTTAACATCATCAGCAAAGAGAACACAATTGCTTATAATATGATCACAAAGGTCATTTATGTAGTAGTGTAGTCCTTGCCTTTCGTAAACTCCTTAAAACCCACCTCTGCCATCAGGCATGGGGGAAATAATAATAATAATAATAATAATAATAATAATAATAATAATAACGATGATGATGATGATGATGATGATGTCCCAGAGCCCTGCTTGAGGGTCACCACTGTTGACAGGAACAGGATTTGATAGGGCATTCCCCATTTTAACCACTTGTTGTCTGCTAAACAGAAATGCAGTTATCCAATCATGTAGGGCAGTGTTTCCCAACCTTGGCAACTTGAAGATATTTGGACTTCAACTCCCAGAATTCCCCAGCCAGAAAACTAAAATCCTATGGCATATCTGGTCCCCTACATCAGTGTAGGGGACCAGATATGCCATAGGATTTTAGTTTCAGAAGTAGTTTGTCATGAACCACTGAATCAAAGGCTTTACAAAAGTCTACGTAAATTGCATCTATTGTTTTACCATGATCAGGTTGAGTGGTCCATATGTTTTTTTTCAAGGTAAGTGATGTAGATTACAGGATAACTTTTTCCTGAAACTAAATTGTTAGAGAGCAGGTTGTTAGTTAGTTTTGTATTGGCCCATATTTGTCAATACTGTATCACTGCTTCACAGTGCTTTAGAGCTTTACAGTTTACAGAGATTAAGCATATTACCCCCAACAAGCTGGGTCCTCAGTTTACTGACCTTGGAAGGATAGAAGGCTGAGTCAATCTTGAGCCTACTGAGATTTGATCTGTCAAACTGCTGGTAGCTGGTGATCAGCAGAAGTAGCTTGCAGTACTGCATTCTAACCACTGCACCACCAAGGTGATAGGTAGATGAAAGTGTGCATCCCTTGGGGTAAAAATTGACAAGATGAAGGAATAGAGCATTATAGAAGTGGGCTAAATAGTTGCATTTTGAATAGGAAAATGATACTTTGTGTGATATTTGATAACAGGTCTGCTTGTCTACGAAAATGATGTTCATTTCAATATTATAAATTCAAAGCAGAAGGTACTGTAGATTGCTGATGTTTTATGAGAATATATATTAAAGAATTATTCCTGATGCTCTATATCTTCAATGTATTTTTCATCATAAATATATTTCAATCAACAATCCTGTATTGCATAAATGGCCTAAAGGAAAAAAAGAATGCTAACATATAACATTCAAACATATCCTTAACGGAGGTTATTATTTCACAATTTATTTGAACAAATTCTTTCAACTTTTACTTGAATTGTATCACAGATTCTTCCCCCATTCCTTACACTGCTTGCTGTAATGATTATAATACTTTTACTATCTCTGCAGCATAAGATTTCTAAAAATTCAGGCATAAACCTAGGAATCTACAATAGCTGTCTCTTATTTCAGTCTGAAACCTGAGACAATGGAAGGTTTTCATTATTTCCAATTCAGTTCTAACAATGAAATGATCTGATACTCTGTCTTGGGCAACAAATTTGAAAGCTGTGATGCTAATAATGAGACAGCTATCTAAAATTTTTACAGTGAGGATTGTTAGAGGTGAGTGTCTCAAGAGATTTCTGGGAATGGAGGAAAAAAACCAAACCCCATTCCACAAATACCCTGGGCTCAGATTGCTCTGAACTATCAGTAGCTGTTTACCCCAAATCTAACAGAGTTTTGAAATGTCTGCATAACGCAATAGCCTAACAATGCCATTCAATCCTCAATTTATGTCTGTAATGAAGATTGAGTATTACAGTCACATATTGTGTATGTTGTTTTCATTTATTTATTTATTTGATTTATTTATTTGATTTATTTGCCTTCCCTCTCCGAGGACTCAGGGCAGTTTACAACATATAAAAACAACAATTACAATAGCTAAATCCAATTAAATTAAAATTAAACAATCTAAAAAACCCAGCTATGTTAAACAAAACAGTCATATCCATTCAATAACAATCATACAATTCATCGGCCAAGGCGCAGAGATCTAATTGCCCCAAGCCTGATAATATAGGGGAGTCTTAAGATTTTGCGAATGGCAAGGATGGTGGGAGCAGTGGGAGCAGGGAGAACTCCAGAGATTCCAGAGGGCCGGGCCCCCCACAGAGAAGGCTCTTCCCCTAGGCCCCACCGAGCAACGTTGTCTAGTTGACAGGACTTGGAGAAGGCCGACTCCGTAGGACCTAACCAGTTGCTGGGACTCATGCGGCAGAAGGCGGTCTGACAAGCATTCCTTTTCTTTGCAGTGGTTAAATGAATTAACCTGGTAATTAAGCAAATCCATGGTCATTAAGCAATCCCATTGTTCTCTATGAGAGACCTTTGCTAAAATCAGGAAGCCAATTCATAGCTTCACGACTTGAGATGGAAAAGTACACATCTGATAAGCATACTAATCATAACAAACCCAGGTTTTGAAAAATACTTAACAGTACATGTTCAATGTAAGCTGAATTCTGAAATTCTGAAATTGCCTTTGAGAAATAACTAGAATTATGGCATTCAATTCAATGTATTATGAAAGGCAAATTATTCATAATCAACCAAAAATTTAATCCAGATACTGTAACTGATGATATAAAAACTATTAAACCAGCAGAACTAATAGCTATGCACTTTTCAACAAGTTGCTAGTATAAAAAAATACACAAAGTAAACAATTATTGTTTTAGTTCCAAAACAAACCTTAAAGACATGAAAATGGATCAACAGCAGCTTAAATGACTGACCTATCATATAATCCCTGAAAAATTCTAATCCATCAACGTTAATAAATGGAGAAAGTTGCTAATATTTGTAGCAAACATACTTATGAAGGAAAGCATTCTGCACTGTGTTATCTAAATTGGGTATATTTGTTATCATTAATAATGATGATGGAACAGGAGTTGTTTCAAGTGGTTGAAGGCTAGATCAAGTTCTATCAAGGATGTAGTACATATTATTGTACGTAATAACATTTGTGGTGATTTCTGACGCATTGGTTTCAAAACTCAAAGAAATTTAACGTAGAATTAAATCACAGTGACAATCTGAATTGTGTGAAAAATACAGGAAAGAATTTGATAAGTTAATTTGACATGCAGAGAAATTTATCTTAAAGTCTAGAAAACTGAGAAGTATAAGAAATGTCTCTAGTGTTTTTTGAGGGGTTGTTAACAGTATGAAAAAAGAGGCAACCCGTTTTTTTAATACAATTTGGGATGATATTTAACTGATATTTTAGTTTTATCCTGTGCTCAAATTTCCCAGAAGAATTTGACCTACTTGATACTTTACTGTCTGGCAATCCTTTTACAAACATTTTTTTTCTGTTTTATTTAATTTGACTATTTTTATAGTGTCTGGAAATAAGATTATTTGCATGTTTCCTACAATTATTTTTTGAAACGATTTGCTTTCTCTTCATATCCTTAATGGCAAATGAACAAATGCACTCACAAATACAATAGTTTTGACACAATTTGTTAGAAAAGTTTATTTCTCTCCATTTTCTCACCAACATTGCAAAATTACCTTACAGTCTTTATAATGTTCTATCCTCAACTTCTTTGGATTTTTTAAGTCATACTAGAAATATTAGCAATAGTATTTAAACTTATATACCACTTCATAGTGCCCCCAACACTCTGAGTCCTTATTTTACCCACCTCAGAAGGATGGAAGGCTGAATCAACCTTGAGCCAGTGAAGAGATTTGAACTGCTGAACTACAGCTAGCAATTAGCTGAAGTAGCCTGCAGTACTGCACTCTAATGACTGCGCCACCCTGGCTCTTAAATATTAAATGCACAAACTTTTCCTTAAAGAAAAAAAAAAGACTTTTACTCCTTGTTCAGTAAATTTACTTCACCTTTTCCAGTTTTGTGAAGCTCTTTGTGATTTAGGATATGTGGAATTATAATTAACAATATCCGGAGAGGGGCGGCATACAAATCCAATAAATAAATAAACAAACAAACAAACAAACAAACAAACAAATAAATAAATAAATAAGTATTCTTGAAAAGATCCAGAAAATAAATATATATAAATAAAATAAAAATTATATATTGTACACACACACACACACACTCATATACATATTATACATATTATGCATATACATAAAGTGACCAGATTTTTACATTGTTAAAGAGGGACACCATTGACCGGGGGGAGGGGGGGTTGGGCTTGATTAAAAATTTGGTTTATATGGAGCAAAAAAAAAATCTTATTCTCTGTAACTCTCTTCCTCCCTCTTTCTTACTCTCTTTTCCTTCATTCCTCTCTTTCACTCTCTCTCTTTTCTTTCCTCTCTCTTTTTTCTATGAAGTGGCATATAAGTCTAAATGCTATTGCTATAAAAGAAAGAAAGAAAGAAAGAAAGAAAGAAAGGAAAGAGCAAGGAAGGAAGGAAAGAAGGAAAGAGAGAGAGAGAGAAATGAATGAAGGAAACAAGGAAGGGAGGGAGGGAGGGGAGAGAGAGGAAGGAGGGAAGGAAGGAAAGAAGGAGAGAGAGAGAGAGAAAGAAGGAAGGAAGGAAAGAGCAAGGAAAGAAGGAAGGAAAGAAGGAAAGAGAGAGAGAGAAATAAAGGAAGGAAAGAAGGAAGGAAGGGAGGGGAGAGAGAGGAAGGAGGGAAGGAAGGAAAGAAGGAGAGAGAGGAAGGAAGGAACAAAGGAAGTAAGGAGAGAGACAAAGGAAGGAAGGAAGAAGGGAGGGAGAGAGAAAGAAAGGAAGAAGGAAGGAAAGAGAGCGAGCACCTTTGGGGCAACCATGACCTTGAATGACTGAGTCTACAGAACCTTAGGGTTAAGCAACCCAACCCTTGGGCGAGCATCACCTGCAGAGACCCACACCCCTATTTCCACCTTTGTGCAGGCCTCTGTGAGCAAAAAGTCCACCCACTCTTGGCCACCTTTTCATCTCTCTGTCTGGTTCCTCCCCACGGCTTCCCGCTTTGAAGAGAAGGGACCGGCCAGCCATTAAGTCTACTGAAAGGGGCGGCATACAAATCTAATTAATAATAATAATAATAATAATAATAATAATAATAATAATAATAATAATAAGTCTGCTGGGGGGGATCGACACCATGTCAGAGCCGGCTGCTCCTCTCGTCCCTGAAGCAGCACTGCCTCTCTCTCTCAGTGGCTCCACATGAACAGGAAGTCACTGCGCTGTGCCTCGAATGGGCTTCATGCTCCAAGAGCGAAGCTTCAGCCATGCAAAGGGTCCGGGGAGGTACAGGGCAAGCACTGCAAAAGGGCGAAGCAGGTCTGGCCCTGGGCCCACGGCAAACCAGTGGCGGGCTGAGGTGAGGTGATGGCAGCAGTGGCAGCGAGGTGGGCGGGGGCTGGGAAAAAGGCGGGAAAAGTTGGCCGGAGAAAATTATCCCGGCTTTAAAATGCCCCTGAGGGGTCCCTGCGGTGCCGAGTGGCTGTGGCTTCTGCCCTGGCAATGGCATCCCTTCCAAGCCTCCTCAGTATAGCCCACCCAGTCCGGTCTGGCTCAGGAACCCAGAGGTTACCTGGAAAAAATCCTCCAAAGCACCCCCTAACACTCCCCTCCTGCTCTCCCCCCAGCCACTGGCCGTCCCGCTCTTCCATTAAAAAATCAGGACATTTTGGAAAGCGGGCGGGACACAGGACAAATCATTCAAAAGCTGGACTGTCCCACCCAAAGCAGGTCTGCCCCACCAAAAGTAGGACGTCTGGTCACCTTACATATAGAGTATGTATGAGATGCAGTTTGGTGAATCAGCGGCACTTTATATAAATCTATTTGAATTTTATTATTATTCCAGAACAGTCTGCTAAACAAAGACCAAGAAGAAAATTTGGAAATAGTTTTATAATAGTTCTGAATTCCGAAATTCTAAATTTTGATATATGTTTTGTGCACTATGTTCTCTCTTCTCTGGAACAGAATAATGATTTCCATAATTCCAGACCAGCAAAAAATTGAATAAGAAGATAATTTGTTACTGTTGCTGCAACACAGAATAATATAATTATCCTTCTGGAAATTATAGTTCAAACAGCAGACGAACCCTTGTGATTTATCCCATTAAGAAGATAGCAAACTATTGTGCTCCACTATTAGGGAGTATAACTACTTTGTGCAGAAATAGGAATATTTCTTCTTTCTTTCTGTAGCTTAAGTTTCTTATTCTTGCAAACGCACAGTATACATATGAACTTGATAAATTAGTCAAACTGTTGTTTGAAGGTTTCATCAATCTTTTCCATTTTTTGGACTGAAACATTTTAATCTAAATATTAAGCAAGGAATCTCAGTATGTAATTGATAACAAATGTCATATATTTTAATCTATGTATGTGATTGTGTATGTGTGCATGTAATTACGTACAGATATTTAAAATGTGTTTTTTAAATAAAATATACAGTATATCATATTTGAGCTGTGGTTATGGTCATTCAGACTTCAAGGAGAGCTGCTTAACAATGTCCTCAATCTTCTCAAAGAAAAAGAATTTAATTTGTGCAAATTGTGGGTGCAGAAAAAACAAGGCAATTATATTTGGTCAAAATATATTTCATCTGTCACTGTGTAGTGCCCAGATGTAAAAATTTCTCATCCGACCTGTTGTGGTTAGCTCTGGCCCACTCCTGCCCCAAGGACTCTGGGTGTGGGGGAGACATCCACATGCTGCAGGCCTGTTTTGCCCCCGGTGGAATCTGCTGATGAAGGCTCCTCTGACTAAGAAGACATGAGTGACAGGGAGGAGGAGAGTGTGGCAGACAGCTCAGAAGGAGATCAATTATCTAACTCCTCCTTGGATTCAGAACAAGAGTTAATGATACAGCCACGCATGCGGAGAGCGATGCATAGGCAACAACAATTGAGAGATTATTATCAAAGAAAATGAGGCCACCTGTGGTTGGGTGGGGCTGTGGTAATTAGTGAGGCTGCTATAAATAGCAGCCTGTGGGTTGGGCCATTGTGGAGGATTATCTGATCGTTGTGTTTCGTGACTGCTTTACTGACTTTGACCTTTTGTGGGCTGATTTTCCCCCGCTTTGAAACTAAACCAGAGCAAAGTGTGTGTCACTTTGTGAAAGAAGAAGGACTGTGAATTGCCTCACAGCTGCAAGCTAAGTATCACAGAACTGATAAGGGACTTGTAAAAATTACCAGTTTGTTTGGAGACGAGTGCTCTTTGCTATACTAAAAGAGGGCTTGGTTTAAGTGAATTTTCATTATAAAGAACATTGTTTTGAATTTTCAAACGTGTGTGTGTCTGAAATTTGTACCTGTGAATTTTTGGGAGGAGTCTACCAGAGAGCCCGACAGAACACGACCTGATGAGGGAGGGTGGTTTTTTGTTTTTCATTTTTTTTGGTGGTGGCTTTATTTTGATTGATGGCCACTAGAGAGTTTTACTTAATTTGGGGGCAAAACTATTGTGCAGTTACAAATCAATACCAATGTGATTAATAATATAATTACTTTTACCATTATCTCCATCAAAAATTCACATTAAGACATTGCAGAGCTGCATTCTAAGTTTCTTTTTTAACGTAATTGTAACCACATGGGAACATATAGCATACTGCCACCATCACTATAATATTTATCTCCCTTGCTTTGCTTCCCCTGATCCCCATCCACATTTTAGAGAGATATTTCTATGATTTAAATGAATTGTCTCCTCAAAAACACTCCCTTGTGATTAGAAACTGCAATCTGGGTTCTAAATCATGGTGAGAGTTCCTAAATACAGCAAGTTTCCTCTTTCAGAGTTTGCCTAGTATGCTTTTGTGAATTTTATAACATGCCAACTACAATCATATGAAGAATGGCTGATCTTTTAAAATTAATTTTTGTAAGCCATGGGCCATTTTGAAAATCATGAAGGAACATGAGGGACCAATGCGTCTTCCTTCCATCCCTCAGAATATGATATGAAAAAAGAGAACACTTACTGTATCAACTTTATGAAATGATATCCTACTCCTGATGTGAGCCTATCTTCTATATCCCTAATATTCCAAGAATATGATAGTTAATTAATTTAGTTAGTTAATATTCAATTTGTATGCTGCCTATGTCCCTATGGACTCTAAGTGGCTCACAACCAAAATGAAAACAAACAATAATATTAAAAACTCTAAAAAACCATTTAAAACCAACCATTTAAAAACCATACATACCATTTATGGCCGGATCTCAATGATACACCATCAGATTAATTAATTGGAGCAGCCACAGAAAAGACCCTTCCCACAGACCCACCAGCTGACACTGTTTAGCTGATAGGACCTGGAGAAGACCAACTCTGTGGGCCCTTATTGGTCACTGGGAGCTATGTGGCAGAAGATGGCCTCAAAGACAGTCTGGTCCTAAGCTATGTAGAGGACCAATAATTTATGTCTTCCACTGCTTCTTTTGAGATACAATGTCTCTAATAAATGTGTGTTGGGCTACTGTTACATCTAATATTACCAAGAAGTAGAGGTTTTTTTCCCTCACTATATGACTCAAATCTTATTAATTCTGCCTAACCTACTATTCTATATTCTGATCTTTTTCTTTTGGAGAGGAGAATCATCTATGCAGCTCATACTTGTAGATGGAATGATATACATAAATGCTTAATGTATTAACTGTTCCTGAATATCAGAATGCCAACAAGCAGTTCTCAGCCAAAAGTGCTTTTGGAAATTTTAAAACTCTAACATTCAGAATCCTCAACTGAATCCACTTAGTGTTTTCCACTTTTTCATGCAATCTCACATTTACTTAGAGGATTGATTTCCCTTGAAATCCACTTCTGTCATATTTCTAAAAGCTCAGGCATAAAAATTGATATTCTTGTGAACTTTGGCTACTTAATATCTGTCATATTTCTTCCCAAGATTGACTTTTGAATGACATTATTTAAAATGTAGTTATATGCTGTGACTCTTTACCAGGTGAAACTCTCCCATCAATCAGTCTGCATCAAAAAATGAATGTTCTCTGCTCTGCAAAGCTTTCTGCGCACTAACAATAAGCAAAGTGCTCACTCTGTCACAAACCACAATTTGGGTTTTGAGGAAATGGAGCAATGAAAAGTGTGGAATTCATCTTCAACTTTTATCAGGCCCTAGAGTTGGCAAATGAATTGTTTTTCTGCGCAAATTAACTTATGCCCCAACTATTGGAATGAGTTTTTTTCAGATGAAGAATGAATTGACCCCAGCTGGAACATCTGTAGAAGTAATGCTCCATTTAGGATACTGTGAAAGAAAGTACTATCATACTTTTTGTCTATTCTTCGGTCTCTAGTGGGGGAAAAAACAGCTCTACATGGAGAGATTATCTGTTGTGTTTTTCATGCCAACTGAAAAACTAGCATTGATCTTTCTGCAATCATCTCCCCAAGGCTGAAAGGCATGTAGGATATTGGAAAAAGTTTTTTAAAATAGACATTTAATTTAGCCTATTTAAATTCTTAATTAATTAGTCAACTGGTTGTTTAAGGAATGTTTCCTTTGAGCAGTATAATTCTGGTGCACTTTCTAAACTACTACAATGGAATAATGTTTTCCACCGAAAGTTTTTCATTCTCTCTGTGGTTTGCTTTAATGTCTCATGTGAAGTTGCTGTCAGTAGGTCAGAGAGCCCCCACATGACTTTACTTTTGTCTGATAGATCAGGTGTCCCAAACTTTAAGATTGGCAACTTTAAGATTTGTGGACTTCAACTCTCAGAATTCAGCCAGCCAGCTATGCTATGCTGGTAGATACATCTCACTCTTTTGTTTTATGAGTGCAAGCAAACTTTTCCTCCTGATTCCCAAAATATTTTTATATTTAACTAATTATTTATTATTATTATTATTATTATTATTATTTATTAGATTTGTATGCCGCCCCTCTCCGAAGCCTCAGGGCGGCTAACAACAATATAAAAAGACAATGTAAACAAATCTAATATTAAAAATAATCTAAAAAACCCCAATTTAAAGAACCACTCATACATACAAGCATACCATGTATAAATTCTATAAGCCTAGGGGGAAGGGACATTTCAATTCCCCCATGCCTGACGACAGAGGTGGGTTTTAAGGAGCTTGCGAAAGGCAAGGAGGGTGGGGGCAACTCTGATATCCGGGGGGAGCTGGTTCCAGAGGGTCGGGGCCACCACAGAGAAGGCTCTTCTCCTGGGTCCCGCCAAATGACATTGCTTAGTCGACGGGACCCGGAGAAGGCCAACTCTGTGGGACCTAACTGTTCGCTGGGATTCGAGTGGCAGAAGGCGGTCCCAGAGATATTCTGATAGAGATGTTTTTTCCTCTTTTGTTGTTTTTGGAACTTGGGATATTTCCTTTGGATGATGATAGTGTCCTAGTAGATAACAACAGGAGGTAAACAGAAGCCTAAAAGCAAATGATTTATTAACATACAACTTTTATCTAATTTGTAAGAATATGTTGAGGATGCTCCTCCCTTCTAAAATTCATTTGTTAGGTAGATATGAATACAGTTACAGAAATTGCTCACATGCTTTTTGACTGTTAACTCTACATCCTTTTGGGCTTAGATATTTAACATTTCTACTTGAAAGAACAGCCCATTGGGATCTGAATCAAAGATTGTCCTCTTTCCTCTTGGGATCAAAGACATTATGAGCAGAACTGCTAAGTCGAAGACAATTCAGTTGAGAACCCATCATATTAAAACAAAAACAAAAAAAGAGGGTATGATGTCAAGTTGATGTATTTATCTGAATTCGGGGGGGGGGGTGTACTTACCATATATGTATTTTATTACTGTATTTTTAATCTACTTTACCCTCTAATCAGATTCTGTATTTTACTTTTATTTTATTGGATATAGACATAAGACAAATCAATTAATTAAACTACTCCTTCTTGATTATTATTTTGCTTTAAATATCTTTTTGATAAATTTAAAAGAATGTTTTATATAAAAGAAATTTAATACCAGCATATTGCTGCTTTATTATTTGGTATTTCTTTCCCCTTTTGGTTAAATATGTTGTTTTTAGTATTTTTCAAATTTACTCACCCTAAGAGGGTGTCCTACTTAAGCTCATTTTCATTCCATTGGGGTTTACTAGAGGAAACTGTTTATTTATTTATTTCTAGTATTTCTATGCCACCCCAATCAAAACAACTCTGAACAGTTGATGCAGAAAGAAAAATACAGTAAATGCCTGCCTAGTAAATATATATACATCGCGTGTGTGTGTGTGTATGTGTGTGTGTGTGTAAAGTACAGCAACATTAAAACAATGCAAAGTAAATAGAATTAAACAGATGTCAACATTAAATAAAATCAGAGGAAGCTCTCCAAAACACATTTATCTTCAAGAGCCTTTGAAAACCCAGTGAAAAACTACTTTTCCACATTGTTTGCATTGCAAACAAAAGCAGCACCCCCTTTCTTCAGCTCCTTAAACCTGTCCAAAGTGTCAGATTTGCAGAGATGTCTCCTTAGTAGATTTAATGGGTTGCACCACAACTGACTGTAGAAGACAACCATAAAGGTTTTATAAGTAAAAACCAGCACCTTAAATTACATCTAGAAACCCATTAGCATCCTAGAAACATAGAAACATAGAATTTTATCTTAGGATGGATATATGTTTATCCTGTTTTATTTATTTACTACATATTTAAATTTATTGGCTGCCCAAATCCAGTGGACTCTGGGTGGCTTAAAAACTAAAGAAATAAAACATAAACAGTGAGAAACATTACCTCAATAGGCGACCAAGGCAATGCATGGTTTATAAAACCAGAGTGACATATTCACAATATTGGGAGCCCAAAGTAGGAAAGTTGTTAGATATTGTTTAAGCGCAGTCTCAGGTAGATAGTGTCATAATATCTAGACAGATGGTATAAAGCCACGCTTTACTGTTGCTAAGTCCTCCAGTTCTATAGAAGCCTGAAAATGGCTTATCAGCTGGAGAAGGTGTAGCCCCACCTGGTCACTGCTTTCACTTTCTGATCCAGAAAGCCTCTAAGTTGTAAACCTCCTCCCTAATTTGGATATTTGCCCATCAGCTCCAATTGTGAATGAGAACATCAATACAGCAACAACAACAGTAACTCTGACTTGTCAGAATTCTAGAATCTAGTCCCAGGATAGGTACCTCCTCCCTTTTCCTACTGGTGCGCTGCTGTTGCACTAAAACAGCACTGTGAGAATTATCTATAGAATCTAGGCATCTAAGGCCTAGATAGATTCAAAACACACTCTTATTAGAGTACTGAACTTCTGACCTTTTGGACAGCGGATCTTGCCAGAAAATGCAAAAGAACACAGAAACATGTTTACATCCTGTATCAGAGATGAAGATATCCTATTTTCCAGGTCAAGAAACATTCATAAAGGAAAAAACAACAACTTGATGGATTAATCTAGAGAGTTCTGAGGAACTATGATGAAATTGGAAGCAAGACAACACCATATATGGACAAATAATGGACAGGAAGGAGGAGTGTAAACAAGATATAAAATCCTATATAAGATTATTCTTGAAGTTAAGTACTTTAGGTACTTCAGAGGTACATGGGTATTCTTCCTGTGACTTCTCCAGGTCTCTGTATGATCCTGTATGATCATGCCGGAAACTTTGTTTATGTTATGTTATGTTATGTTTGATATATGTTTCTATGTTTTATATCATGTTGTTAATAAAGACTTTCAGCTTTTATTCTCTTGGTCTGGGGAATTTCTCTGACAAGCACAAATGAAGGGCCACTACTGGAGCAATGCACCGGACAGCACTGTTAGGAGTCCACCTCTAATTTAATCCCTTGTAAACACCTAGCATGATTTAGAAAGGATGGCCATAGCATCTCCCTCAAGATCCAGTGCAGCAATGTAGAACAAGATCACTTCACCATAATGAACATACTGTGGGCTGTTTCCTTCCCTATAGATTATGTCCAATTGGAATTAAGGCTACAGTGAATCTGTTGTGGTTCAGCCTGGGACCCCTCCGGGAATGGCTGATTTGCTGTCGGTGTCCAGCTCAGAGGCTGAGGACCAGGAGGGGCAGACTGACGAAGAAGCTGAATCCCAGGCTGAAGATGAAGGACAGCCAGAGTTCCACCAGGGGGAGCTCTCCCCAGCAAGCAGCCTGGATTCCCTGGGGGAAGATGCTAGTGACTTCATAGATATGCGACAGAGGAGAGCTAACGAGAGAAGAACGCAATTGGCTAGGTATTTCCAGCATTAGTGGTTGCAGCTGGGTTTGGGTGTGGTGCTCTTGGGAAAGGATAAAAGGTGGCCCCACCCTTCCTGGCTTGTGGAGTTTTATCTTGGAGATTCGTGAGACCTGTCTGTGAACTTTGGTGGCTACAATCCTGGTTTGTGCCTTGGACTATTGAAACCTTGGGGGGGTGTGCCAGCAAGCAGCTTGTGAAATTGACTGGACATCAGGACCCTGTTGTACGTATCTGTAACCTGTCTGCTGTGAAGACAGGTTTTCCTTTGTGCTTATTTTTTTCCTGCTATAAACTACTTTTGGATTTTACCAGAGTGTCTGGCTGTTTTTTCAGTGGGTGTGGAGGTCTGGGAAAACCCAGACAGAACAGAATCTAAGCACTGAATGGCAAAATTCAAAGATTGGACAAGCATTTGTCCAAAATGGTACAGGGGGCCTAAGCATGGGGTTGGACTCGAAGACCTCCAAGGTCCCTTCCAACTCTATTATTCTAGTTTAGTGTAGTCTAGCGTAGTCTAGTCTAGTCTAGTCTAGTCTGGTCTAAAATGATGCATAAAATTCTTATAGTAGCCAAGAGGAAGATCACACGACTATAAATAGTCTCTGAATGGTAGCTGTCTTACTGCCATTGTGAATGGCCAAACCTGAGCGTGTAAGCATGCCTGATCAGATTTGCTTTCAGATTTCCTCTATTGATGTTCCAGGCATCATGGTGGGGCTTCATCTCTTAAACAATTTCAGTAAACCAAAAATACCCTCTAGAGTCAGTCCTCAAAAACAGGCTGTTCAGGATCAATAATGTCAGGGCTTGTCTTATTTCTTTATACAGATATTTACTAGATGCTGAACAGAAATGCCAATTAGAAAACTCTGAAAATCTCTTAAGTATCCTCTGAAAATCAATTGGATCCATTAGACACCTGGGGAATTGGTCCTATTGCCCTAGAGAAGTTCTAGGAACCCACTAACCAGGTACGCCGCACTTCACAAAGAACGTAGCACTCTGTTTAACTGTTCAAGAATAAACAGACATTTTGAAGCATTCTTTATTTGAAATGCTATCAAATCTAATTTTAGATCAGAGATGAAAGTATAATAAAAGCAAAGAAAGGGACATTAAGGTTCTCCATTAACAATTCACTTCCCAATATTTTATACAGCATACTGATCAATCTTTCTGACAATGGTAGGATATATTATGATTCTATTTAAATTCATAATTTAATAATTAGTGAGAATTATTAGAAACAGCTACTAATGAGCAATATAAAATTTGCCATTGATGAATAGCTTATGCAAATTATATGATTATTCTCTTTCGTACTTTTTTCAGATAATTTTTCTTTTCTTTTGTCATAAATGGCCATTCTACTGTTAGAAGATGCCTGTTGAGTAGTTTATTCACATGCAATAGATTATGTCTGTAGTATATTTATAATTTTATTAGCATTTTCCTTTTTTTTTTTTTTTTTAAAAATATTTTTATTTTATTTTATATACCTTTACAGGTATAGACTATCCACAGAACTATTTTTGTAGTCCATTATGTTTTTCAATCTTTTGGAATTCACAATATATCTGCTTTATTTTTGCTTTTGACCAGTGTGATCACATAGCCCTGACCTAGCTTACTGAGGTAGTTATCAGTTAACAATTGAATGGTACTTACTGATACTAAACCTCCTAGATGTTTCTGCATTTTTCTCTCATTAATCTCTTTCCAGCATGTTTTGAGTTACTCATGGTCCCAATGAAAATGGGATCTTCATAACTAAAACTTCTACAATATTAAAATTGTGTTTTTCTATACTGTAAAAACAGTTGAACCAATCTGCCATTTGTCATGCATCTTAATTTTAATATGAAATACTAATCAGCCTTTACAGTCATGTTCCCCCCTTGCACCATTATCTTTTTTATGAGCACATTAGCATTGTTTTAAGGGAGAGGACTCATATGGACATAAACACACTTAGCATTTATTTATTTATTCCTTCCTTTGAGTTCATCATTGGAGACAATCACCTATGCTTCAGTAGCAGATGCTATCACTTTTGTTAGGGTTACGGAGGTTTGATATTAAACGAAGTAAACCTGTAGAATATTTGATGTCATTGATCGGATCATGGTTTTTTTTATGTATATGGCGCAGATATTTCTTTGTTGTGACAGATTCATCTTGTTGCATCATTCCATAAAACAAAAATGATTTTGAATAGTTGCTTCTTCATTCTAATAGCAGAGAATGGGAAATGTCCATGTATTATTCTTGGCTGAGAGAATTTGACTTATTCTTCCACTGCAAAAGAGGTTTGGGCTTTTATACCAGATTCTCAAGATGCTTAAAAATGTATTTCAGAGGTTTGTTTGTTTATTTATTTATTTATTTAATTAATTAATTTGTTTTGTCAAGTACATATTGGTGGTATACAAAAATATAACAATATTTATATACATGATACTAGTGAAAGAGAAACATTGGGATAGGGTACGGAAGTCACTCTGGTGCACTGATGCATGCCCCTTACTGACCTCTTAGCAATCAGGAGAGGTCAACAGTGGATAGTCTAAAGGTAAAGTTTTGGGGGTTAGGTGATGATACTACAGAGTCAGGTATTGAGTTCCATGCATCAAATACTTGGTTATTAAAGTCAAATTCCCTGCAGTCGAGTTTAGGTTAACTTTAAATTTGTATCTGTTATTATGTTTTTGTGTTGCTGTGGTGGAAGCTGAAGTAGTCATTGATAAGAAGGATGTTGTAGCAGATGATTTTATGGACTATGCTTAGGTCATGTTTAAGGCGATGTAGTTCTAAGCTTTCTAAACCTAGGATTGTAAGTCTAGTTGCAAAGGGTATTCTGTTGTGAGAGGAGGAGTGGAGGGCTCTTCTAGTAAAGTATCTCTGGACATTTTCTAGTGTGTTTATGTCCGAAATGTGGTGGGATTCCAGACAGAGGAGCTGTACTCAAAGATTGGTCTGGCAAAACTTTTGTATGCTCTGATTAGTAATTTGAGATTACCAGATCAGAAGCTACGTAGAATTAGGTTAACAACTCCTGAAGCCTTTTTGGTGATGTTGTTGCAGTGGGCTTTGACACTTAGGTCATTTGAGTATTCCAAGGTCTTTTACGGAGTGAGGGTTGTCTGTAAAGTCTTGTTTATTCAGCTTGTATTTGGTGTTCTGATTCTTTTTGCCAATGTGTAGGACAGAGCATTTTTTTGGTTGAGATTTGGAGTTGCCAGTTGTTTGACCTTTCAGACACAAAGTCAAGGACTTTTTGGAGAGTAGCCGTGTTATCGGTGGTGTTGAAATTTTTACATCATCGGTGAAAAGAATGCAGTTACTTGTAATGTGATCACAAAGGTCATTTATATAGAGTAAGAACGTTGGTCCAAGTACACTGCTTTGGGGTACTGTTTTTGTTTTCAAGCATACTTTAGAGGTAGTAGTGGGTACAATTATTTTCTGTTGTACAAGTTTTCTTCATTCTGAAGCATCCTTCGTTGCCATCATTTCCAACTCTGAAAACAACAGAGTATTTCCAATTGAATATTTCCCACCTCTTTGGAATGTAAGGAAAGCTTGAAATGTCAGAGAAACTGCCCACCACTAGAGACATTATTGAGTAATGAAAGATAAGGTAAGTAACTAAATAGTAAATAACACTATGTGCCACTAATGATAATTTGTCTGGCATTTGAATTGAAATTTTGGCATTTTACTTGAAATAAATTCTCAGAGCAAAATTTCTTTTTATCGATTTGAGAGAGAAATGCTAGAAAAAAATGCAGGAAAACACTATTTATACTTTATTATTGATTTAAATGGGTCAGGTGCAAAGCATTGGTGTTCTGTCTGGGTCCCTCCAGAAGCAAACACCAACCCAAAAAGAGAATCCAGACACAGTGGTAAAAAGCAAAGGCAGTTTATATAATTCAAAGCAAACACAGGTAACAGAAAATGTCCTTACAAACAGGAACACGCTGGAACTTCAAAGATGTTTCACGAAGGCCATGAAGTAAAACAGGATTCTTGCTGTCAAAAACAACGCTGGAGATAACAAACATACGCCTCCCCCAAGTCTTCCAGACTTCTAGGCCACAAGCCAAGATCAGAGACCCCGAGAAGCAAAGCAGGGTCACAGAACTTCCAGTTGATAACGCTCCACATGGCTTCAAGGGCTGGTCTGCCTTTTAAACCCTGCTGAGGAGAACCACACCCAAACCCAGCTGTTGCCAATTCAGTGGTGGAAATACCTTTCTAATTGGTCCCGTCTCTGAGCTGCATGTCGCTGTCTCATGTCAATTATAGCCTGTGCTTCCTCATCCAATGAGTCCAGGCTACTGGCTGGGGAGAGCCCCCCCCCCCCGGGGCTCTCAGGTTGCTCTCCCTCATCCTCTTCCTGACTTTCCTCTCCCCCGTCTGCCTGTTCCTCCCCCTCCTGTTCACTGTCCTCCTCCTCCGGGCATGGATCCAGCAGAGACGCAGCCGGTCCCTGAGGAGCCTCAGGCTGAATCACAACAATTGGTAGTGCCAAAGATGCTTTTCAAAAGGCAGCTGAACTTTCTTGATTTTTTTTACTTTTTAAAACATTTTGCTTCTCATCCAACAAGTTTCTTTAATTTTCCATAGAATGGAGAATCTCCACAGATATTAAATGATTAGTATTTTTAGATGCTCTCTCCCGATCTATACTTTTTAAAGTATTTATACTATTTCTTTTGCTTTTTTTCAATATCCAATATTTTTTCACAACTATATATTTTTAGTAGGAAAGAAATTGTCCTTTGTTAACTATCAACTTTATTATAATCATAGACTACCATAAGAAGACTGGCATATAAATAATAGTTTTAAAAGAAAATAATGAAAATAAAGTTAGCTTGCTTAACTATTCAAATCTGATATCATACAAAGATGCTTAACTTTCAAAATCTTTCCTACATTTTTGACTAATTTCTCCCTACAATTAAGCTCCTCTTTATCTTTATTCTTAAACCTAAGTAAGAAAATTTATCATCTTCATTTTCCGTGAGCTCACAAAGCATGCTGGTTAACATTGCCTTTGTCTTCCTAAAGTGTAACATTAACCCAGATTTTTCATTTTCCATATTTACTTTCACAATGCGTTTCTCTGAGATCTTTTTACTTTCAGTTAACTAAATGGTTAATCTACAAATCCTCCAAATTTGATTTCCCCTATTATCTCTTCCAGTTCTGCCAACCTTATATTTAGAACAAATTTGGGGACAATATTCTTTCTTTAACATCATTTGCTTTAATTGGATCTCTTTCATGATTACTTCTGAAAAGTCTTATCTTATTTTTCTGTCATTCCTCTGATTTTCTTAAAACATCTGTCAATATTGTTAATTTCCCTAAGTTACATTCTTGATTGAGCTATTGATTCTTCCACTTCTTTCTTGCCATTCAAAGTCTGCATTTAGTTGCCATACTACACATCCTTCTTGTTGTTGCAGTTTTCATCCTCCATTTTTCCCTGAATATCATGATAATTATTATTCTAAAAGCCACTTGGAACTTTTTCAATTATGGATTTGTTTGTCTGTTTAACTTGTATGGCTGCCCAACACAGTGACTATATGGCCATTTTTTGCTTTGGTTTTCACAATATCTCTAATATTTTTCTATAGCAATTTGGTTTCTCTTTTGCATGGTAATTTGTCAAACAAATATAGTATTATAGTACATATTAACATAACATAAGTAGAACATAGTAATAGAAAGGATAATGACAGTAGGACAGGGACACTAGGCACATAAGTGCACTTATGCACGCCTCTTACAGACCTCTTAGAAAAGGGGAGAGGCCAATTGTAGATAATGTAAGGTTGAAGATTTTGGGGTTGGGGAAGCAACAACAGAGTCAGGTAATGAGTTCCAGGCGGTGACCACTCTATTGCTGAAATCATATTTTCTGCAGTCAAGTTTGGAGCTATTTACATTCAGTTTCTATCTATTACGTTCTCTTGTGTTGTTGTTGTTAAAGGTAAAGTAGTCACTGACAGGGAGTACATTTTGATGTATGATTTTATGAACAACAGTTAAATCAGTTCTGAGACAACGTAGTTATAAATTTTCTAGATTTAGTCTGGAGGAGTAGGGTAATTTGTTATGTGAGGAGGAGTAAAGGACTCTTCTTTTGAATATTTCTGGACTCCTTCGATTATATTAATATCTGATATGCAGTGTGGATTCCACACAGGTGAGCTATATTCTAAAATGGGTCTGACAAATGTTTTGTATGCTCTGGTTAAAAAATCAGTGTTTCTAGAGAAGAAGCTAGGTTTACAATTCTTAGTGCTTTTTTGGCAATGCTGTTACAGTGGGCTCTAGCACTTAGGTCATTGGAAATGAGTACTCCAAGGTCTTTGACTAAGTGAGGGTCCTCTGTTAGTTCAGTTTTACCAGTTATGTATTTAGTATTCGGATTCTTTTTACCAATGTGCAGGATGGAGCATTTGTTGGTAGAGATTTGAAGTTGCCAGTTGTTAGACCATTCAGCTACATGGTCAAGGTCCTTTTGAAGGGTAGAAGTATTGTCAGTGGTATTAAATGTTCTGTCTGGGTCACTCCGGAAGCTATGACCAACCCAAAAAGATAAGCCAGACACACCGGTAGAATCCAAACACAGTTTTATAATGGTGAAGAGAAAAGAAGCCAACAGAAAATGTCCTTACAAATCAGGAAAACACTGGAACTCCAAATGGATACATGAAGGCAATTGTTCATACAGAAACACAGGATCCTTGATGCCAAGATGAGGTTGTAGATAACAGACATACACCTCCCACGGGTCTTCAAGACTGCTGGGCCACGAGCCAGGAACAGAAACGCTGAGAGACAATGCAGATTACAGCCACTCCACTCTGATAACACTCCACACTGTCGAAAGAGTTTGCCTGCCTTATAAACCCTTCCCTGCTAATAAGGACCACACACACCCCTGGTGTTCCTCATTCACCGGTGATAATATTTCTGCAATTGATCCCTCCTTTGATCTATACGTCTCTGTCGCATACTAATGACAGCTTGTGCTTCGTCACCTAATGACTCCAGAGACTCCAAGCTACTGGCTTGAGAGAGCCCCTCGCCAGGGCTCCCAGGCCATTCTTCCTCGTCACTTTCCTCTTCGCTCTCATCCTCCCCCGGGCATGGAGCCAGCAGAGACGCAGCTGGTCTTTCACCTGACTCAGGCTGAACCACAACATTAAATAATTTGTTAAATTTATAACCATTTAATTTGTTAAATTTATAACCATTCTTTGCATTTATCTTACATTTTAAAATTTTTCAAGATCAAGACTTGCTGGAACAACTATACTTTAAAAATAAATCTAGGTTTAAGCTATATATTTGGCACCACAAACAAATAATCTGCACTAGGAAGTATCTGCACTAGGAAGTATCCTGGCTGACTGCATTGAATTTTTTAAAATGCCCAATTATACTCCGAATGAATGCATTGAATGAGGTAGAAATGATGGTACATGTTTCAATAAAGGGAAAGGGCTGTATGTTTTATGATTTGGGAGGTGGGAAAATTCATTATTTTTATACCAAGAAACTTTTTGGGGTCAGGTTTCGATTATGGTGGTCCATTTTGTTCTGGTCTGAAGAATAAATAAGCCTAGATTCACTTATTCTCAGTTCATATTTCTTGTAAGTTGAGGCAAAGGTTACAATTATTAAACATTTCTGGATTTATTTTAACTGTGTCTCAGTCTTGTCATAAAGATGGCAAGTATATCATCAGTTCCAATTTCAACTGTAACCTTTAGATTAGTATTGTGGGAAGTTATGACTGCAGCCTTTCAATCAATGTCTAACAGAGAATCAGAGTTGGATGATCTCTTCTTCTCAGTTTTTCCACAAAGGTGAGTAGATAGAGGATCATTCTTCAAAGAGACCAACAGAAATACATGTCAGGGTTCCAAATAGCATCCAAAACTAAATCAGAGTCTGAGGCAAAGCATTCCCCAAAGTTCCAATTTATTAACAGAGCCATTTATTAGCACATCTGGGAGACACCCGAATCATGCAATTACCCCTCCCAAATTCCCACAAAAAAGAATACATTGTAAAATAGCATAAAGTGTGGCATGCCAAAGATCCCAACTAAAATTGGAAATGCTCCCCCTCCCCTCCCAATCCTGGCTTTTCCAGCTTGCTTTAGGGAAAATAGACTAGTGATGATTAACCTTTTTTCCCTTGGGTACCGAAAGAGCATGCACATATGCTATCGTGCATGCATGAGTGCCCACACCCATAATTCAATGCCTGGTGAGGGCGAAAACAGCTTTTCTCCCCCAGAGGGCCTCTGGAGGCCAGAAACAGCCTGTTTTCCAACTTCTGGTGGGCCCAGTAGACTCGTGTTTCACCCTCTCCATACTCCAAAGGCGTCCCTGGAGCCACAGGAGGGTAAAAACACCCTCCTCCATCCCCCTGGAGGCTCTTGAGAAGCTAAAAACACCCTCCCAGAGCCTCTGTGCGAGCCAAAAATCAGCTGGCCAGCACACATATGAATGTTGGAGCTGAGCTAGGGCAATGGCTCACATGCTAACAGATATGGCTCCACATGCCACCTATGTCATTCTTGCCATAGGTTTTCCATCACTGGTCTAGACCAAAGCTTGGAGGGGGGCTTGGAAGAGAGGAGAAAGAAGAAAGGATAGGGAAAAAAGTTGGTGTGCTTTGGGGATCTTTTGCTTGCTTATCATGTCTTTTGGTGTGGCTCCTTGGAGGTGGTCCTCCCATGCCCGCTCCCCTTCCCAGAGACGGGAGTAACCTATGGGAATCGGAAATGGGAGGGGAGAAGAAGAGGGACTCCAAAAGAGCAAAGCCTTTGGCAACTGTAGCTCCAGCCATCACCACCTTCTCCAGAGCCATGCAGAGAGAGAGAAGAGAGCAAAGAACAAGAACAAATATAGGAAACAAAAGTGAGTGGAAGAGATACTCAATACACATTTACACACCAGTGCACGAACACGTGTTACTCGCAAGATCCATCTTGAAAGGGTTCCAGTTCTCCCACTTGCCTCTGCCACCAAGCCCGGCTCACCCCACTCTCTTCTGGACTTTTTACGGGATACTAATTCACCTCCTCTGACAATGTTTCACTGGAGCAAGTGGAAGAAGAGGATGGGATCCATCACCTCTTCTCATCTTCCAAAAGGCCCGTGTTTGACAAGAAGGAAGATGGAAAAGATGTGGATCACTTTTTAATACCCAGCTGTTGTCTGACCTACCTTCCCTGCCAAGATTACCACAAACAAAGTTACTATGTTGTAGAGAATTGTGGGACCAATATCATTGTGGGGAAGAATGACAAACAGCTACAGAAAATCTTGAAGGTGGAGAAAACCTTCCTTTCCAGAAAATACAAACTCATGCTGGTTGGGGGGGGTTAGTATATATTCCTTCCATGCCTTCCCTGCATTCCCCTGCTTTAATTGTCTGCTGTGCTTGGTATTTATACTTTTTGTCATGTTCGTGTGTGTGTATGTGTGTATGTGTGTGCTTGTATGTATGTATGTGTGATGATGTGGATGGATTGGATAGAATGAAGGGGTTGGAGTGACTGAACTGAGGAGGAATGAGAGACTCGGCAGCATGAAATGGACCCCCCTCTGCTGAATGTGCAAACAGAAGCAGATGGGGGATCAGTTATGAACCCCACCCTGGTATGGGTGGGAGGCTTTGCCTTCAGGGAGGGGCAATGGGGTGGGGGGGATCTCTGGGGAGTTGGAGAGTCATGGTATTGTGGTTATAACTGGGAGAGGTAGATATGGCGGGAGCTGTGGGGTAGGCCGCTCCTGGGGAACTAGGGCTCACTGTTTTAAAGTGATTATTTGTTCTAGCCCCTTTCATTCTGGTTTCACTGGTCTCATCTTGTATACCTGGTGAATTCTGTTGTCAGAGCCCTAGGCTCAAGCTGCTGCCGTTTAATGCCATGTCTATTGTTAACAAGGCTCCCCTCATTTGAGACTTAATCTTGGTGGAGGGAGCTGACCTGGCATATATAACTAAAACCTGGCTGGGCCGGGGGGGGGGGGGTATCCCATTCTCAGAAATGTACCCAGATGGGTTTCAAGTACTGCATCAGCTGTGACCCCAGGGAAGGGGTGTAGGAGTGGCAATTATTGCCCGCAAAAGTCTTCTTCCTTGTAGGATCCTTGGCCTGGAGATTGTTGGGAGTGAGTATCTCCTCTTGAAGTTGGACTCAGGGGTTCCGTTGGGCTTATTGCTAACCTGCCTCCCAGCTGAGTTACAGTGGCACTGACTGTGCTGCTAGAGGTGGTAGCCGGATTGGCAATAAAGTTCCTCAGGCTTATAGTACTGGGGGACTTTAACTTGCCATCACTATGTGAATCCTCAGCTGCAACTCAGGGGTTCATGGCTTCCATGACAACCATGGACCTCATCCAGGTACAGTAGTTCAGTAGTTCAGGATCTGACTCATAGGGGGAGACATACACTTGATCTCGGGGCAGTGGAGAGATGATCTGGAATTAAGAGGTATAATTGTTTCTCCCTTTTTGTGGTCAGATCATTTCTTGCTGAGGTTAGACTTTAAGGCACCATTCCCCACCTCAGGGAGATGGAGCTGATTAAGTGGTTCCACCCCAGATGCCTAATGGACCCTGAAGGATTCCAGAAGAAGCTTGGGGAGATACCTGACTCCCTTGTGCACAAGCCAGCTGAGTCCCTAGTGGTTGCCTGAAATAAGCACTGGACTGGATTGTGCCTTTGCAATCTCTCCATGTCCATGACGTTGGATCTAGGAGAGCTCCCTGGTTTACTCAGGAACTCTGGGAGATGAAGTGCCACAAGAGATATCTAGAGTGACACGGGAGATCCAGTAACTCTAAATCTGACAGAATACTTCTAACAGCCTTTACTAGGACTTATTTAGTGGTGATAAAGACAGCAAAATGCTCACATTTTTCTGCACTTATTGCATCTTCTGCTTTGTGCCCAGCCACCCTTTTGTTGTTTGTTTGTTTATTTGTTTATTCATTCATTCATTCATTCATTCATTTATTTGATTTTTATGTCGCCCTCCTCCTTAGATTCAGGGCAGCTTTACAACATGTTAGCAATAGCACTTTTTTTACAGAACCAGCATATTGCCCCCCACAATCCGGGTCCTCATTTTACCCACCTCAGAAGCATGGAAGGCTGAGTCAACCTTGAGCCGGTGATGAGATTTAAACTGTTGACCTACAGATTTACAGTCAGCTTTAGTGGCCTGCACTACAGCACTCTACCTGCTGCACCACCCTGGCTCATTATTCCCTCCTCAATGTAAAGGGAACGGAGGTTCTTGCAGGGTAGAACTGAAGAATTTGTGCAATTTCTGTTAGATAAAGTTGCTTAGATTCGGATGGACTTGGACTCTGATTGGGCAATTTTGATTAAGATGACAGGGGTGGGTCTTAGTCCCGTTGTGTGGGATGAATTTGAATCTGTGACCCCTGAGGAAGTGGACAAGGCAGTAGGAGTGATGAGTTCCTCCACTTGTCTGTTGGACCTGTGCCGCTCCTGGCTAGTTTTGGCCAGCAGGAGGGTGACACAAGGGTGGCTCCAGGAGTTAATTAATGCATCCTTGAGTGATGTATCCTTTCCACAACCATTAAAGGAAGAGGTTGTGTGACCCCTTCTCAAGATGCCTTCCCTGGACCCAGATGAATTAAAGAACTTTCATCCAGTCTCCAACCTACCATTTTAGGAAATGGCGTTGAGAAAGTGGTCGCACTCCAGCTCCTATGATGATTTGATGAAACAGATTATCTGGACCCTTTCAATCTGACTTCAGGTCTGGCTACAGCATGGGAACTGCTTTGGTCATGGACGATCTCTGGCAAGCCTGAAATGGAAAATACTTCTCAATCTTGGTGCTACTTGAACTCTCAGCTGCTTTTGATACCATTGACCATGGTATCCTTCTGGGACGTCTAAGAGAGTTGCAACCAGGACGCACCGTGTTACAGTGGTTCTCTTCCTATCTGTCTGGTTAGTCACAGTCGGTGTTGGTAGGAGGACAGAGGTCAACCCCAAGACCCCTCCTTCAGGGCAGGAGAAATTGTTCACCTCAGAACAGGTTCAAAATTTGAGTGTTCTGCTAGACTCACAGCTAAAACTAGATCAACATTTGACAGCTGTAGCTAGAGGGACCTTTGCACAAGTTCATCTAGTGCACCAACTGTGACCCTACCTGGATTGAGAGACATTCCTTACAGTCAATCATGCCCCTGTTATCTCATGATTACATTATTGCTCTACATGGGGCTACCCTCGAAGAGTGCTCAGAGAGTACAACTGGTCCATAATGCAGCTGTGCAAGCTATTGTGGGTGCACCTAGGTACACACACATTACACCAATCTTCCATGAGTTGCATTAGTTCCCTATTGGTCTCCAGGCACAATTCAAGGTGTTGGTCATTACCTTTAAAGCCCTACATGGCTTAGGGCCAGGTTATCTTTGTGACTTCATTTTGCCACACAACTCCTGGTGACAGGTGATATCACACAAAGTTGGTCTCCTCCAGGTCCCATCAGCTAAACAGTGTCAGCTGGTGGGCCTGCAGGGGATGTCCTTCTTTGTGACTGCCCCAGATCTCTGAAACCAGTTATCTCCAGACGTCAGGACTGCCCCCAACCTATTTGCCTTCGAAAAAGCAGTTAAGACCTGGCTTTTCCAGAAGATAGGTAGGTAGGTAGGTAGGTAGGTAGATAGAAGATAGATAGATAGATAGATAGATAGATAGATAGATGATAGATAGATAGATAGATAGATAGATGATAGATAGATAGATAGATAGATAGATAGATAGATAGATAGATAGATAGATAGATGACAGACAGACAGACAGACAGACAGACAGACAGACAGACAGACAGACAGACAGACACCTTGTCAGTGCACAAGTTTGATCTTTGCATGATAGGATCAACCTCTATCCCTTGTTGAGACTTTATTCTAAGGAACAGTATATCTATAACTACAAGGCTTTGAACACACAAGTTGCTTTTATTGAAAAGCCAGGTAACCTAACTGTGGTAGCATGAGGGCAGCACCCCTACATGAAACAAAATCTATGTATCAGGACTCCCAGAGAAGCTGTCATTCTGAACAATACAGTTAGCCACGGACAAATGGCGAGAACAGAAATAATCCATTATGCTGTAGATCTTTTATCATTCTCCCCTTTCCCCCAGTGAACTGTCCTCTTCTCTTTTCCCTATTTGTGCTCTATTTTGCTGTATGCAAACCGCAACTCCCTCTTTTCTCTATTCAGCTTTATTTTTCTGAACATTCATTAACTACTCACAAAAGACCATGCATGGTAGAAGGAAGTAGCAATTATCTGCTGATTCTGATCCATGTTTAATGGTCAGAGATTAGCATTAGCAGTAATAATGGGGTGTGGGATGCAGGCTATTTAGGACTGAGGAGCTGACAAGGATCCAACTGGCAGTTCTCAGATAGAAGAAAGGGAGGGTTTGGCTGTGAAAAGTGACGTGTTTGTAAAAGCGATGGAGGAAAATCAGATGCTTCCCTGAGATAGATTTTGAAATATCACATTCTTCCCTTCAAAATAATTGCCTACCTCGGTGTCACTTGTCTTTAGTCAGACAGAAATCCTATGCTTGCCATCTTATTTGGGCAGAACATACATTGGAGTCATTGGGATTTTTTTAGTATCTCACAGTGAAATGTCAAAAGGAGTGGGGGAAGGCACATCCTTTGCATTTTGTATCGCTACGACAGCTCCTTTGAACGTTGCAGGGGAAATGTTTGGCATAATCCTAATCACACTGCAATACCAGTCTGACACCATTGCAATGTCTCAGACCAACCAGATGACATGAAATTGGCCTTGGGCACTGGAGGACACACACTTCCTTTATTATTGGCCAGACTTTTTGCTCTAGCTGACTTTATCTCTACCACCTGCCTGCCCTCGCAAACAGTAACATGACATCTACCATTATCTCTAAATTATGTCTCCCATACAGGCATAGATAACCATAAAAAACAAAACAGTAATCAGTGCTCCTGCGCTCATTTGAATCCCACTTCCACAAATGACAAAACCAGTCATTTGTTTCTTTGTGTAGATTAGATTAGATTAGATTTATTGGATTTATATGCCGCCCCTCTCCGCAGACTCGGGGCAGCTCACAACAATGGCAAAAACAGTACATAGTGACAAATCCAATACCCACCAATCCAATTACAGTTTTAGGTTAAAAAATTCATAAAAACAACCCCAATATATATAAAAAACAAGCACACAATGAAACACCAAAACAACATGGGAAAGGGGGAGATGTTTCAGTCCCCCCATGCCTGACGGCAGAGGTGGGTTTTAAGGAGTTTACAAAAGGCAAGGAGGGTGGGGGCAATCCTAATCTCAGGGGGGAGCTGGTTCCAGAGGGTCGGAGCCACCACAGAGAAGGCTCTTCCCCTGGGTCCTGCCAGACGACATTGTTTAGTCGACGGGACCCGAAGAAGACCAACTCTCTGGGACCTAACCGGTCACTGGATTCGTGTAATGATAAGCCTACCTCAATCACAAGGTTGATAATGAAGATCCCTATGATTGTTACATTCAGTTGACAAAGGAAGGCTAACATAGAACAATGAATAATGAATAATACAACAGAGGACATTAGAGAAGCTGGAAAAGCAAAACTGCCACCCTTCATATCTTGCAATGTGTCTTGATCTGCCTTATGCATCACTGTATATAACCCAGAAACATAGTGATGGGCTACATCAGATTATTTACTCCAGATTCATTTTTAAAAAAACATGGCCAATAGTTACAAATGTCACTGCTTATTGCATAGACCAGTGTTTCTCAAATAGTGGGGCGGGCCTCCATGGGGGCAGGGGCATGGAGTGATGCCAGGGGGGCGCGTGACCCCAGGGAATGTGCTTTTTTTTCACCAAACAATAACACACAGCACAAATAGGAGATATGAAGTGCATATCACAAACCCTTAAGAAACACCATGGAAAAATATTTAACAGGAATGGAAAGAAAGGAGGAGAGAGACAGAGATAATGAGACAAACGTAAGTCTCCTGAAAGCTAAGGTGAGGAAATATGATGATGCTTATGTAATGCTTGGCTTCACTTTGACTACGGTAGGAGATGAGGCAAGACCGGTATGTTTACTATGTTTACTATGGCAGCAGACAGCGTGAAGCCAAATAAATTAAGGCATCATTTAAACACATACCCCAATCACACTGATAAGCCGCTTGAATTTTTTTAGCGAACGCATGCTGAATATTGCAAACAATCATTCCGGTGGAGAGTTGGAGGAGTGCAAAATGTTTACTTCTTCCTAGAGGGGAGCGTAACAGAAAATAATTGAGAAACACTGGTATAGACTGCTAAGTTTACAAGGGTGACGACAGGAAGTAAAGTGAACAAATAATGTTCACCATTCAGCTTAAGGCTCAGGAAAGCAAGAAGATGGTTATCAAGTGAATGTTGTAGTTGCAGCAAACTTAATTTCCTAGATATTTTCAAAACTTAGAATTTTGGTGTGTGGCTGGTTATTGTTTTACTGTATTCCTTCTGATCAACTTGAGGGGCAGCGGGACATGATTTTCAACACATAATTATACACAATGTTTTGTGTATAATTGTTTTCAGACTAATGTTTTCAGAAATTGGCTTATGTGGGCTTTGACTTTGTTATTCATAGGAAAAAATATACTGGGTGGGTGCAAGAAGCATGAGAAAGACTAATCTGATTTATCATTATTTCAACCTGATTTTTTAAAAATCACTGTGAGTTGATTAGATTTATGTCCAAATTATAAGTCTTCTCAGAGCCAGATCTTTCATAGGAAATATGTAATTTAAGCTTTCACAGGACCTGTCATTCAGTAAACTTAATTTAAAAAAACACACCTTTGTGCTTAGATGTTGCACAAGATCCATGGTGTCAGCAGCAAATTCCCATGCTGTTATAATAATAGTACCATCAGGTAAAGAACATCAATGAAAATATATGCATTCAATTTGCGCAGAACATGAGTATAGGAGAGAGTCCTTGCTGACTCGAAGTAATTCTGTTGTGAGAGAGTTCTTGATGAACTCTCCACTCTCTGTATTGATCTGCACTCCTTGCCCCTTGTAATATAGTCATCACTTCCTTCACAAGCAGCTGAAGAGGTGCAGGTGAAAGTGGGTGACTTAGGCTATATTAATCATTATGGAAGCAAGCGAGTCAGAGGTAACTACCAAATATGTCTGTGTCCAATGGCCTCGGTAATAAAAAGCATTGCCACTTAATGGCCTCTCAGACATAAAATTAGAATTCGTTTTGCAGTTGTGATCAGAATAGCTGTCCACAGAATTTAAGGTGAATGAGATGCTAGCAAGTCCAATCTAAGATAGAAGCAATAGATTATACTTGTGGTCCTCTATTGCTTTTTCTTTCTGCTCTAAACAAGACAGCTAGGTCAGGAGTTTGAAAGGGGCTGCATATTTGCTGCAAGCTCCAAAGGAAGGGGCTTCCATATCGCTGATTTATTGATTAAATGCTATCAACTCATTTTTGAGTCCTAGTGATAGATCTTCTTCGGGACAATCTATCCCCAATCTTTTCGTACAAGTATCCCAATGATGGACTCATTGCCATTGTAACTGAGTCCTCTTCTCTTTCCTTGTACCTTTCCTAACATTACAGCCTTTTCCAGAAAGCCTGTCTAGATATAATCTGTCCAGAGTCAAGGTTGACTCAACCTTCCATCCTTCCAAGGTTGGTGAAATGAGGACCCAGATTGTTGGGGGCAATATGCCTACTCTCTGTAAACTGCTTAGAGAGGGCTGCAAAGCACTGTGAAGCAGTATATAAATCTAAATGCTAAAGTAGGATAATTTGAGCTGATCTTTTTTTTCCAAGTGAACTTGATTTATTCAGTGACCTATTGATTTGTATTCTGAGATGTCCATGACATTTTCTCCAAATACCATGAACTCTCCATCAGTCTTCTCCAACATCCATGTTCAAAGGTGTAAATATCTGCTTCTTTAAAGTTCAATTTTTGCTTCCATAGAGTGGCCACAGGAAATATACTGGCTTGATTTTTATAGATAGAGAACTTGGTAGAACAGCTATGAAGACCTTGGAAAAAATATTTAAAATGTGATTTTAAAAATATCTTTTCCAAGGTCTTCATGACTGTTCTACCAAGTTCTAGTCTGTGATGTATTTCTTGACTGTTTATTCTTTTACTATTGATGGTTGATCGTATAAGGCAGAAGCACTTTAATATCTTCAATGTCAGTTCTAAGGCTGTTTGTTCTACCTTTGTCCTTGGTTTAGTCTTCTTTATATTTAATTGTAGTTCACTTTTTTCACTGTGGTCTTTGATTTTTAGCATTGTGCTTGCAGAACTTTTATATTTACAGCTATCAGAATAGTATCATTAAGCACACTACAAGTTATTATTGTTTCTTCCTCTAATTTTAAAAAAATACACTCATTTTTTCCAATCAAGTATTTCTTAATATTCAAGAAAGACTATGGAGCCTTGCTATGCCACATTTCTTCAAGTTTTGTCTACATTTGGTTTCCTAACCTATTATAAGTTTTGCATAAGGATGATAAGATGTTCTAGAAGTTTTTTTCCTAAGAACTTTACACAGCTTGGCATGATCAACAAGATCAAAGCCTTGTTTATAATCCATAAGGCATATGCTGATTATTTTTTGCATTCTTCGGCTTTCTCAATTATCCAGCATGCATCTACAATGTTTCATGTTTGTTGGCTTTTTCTAAAGCCATCTTGAACATCTGCCATGTCTTTCTCTACATAGGGCTCTCATCTTCATTGAATGATCCTAACTTAGCATTATTTTGCTACCAGGTTAAATTAAAGATATTGTATGATATTTTGCATACTCTGTTAAGTCTTTTCTTTTTGGGTATTGAAATGTACTGTAGAATGGCTTCTTCTAATTAGGTGGCTACTAGTTGTTCTACTAGATTTGCTGGAGTAACTTGATTAGAATTTTGACTGATTCATTTTCTGTCATTTAGTCTGTTGCTTATCATATTTCAGTCCCTATAGCCGTTTGATTTGGTAATGATGTGAATGTTTACCTGTGGGTATATGTTCAAGGTCATCTGATGAAAATTACTGGCTTTCCTCTTCCACTTTAACCACAGAATACAGTCATTCAATTTGGAACATCCTCACAAAGTGGTCTCCTTTGTATCCTTTTCCCTTTCTGCCTTCTGCTGCACGAATCCCAGCGACCAGTCCCGTCAATTAAACAATGTCATTTGGCGGGACCTGGGGGAAGAGCCTTCTCTGCTGCGGCCCCGGCCCTTTGGAACCAACTCCCCCCAGAGATTAGAATTGCCCCCACCCTCCTTGCCTTTCGTAAGCTTCTTAAAACCCACCTCTGCCATCAGGCATGGGGGAACTGAGATATTCTTTCCCCCTAGGCCTTACAATTTACGCATGGTATGTTTGTATGTATGTTTGGTTTTATAATAAGGGGTGGTTTTTTTGTTTACTATTGGATTATTACATGCTGTTTTTTGTTACTGTTCTTAGCTGCCCCGAGTCTGCGGAGATGGGCGGCATACAAATCCAATTAATCAGTCAATCAACGAACAAACGAACAAACGAACAAACGAACAAACGAACAAACGAACAAACGAACAAACGAACAAACGAACAAACGAACAAACGAACAAACGAACAAACGAACAAACGAACGAACGAACGAACGAACGAACGAACGAACGAACGAACGAACGAACGAACTAACAAACGAACAAACGAACAAACGAACAAACGAACAAACGAACAAATAAACTAATAAACTAATAAACAAACAAAATATAAATATGCACATACTTGAGAGGCTTTGAACCAATATTGCCTCCTCCCTTCAAGTCACACCTTCTTGCATCAGTCACCTGTGTAGGACAAAATTTGTTCTGTCCAGTGATGACCCCTACCTCAAAGAAATAGGCCCCCACACACTGTTTTTACAAGATTTAAGCATGCAATTCTAATATTTTAGAAGCAGGGGGGCTTGGATTTAGAAATTCAGCAACAAAGCAAGAAATAAGTTTGTTTGGTGCCAGCTGCTAATTAGAGTCCAAAATAGAAACCAAAACTCGCAGTTACTTCCTTGATCACACAGCGCTCATTAGCTGACTCACTCTGAGTTGGCAAGATGCCCAGAGATAATGAACCCAACTCTCCAGTTGGTAATTCATCATTGAAATAATAATATCCCAAGAGAGAAATCTGAGTGGATATCTGGAACATAACAAAAGTTGACTTCTGCACTGAAGCGTCACGTGGCTCAACTTTAAAAAGCCTAAGGGCATGGCCAATTGTTCTAGAGATCTGTTCATGCAGAGACTTCCTCTTGCTTAGCCACTCATGCCTTCTGGCAGCTCTGTGTACCCTAGCATCAAGAAGAGGCTCCTCTTCTTCTGAGTCACTCATGCGCACCTCAGGAGGTACAGAAGGCCCCGGTTGGCTTTCAACCTTTAGCACCACATTCTCTCCAATCTCCTCGCTATCAGACTCGGGTACCAGGTACACAGGCCTAGGGTACAAGCAGTAATGGGCAGCCAAAATGTTTACTGCCACACTGTGGGTATGGCTTATTTTGTGGGTGTGGCTTAATGGTCATGTGACTGGGTAGGAGTGGCTTGCCAGCCATGTGACAGGTGGGAGTGGCTTGAACAATCATCATCATTCAAGTGAACTGTTAAGTCCTCGACTTACAACCTTACCAGTGTGGTTTGTTAGGGTGACGATTTCCCCCGCTCTCCTACCTGGGTCACCCCGCTCGCCTCAGGCTGGGTAGATAGACGAACAGGTGCTGCCAGAAGCATAAATGCTGCCAGTGCCATTTCCACCCACACCTTTTGATTGCACCTCAGGCAGGAGGTGGCTGCATGAGGCTGAAGGGGAGCTGGGCAGAAGAGAGGGAAGCTCATCCGAGGCCAGGAAGGAGGAAAGAGGAAAAAAGCAAGGAGCGCAGATGCAGCAGCAGCAGCAGGGAAAAACAGGAGAGCCCAACTGACACCAGTAATCCAGGAAGTGACAGCCATCAATCAGCTGGAGCAGGGCAGGCATCTTCACTTCCGCCGGTGGAACTGTGTTCCACCCCATCCTACCTGCTGCCCATCCCTGGGTACAAGCCCACACTCATCTCTTGATCCTCAGGATCCATGACCAGCTGTGCAGGATGCAGATGGGCCAAAAGAAAGACCTACAAACAATTGCACTGTCTGTGCAATTGTTGAAAAAAACTGGAATAACTGCAATAAATTAGCTTTCTTAAGCTAATTTATAAGCAATTAGCTTTCTTAAGATTTATTGCTAGTGCTGTGATGAGATATTGCAGAAGAGACGGAGTAACGACTCGGACACAAGAGCTGGATTTAAACTTGGGTCATTTTTATTATAATAAATTTGCATAATTTATTAATTAAATTAGCATGAATTAGCATAAATTTGCATAAATCAACATATTCAACTATGACCCGGAAACAGTGGACCTGCAGGGTCAAACAAACACTTCCGGGGCGGAAATGACGTAAAAGGTCAACATTCCTGGGCAACTATGGGCGTAATCGATGCTGGTCCAGGTGAGGGACCTCTCCCTCACCTGAGACCCTGCCATACACTCGCATGAGGGGGGTCCCGCCGGCTCACCCCTACCCTGGGACTTCAATAGCGGGACCCAAAGACAGGTTCCCCCCAAGTGCGCAGGTAGCACCCACCATGGGCTTGGAGAGAACCTGTCAATCATCCCCAAAGATGCCCAAGGGAGAACGCGCAGTTGCTGAAACCACCCAGATTTCCGCCCCTAACCTGCCACGGAGCGGGGGTCAGATCTCTATCTTGGCCCCCCGACTCCCCCCTCTATCTGCGCCAGCTCACGCAGAGACCTCTGCAGGTCCTGTAAGAAAATGGCGTTCCCCTGTTCTGACAGGTAAACGCCATCGGCCCGGTAAAGCCACGGCCGATCTACGGTGATGAGGGGATGGGCCACTACCACCCCACCTAATTCTTTGACAGTTTTTCCCACGGCCTTATTCACCCTACGTCTAACCCGGTGGATGGCCCTAAGGGAAATGGCGTCCCTCCAAACGATCCTTGGAAGGATCTCTGACCACACCACTTGCGTGGTGGGCCATACCGTGCGAAGCCGCCGCAGGTCTTCGCGCGCCTGGACGATCAACGGTAGACCGCCAAGCAGGCATAGGTCATTGCCACCGAGGTGCAAGACCAGCCATCTGGGTGCGGCTATGGGCTGCCGACCACCCAGTCCCATCTGGGCGCGACCCTGGGTAGCCGCCCGCCCAGCAGCGCCGGGTACCGCCCTGAGATGCTGAGTACCCAGCAACGTCGGTAGGAGCCCCTCCCACCGCATACCCCTCCGGCCCATCCAAACAACATTGACCCACCGTCCCAACGACAGCTGGGTCCCGATGGCGCTTCTGGCTGCGGAGCGGCCGGCCCAGAAGACCATGCTGCGGCCACACAGGAGCGCCGTCGGTTTCTGCCTGGACTGGGAACCTGGAAGAGGACACACACAGAGAGGTTACCTAGCCTAAACCCTGCCCCGGATCCTCAGCGGGCCTAACATAACCCAAATATGCCGCTGACCGCCAGCGGCCGATCTCCTGAATCCGTTGGGCCGGGAAACCAGAAAGTGCCGCGCTAGTGGCGGCGCCGATACGGAACGAATGCGTTCCATAGCCGGCGGGATCCATGCCTACCTGAGACATAGCCTTAGACACTATCGCCCAGAATTGATACCGGGTCAGGGGGGTGCCATCCTGGTGTAGAAAAAGGTACCCACGCCCTGACCCACGGAAAACACAAAATTGCTGCAAAGCAGCCACCGGGCAAACAGACTTATCGGTGGCTGCGCTAAGTTCAAGTCTAACCCCTCTGTGTAACTGATCTGTCTTGGAGTGTCTCACCAACAGAGAGACACCCCCCTGTCTAAAGGTCAGATCAGCGAGCTGGAAGGCGCGGAGCGACAAGTCAGACTGTGAGGAGGCCATTGCCTCGCTGACCCTGAGGGCCCCAAAAAACATAACGCAAGTCGCTGCCCTGAACAGCCGAGCCTCGTAAAGAGAGGCACACAGACTGCCAAATGTCTGATTAATCAGAGACAGCTGCTGAACCATCAGGGCCCGACGAGTGTCAGAGGGGAACCCCTGTCGCTCCCTCACCCAACCCTCCAGCATCCTCCGGATGCGAAAATCACCCGTAAAATCACCAAACCCCCCCGCCTTGGACAGAAAGGCGAGGCCGGCTAACCTAGCCCTGATAGTCCTCACTGAAAGGCCACGCCCCTTCAGCAGGACACAGAATTCAGCTAGGTGCTCAACCGGGGCAGGCCAGCAATGGGGGTAACCCTTACCCAGCCTGAAATCCCCAAACTCCTTACCTGCACGCTGATAAGCTCGCAGGGTGCTAGGAGCTACCGATAAGGCAATCGCCCTGGAGGCCTCGTCTCTCCAGCTCTCGAGAGCCCGCCCAGGCTCCACAGGTGGGCTGGAAACACCTCTGGCGACTCTCGGGCCCACGGGGCCAGGGTCCGAAACCTGGACAACTGACCACGGGACAAGGCGTCAGCCACCCCGTTATCTAAACCAGGGACGTGCCTAGCCAAAAACAAGGCGTTCAAAGACAAGGACCTGTGCACAAAATGGCGGACAAGCCGCATCACCCTGTCACTCTTAGAGGACAGGGCGTTCACAACATGGACAACCGCTAGATTGTCACACCAAAAATGCACAGTCTTATCCCTGAACTGCTCATAGGTACCTTCCAGTTCAGAAGATTTATTGCTCAAGCCTATACAAGATAAGAGTTAATGGTGTTCAAGAGGGGCCTAAACTTGGAGCATTTGTGGACATGTAAAAATTCTAAACTGAATCCTCTGTTGACTCCACATCAGTGGTGGGTTCATCCCGGATCTAAGAATTGGTAATGCTGGTGGCAGGAGACTCCGCCCACCTGCCTAGGATGCTTCTGTGCAGGCACAGAACGTCATGCGTTCGTGCAAGCATGTGCATGAACCAGAAATAAAGGGTTTTAGAACCCACTACTGCTGCACATCCAGATTCTGCTGCTCTACTCCTATATTATTATTATTATTATTATTATTATTATTATTATTATTATTATTATTATTATTATTATTATTAATTAGATTTGTATACCGCCCCTCTCTGTAGACTCGGGGCGACTTATAGCAATGATAAAAACAATATATAATGAAAAATCTAATAGTTAGAATCTAAAATAACAATAATACATTTAAAAAGTCTAAAAAACAAGAACATTCATATCATACACAGAAAACTACATAGGCAGGGGAGATTTTTCAGTTCCCCCACGCTTGACGACAGAGGTGGGTTTTAAGGAGTTTACTAAAGGCAAGGAGGGTGGGGGCAATTCTAATCTCTGGAGGGAGCTGATTCCAGAGGGTCGGAGCCGCCACAGAGAAGGCTCTTACTCTGGGTCCTGCCAAACTACATTGTTTAGTTGACGGGACCCGGAGGAGACCAACTTTGTGGGACTTAACCGGTCGCTGGGATTCGTGCGGCAGAAGGCGGTCTCGTAGATACCCTGGTCCGGTGCCATGAAGGGCTTTATAGGTCATAACCAACACTTTGAATTGTGACCGGAAACTGATCGGCAACCAATGCAGACTGCGGAGTGTTGGAGTAACATGGGCATATTTGGGAAAGCCCATGATTGCTCTCGCAGCTGTATTCCGCACAATCTGAAGTTTCCGAACACTCTTCAAAGGTAGCCCCATGTAGAGAGCGTTACAGTAGTCGAACCTCGAGGTGATGGTGGCTTGAGTGACTGTGAGCAGTGACTCCCGGTCCAAATAGGGCTGCAACTGGTGCACCAGGTGAACCTGGGCAAATGCCCTCCTCGCCACAGCTGAAAGATGTTTCTCTAATGTGAGCTGTGGATCGAGGAGGACGCCCAAGGTGCGGACCCTCTCCGAGGGGGTCAATAATTCCCCCCCCAGGGTGTTGGACGGACAGATGGAATTGTCCTTGGGAGGCAAAACCCATAGCCACTCCGTCTTATCAGGGTTGAGTTTGAGTCTGTTACTCTCCTATCATTTGCAATCATTCCAACACCTTCGTACTTTCTGCGAATTCAGTTCCATGGAAACTTTTGTGTGAGCTTTACAAATTAAGAAGCCAAGAGGTCATAGAAATTACAATCATGCAGCAAGGGAGAGGAGGGAGATGTCTATTCTGTCTCCATGTAGTAATAATATTTTTAAAAAGTTAAGAATTGGTAAATTACTTTGAGATGGATTTTTTTTTTAAAAAAAAAAACCAACTATAACAACAAACTACTTTCAGGAAAGGAAATTTCAATAAATTTGTCACATAATTTGCAATGCTGAAGTAAATAGATAAATAGATTTCATTATTTAGTGAGTTAGTTATTAAAATTATTTATATCCTGGGTTTTAGGATTAAAGCAGCTTAACAATAAATTCAAACGCTTGCAAATAAAAATACAATGAATGTTATTTAATGGGCAAAGAAATAATTGAAAAAAGATAGGTGGGAAGATCCCTTCTTTCCACTCTATTTGATTTTTATCTCATCTGTCAGTTTCAGCTAAGCACTCAAGGTGACTGTCAGTAAGTTAAGATACCGAATAAAAAATAGTAAAAGTTTAAAACATGAATTAAAATAAATGCATACATTAAACAGAACCATTAAAAGATAAAACAGGCAGATCTACTTCACCATGGGGAGGCATTTGAACTCTGTCAGAATGTCTTGGAGGATATTTTTAAAATTATAATGTATTCAGGTTTTCACAAGTAAATCGGAACTACAGGTATTCATTGGCTTAAAACATCCATTTAATGACCTTTCAAAGTTACAACAGCAGTGAAAAAGGTGACATGATAGGACCTTACCATGCATCGGAATGCTCAATACATCTGCAGGATCTCTTCTTTGTTCCTTTGGCCTAACAAATAAACAGATATTGAGATCCCATCATTTAGAAGCAGGCCCTAAGTTTCAAGTAAGATGTCTTTTAGACATATCACCTGCTCTCAATCACAGCATTGAGTCTCTTGAATAGGCTCTCAGGGGGTAGCCTTTCTTACCCAAATAGATTCAGTATTACACAACATGTGTACTTCTCCATCATTGCAGATAAACAAGTTCCTTTTACATATGGATCTGTTATTTACCATCAACTTGATGTTACAACCACCAGTGATCCAGGATTGGATCTATCTGTGTTCAGTTCTGGAGACCTCACCTACAAAAAGATATTGACAAAATTGAACGGGTCCAAAGACGGGCTACAAGAATGGTGGAAGGTCTTAAGCATAAAACGTATCAGGAAAGACTTCATGAACTCAATCTGTATAGTCTGGAGGACAGAAGGAAAAGGGGGGACATGATCGAAACATTTAAATATGTTAAAGGGTTAAATAAGGTTCAAAAGGGAAGTGCTTTTAATAGGAAAGTGAACACAAGAACAAGGGGACACAATCTGAAGTTAGTTGGGGGAAAGATCAAAAGCAACATGAGAAAATATTATTTTACTGAAAGAGTAGTAGATCCTTGGAACAAACTTCCAGCAGACGTGGTTGGTAAATCCACAGTAACTGAATTTAAACATGCCTGGGATAAACATATATCCATTGTAAGATAAAATACAGGAAATAGTATGGCAGACTAGATGGACCATGAGGTCTTTTTCTGCCGTCAGTCTTCTATGTTTCTATGTTTCTATCCCCAGAAGTGGGGAATCAACAGATGTCAGTCTCCTTCCTTACAAAATATTTTGCTGAGGCCGAGAAAGGAAGGGCAGTATCTCTAAATGCAATCAGCAGATAGGGGATCCCCTTATAGGTTTATCTAACAAACCAACATGCAGTCCTATATGCAAACATTAAGAGAAAAAAAAGAGATTCAAAAGCTTCAAAGAAAGCCTATTTTAATGAACCATCTAATAAAGGAAGGCTGGACGGTTGTTATCTTCATTCTGAAAATTCTGCAGAATTTTCTAACTCCTAATTATTGGCATTAAAGCTACCACTAATTAAAGAACATTTATGTGAATCTTGATTCCTTTACTGTACTATGCAGTTAAGGTGCTTGAAAGTTTCCCATGAACAACAAATCTAGAACTTCTTAAAACTGGGGTTCAACTGATCCTATCCCCTAATGCAGTTCAGATATTTATCACCAGCAATTGAAAGCCAACAATGTCGTTTACACCCCAATCTTCCTTATACTACTTATCACAATATTGATATCACCTAACTAGCAGCGGACAAAAAGATCTCATATGACATCTGTTCTGTCTGGGTCACTCCGGAAGCTATGACCAACCCAAAAAGATAAGCCAGACACACCAGTTGAATCCAAACACAGTTTTATAATGGTAAAGAGGAAAGAAGCCAACAGAAAATGTCCTTACAAGTCAGGAAAGCACTGGAACTCCAAAAGCAACATGAAGGCAATTGTTCATACAGAAAAACAGGATCCTTAATGCCAAACGAGGCTGTTGAGCTAACAGACCCAAACCTCCCACGGGTCTTCAAGACTGCTGGGCCACGAGCCAGGAACAAAAACGCTGAGACAAAATGCAGATAACACCAACTTCTCTTTGATAACACTCCACGCTGCCGAAAGGGTTCGCATGCCTTATAAACCCTTCCCTGCTAATGAGGACCACACCCAACCCCCAGGTGTTCCTCATTCAGCCCTGATAATATCTACGCAGTTGAGTCCTCCTTTGATCTATGCGTTTCTGTTGCATACTAATGATAGCTTGTGCTTCGTCATCCAGGGACTCCAGGGAATCCAAGCTACTTGCTTGAGAAAGCCCTTCCCCAGGGCTCCCAGGCCTTGCTTCATCTTCACTTTCTTGACTGCTGTCTCCCCTGTCTGACTGCAAAGAACTCTCCCCTCCGCTCTCAGACTCCCCCGGACATGGAGCCAGCAGAGACGCAGCTGGTCTTTGATCTGGCTCAGGCTGAACCACAACAGACATCTAGTGAGGATGCTCTCTTATTATGAAATAAGTAGCCAGAATCCCGTCCATTCCACTTTTCATTATCTCACTACAAATGGGAGGCATCTAAGTCAACTTGTCTTATACGTAGAGGTTAGCTATATGCAGTATACCAGCAGGCATTCACAGCATATTCAATTGAACAGAACAATACTACTGTGTTGCTTCAAACATACAACTGGGCCTTATTTTCCTTTGAGCCCTGAAAAAATGGCTAGGTCTTCTTTTTGTGGGGTATATTACCCCGCACCTTATCTGGCTACTGGGCTGCTTCTTTTGCAGCTGAAAGGAGCGATCCACACACCCCATGTGCCTTGTCTCACCATCGGGCCACTTTTTCGCATCTGAAAAGAGCAAGTAATGTGACCCACGTGCTTTTCCTAGCCACCAGGCCGCTTCTTTCATGGCCAAAAATAGTAACTCACTCACTCAATGTGCCATGCCTGGACACTGGGCCACTTCTTTCACAGTTGAAAAAAGTGACCCACTTGCCTAACATGCTTTGCCTAGCCACCGGGCCATCCATTTCATGACTAAATAGCAAGTAATATGACCCATGTGTCTCCCCTGTCCACCGGGTCCCTTCTTTCATGGCTGAAAAGAGCAAGTGACATGATCCACATGCCTGGCCTTGTCACAAGGCAACTTCTTTCATGGTCAAAAAGAGTGAGCGATATCTGTAATGGTCACTCCAGTTACCAGTAGCCATCCCTCTGAAAAAGCCTGCCGTCAACCACTCCGGGAAGCCTGGCCACTGGGCCACTACTTTTCCGGATGAAGTTTGTGTGGGCGAGTGATGTACCCTATACCGCCTGAAGTACATAATGATATTTTGAGTGTTTATGTTTGTCCCAACCCATGTGGTCCAGCACAGCAAGGAAGACCTTTTGCAAAAAAGATCCATATTGCAGATGATGGTTATAGCCCTGGGTCAAGTGATCTTCTTTTGCAACCTCCTGACAGGCAAATCCCTTCAGGATTGGGCTGCATAGAAGTCAAATTAAAGTTAATGGCGAAATCCAGATTGATTACAATCCATATTGATTGTAAACAACCCTTTTTAACTTAATCCCACCACCACATCAGGTGGCTTAATGGATTGGGTTACTGGATTGATGGACAATTATAATTATTGTTGTTATTATTATTATTTATTAGATTTGTATGCTGCCCTTCTCTGAAAACTTGGGGTGGCTCACAGAATAAACAAACAACAACAGTAATAATAATAATAATAATAATAATAATAATAATAATAATAATAATAATAATAATAATATAATTTATTAGATTTGTATGCCGCCCCTCTCCAAAAATTTTACTGCCACACTTTGGGTGTGGCTTATTTTGTGGGTGTGGCTTGATGGTCATGTGACTGTGTAGGAGTGGCTTGCCAGCCATGTGACCAGGTGGAAGTGATTTGAACGATCATCATTATTCAAGTGAAATGTTAAGTCCTCGATTTACAATCTTACCAGTGTCGCTTTCTGGAGTGACAATTTGCTTCGCGTTTCCCACACTCTCCTTCCTGGTTCGTCCCATGCCTCAGGCTGGGTAGCTAGGGAAATGGTTGCCGATCAGCTGTTGAGAAAAGAGGGGGGAGGAAATGGGCCCCCTGCAACTCCTACCAGTGCTGGTCTCCCTGCCACTTTCCGAGGAGGAGGAAGAGGATGGGACGGGGGATAGTCAGCTGGAGCTGGGCACACAGCTTCATTTCCACTGGTGGAACTGTGTTCCACTCCATCCTGCCTGCTGCCCACCCCTGGCCATAATATATTGTTCTAGCTTTTTGTACGAGCAGAGATAATTGACTCTATAATAGCGCAGAACTGAAAATTGTTAATTAATTCTGATTAAATTAATTTAAAGCAATATCTTTTTCTTGTGTTTATTGCTTGGGTATAGAGTATATTTTTTCAGACATTTCAGACCAAGGATTTTCCCCCCTCCTTTTTTTGACAAGCAGGTAACCAGAAAGAGATTCTTTATGTTTTCTTGAAATTTAAAAAAATACTGACTCAACAAATACAGCAAAGTACTTGGTTCATTTTTAGACCTTATCTACAGAATACCCATTGTAGAAGTAGAGTTGTTTTAAAATAATTTTCCCAAGTTTTTATAAAACATTTTTATACTGAATACAGGATCTAACTTTAGGAAATTATTGACAATCGTTTATATGACCGTATCTCTTATGGAGATACCACATATTGAAAAATCTCTCATTATTGTACTACTTATTGGCAATATTTGCTTCAGACTTTGCACCCACAGAAAAAGGAATTTCCACATATTGATTGTTTAGCTATCCAACGAGGGTGAAGAAAGTATGCTTGTTTGATATTTTGGGAAAAGTAGGAATGGATTTTTATCTACCTATTTATGCACTCCCTAGTTACATTAAAGAATGTCACGGCTTGTGGGTGAGTTAATTAGAACTTATTCAGGCTTGCATTAGGAGGCTAAGCAGATTTGGTTGGATGTCCTTGGGAGACAGATGTGATTCCCCCCTTCTCTTCCTGTACTACAGCAGTCCTGTTTTACAAATGATTAAAAAGTGAGACACGGCTCTAATTGATCCTTATAACAGAATTCCTCTACTTATTGATTTCCATTTTGTACTGAGCAATACATATTCCAACTATTACAGACAGGGCAGATAGATTTTGCTGGTTTCTCTGTTTAATGAACCACATAAAAGCAATCACTCTTAAAAGGCAGCATCAAATGAACAACTTATCCTTTTTGCCTTTTGTTGCTTTCTCCTAAGTAATTACATCTCATTGCAGCCCCAAAATATAAAATAACGTTAGACTAGATTCTGCAGTGTGATTTTTGTTGGTGTTGTGTCCAGAGGACAGTTAGGCCTTGTTTCCGCCCCATATTCCTTGGGCGGGAAAATACTGCAAGGTGATTGGTTGGCTCAGCCTGGCAGCCCGGGATATATATAGCTGCCAGGCACGGCCATGTTGTTGTTGTCTTGTTTCTTTTCTGTGAACCGTTACCTTCTGCTCTAATAAAAAGAACCGTTACTTACTCAGAGAGTCTGCAGTTGATTCTTGTAAGGATCCAACAGTTGTTGTTGATTTTGATAGGCCCGTCCAATCCGTTATGACTTTGAGCAGTTTAATAGAATCCAACACAGAAAGCAGAAGTCAGAACAGGGAAAAGAGATCATCAAATGATAAAGCTGAGAACAAAACAAGCCAAAAAATAAAAAAATAAAAAAAATCACAGGAAGGGGCCATCACACACTCTGATCTATTGCTTGGAAACGGATCTTGCATTAAAGGGCTTATTTAAATAATATCAGACCTTTCAGGACAAGAAAACCTTGTTCAAATAGACAGAGTTTATTCACATTCCTTCCAGGTTTCCTCAGAGCTTCAGGTGTTTTTAAATGAAGTGCATTAAAAGGAGCATGTTTTATGACTGCCATGTTTACTTTCTTAGCCCCTTTCACATGAAACCATTAAAAAGGTTTAAATTCTACTTCTAGATTAGCAAGAATTATATAAAACAAGTATATATTTCTCATCAAAGACTCTTTAATTAGCATCCCATTGATATGGCACAAAACTCATCCCTTAATACAATGGTACCTCTACTTAAGAACTTAATTCATTTCGTGACTAGGTTCTTAAGGTTTGTAAGAAAAAGCAATTTTTCCCACAGGAATCAATGTAAAAGCAAATAATGTGTGCGATTGGGGAAACCACAGGGAGGGTGGAGGCCGTTTCCTCCAAGGAGATTCCCAGAGAGACCCCGCGGAGGCTTCTCCCTGCCTTTTCTGGCCTTGTTTCCTCCCAGGAGATTCCTAGAGAGGCCCCACAGAGGCTTCTCCCTACCTTTTCCGGTTACAGTTTTGGAGGCTCGGGTTTGTAAGCAGAGATAGTTCTTGAGAAGAAGCAAAAAAATCTTGAACGCCCGGTTCTTATATAGAAAAGTTCGCAAGTAGAGGTACATCTGTATGTAGGTCAGTTGATTGTTAATCTCTTTCTGGTGCACACAAGATCTACTCACTGAAATTAATAAGCAAACAAATCGCAAACACCGAATAGCCTGTTACTACTAGTTTAAAAAATGGAATGTAGTCGGTGGCCCTTATGTGTGTCTATTTTTTCTGACATAATTTTCCATCATTTTCTTTGACTATGCCTGCCAGGTTAAGGTGACATGCAGTAGTTTCAGATCACTGCTTTAAAATCTTCCGAGTCCAACCTTGGTATCCTCAATACCTGTTCTCAGCAGGTAAATGGCACTTCATGCTGTTCCCCTCTGTGACCTCAATATCCAATTCCTGTTCTCCTTCACTGATTCAAAGCTGGAATAATGCCCTGTGTACAGATAACGCTGTGCAACATCTCATCGCTATACAAGTTAGCCCAAAACTCTTTTGAGAAAGGGGTACTTTGCACACTTCAAGGTCTGGAGATTCCCCTTTTGTCTCGTTTTGCTTCATTCTTCACCATTTTTACTGACAGAATTATTTTGTGGACTGTTGAACTACACTTTCCTCAATGGGGTGACACTGGTGCTATAATCTGGAAAGTTTTCTAATGCTTGTGACAAAGGGGGGAAAATATGTTTGTCATTTCTTCCTTTCCAAACTTGATGGATCTTTGCAGATATTCTGTCTTGTTTTGTTTAGTGGTATTAATCTGCAGTGCATTTCCTTACCACTGCTCATCAACATTTCACAATATGATTAAGTAGAAAGAACAAACCGAAGCAAACAATGCTGACTTAGGCATCTGTTCTACCGCATGGGCAAATACAAGTGTTAATGCAAAGCAATTGATTTTTACATTTATCAATTGAAAGATTGTCTTCACACCTCAGATAGCATTCACAAACTGATGCACTCCAGAGACACTGAATTCTAATTCCAGTCACCAGCCAACATGGTCAATATTTCTCCTGGAATGGTGGAATCTGTAGTCACACACATCTGGGAATGTCATATTGGGACAAATGATAAATTTACATACATTGCTCAAAAAAAGGGGGGAACATTTAAACAACAGAATATAACTACAAGTAAACTGGGACCCAGGGGAAGAGCCTTCTCTGTGGCGGCCCCAACCCTCTGGAACCAGCTCCCCCCAGAGATCAGAATTGCCCCCACCCTCCTTGCCTTTCATAAGCTCCTTAAAACCCACCTCTGTCGTCAGGCTTGGGGGAACTGAATTACCCTTTCCCCCCTAGGCCTATACAATTTATGCATGGTATGTTTGTGTGTATGTTTGGTTTTAAATAAGGGTTTTTTAATTATCTTAAACATTAGATTTGTTATATGCTGTTTACTACTGTTGTTAGCCACCCCGAGTCTACGGAGAGGGGCGGCATACAAATCTAATAAATAAAATAAAATAAAATTAAATAAATAAATAAATAAATAAATAAATAAAATAAAATAAATAAATCAAACTTCTGTGAAATCAAACTGTCCACTTAAGAAGCAACACTGATTGACAATCAATTTCACATGCTGTTGCGCAAATGGAATAGTTGTGCAAATGAAATATTCAATGAGAATATTTCATTCATTCAGATCTAGGATGTCTTATTTGAGTGTTCCCCTCATTTATTTATTTATTTTGAGCAGTATATATAACAAAAATGATGTTTCAATATTGATTATGATATATAGACATCTCAGTTTCTGAAACTTTAAGTCCAAACTGCAGTGCTATTATCCAAATCTTTTTTTTGAACTCTAACAATGGAAAAAATAATAGATAAGAATGTGAGTTCCCTTATTTCCTTATCCCACCACCACTATATACAAATATTTCAAAACGAGCCATTACTTGCTTTAGCTCTATTTTTCAAATTAACTGAAATATAATTTCCCTGGTGGAAATATAAAAACTACAAAGGTTGCTGATTTTCTGTTGTATTTGCACTCACAGAGTAATTCCATTATATTATATTGTTCTGTCTTCTAATATAATGACTGACCCATTTGAAAGATTATCACCTTCACAAAAGGCAAGTTTTTTTAAAAAATGTGACCACCAGAAAACATAATACAGGCTTCAGTTTTGTTTTCAGTACAAAATCACATTATACTATTGTGAATTTATTTATTTATTTATTTGTTTGTTTGTTTGTTTGTTTGTTTGTTTGTTTGTTTGTTTGTTTATTTATTTATTTATTTATTTATCAAATATGTATGACACCCCTCTCCGTAGACTCGGGGCAGCTAACAACAGTAATAAAACAATATAAACAAATCTAATATTTAAGTTAATTTAAAAAGAAACCCCAATTTAAGAAACCAATCATACATACAGACATACCATGCATAATTTTTTATAAGCCTAGGGGGAAGGGAATATCTCAATTTCCCCATACCTGACAACAAGGTGGGTTTTAAGGAGCTTACAAAAGGCAAAGAGGGTGGGGGCAACTCTGATATCTGGGGGGAGTTGGTTCCAGAGGGCCGGGGCTGCCACAGAGAAGGCTCTTCCCCTGGGTTCTGCCAAACGGCATTGTTTAGTCAACGGGACCCAGAGAAGGCCAACTCTGTGGGACCTAACTGGTAGCTGGAATTCGTGCGGCAGAAGGCGGTCCCAGAGGTATTCTGGTCCGATACCATGAAGGGCTTTATAGGTCATAACCAACATTTTGAATTGTGACCGGAAATTGATCGACAACCAATGCAGACTGCGGAGTGTTGGTGTGACATGGGCATTTTTGGGAAAGCCCATGATAGCTCTCGCAGCTGCATTCTGTATGATCTGGAGTTTCCGAACACTTTTCAAAGGTAGCCCCATGTAGAGAGCATTACAGTAGTCGAGCCCTGAGGTGATGATGGCATGAGTGACTGTGAGCAGTGACTCCCGGTCCAAATAGGGCCCCAACTGGTGCACAAGGCGAACCTGGGCAAACGCCTCCCTTGCCACAGCTGAAAAAATGTTTCTCTAATATGAGCTGTGGATCGAGGAGGACGCCCAAGTTGCGGACCCTCTCCGAGGGGGTCAGTGATTCCTCCCCAGGGTAATGGATGGACAGATGGGATTGTCCTTGGGAGGCAAACCCAAAGCCACTCAGCCACTTATCAGGGTTGAGTTTGAGTCTGTTGACCCCCATCCAGACCCCAACAGCCTCCAGACACCGGCACATCACTTCCACTGCTTCACTGACTGGACAAGGGGTGGGGATGTAAAGATGTAAAGGAGAATTAATAGCACTATGAAAATTTTCATAATTACACTCATATTTGGTCCCTTTGACACACACAAAAAGCCTGGAAATATTTTTTTGGTCTGCAATATCTCGTTGATTTCATTTCATTTCATGCACAACTCATGAGTGACCCAGTCTCAATTCATTTCTAGCTATACCAAATTAACATATTATTTTCTCCTTTATTCTGACATCATTTAAACAAAGATCTATGTTGGAAGAAATGTCCATCTGGATTCAGTCCAAGTGGGGAGAAAGACACTAGAAACAGAGGCTTGTTGGAAAGCTGGTTTAATGGAGCAGAACCATTAGCACATGGTTCTGGTGCAGCTGAACACATGGAGTGAAGAGTGAATGTTATTTATACCCTCTCTTGGGCTTTGAACTTGAGCTTGCTGTTACTGTGGCAAGGGCTGGTATTCTATTGTTTGCTGTAGGGATCATGTGCAAATCCTAGGAGTTTGTCTGAGATAAATCTGGCTAACTGTGCCCAGGTGCCATTTAGTGAGATCTGATGCTAGATGAGTAGAGGGCTAATCCTATTATGTTCTGAGGGTGAAGGCTTTTTGTCTTGGTGATAAGATGCCCGTCTTTTATCTTGTAGATAAGCTGGCACCAAAATATCTGTTGGAGGCAGGGAGGTTGGGCTGAATAGAGCATGTTTCTCAATTTCTCATTCAGGGAAATATAATATCCTGTCTTTTAATATTTCCTAAAAGATTTCATTTTTTCTAAGGGGGTGGGTGCTAACTTTCTTCATTTGAGAGAGGTAAAATCTATTAGGGTTGGCCATCCATTGCCATAAAAGAAAATACTGTAAGTGACTAAGGCAATAAGGTAATGACAGTGATCAACAATGGAGAAAGCACTCCAAAATAGCTAAATATAATTCTAATAGTAAAACATCCCTTGCATATTATTATTATTATTATTATTATTATTATTATTATTATTATTATTATTATTATTATTATTTAGATTTGTATGCATACAAATCTAACAAATAATAATAATAATAATAATAATAATCATCATCATCATCATCATCTTATACTGAGTCATTTCTAATTTAAAAAAAGTTCAACCATTTCAAAGCTATTTATTAGTAGCTTTCTTTTACTATTTTTTTTTTCTTTCTTTCTTTCATCAGTTGCTGAAATTATAGATGTACTATATTCATATGCATCCAGTTGCTGTGAAACTATTTTTCCATTGTGGCAATGTTTTACTTAAACCCTTTGCATGTTCACTTACATCTTTTTTGGGAAAGCCCAAGTGTGATTGCAGAAAATGAATCTTCAGATACATGTTGCACTTCATAGTTTTGTGTTCTGTAAGAAATTTGTCAACCAGATGAATGTAGTTTGGTGCTCTGAAGTTGCCAAGAAACTTCTCAATGACATTGTTGAATGTCTTCCAGATTATTCCTCTGGCCCAACTAACAGATCCTCAAATTGCTTGTCAATGTTGATGTATCTGATCTGTAATTCAAAAATTAAATGTCTTCCTTAAACTTGGCATCTGTTATACTTGGAAATAATCAAGTTTTGTTCGCCTACCCTTATCAAGGACCTGGGAGAGGAAGATGTTGTTTGAAGATGTAAAAGATATTGTTGCGGGATGCAACTCTTCCAAGGAAAGCTGCTTTTTTGCTAATGATAGTAATTTTGTCAATGCCAACGTTGTTTAAGTCTCATTCTAGTTGTTTTGGGATTTCACAGAAAGCAACTGTTACTATTGCTTTGCTTTCTTTTGCCAAAATTATTAATTCAGACAAGAACAATGAAAAGGACAATTTAATAGGTATCCAAAATGTGCAACCTTGCCTGCTTATTCCTTTCCCAGAGAGGGAATTCAAACAAGTTCTTGTCCCTCCTTCATGTCTCAGTTGAGAGCACACCAACGTGTATTGTAGCTTTATATACTGCTCAAAAAAATAAAGGGAACACTCAAATAACATATCCTAGATCTGAATGAATGAAATATTCTCATTGAATACCTTGTTCTGTACAAAGTTGAATCTGCACAACAGCATGTGAAATTGATTGTCAACCAGTGTAGCTTCCTAAGTGGACAGTTTGATTTCACAGAAGATTGATTTACCTGGAGTTATATTGTGTTGCTTAAGTGTTCCCTTTATTTATTTATTTTTTTAGCAGTGTATAAGCAACATAAAGAATGTGTATGTTTGTGTGTGTGTGCATGTGTACTGTTTTAAACCTTTATTATCACAAAAAGCATCTTACAGCTATAGATAGCAGGCACCTACAGTTTATCTTACACTACACTTTTACATTGCTTTATGAAGTTCTTCCTCCCCTCATTTTTGCAGCCAAGGACTAAAATTTATTTTTATGTATTTATTTGTTTGTTTGTTTGTTTGTTTATTTATTTATTTATTTATTTATTTTGTCTAGTACATAATGTAGATATGTGAAGATATAATCATATTAATATACATGAATAAAAGATTAGAAAAAACATTAGAAATAATAGTATTTATATACATGATGCTAGTAAAACATAAAGAGACAATAGGACAGGGGATGGAAGGCACGCTGGTGCGCTTACGCTCGCTCCTTACTGACCTCTTAGGAATCTGGAGAGGTCAGGAACAAACTGTAAGGAACAAAGATGAATTTCAGTAAACTCATAATCTATTTCTTGTATATATAGTGACTGCCTCTTACAAAGCTGTAGAATAAAACATGGAGCCTTCCTGGAGCTGTTAATTAAACATTTATTTAACTTTGTTGCTTGTTTTTTAAAAACAGCACAGTGTTGTTGTTTGAAGCTTGCTGTCTATTATTTGTAATAAAAACCTTTGTCACTTTTGTTGCCTCATTATTCTTAACAAACAGTGCCTTTCGCAGCCTTTTCTCCTCACCAGCACCTCGCGGGCCATGGCTCCAAGACTTTCAAAGAGCAGCTGTTATCATTTTGTCTACTGAGAGTTTTTCTTTTGAGAAACTTCTGTCACAGATTCAAGCCCAGCAGGAGTTGCTGAATAAAATATCAACCCTTCAAAAGGGAATTAACGCAAAGAAGAAAAGAGGCTGGGAGGAGGCAGCAAGAGGCGGCCAAGGCCGCCACTCCTTCCTTGACAGCCAGTAGTTCAATAGAAGAAGTTCGTAAGTGGTTCTGAGGCAACCAAGGCAGTTGTCTGCACCTTGAAATAAGCCTAAACTGTGGGCTTTATTTCCTAGGAAATATTGTAGAATTACACTCTTTAGTCTGCAACTTTGATTTTAGGCTTTTCAGTAAAACTGTACAGTACTTTCAATAGCAGGGTAAAATGTTTGGGGAGGTTGCTTATTTCTTTTTCTGTTTTTTCTTCTTCTTTTGTGTGTGTATGTTTTTCCTGCAGAATTTTTCTTTTTCTTCTGACAAAGCAAGTTACAACCAGTTGTTATGAAGGGCAGTAGGCAGAGGAGATAACATTTGCCCCAAGGGTGGGTTCTAACCAGAGGTGGGCTGCTAAGGTGGAACAGTGACGTGTGCTCGCCCCCATGGCTCTGAGTGCTAGCAGAATCCAGTGCAATTCTGCTACTGCAGACGTGCAGGTAACAGAATCATGCGCAGAGACACAGGTGTGCCTGTATTCCGGTGCGGCTTTTTGCTTCCAAAACATGGGCGCACCTGCGTCTCCACGTGCGATTCTGCTACCTGCACACCTGCAGTAGCAGAATTGCACTGGACTCTGCTAGCACTCAGAGCCATGGGGGTGAGTACATGTCACCGTTCTACCTTAGCAGCCCACTTCTAGTTCTAACTTATTTTGCTGTCACTTGGCTTCCTCCCGTATCATGGGGCATGCGCAGTAGCAAAAAATATCCCCCTCCCCCAAAAAACTGCCCCAAACAAGATCGCAATGCAGGCCCACTGCTGGAAACTTAGCTTCTGCACATGCATAGAAGAAAACAAAAAACAAAAAAATTCAGGGAAAAAAATCCCATTTTTTAAAAAAGATGGCGGTACTCACAAATCAACATTGATGAACCAGTTTCGTGATGTCATTGTGACATCCAAGAGGAATCCACCTTTGATTTGCCCCACTATGTTTCTTAGTGGCTAAGCAATTAAACAAATAAAGTAAGCATTTAAATGAAATGTATCTTTTTATGGTGAAAAGCATCAGCCTTGTAATTTTTTTTTAAAAGCATTTAGACTTATATACAGCTTCATAGTGGTTTTACAGCCCTCTCTAAGCAGTTTACAGAATCAGCCCCAACAATCTGGGTCCTCAGGCTGGAAGGCTGAGTCAACCTTGAGTTGATTGTCAGATTTGAACTGCTGAACTACAGCTAGCAGTTAGCTGAAGTAGCCTGCAGTGCTGCACTCTAACCACTTCACCACCCCTATAAGCTAGCAAAAATAGTCAGCTATGGTTCGAGGGGGGCGGGACACGATACAAAGAATTAAACTTTATCAAAAATTTAGGTACACCTCAAATTTATAAAATGTAATGTTGAAATCCACATTCACACCTAAGGAGAATAGCAAGTAAATGTAAATTATAATTTTAATTAAAGAATTTACAACAGGGACAGAGCTTTAGATTAAATATGAAAATGTCTTGTAGAAGCTGAACTTATGACCATTGCCCTATCCCTATTATTTGACCTTTCTAATAAATGTAACAGGGATTGCTTATCTCATGCTTGAAGTTGCCATTTGCTTTAAGAATGTTTTTTAACTTAAAAGCTGTTTAGAACAATTTTCATTGAAGGTGAGTCCAAAGCCGGCATGTCCTCTAAAACAGGTGTTCTCAAACCCCACATTTTCTCATGAGACTTTTGATATAAGCACCAGCATTCTTTTCTTCACTGTTTATTCTTCCCTTATTTCCCATTATTCCCTTTTTCCAAAGAAAAAAGAAGACAATGGCGACTGTGAATTCCTTAGAAGAAAGCCATTTTCCAGCCTGTAATGTCCTGAAATTGTTTGGGGCCAGGAAAGCTAGGAAACCACTTTCTCCCAGATGAAGCCAATTGATAGTTTAACATCTGCCACAGAGACTTTGCAGTATTTCTAAGATAGAGTGCAAGATGGGTATAATCTCTTTGAATTATCAAAAGAAGTTAGAAGAATTTCAGGAAAAAGGATGGCAATAGATATAACAAAGATAGTACGTGTTTACCAGAAACTAAATATTTTTGATAGAGAAATCTGATATCTGCTCTAGCTATGTATAACTTAAAAAAAATTATGAATAATGAAGCCAGAGAAATGACCTCTTGGCTCATGGCAACCTCTGACATTTTTAGAAGTGGTATCTTTCAATAACATAGCTCCTGTATTCATTTGAGATTTAATTATGGATATCATATTCTTTCCCTTTACACCAATAGGGATTTAAATTTAGGCTAGGATAGATTGCTAATCAAGGCAGGGAAATGTTACCCATGCAATAATACAGCCATTGTATATATTGCAAAGGCTGCATAGATGAATTACTTAGAAAAACCACATGATTTATTCCAGGTTTCCAAATTCCAGTCATGTCTAAGTACCACAAGAGCCAATATAATCATTCTGAGATGGTATATGCACTTTTGAACACTTCAAATGAAATCAAAAACTGGTTTGAATAGTTGGATCAAAATCTGACCAAAGCCTAAACTCCCAGCAGACAAAAATGTATAGGAAGTTATGTATCTAATTTATATCCCATGTTTATTTTTTCTTTATAAAAACCTCATGGTGACAACCAAGGGTGGGCAGCAGGCAGGACGGGGTGGAACACAATTCCACCAGTGGAAATGAAGCTGCATGCACAGCTCCAGCTGACCGGTGACAGTAACTTCCTGGATTACCGGTCTCATCTCAGCTCTCCTTTTTTTCCCCTGCTGCTGCTGTGCACTCCTCACTTTTTTCCTCTTTCCTCCTTCCTGGCCTCAGACGAGCTTCCCTCTCTCCTGCCCAGCTCCCCTCCAGCCTTACGCAGCCTCCCAAGGCCAGGAGAGCTGTGCCACGCTGAAGTAGTATGGGCTGCGGTCTTTTTCCCCTTGCAAAGCCCTCACTCTGAGATGAAAAGGCATCGTGCCGCAATAACAGTTCACTTGAATGATGATGATTGTTCAAACCACTCCCACCTGGTCACATGGCTGGCAAGCCACTCCTACCCAGTCACATGACCATCAAGCCACACCCAGAGTTTGGCAGTAAACATTTTGGTTGCCATTACTGGTGACAACTATGTCTAATACTCCTTCCTCGTATTTTCCCCAAAACAAATCATCCAGATAACTTTCATGCCTATGGTGGGACTGGACCTCACAGTCTCCTGGTTACTAGCCTGACTTGTATTGTAGAAAAATGTAGATTGAAGAAAATAAATGTGGAATAACATGCTATTGGAGGATATGATTAAGCATTTAATCTCATAGTCATAGAAAGGGACAGATTCATAGATATAGAACAGTGATGGCGACCTTATGGCACGGGTGCCACAGGTGGCATGTGGAGCCATATCTACTGGCACACGAGCCGTTGCCCTAGCTCACCTCCAAAGTGCATCTGTATGCTGGCCAAGTGATTTTTGGCTCACACAGAGGCCCTGGGAGGGTATTTCTAGCTTCCAGAGAGCCTCCCGGGGGGATGGGGGAGGGCATTTTTACTACTTTGGAGCCTGGGAAGGATGAAACACGAGCCTACTGAGCTCACTAGAAGTTGGGAAAAAGGTTGTTTCCAGCCTCCAAAGGGCCTCTGGGGGGGTGGGGGAAGCTGTTTTCATCCTCCCCAGGCATTGAATTATGGTGTAAGCACTCACGCATATGTACATGCTCCTTCGGCAGCCAAGGAAAAAAAGGTTCGTCATCACTGGTATAGAATCTTTTTAGTGAGAGTATCTCAGAAACTTTCTGGTTCACAAGAAGTCACGTAAATTAGAAAGAGATCTATTAGCAAATAGATCCATTTTGAACTTTAAACACTGTGTAATTATAGAAGAAAAGCATGTTCTTGGCTGTATCCACTTCAAACTTGTACAATATTTGTCTATCCCTAAAAGAACCAAGTAGCAGAGAGTACTCTCTCCATCTCACTCTTCTGTAAAAAGTGCTATAGTCCCATAGGAACTTGCAAAAAAAAGGGGCAATAAGTTATCAACTTTCAAATTCTTACTAACAATACCTAGCTTCTTGCAATAAAATGTATAATAAAATTTTATCCCATGGACTATAGCTACAAACATGCTCGCTCTTTGCTCATGGTTATTCACCTTGCCATTGGTCTGACCTACTTTTGCAAGATTCAGTTTGCAAGGGAGCAAAATGCCATCTTGCCTGAAGAATGGTATTTAGATGACTCCCTGCCAAAAAGAAAGAAGAAGAAAAGATACAATATATTCAACGAAAAGATCCATTATGTTAATCAAGCGTTCCTATTTCTAGTTGAACAGTCACTTTTCCCTGACCTCTCATTTCAGTATTGAAATTCAGTATTGGCTTGTGGTTTACCCATCTGGAAATTTATTGGTCCTGTGGTTACTCATTTCCTTAGAATGCCTTCTAGGGCTTGAATCTCTTGATTATTTGACAGGAGAAGCTAGCAGTCACTTGATTTATAGTAGAAATCTCTCCCTCTCTCTCCCTCTCTCTCTCTCCCAATCTCTCTCTCAATCTCTGTACTTCTATCATACTTCTATACTTCTATATTTCTATCACCACCACCACCATCATCATCATCATTTTAGCCATTGTCTATCCACTGCAGGATGAAGGCCTCTTTTGCATGTTTTCAAACAATACTATCCTGAGCTTTCTTTTTGCCAATTAGGGCTGCAATTTTTGATGAGGCTGTTGATCCATCTTGTTTTAGGTCTCTTACGTGGATGTTTTTTTATCAAGTGGGATCCATTCTATGACTGCCATTAGTTCTTTTACTATATGATCAGCCCATTTCAATTTCAATTCTTTTACTGTATATTTCTGTCTTTAATTCATTTTGCTGTTCATAGTGACCTTTTAAAATAAATTGTCTAGAAAAACATGTTTTGAAGTTTCCATATTTTATCAACTATAGACGGATTTAAAAAATCTTACACTATTAGTTCTCAGTCAAAACTTATTTGACTGACATAAACATTTCAAAAAAGCCTATCATATACTTAGCATGTTCAGTTTACTTTTCAGCTGGCAGATGTCTTGAGAAGATAGTACCAGGAGGTACCATCAATTTTAAGTTCAAAAAAAGGTTGTATTTAGTGCTAGGGGATTTTCCTTAGTATAATAAAGGAGATAAAGTGACAGAAGAAGTAAAGAATAACTCTGCTGCAAAACAAGTGGAAATGACAGTAAGAGCAATGAAAAAAGATTATTGACTCTGGAGATAGCTGCTCAGCAACTTTATTCAGATTTTCTCAAATTTACTTGCTAGATCTGAACTAAGACTTGTAAATTATTGTAAAGAATTTATTCAGCATTTGGAGGATTAATCACTTGCATCCACTCAGAACTGAACAGTAGGTGAACTAGTCTTGTTGTGCTAAAGGAGACATAAGTCATGGTTGCCATCGTTAACCCAAGAATTGCAGGTCCCTTAAGCAGAGGAAGACCCAGTTAACAAGTATGAAGAAGTGCCATAGGAGTGGTGAGGGAGGCCCTGTGCAGTTCTCACTTGAATTGGGGTGCTACTGCGATGTGGTACAAAGCCACAGCTGCCTCTGAAAGCATCAATTACTGCAGCCCACCTAGCTGCCTGGCTCAACCATGTTCCAACCTAGGAAAGTCAGCCATCCAACTGAGCTAGCATCGCTAACAACTGCAGGAGCATTGCATCTCTCCCAACCCACCTATCTTCTATCTGTTCTATGCCCTTTTGGCCATCTTGCACAGCATTCTTGGTGGCAATGCTGGAGCTGCAGCTGAAATAGATGCTGGGCCTACAGCAGTCTACACTATTTGGAGACTGGCAGATGCTCCGTTCTTGCAAGACCTCAGAAAGGTCAGCAGTTGGGACCTTTTTTCAGTGGTGCTGGGGTGGCTGGTGAAGTTATATGGATTGAGGCAGCAATTCTCAATAATAGAGCTGATAGATAAATTAGTGAAGATTGGACTTAATCCCTGGATAGTTCAGTGGATTTCAAGCTGGCTGAAGCGTAGACATCAGAGAGTTATTGTTAATGGCGAGTATTCTGAGCAGAGACAGGTTACAAGCGGTGTGCCACAAGGGTCTGTTCTGGGTCCTATTCTTTTTAATATGTTTGTGAGTGACATAGGGGAAGGTTTGGTAGGGAAGGTTTGCCTATTTGCCGATGACTCTAAAGTGTGCAATAGGGTTGATATTCCTGGAGGGGTCTGTAATATGGTAAATGATTTAGCTTTACTAGATAAACGGTCAAAGCAATGGAAACTGCAGTTTAATGTTTCCAAATGTAAAATAATGCACTTGGGGAAAAGGAATCCTCAATCTGAGTATTGTACTGGCAGTTCCATGTTAGCAAAAACTTCAGAAGAGAAGGATTTAGGGGTAGTGATTTCTGACAGTCTCAAAATGGGCGAGCAATGTGGTCGGGCGGTAGGAAAAGCAAGTAGGATGCTTGGCTGCATAGCTAGAGGTATAACAAGCAGGAAGAGGGAGATTGTGATCCCCTTATATAGAGCGCTGGTGAGACCACATTTGGAGTGCTGTGTTCAGTTCTGGAGACCTCACCTACAAAAAGATATTGACAAAGTTGAACGGGTCCAAAGACGGGCTACAAGAATGATGGAAGGTCTTAAGCATAAAATATATCAGGAAAGACTTAATGAACTCAATCTGTATAGTCTGGAGGACATAAGGAAAAGGGGGGACATGATCGAAACATTGAAATACGTTAAAGGGTTAAATAAGGTTCAGGAGGGAAGTGTTTTTAATAGGAAAGTGAACACAAGAACAAGGGGACACAATCTGAAGCAACATGAGAAAATATTATTTTACTGAAAGAGTAGTAGATCCTTGGGCAGACTAGATGGACCATGAGGTCTTTTTCTGCTGTCAGTCTTCTATGTTTCTATGTTTCTATAGCAGTGGTGCTGGAAGCAGTGGCCACTGGCTGACACTGCTGAAGGACTAGGAACTCAACTTCAGCCCTTGTGCTGCTGTCAATTAATGCCATTGTGCATGGTGTCCAAAAGAGCATAGACTTGCAGGAGATGAAGTGAGGGGATTTGCAGTACTCTTTCAATGTAAATTTAGAGAGACTGAGAAATGCCTACATCCTTATCAGATGACAGGGTGATGGTGTAATGGCTGTGAGTTTGAGCATGTCATTTTTTAAAAATGGTCTCTGAATGAGTGGTCAAAGGGGAAAGACTATACTCCCTTACACTGTTTCAAGCTACCATTATTTGCCTCCAACTATCATCTAACATAATGGTACTTAACTAGACTTCAGCATACTACAATCTATACCTCTAGGGATTTGTCCTACTAAGCTGTGATTAGAACATAAATTGCTTTGTCCTCAAGTTTGCAGAATTCAATCATTCTCAGCCTCAGTGCTGCATTTGGTACAATAGACAGTTATTTTGCAAAATACTGCATTTATCTATATTGAAACACGCTAGCTTAAATCTCTTCTGTTCATGAAGTGCATACATTATGAGCTTCCAGCATCTGCTGGAAGGCAAGTCCATTAAAATCAAATGTCCTAATGGTAATATGTTGGTAGCGTAAGGGAAACTGGAGCCCCAGTATGGTTTCAATAACAACAAGATGAATTTGTTAGTTGTCATCCCTATATGGATACCTACAAGAAGAAGTGTTATTATAGAACAGATGGGTTCCAGTAACTTTACAATCCAACCTTTTCTTCCAGGTGTTATCTGTTCACTAAAACAGACCATTGCAGATGCTGCAAAAGTATGTGGCCCAGCTTTCATGAAGAATTAATACAGGAGTTGTGTCTCTTTATTGCAGAATATGTACTGCAAATGACACAGGATCTCTTAAAAGGTTGACTACAGAGTAATGTCCACTGACATAATATTGACCATAATGTTATCTGCAAACCCAGTCAAATATATTACATATTAGTAATAATAATGATCCAGCATAAAAAAATATTATTGTAACCCAACCAAGAATGCACAGTTATCTAGTGTAGCTGCAGTGATGATATGGATAATCAAATAAATATAATTTTGATTAAAGTGTTGGCGAATGATCCCTAATAAAAAGCATTGTGGTGTTTTTTCAAGATTTACCTCTAAAATTTCATCAATCCATGTCCCAATTTTTTTCCAGAAAATCTGCGCTTTTTCATACTGCCACCATATGTGGTAGTATGATCCATATTCTTTTTGACACTTTCAGCAAAGGGGTGATAATTTTTTGTTGATTTTTGCTAATTTAACTGGCGTGATGTGCCATCTATAGAACATTTTGATTACATTTTCTTTGTAGGATGTTGCCAGAGTTAATCTGTAATTCCTGCTCCATAGCTGTTGCCATTCTTCCATTTTTATCTCTGACTTAAAATTAAAGTTCCATTTATCCATATTGGTTTTTATTCCGGGTGCATTTGTTTTGTTGATTAATAGACAACAGTAAAGTTTTTTATATTAATTTGTCTTGTGAACCTAATAATACTTTATCAAAGGGTCTTTCTTTCTCAATTCCTGATGAGTTTTTATCTTTGACGATTCTCGATTGAATTTGCAGGTATTCCCACCATTCTGTATTGAAGCCTTCAGCTGCCATTTCTTGCCTTGTTTTTATTTTTCCATTAGTTTTGATTATGTCTTTATATCTGATTATACTACTTTTTTTTGAGTTTGGGTGAACAAGGGCCTCTAACGGTGCATACCAAGTGGGTATACCTTTATAAAATTGTTTTTTAATTTTCAGCCAACTTATAAGCAGAGATTTTCTTATAAGATGATTTATAAAGTATTTATGAATTTTGGGTTTGTTTTCCCATAAATAGAAATACCTACCAAATTGGAGGTCATGACCTTCTAGAGTAAGTAGACATTTATTAGATAGTTGTATACAATCCTGGACCCAGACAAGAGATGAGGCGTGATAATATTCTTCCCAATTTGGTAATGCCAATCCTCTATCCTCTTTTTTATCTAACATATATTTTAAACGTATCCTGGGGCATTTATTTTGCAAGATAAATTGGTTTGTTATATTGTCAATCTAGAAAGAAGAGGTAAGAAAGAAAATGAAAAAGAAGGTACTCAAATATACACCAGAGATGCAGCAGGGATACTTAAGAAGGGAAGTACTAGAGGACTCAGATGTCTATACTGTACATTAACATGCAGAATATGAGCAAAAATACAGTACCATATGGATACATTTTTCCAAGATGAAAAGATCAAGCAAAAAGAGAAGTGAAATTGCATTATTGTTAAGAATGACTACATATTTCTTTAACTTTTTTCTCTTTTCAAATCTTTTCTTACCTTTTAATTTTGTACTTTTTTTGACAATCAATGAAGTTATATGTTTTAAAAAATCTTACCTTGAAAAAGAAAAAAAAAGTGGCCCAACTTATCAAAAGATAAACTATGGGAGCAGAAGAGAAATACTAATCAAAATAGGTAAATAATTTATAAGAGAACGTTTAGTTGCTTTGAATGAATTCAAGTCTCTTGGACCAGGGCATTAAAGTCATCTGGGAACCATTGACTGAAATGTTTAAGACATCCTGGAGTAAGAAGAAATACTAATGTTATTTCCGTATTTGAAGAGAGGAAAAAAGTAGATCCAGGAAACTACAGACCAATCAAGTTGACATCAGTACCTGGGGAAATCTAGAAAAGAGAATCAAGCGATAGGCTTATGATCACTGAGAAAAAGAGTTTTTTATTAGAAGCCAATATGGTTCTGCTGAAAAGAAATTGCACCAAACAACTCATACAACTTTGACTAGATCGGTATACCAAGGAAATGAAATAAACATAATACAATTAAAATTCAGTAAGGCATTTGATTAAGTAGACGATAGGGTTTGTTTGGGGTTTGTTTTTTTGTTTTTGATCAACTGGACCAATGTGAGTTGGATGGTCCCACTAGGACAATGATGGTGAACCTTTTTTTCCTCAAGTGCCAAAAGAGCATGCGCACATGCTACCACGCATGCTCAAACCCATAATTCAATGCCTGGTGAGGGCAAAAACAGCTTCCCCCACCCCTTGGAGGACCTCTAGAGGCCAGAAATTGTCTGTTTCCCAACAGGTGGGATCAGTAGGCTCGTGTTTCATCCTCAGCAGCCTCCAAAGGCTTCCCTGGAGCTGGGGAAGGGTAAAAACACCCTTCCTCATCCCTGGAGGCTCTCTGCAAACCAAAAATGCCCTCCCAGAGCCTCTGTGTGAGCCAAAAATTAGCTGGCCAGCACACACATGCACATTGGAGCTGAGCTAGGGCAATTGATCACATGCCAGCATATATGGATCTGCATGCCACCTGTGGCACCCATGCCATAGGTTCGCCATCACTGCACTAGGAAATGGTTTTGTAACTGACTGATTAAACATAGCCAATGTGTTGGAAAGAGATACGCAGTGAGGAACTGCAGGGTTCTGTCTTGGGAATCTTCATAAATGACTAAGTTGAGATAAGAGCTGTTCGAAAAATTTGTGAATTACACAAAATTTGCAGGGTAGGAAAGCTAATTCCTTAGCAAACAAGTTCAGAATTCTACAGGAATATTAAAAATGTTACATTTTAAATATATAGTATACATATATGGATAAATGCATACACTTATTCCACATATTCATATACTTTTCCAACTGTACAACTGCTTCAGGCAAGATGCAGATGCACAGGATCAGTACAAAGTTAATTTATTCAATTTCTGCATCCACATAATAAAGAGATTATCTGAGATCCCCTGATCATTTACTTATCCAAAATTACAGTGTAGTTTCAAATTAACTTTTGCTCAAAAGGAACATTAAGGGAACCAAAGATCTGACTCACGCATCTGCTTTTTGATACAGAAAATTGTCTTCCGCAGTCCGTGTTTCATTTGGATTAGGAGACATTTGTTCATCTATATAAGAACCTTCTAAATTTTTCTCTTTGGTAAAGAGGCTTTTTTGCAAGTTCCGATGCTCCTTTTTCCTCTATAGCTGCAAATCTGGATTACTCATGATAATAATATATATATTTATATTATTAATAATATATGCAGTAAAATATAATAATCCCCCAACAAGACCCCCAACAATCTGGGTCCTCATTTTACCCACCTCAGAAGGATGGAAAGCTGAGTCAATCTTGAGACTGGTGAGATTTGAACTGCCAAATTGCAGTCAACCAGCAGTCAGCAGAAATAGCCTGCAGTACTGCACTCTAACCACTGTGCCACAACAACCAGGTTACTAATTTAACAACTGCAGTGATTCACTTAAAAAATGTGGCCAGCAAAGTCGTAAAATGAGGCGAAACTCGCTTAACCAATTTCTTATTCAGCAACATAAATTTTTGACTCAATTGTGGTCATGTCAAGGATAACTGTACTACCAGGTTATTAATGAAGAGAGATACCTTACAAAATGCAAGTGTAACATGGAAAAACACCTGAAATTATTATTTTTATTATTATTTGTTCTGTCGGGCTCTCTGATAGGAGCCTCCCAAAAATTCAAGGGTAGAAATTTCAGACACACACACGTTTAAAAATTCAAAACAATGTTCTTTATCACAAAATTCAAAATAAACTAAGCACTCTTTTTGGATTGCAAAGAGCACTCTTCCCCAAACAACCGGGTAGTCTGTACAATTTCCCTTAAGCAGTCATTAAGTACTTAGCCAGCAGCTGTGAAGAAACTTCACACCCCTTCTTCTTCCAACGAAGTGAAACACACACACACACACACACACACACACACATGTTGCTCTGCTTTGGTTTCAAAAGCGTGAAAAAGCAACAAAGCCCAGCAACACAGGATTCCCGACAAACTGCGATCAGATACTGTTCCACAACGGGCAAACCCACATGCTGCTATTTATAGCAGCAGCCCTAATTACTGGAGCCCCACCCAAACACAGGTGACCTCACTTATTTCCTGTAATATGTTCTTACTTGGTCTCTTCTACGCATAATTCTGCGCTTGTGTGGGTCCAAAACGTCTTCATCTGAATCAATGGAAGATAAGGGAGATTGACTGCCTGGGTTGTGTGCCAAGCCCCCCTCTGCCGAGTCACTCCCACCTTCTTCGTCCGAGGAAACTAAACTCTGAACTGATTCTGTCGGCAATAGCACAGGCCTGGGACATGTTGAACTTTCCCCTGCATCCACCTCCACAGTCTCTGGGGCAGGAGCTGGGCCAGAGCCAACCACAACATTGTTATTATTTATATTTTTAATTTGGAAAGTAGTCCCCTGGGCAGAGAGCAGTGAAGGGCTACCAAATTTTTTATGACCACACTGTGGGTGTGGCTTATGCAGGACACCCTGCATTTTCTTCCAACATCTTGCAGTGCAAACTGGGTGCTCTGGGATGGAGCTCCATTTTTGCTACCACACTGCATTTCCCCCCTGTCTGGGCAGCAGCCCACCCCTGGCAGAAAAGTTGAGATTTGTAGAAATGAATGAATGAATTCTTTATCAGAGGAACACAGCTAAATCCGTGTTCACTGATAAGATGCATAGAATCCAAAATTAGTGATAGCAAAGTCACATTCCTAAATATCGGAATGGAGAAATGACCATCTGGTGTGTATTCTGCAGTCAGTGGAAAAGAAAAGCCAATATAAAACCAACATGAATATCATATTGCAGGAATGATATGCCATAAGGCAGTGTTTCCCACCCTTGGCAACTTGAAGATATTTGGACTTCAACTCCCAGAATTCCCCAGCCAGCAATGCTGGCTGGGGAATTCTGGGAATTGAAGTCGAGATATCTTCAAGTTGCCAAGATTGGGAAACACTGGCATAAGGTGGTACAGGAATGAAGTCCAGGTTGTTTTATAATCCAGGTTTCACCAACTTGTCTAATATTAAATATTTTGTCCTCAAAGCAAATTTCATTGTATTTTTAAGATGCCTGTACTAAAAGGATAGTAAAAGTTTTTGACTTACCAAAGTACAATTGCCATAGTAACAAGGAACATTTGGTTTAGCAGCAGCCATTTTCTTCACATTTTCCCTCAGAGATAGGTTGGAAGGCATTATGAAGGCAATCTTTTTGTACATTTTTGCATATACTGCTACTTCGACCACCTAGAGCTGAAAGTCGAATTGTTAGAAATAATACAGTTTAAATAATCCCCTTCAATATAGAATATATGTTTGTTATTGTTGAACAGCTATTTCATTAGGCATCTCCTGTTGTATTATAGTAATTGTAATAATTAACATATTTGAATGTTACAAATATATATTTAAAGGGGGTGTTCTAGCATTTGTTAAAAAATCATTTGCCTCATTTAAAAAAAAACCACAACATATATTAATATTGTTGCATGAAATCAGATATATTTATATTTACTATATCTCCAATAATAATATTTATAATAGCTTATATTTAATATTCTTAGTTGTGTACCATTCTGATTAGTATAATAGTTCTACTGGTATAAATAAATACTGGAAGAAAAATAAAACATAAATTTGAATTTATAAGGGGGGGGATTTTATATGTTATCTTGGAAAGGTATATGTGACTCCATCAACATGACCGTTCTTTTACTACCACCCAATTAAGTAAAAAAAACAAAAATCAAACCCTGTATTAACAACACAAGAGTCCCCAGATAAAGCCATGTTAACAAAAGAAAAAACTGGATCAACAGTAACTTTACAATCTATTCAATCTATACAATCACCTTACAAAATAATACTATAGAGGGATATAGCATTGCTTCCAACTGTGCGGATTCGGCTCCAGTGATCTTAGAAGCCGATGTCTTAGAAGAACTTGAACGATTAAAGATAAATAAGGCAATGGGTCCAGATGGCATCCACCCCAGAGTTCTTAAAGAACTCAGATCTGTCATTGCTACCCCCCTGACTGATTTGTTTAACCAATCCCTGTTAACAGGAGATGTTCCTGAGGATTGGAGAATGGCCAGTGTTGTGCCTATCCACAAGAAGGGCAGTAGGGGAGAAGCTAGTAACTACAGGCCAGTTAGTTTGACATCAGTTATAGTTAAAATGATGGAGACTCTACTCAAAAAGAGGATAAATCAGCATCTAAAAAACAATAACTTATTGGACCCAAATCAGCATGGCTTTACTGAAGGCAAATCATGTCAGACTAATCTCATTGATTTCTTTGACTATGTCACAAAGGTGTTGGATCAAGGTGGTGCTGTGGATATTGCCTATCTGGACTTCAGCAAAGCCTTTGATATGGTTCCACATAAAGAGCTGATAGATAAATTAGTGAAGATTGGACTTAATCCCTGGATAGTTCAGTGGATTTCAAGCTGGCTGAAGCATAGACATCAGAGAGTTATTGTTAATGGTGAGTATTCTGAGCAGAGACAGGTTACAAGTGGTGTGCCACAAGGGTCTGTTCTGGGTCCTATTCTTTTTAATATGTTTGTGAGTGACATAGGGAAAGGTTTGGTAGGGAAGGTTTGCCTATTTGCCAATGACTCTAAAGTGTGCAATAGGGTTGATATTCCTGGAGGGGTCTGTAATATGGTAAATGATTTAGCTTTACTAGATAAATGGTCAAAGCAATGCAAACTGCAGTTTAATGTTTCCAAATGTAAAATAATGCATTTGGGGAAAAGGAATCCTCAATCTGAGTATTTATTTATTTATTTATTTATTATTTGGATTTGTATGCCGCCCCTCTCCGAAGACTCGGGGCGGCTCACAACAAGTGAAAAACAATCCAATACAATCCAATTAATTAAAATATTATAAGTTTAAGAAAATCCCCAATACTAACATACACACATACAGGCATACCATATATAACTTCAACGTGCCCAGGGGGAGATATTTAGTTTCCCCATGCCTGACGGCAAAGGTGGGTTTTGAGGAGTTTACGGAAGGCAGGAAGAGTAGGGGCAGTTCTGATCTCCGGGGGGAGTTGGTTCCAGAGGGCCGGTGCCGCCACAGAGAAGGCTCTCCCCCTGGGGCCTGCCAACCGGCATTGTTTAGTTGACGGGACCCGGAGGAGGCCCACTCTGTGGGACCGAATCGGTCGCTGGGATTCGTGCGGCAGAAGGCGGTCTCGGAGATATTCTGGTCCAGTGCCATGAAGGGCTTTAAAGGTCATAACCAACACTTTGAATTGTGACCGGAAACTGATCGGCAGCCAATGCAGACTGCGGAGTGATGGTGAAACATGGGCATACCTGGGTAAGCCCATGACTGCTCTCGCAGCTGCATTCTGCACGATCTGAAGTTTCCGAACACTTTTCAAAGGTAGCCCCATGTAGAGAGCATTACAGTAGTCGAACCTCGAGGTGATGAGGGCATGAGTGACTGTGAGTAATGAGTCCCGGTCCAGATAGGGCCGCAACTGGTGCACCAGGCGAACCTGGGCAAACGCCCCCCTCGCCACAGCCGAAAGGTGGTTCTCTAATGTCAGCTGTGGATCGAGGAGGACGCCCAAGTTGCGGACCCTCTCTGAGGGGGTCAATGATTCCCCCCCCAGGGTAATGGACGGACAGATGGAATTGTCCTTGGGAGGCAAAACCCACAGCCACTCCGTCTTATCCGGGTTGAGCTTGAGTCTGTTGACACCCATCCAGGCCCCAACAGCCTCCAGGCACCGGCACATCACTTCCACCGCTTCGTTGACTGGGCATGGGGTGGAGATGTAAAGCTGGGTATCATCGGCATATTGATGATACCTCACCCCATGTCCTTGGATGATCTCACCCAGCGGTTTCATGTAGATGTTAAATAGCAAGGGGGAGAGGACCGACCCCTGGGGTACTCCACAAGGGAGAGACCTCGGAGTCGACCTCTGACCCCCCACTAACACCGACTGCGACCGGCCAGAGAGGTAGGAGGAGAACCACTGAAGCACAGTGCCTCCCACCCCCAACCCCTCCAACCGGTGCAGAAGGATACCATGGTCGATGGTATCGAAAGCCGCTGAGAGATCGAGGAGCACCAGGACAGAGGATAAACCCCTGTCCCGGGCTCGCCAGAGATCATCCATCAACGCGACCAAAGCGGTTTCCGTGCTGTAACCGGGCCTGAAGCCCGACTGCTGGGGACCTAGATAATCGGCTTCTTCCAAGGACCGCTGGAGCTGGAGTGCCACCACCTTCTCGACAACCTTCCCCATGAAGGGAAGGTTGGAGACTGGACGATAGTTGTTAAGTATTGCTGGGTCCAGGGAAGGCTTCTTGAGGAGGGGGCGCACAAGCGCTTCTTTATAGAGTGATGGAAAAACTCCCCTCCCCAAGGAAGCGTTGGTAATCTCCTGGGCCCAGCTTCGTGTCACCTCCCTGCTGGCCGAGACCAACCAGGAGGGACACGGATCCAGTAAACAGGTGGCGGAACTCACAGCTCCAATGGCCTTGTCCACTTCATCAGGTGTCACCAGATCAAACTCTTCCCAGACAGGTGGACAAGTACGTGCCCCAGTCACCTCGACTGACTCGTTGTCAGTCGACTCTGTTTTACAATTGGAGTCGAGGTCGGCCCGGATCTGAGCGACTTTATCAGCGAAAAACGTGTTAAACTCCTCGGCACTACTCTGCAAGGGCTCCCCAACTCCCCCCTGGTTAAGGAGGGAGCGGGTCACCCTAAACAGAGCGGCCGGGCGGGATTCCGCTGATGCAATCAAGGCGGCATGGTACGCGCATCTTGCCGCCTTGAGCGCCACTTTGTAAGTCTTAATAAAAGCTCTTACAAGTGTTCGATCAGATTCAGACCTACTCTTCCTCCATCGCTTCTCTAGAAGTATTGCATTGGCAGTTCTGTGTTAGCAAAAACTTCAGAGGAGAAGGATTTAGGGGTAGTGATTTCTGACAGTCTCAAAATGGGTGAGCAGTGTGGTCGGGTGGTAGGAAAAGCAAGTAGGATGCTTGGCTGCATAGCTAGAGGTATAACAAGCAGGAAGAAGGAGATTGTGATCCCCTTATATAGAGCGCTGGTGAGACCACATTTGGAGTACTGTGTACAGTTCTGGAGACCTCACCTACAAAAAGATATTGACAAAATTGAACGGGTCCAAAGACGAGCTACAAGAATGGTGGAAGGTCTTAAGCATAAAACGTATCAGGAAAGACTTAATGAACTCAATCTGTATAGTCTGGGGGACAGAAGGAAAAGGGGGGACATGATCGAAACATTTAAATATGTTAAAGGGTTAAATAAGGTTCAGGAGGGAAGTGTTTTTAATAGGAAAGTGAACACAAGAACAAGGGGACACAATCTGAAGTTAGTTGGGGGAAAGATCAAAAGCAACAGGAGAAAATATTATTTTACTGAAAGAGTAGTAGATCCTTGGGCAGACTAGATGGACCATGAGGTCTTTTTCTGCTGTCAGTCTTCTATGTTTCTATGTTTCTATAGCAGTGGTGCTGGAAGCAGTGGCCACTGGCTGAGACTGCTGAAGGACTAGGAACTCAACTTCAGCTCTTGTGCTGCTGTCAATTAATGCCATTGTGCATGGTGTCCAAAAGAGCATAGACTTGCAGGAGATGGAGTGAGGGGATTTGCAGTACTCTTTCAATGTAAATTTAGACAGACTGAGAAATGCCTACATCCTTATCAGATGACAGGGTGATGGTGTAATGGCTGTGAGTTTGAGCATAAGTCATTTTTTAAAAAATGGTCTCTGAATGAGTGGTCAAAGGGGAAAGACTATACTCCCTTACACTGTTTCAAGCTACAATTATTTGCCTCCAACTAAGGCTTGTGACAAAAATAAAAAGTAACAAAAAAGTTTCTTACAACATATTAAAAACAAGAAAAAAGTCAAGGAAACAATTGGTCTTTTGCAGGGAGTAATGACAAGGTGACAAACAACAGGGAGAAAACAAAGCTACTGAAAACAGTGCAACCTATCAAAAAGAAGCATCACAAAAATCATATTAGGAACAAAAGTTAAAATAGAGAAGAAAATGGTAAGTGAATACCTGTATACACTAGGTGAGTTCAAATCACCAGAACCGGTTGGATTACACCCCAAGGTTCTAAATGAACTGGCAGATGAGATCTCAGAACCACTGAACTATATCTTTCAAAGATGTTGGAGCACCAGGGAATTGCTAGAAGACTGGAAAAGACCTGATGTAGTTCCCATCTTCAAAAAAGGGGGAAATATAGATCCAGGAAATAACAGACCTATAGCCTGACTTCAATAACAGGGAAAATTCTGAAAAAATTAATTAAGCAACGAATCAATGAACATCTAGAAGCAAACAAAGTAATAACCAAAAGCCAACATGGGTTTGTCAAAACCAAATCATGCCAGACTAATCTTACTGCATTCTTTGACAAAGTGACAAAATTAATGGACCAGAGGAATGCTGCTGATATAATTTACTTGGACTTTAATAAGTAATTTGATAAAGTAGACCATAACCTACTACTAGATAAAGTGGAAAAATGGGGATTAGACAGCAACACCACCAGATGGATTCAAAACTGGCTGACCAACCACACTCAATGTGTCGTATCAATGGAACTGCATCTACATGGAGGGAAATATGCAGTGGAGTACCCCAAGGCTCTGTTTTAGGTCCAGTACTCTTCAACATCTTCTTCAATGACTTGGTCGAGGGGATAGAACTCATCAAATTTGAAGATGACACCAAATTGGCAGGAATAGCCAACTCGTCAGAAGATAGGTTCAAGATACAGAAGGATCTTGACAGACTTGAACATTGGGCACTATCTAACAAAATGAAATTCAATGGTGAAGAAAAGTAAGGTTCTACATTTAGGAAAGAAAAATAAATGCACAGGTAAGGTATATGTGGTACCTTGCACAATGGTTGTAACTGTGAGAGGGATCTAGGAGTCCTAGTGGACAATCATTTAAATATGAGCCAGCAGTGTGCAGCCGTTGCCAAAAAAGCCAACACAGTTCTAGCTGCATTAACAGGGGGATAGAATCAAGATCATGTGAAGTGTTAATACCACTTTATAATGGCTTGGTAAAGCCACACTTTGAATTTTGCATTCAGTTTTGGTCATCACAGTGTAAAAAAGATGTCGAGACTTTAGAAACAGTGCAGAAAAGAGCAACGAAAATGATTAGAGGACTGGAAGCTAAAACATATGAAGAATGGTTGCAGGAACTGATATGTCTAGTTTAATGAAAAGAAGGACTAGAGGAGACATAATAGCAGTGTTCCAATATGTCAGGGGTTGCCACAAAGAAGAGGGAGTCAACCTATTCTTCAAAGCATCTGAGGGTAGAACAAGAAGCAATGGGTGGAAATTAAACAAGGAGAGAAGCAATTTAGAACTAAGAATAAATTTTCTGACAGAACAATTAATCAGTGGAACAGCTTGCCTCCAGAAATTGTGAATGCTCTAAAACTGGAAATTTTAAGAAGATGCTGGATATCCATTTGTCTGAAGTGATGTAGAGTTTCCTTCCTAAGCAGAAGGTTGGACTAGAAGACCTCCAAGCTCTCTTTCAACTCTGTTATTATTCTATTCTGTTATTCTATTTCAGAACTTTGCAACCTTTAGACCATTTTCATTATTTTCCCTTCCACTGCTTATTCTCAAAAGGATTGACTCTAAAGTTTACCACACAACAGTTATGTAGGTCAATTACTGTATATCCTACCCTTTTTGTTATTCCTGTGTAGTCCTTTCTCCTTGTCATGAATTCTTATAACAGAATACAATGCTCTATTGGCAAAATGTGGGAGCTTTAAAATCTGTGTTCATTGTCATGGTAAAATAGCAGAAGTCTGTGTTTATTTGCTTGCTGTTATAGAATTAAAATCAAAGTCTGAAGTCCACATAACGTAATTCAATATTCTCAATAATTCAATATTACAGATCACTCCTAACAAATTCAAGGTACTTTTTTTTTGCAAACGGACATAATTTATTTTCTTACTTCATATACAGAAAGCAAATGCATTATCAGCTGAATGATATTGGAAATGCTGGCTATGGGACCAGGAACTCTACCATAGCTGAGCCAGTAGACTACTACAAACAGCTTAAACCAGTCTGAAAGATATTTGTATTTTCTCCAAAAGAGGATAATATCTGTCTGTCTGTCTGTCTGTCTGTCTGTCTGTCTGCCTGCCTGCCTGCCTGCCTGCCTGCCTGCCTGCCTGCCTGCCTGCCTGTCTGGCCGGCCAGCTGGCTATCTGGCTATCTGGCTATCTGGCTATCTGGCTATCTGGCTATCTGGCTATCTGGCTATCTGGCTATCTGGCTATCTGGCTATCTGGCTATCTGGCTATCTGGCTATCTGGCTATCTGGCTATCTGGCTATCTGGCTATCTGGCTACCTGGCTATCTGGCTATCTGGCTACCTAACTATTTGATTTATATGCCTCCCTCTCCAAACATCTTAAAATTCTGGAAGAATAGCTGAGGTTCGATTACTACCGGCTGGAAATATTTATAGCTGCAACCAGGAGTGAAATGCTACTGGTTTGGCCGAGTTCGGGCGTATCAGTAGTGGCAGCTACCAGTGGTTGAGAGAACTGGTAGTGTGCTCAATAGTAGCATACATGCAGAGTGCACACTTCCAAACCAGTGGGAAGGTAAGTAGATTTCATAGCTGAGGGATATCAAATTAGGGAAGACTTCAAGAAAACTTGGAGGTAGCATTAGAGGGCTGTCAAATTCCTGTCCCATGGGCTGAAAGTGTCACACATTGGCCATGCCCATGTTCCATTTAGCAAAGTGGAAAAAATCCTGATACATCATGTAGTGTCACCATGACAATGTGAGTTTGACAGCCCTTCATTAGAGAATTTAGCTAGGTTCTACATGACTTGTAAAAAATTCAAGTAGAAAAGTAGGAACCACATTGGTGGGAAGGTAACAGCATTCTGTGCACCTTTGGCATTTAGTCATGCTGGCCACATGACCATGGAATCGTCATCAGAAAGTGCTGGCTCTTCGGCTTAGAAACAGAGATGAGCACCCCCCCCCCCCTAGATTCGGTAATGACTAGCACCTTTACATGACAGCAAATACCTATATGGTGAATTTATAAAATGATATTTGGGGAGGGGAACACTGCAAAACTCCAGTTATGAAAGGGAATAAAGGAAAAATATTACATTTTCTCAACATAAAAATAATTAGAATGTTTTTGAAAGAAAATAACTCATAATAAGCTTTACAAAAGCATTTCGCTGAATAAAGATGCAGTCAGAAATTAATATGCAAATCGGGCAATTTTATGATTGGTTGGAAAAGAGATATGTATAGAGTAATATTGTAAAGAAAGGGTGAAATGTTATAACAAATGAAATGATAAATACTAGGATATGAGAAATAATTGGGGAATAGGGAGAAGGCACAAAAGAAACACACAGATGATGCACTGATGGATTAAAACAACAAGAAAACTTATTGTTCCCTGATTGCTTATTTGTACCCTATAATCAGGGGTGGGCTACTGTCCAGACGGGAGGGGGGGGGACCCAGTGGGGTAGTGAAAATGGAGCTCCATCCCAGAGCACCCAATTTGCACTGAAAGATGTTGAAAGAAAATGCAGGGCATCCTGCATAAGTCACAGCCACAGTGTGGTAGTAAACATTTTGGTAGCCCTTCACTGCCTAGAACAATCATTAAGTGTTATACCTCATTATTCTTGACAAATACAACTCTTTTTTTATGTACAGTGAGAGCATATGCACCAAAGACAAATTTCTTGTGTGTGCAATCACACTTGGCCAATAAAGAATTCTATTCTATTCTATTCTATCACATTCTGTTCTATCCTATCCTATCCTATCCTATCCTATGTATTGTATGTTTGTTTGTGTGTAAAAATAAAAAAACCTTATTAAAAAAAGAAATCAATATGAAAATCATGCAATAGAAATTTGCTCCACATTTACTTATCTAAAAGTCAGAAGACGTATCCCTCTGCATAAATTGCATGCAGTGTTAATGACAAGAGGTCCCTGGAGATTCTCAGTCATCCAGGTCATGGTTGTCTCAAAGGTACTTTTTCAAAAGTCAACGGGACTTTCACAAAGTCCACTTGACTTTTTCTAAAGGCACCTTTGTGTTAACTGCAAGATATTCCTCCCATAATATATTAGATTGCTGTTCCACAGTATTGTCATACTTTTAAGGCTATTGCTTGCACCCAGAGGCACAGAAACAGCATTCCCAATAACATTATATTAAAAGGGACCCATAAGTATTTTACTAGTTATCCCGATTCAACCATAGCCCCTTTATCTGATGGACATATTTAGATAGGCTTAAATAAGTTATGATTGGTAGAAAGAAACAAAAGTGTATTTCTTGGGGCTTGGAAAAAACTGTACCCTACTTATGGGAGGAGTGAATGTATTCAGTTTACTCCTTTCCATTGCTCTCCAGTTGAAATTCCAACAGTACCAACTCCCCATTTATCCAGTTTTATTTCTTCTGAAATTAGTTTTCTAAACTCAGCCATATTTGTTAAAGCAAAATAAACAAATTTAAAAATGGTTATAAATTAAGCAGTATCTGAAAATCTCTTTTGCCCCTTTCCTGGGTCGGGATAATAATAAATTCTATGTATGAGTTGAAAAAGAGTTTTGAATTAAAAAAAACTGAAGTAAATGCCTTGGGTCAACAGAAATGGCAGGTTTTTCGCTTTCTGGTTTATGGGGTGATAAACAAAGTTGCATTTTCCTTGGTAAATAATGCAGTTTATCTCTATAACTTGGATGCACATACATTCAGTATAATTATATTTCAGGGTAAATTACAGTTTTGTGACGATTCCATAGAGAACCTCTAATATAAATAAACCACAAGGACACTTATTTATTATGGAAACACTCTGCTTCCTGCAATTGAATTTCATGTAGAGTTAGGCATGGTTCTGCTCAGTAATTTTTTCAAGTTTTTGTGCAGCACAATTTCTATATAATTATAGTATTAAAATGCAACAAGCTTGGAGATTTGGTGGGGATTAAACATATATAGGTTCAGATGGCTTTGTATCTTTAGCTAGTTGGCCTTAAAAAATATGTATTCCCAGAAAGTCAAACATTCAACAGGTGTTGTTTTTTAAAAAGAAAACAATTCTTTCTGAATGGTTTTAAATATATTGGGGTTTTAGAATGTAGAATTTAAATTACATGTTTTAGCATTGTCTTTTTTAATGTGTTTTAATATTAGATTTCTCAGATGTTTTGTATTCATATCTTGTGAGCTGCCCTGAATCTCAAAAGAAAGGTGGCATAAAAAATAAATAGATAGATAGATAGTGTTGTGATCAGCTATGGCCCAGCTCCTGCCCCAAGGACTGTAGATGTGGGGGAGACATCCACATGCCGCAGGCCTGTTTTGTTCCCAATGGAATCTGATGATGAAGGCTCCTCTGATGAAGAAGACATGAGTGACAGGGAGGAGGAGAGTGTGGCAGACAGCTCAGAAGGAGATCAATTATCTAGATCCTCCTTGGATTCGGAACAAGAGTTAATGATACAGCCATGCATGCAGAGAGCGATGCATAGGCAACAACAATTGAGAGATTATTATCAAAGAAAATGAGGCCACCTGTGGTTAGATGGGGCTGTGGTAATTAGTGAGGCTGCTATAAATAGCAGCCTGTGGGTTTGGCCATTGTGGAGGATTATCTGATCGTTGTGTTTCGTGCCTGCCTTGCTGACTTCGACCTTTGTGTGCTGATTTTTCCCCGCTTTGAAACTAAACCAGAGCAAAGTGTGTTTCACTTTGCGAAAGAAGGACAGTGAATTGCCTCACAGCTGCAAGCTAAGTATCACAGAAGTGATAAGGGACTTGTACAAATTACCAGTTTGTTTGGAGACAAGTGCTCTTTGCTATACAAAAAGAGGGCTTAGTTTATTTGAATTTTCGGTATAAAGAACATTGTTTTGAATTTTCAAACGTGTGTGTGTGTGAAATTTGTATCTGTGCATTTTTGGGAGGATTCTACCAGAGAGCTCAACAGAACAGATAGATAGATAGATAGATAGATAGATAGATAGATAGATAGATAGATAGATAGATAGATAGGTAGGTAGGTAGGTAGGTAGGTAGGTAGGTAGGTAGGTAGGTAGGTAGGTAGGTAGGTAGGTAGATTTCTTTTCTTTTTTTTGCAACTCTGAAGAAGCCTCTTTATGTATAGCAGAGTAAGCTCTTTCCCATCAAATGAAGTGAAGGAAGATGCGTCTAGGGAGATGACCCTTAGTTTTCTTAGCACATAAATCTTTCAAAGTGTTAATTTGAATGTGTAAAACTTATTTTTTTTCTTCCATCTCTGGGTTTTTTGGAATGATAAATGAATTGCAAATGTCAACTATATTTTAGCCTAAGATTTTGGTAAATCTATTCTGTAGTCATAGAAACATAGAAACAAAGAAGATTAACGTCAGAAAAAAGACTTCATGGTCCATCTAGTCTGCCTTATACTATTCCCTGTATTTTATCTTAGGATGGATATATGTTTATCCCAGACATGTTTAACCCTGCTGTTCTGTTTAAGAAAAGTAACAAATCTTATGTTCCCGGGTCACCCTGACCCGGACCGAAAACTCTTCATTTGCAGTGCTTATGTTTGGTCTTTTTGAAAGCTTTTTTCACTTGGAAAGTAGTCTGAACATTTCTGCACACAATGATATGAAAATTGAAATGAAAAAAGTAAATCTTATTGGTTTATTTTGCGGATATAATGCACGCCCCCCCTGTTTTTGTGAAATTTTTTTCAATTTATGGATAGTTTTGCTTGCAAAATGCATTCTATTTTACTAAAGTTGGTATGGGATTGGTAGCTTGAACATTTCTGAACATAATGATATGAAAATTGAACTGGAAAAATTGATGCATATTGGTTTATTTTGTTGATGAAATGCACGCCCCCCCCCGTTTTTTTTAAATAGTCTTCACTTTATGAATAGTTTTGCTAGCAAAATACATTCTATTTTACTAAAGTTGGTGTGGGATTGGTAGCTTGAACATTTCTGAACATAATGATATGAAAATTGAACTGGAAAAATTGATGCATATTGGTTTATTTTGCACATAAAGTATGCCTCAATTATTTCAATTTATATAAAAATTATGCTGTTAATTTCAAACTTACATACTTTTTTTTAGTAAAATGGATTTGTTTCATAAAATTAGTTCTCTGGCTACAATGTGGTTGATTTTCAAAAGGATATTCCAAATATTTCTAGACAAATATGTATAAACAGTGACAATAATGGCACACAGCAAGGCCGAGGGGGGGTGGCCCTTTTGTGGCAAAAATAAACCAATAAGAACCATTTTGTTCAGTTCATTTATATTTTTCTTATATTCAGAAATGTTCAATTTAGTATATCAAACCTTTTTGGGGAAAATTCCTTAGGGATTTGTAGCCTTAAAAAATAGAAATTGACACAAAATTAAAAAAGGATGGGGGGAGGGGCTTTTTGATCAAAATAAAAATATAAGTCTCAATTTTTCCAGTTCAATTTTCATATCATTATGTTCATAAATGTTCAAACTAGTTTTCCAGTTGAAAAGGTTTTCAAAAAGACCAAATTCAAGTGCCTAAAAAAAATCATTTTGGTCCGGGTCTATATGACCCGAACAGACTAAGTGTGACTTTTTTTTTGCCCAGAAAAAAAAATTTTCCCCCACCCCCACAAATATTTTTTTGATGGTCAGCATTGTTAAATTGAGTAAATGAATGCCTAAGATTTTAAAGAATATTTCGGATTTGGAGCATAAAAAAATAAAAAGTGAAAATGGTTGCAAGCAGCTGAGGGGGGAGGGGAGGCCTTATTTCTGATGTTAAAAAACCAGTAAGAATCATTTTGTTCAGTTCCTTTATATTTTTCTTATATTCAGAAATGTTCAAGCTACCAATCCCACACCAACTTCAGTAAAATAGAATGCATTTTGCAAGCAAAACTATCCATAAATTGAAATTTTTTTCACAAAAACGGGGGGGGCGTGCATTATATCCGCAAAATAAACCAATAAGATTTACTTTTTTCATTTCAATTTTCATATCATTGTGTGCAGAAATGTTCAGACTACTTTCCAAGTGAAAAAAGCTTTCAAAAAGACCAAACATAAGCACTGCAAATGAAGAGTTTTCGGTCCGGGTCAGGGTGACCCAGGAACATAAGATTTGTAACTTTTTTTGCCCAGCAAAAACTAAGCCCCCCACCCCCCCAAAAAAATTCTCATAGAGAGAACCCCTGAAATGATGAACCAGCATGAAATTTCAAGTTTCAGATATGCAGGGAAAATTTTTTACAGGGACTCAAACTTGGCTTCGGGTCGCATACGACCCGAACAGAACAGCAGGGTTAAATTCAGTTACTGTGGATTTACCAACCATGTCTGCTGGAAATTTGTTCCAAGCATCTACTACTCATTCAGTAAAATAATATTTCTCACGTTGCTTCTGATCTTTCCCCAACCAACCTCAGATTGTGCCCCCTTGTTCTTGTGCTCACTTTCCCATTAAAAACATTTTCCTCCTCAACCTTATTTAACCCTTTAACATATTTAAATATTTCAACCATGTCCCCCCTTTCCCTTCTGTCCTCCATACTATACAGATTGAGTTCATTAAGTCTTTCCTGATAAGTTTTATGCTTAAGACCTTCCACCATTCTTGTAGCCCGTCTTTGGACCGTTCAATTTTGTCAATATCTTTTTGTAGGTGGGGTCTCCAGAAGTGTACACAGTACTCCAAATGTGGTCTCACCAGCACTCTATATAATGGGATCACAATCTCCTTCTTCCTGCTTGTTATACCTCTAGCTATGCAGCCAAGCATCCTACTTATTTCCCTACTGCATGACCACACTGTTCACCCATTTTGAGATTGTTGGAAATCATTACCCTAAAATCCTTCACTTCTGAAGTTTTTGCTAACACAGAACTGCCAATACAATACTCAAATTGAAGATTCCTTTTCCCCAAGTGCATTATTTTACATTTGGAAACATTAAACTGCAGTTTCCATTGCTTTGACCATTTATCTAGTAAAGCTAAATCATTTGCCATATTACAGACACCTCCAGGAATATCAACCCTATTGCACACAGTCAGTGAAGGGCTGCAAAAAATCTTACTACTGCACTATGGGTGTGGCTTATTTTGTGGTGTGGCTTGCCAATCATGTGACCAGGTGGGAGTGGCTTGACAATCATTTGACCCGGATGGCTTAAAGGTCCACCTGTGACTAGCTTAAAGGTGGCCAACTTCACATCACTCACATCAACAGTTTGGGTTAGGGTCAGGGTACCTGGCCTCTCCTCGCCTCAAAGAGATACAATTTACAATCTATTTAATATTACTGAACATCCAAAATATACTATTTAATTCTATGTATATATGCCATATGTGTACATATATTACACACAGGCACACAAAAATATACATTATCTACTATATAAACTGTATGTGTATGTATATACAAATACAAAGAGAGAGAGAGAGCTCTTCTAAAATTATATATATTCAACCTCATTTACTGCAATAGGAAAAACATACCCAGAGCCCAGAAGGGAAAAAAATACTTCGTTTTTTTTCCTACCGGTTCTGCGTACCTGACTATACCCACAGGAGCCCATCACTGTGTATAGTCTAATCTTTACTTTATTCTTTGTATTTATAAAATTGGGTTGAGTAAAGCATGATTAATTTAACCCTGAATGACTACGTTTATAAATCTAGCCTCTGTTTGTCATAGTCAACTAAACGAGAGAACTCTGATAATTAATTATTGATTAGATTAACATTCACTAAACTAGGATTTAAAAATTAAGTAATCACGTTTGGCTGGATTCATATAGCATGGGCAAAAACTGTGGCTGACCAATCACAATTGCTGAGTTCATACCATATTCTAAGATACAAATTTATTATATTGTAATTTAGTGTGACATGTGAATACAATTACTCTGTAGCTGTTTAAATAATTCAGTGTTTATTTAACTGGGTTTGCTGAACAAACTACACCGAATTTATATAATACAAATACAAACAAGCAAGCCACATTAAGCTTAGTATCCTCTACAAGTTTAGTTTTTATTTTATAGCCTAAGATACATATTTATGAAAGTATGAGACTGGTTGCATTATGGATTCTCAAATTATTAAAGTGGATTGCTAACTTGATTTATAAATATCAGTAGAGATCATTTTTTTCTCAGGCCAAAGATGAAACGATCTGCTCATGCTTTAAACTGAAGAAAAAAAGCATATTTCAAAAGATCTCCCTGTTTAATTTATAAAACTGGAAAATTTTGGAAAGGTTGTGGATTACATTACAGATTCCTTGTGTTCATGGAAACCCAGTTCTGTTTAAGTCTCGCCTGTAAGATTCTTTTCTGAATAGCAAAAAATGTTGATAAAAGGAGTGCAGTAATGGAAATTTGAGTCACGTTATAAAAAACCCTAATAGTAAATATCACAGATTTCTGTGCAATACAATTCCAGCTAGATATGATTTGAATTCCAGAATTAATGCTTTGAAAATGAGTTGGATTTCAATGATAGAAATACAGTGCAGCTTCTTTCTGAATGTCTTTATAACTCACTTTAAGATATGTATAAGAAGAAAAGTAAAATAGATGAAAGAAGACCAGATTCCCAAATATTCAAAAATTCATTTCCTAAATCAGTGATAGCGAAACTTTTCTTTTCTCGGATGCCGAAAGAGCCCACACCTATAATTCAATGCCTGGGGTGGGTGAAAACAGCTTCTCCCACTGCTGGAGGCCCTCTGGAGGCCAAAAATGGCCTGTTTCCCAACTTCTGGTGGGTCCAGTAGACCCGTGTTTCACCCTCCCCAGGCTCCAAAGGCTTCCCTGGAGCTGGGAGAGGATAAAAATGCCCTGGAGGCTCTCTTGAAACCAAAAATGCCCTGTCAGATCCTCTGTGCAAGCCAAAAATTAGCTGGCCAGCACACTTTCAGCTGTGGCGAAGGGGGCGTTTGCCCAGGTTCGCCTGGTGCACCAGTTGTGGCCCTATTTGGACTGGGAGTCACTGCTCACAGTCACTCATGCCCTCATCACCTCGAGGCTCGACTACTGTAATGCTCTCTACATGGGGCTACCTTTGAAAAGTGTTCGGAAACTTCAGATTGTGCAGAATGCAGCTGCGAGAGCTATCATGGGCTTTCCTAAATATGCCCATGTTACACCAACACTCCGCAGTCTGCATTGATTGCCGATCAGTTTCCGGTCACAATTCAAAGTGTTGGTTATGACCTACAAAGCCCTTCATGGCATTGGACCAGAATATCTCCGGGACCGCCTTCTGCCGCACGAATCCCAGCGACCAGTTAGGTCTCACAGAATTGGCCTTCTCCGAGTCCTGTCAACTAAACAATGTCGTTTGGCAGGACCCAGGGGAAGAGCCTTCTCTGTGGCGGCCCCAACCCTTTGGAACCAACTCCCCCCAGATATCAGAGTTGCCCCCATTCTCCTTGCCTTTCGTAAGCTCCTTAAAACCCACCTCTGTCGTCAGGCATGGGAGAATTGAGACTTTCCCTTCCCCCTATGCTTATAAAATTTATGCATGGTATGTCTCTATGTATGATTGGTTTCTTAAATTGGGGTTTTTAAATTAACTTAAATATTAGAGTTGTTTACATTGTCTTATTATTGTTGTTAGCCACCCCGAGTCTACGGAGAGGGGCGGCATACAAATCTGATAAATAAATAAATAAATAAAATAATAAACACATGAACGTTGGAGCTGAACTAGTGCAACAGCTCGTGTGCCAGCAGATATGGCTCTGCGTGCCACCTGTGGCACCTGTGCCATACGTTCTCCACTACTGTCCTAAATTCTATAGTTGTATGTTTGTGATAGAATGGAATGGGATACTTTGGGATACTTTTCCCAAAGTATATTTCACTTCTCCTTTACTCCTGTAGAAAAGCTTTTGGACCAGATGCAAGTCGGAGAAAAGAGGAAGTAAAGAAGAGATGTCATTGGAAAAAAAATTAAAAATTCAGCAAAGGAAAAGGAGAATTTTGTTTTATTCTGATTTGTTATCCCTTTTTTCATCAAAAGCTACTCAGTCTGCTAACTAATAGACCAAAGCTAATTCTTCAAGGAATTATAATTAGGTTGGGGTTTTTTTAATGTTAAATGAAAGAAATGGGCATCCAAAATAATTTTTGTTATAGTTTGTTCCCACTACCACACTTTGAAATTAAAAGAACATATAACCTAGCCTTGGTTTCTTTGATTCTGTAAAGTTCAGCAGATGTTTTGTATATAGTGTCTAGGAGAAAACATGAAAACTTGTCATACAGTCATTAGCTGATTAGTTAGGGGAAAAAATTATTCCTTGGGAACCACTTCAAACAGCATTGGTCATGACTAGCCTTTAATTCAAATATTATTGCCATCCCCACTAACTATGCCGTTTAATTAATTGTGGTAGCAAAAATCATTTGATCTATTTGCTTTCATGTTTCATATTTCCTAAATATGTTTCCTAAGATAATCATTCATTCATTCAATCATTCATTCATTTATTCATTCATGCCTCTGCATGTTCATATCTATTTACTGAATACTGATGAGGTATTTAGATAATATTTCACCCAGTGGAAGAGCACTGGGCCTAAGACGGAAATCTGAGATATTCCACTGCATACTTCTCTCCATATGGGTGTAGTTACATTTAATGAACTGTTGGCTTCTGGTTATAACTTTACTTGCCTCTAGATCAGTGGTTCTCAACCTGGGGGTCGGGACCCCTTTGGGGGTTGAATGACTGTTTCACAGGGGTAACCTAAGACCATGGGAAAAGACACATTTCTCATGGTGTTAGGAACTAAAGCTACTATTCTGGCACCTTGGAACATATTTTTACAATCCGACCAATCAGGCATTTACAATGAGAATGTCCCTGTGACCTTCCTGCCAATCAGCTTAAAGCTCTGTTGGGAGAATTGGTGCTAGACTTATGGCTGGGGGTCAGCACAACATGAGGAACTGTATCAAGGGGTTGCAGCATTAGAAAGGTTGAGAACCACTGCTATAGATGTTCATAGTTTCATTGCTTGCTTATCTTTTCCAGAATCTTCCCAGGAATTGATGTCAGGCTGATTATTCCTGGAGTTATTTTCCCCCCTTTTTTGAAGATTGGAATCCTATCAGTTCTTTTCCTGTCCTCTGGTAGTTCCCCAGTCCTCCTGGATCTTGGAAAGATATGGTTCAGTGGGTCTGAGATCATGTCTGCCAGCCCCTTCAGAACTTATACATTCCTGTAAGAGTTGTTAAAGAATCGTGAATCTGTCCTTGTGCATAGGAATGTGAAAGTGTATATTTACTTCAGCAGATTTGATTTGATTTGATTTGATTTGATTTGATTTGATTTGATTGCCCCTCTCCTTAGACTCGGGGCGGCTAACAACAGTGATAAAAAAACAGCATGTAACAATCCAATCCAATACTAAAATAACTAAAAAAAATCTTATTATAAAACCAAACATACATACAAACATACCATGCATAAATTGTAAAGGCCTAGGGGGAAAGAGTATCTCAGTTCCCCCATGCCTGACAGCAGAGTTGGGTTTTAAGGAGCTTACGAAAGGCGAGGAAGGTGGGGGCAATTCTAATCTCTGGGGGGAGTTGGTTCCAAAGGGCCGGGGCCGCCACAGAGAAGACTCTTCCTCTGGGTCCCACCAAACGACATTGTTTAATTGACGGGACTCGGAGAAGGCCCACTCTGTGGGATCTAACTGGTCGCTGGGATTCATGCAGCAGAAGGCGGTCCCTGAGATATACTAAAATTGGAATGATACAGAGAAGATTAGCACGGTCCTTGCTCAAGGATAACATGCAAATTTATGAAACATTCCATATTTTTAATGTAAAAGTACACGATATTGAATTTATAATCTAAACAACAATAGTTTTGTAAAATATCTCATCCTCTCATACACATAGATTCATCAGCATGCCTATTTAGACGTCTTACTGAAATAATTGGATGACATACAGTGACTTTAGATTGTAAATATTCTTCTTAATTCATGTGATCTTCTAATAAATGGACTCTCCATCTGCACCTCTATAACTATCTGGTTTGGTGCTGCAACCCAACAGGACCGACACAGACTTCAGAGGACAATCAGAACTGCAGAAAAAGCAATTGCTGCCAACCTGCCTTCTATTGAGGACCTGTATACTGCATGAGTCAAAAAGAGGGCGGGGAAAATATTTACTGACCCCTCACATTCTGGACATAAACTGTTTCAACTCCTACCCTCAAAATGTCACTACAGAGCACTGCACACCAAGACAACTAGACACAAGAACAGGTTTTTTCCAAACGCCATCACTCTACTAAACAAATAATTCCCTCAACACTGTCAGACTTTCTACTAAATCTGCACTTCTGTTCTACTAGTTTTTCTCATCATTCCTATCACCCATTTCCTCCCATGTTGACTGTATGACTGTAACTTGTTGCTTATATCCTAAGATTTTTATTAATATTGCTTCTTCATTGCTTATTTGACCCCTATGACAATCATTAAGTGTTGTCCCACATGATTCTTGACAAATGTATATTTTATTTTATGTACGCTGAGAGCATATGCACCAAGACAAATTCCTTGTGTGTCCAATCACACTTGGCCAATAAAAAATTCTATTCTAGAAGTGTATGATACACACTTGCTCAGTAAGTATCGGGGATGCGAACTGTGTTAATTTATGATAGCCAAAAATCAGGAGTCTGGCGGCACTTGTTCAGATTAACAAATGTTATTAGTTTTTGCCTCCTGATGTTATGTCTCCTGATGTTTTCCCTACAAGATAAGTCTCCAAACTTAAATTCAAAATATTTGCTGTTTTAGAAGCAAATTTATCTGAAAGATAAATAACTTTGGGATAATCAACTGAAATGTTTTATAATAAGGAAACATTACTGGAATATCAGCAGCTCTATTTGATAGGACAGCATGCTGTCAGTGAAAATTGGATAAAAGAGTACATTATAATTAAGACACAAGGAGTTAGGCATTACAGATTCATCATATGAGTTAGGTCTTTGCATAATATGTCCAAAATATGGTAATTTGAGCCTAATCATTTGTGCCTCAAGTGAGAATTCTGAATTGATTCACTCTAGGATGCATTTGTTTGTTTTCTTGGCAATCCCTGATATTCTCAGGAGTCTCTTCCAAAGAACACCAAAGTTCAAAAGCATGAATATTCTTTCTGTCTGGTTTCTTCACAGTTCAACTTTTGCATCTATAGAGTATCGAGGGAAAAGGATTGCTTACACAATTCTGATCTTTATACTGTATATATAGACACATCACAGCTCCTGAATATCTTCATCACTACTCTACAAAGTGCTAATTTTGGGTATATTTTTGATTGCTGCTTTTTTAAACATTTGATAGTCCCAAAAGGCATAAGCTATCCATCACTTCTATGTTGTTATTGTATATTCTAAGACTGGCTACTATTACATGCTGTCATTACTGCATGTTATATTTAATCTTAATAGTGTTTCAAAAATAATAGGTCCTAATAAACAAATACAGTGATACCTCATCTTACGAACCCCTCGTCATATGAACCTTTCGAGATATGAACCCAGGGTTTAAGATTTCTTTGCCTCGTCTTAAAGACCCTTTCCATCTTATGAACCTGAGCCTGGGTTCGTGGGCTCTCTTACTGCGCGTGCGCTCTTACTGACAGAGGGATTCCTCTGCCTTGTGACTGCCCCAATGGGATTTTCCATTCATTTCCGTGCCCGCCAGGATTCCCCGCCTCCTGACTGCCAGCCGAAGCGCCTGGTCCAGATGCCCCCCTTCCTCATCCATCTGCACGGCGGGAGCGAAGCACTGGAGGGGGGTGTCAGGCCGGCACTCTTGTCCCCCCAGCCAAAACCACAAAGCCTTACCACCGCAGCAGCCGAAGGAAGCTTAACCCTTCCAGTCCTCCCCGCCCCTCTCCTGCCCCTCACCGCAGAAGCTGCCTCCCAAGCCCTCTTGCCCAGCGGGAGATGAAGCGCTGGGGTGAGGGGTACCAGGCTGGCCCTCCTACCTCCCCCCCAGCCAAAAACGCAAAGGCTCACCACCGCCGCAGCTGCCAAAGGAGGCTTAAGCCTCCCGGTCCTCCCCACCCCTCAGTCCCGCCCCTCGCCTGTGGCCGGCAGAACTGCCTCCCAAGCCGTCTTGCCTGGCGGGAGGCAAAGCGCTGGGGTGGGGGTGTCAGGCCAGCCCTCCTGCCTCAACCCCAGCCAAAAACCCAAAGCCTTGCTGCTGTCGCAGCCGCCGCAGGAGGCTTAAGTCTCCTGGTCCTCCCCGCCCCTTGCCCTTGGCCGGCAGAACTGCCTCCCGAACGCTCTTGACCGGCGGGAGGCGAAGCACTCATGTCCCTGCAAATTTACTGGAAATCTTAAAAATAAAAAGACAGGTACAATTATGTTATCAAACTTTTAATTCAATATGATTTCTCTGAAATGTGCATAAGCATTCAAAATAAAACTACATTGTTGAACTACTCTACAGAAATACCAAGGTTTTTATACCCTATTGTTCTGAGGATGTTTTTGTACTGGGCATTAATTCTGATGTTGCAAGGAACAACAGGTGGTCCACACTGTAGCTTATCCACTTGGATTTTAAAAAATCCTTTCTACCTTATTTTTTCCCCATTCAGATACTTATTTATATATATATATATATATATATATATATATATATATATATATATATATATATATATATATGGTTTTTTATTTATAAAACATTTAAAAAACATAACCACATAACAATATGACACAATATGACACAATACAGACAGATAATAAAAAATAAAAGATATTTATTTTTTTCTTTTTATATGCATACATGCTTTTTTATGAAAATAACATAACAGAAATATAAATTGTGTGTAATAGACTATAAATCCATTATGCTCAGAAAAAAGGAAGGTCATATGAAGCTCATGATAGTAACAGTCAAGGTCAAAAAAGAACATTGTGTGATAGCATCACATTAATTCACATAAAGGAATAGGATTAATATTTATCTCTCAATTCTTCAGAAACTCATTATTAAATATATTTTCCAGGATTCATTATATGTCCCACTGCCTCTCCTTTTGACCCCATGCCATTTAATCTTCAAGGTGGCAAAGTCTAACAAGAAATTAAAGACAAAAGTAGTATTTGTGTGAACATTTTATATTGTTAGTTTTAAAGCGCCATTCAAAACTTTGAAGTTACGATTTGAGATCCAATTCTGAATTAATGGCTTCCCCATATTAAACACAGTAATTTAAATCTTGGACTCCTAATTGAATGGTGTCCCAGAATGAAGAGGGCAATATTGCAGTAGAGATTGGTGGTCAGATGGTGAATTCTGAAGAGTTTGTATGCCAGACCACTGTTTCTCATGAGTAGACTGCAGAAACTGAAGTTTATATATTGAGCCAAGTGGCTAGGAATGACCTTTATTTTTTTTTATTTATTGTTTGTGTTGGAAGGGACCCTGTGGGTCTTCTAGTCTGACCTCCTGCTGGTACAGAAGACTCTATACCATCCCAGACATATGGCAGTCCAATCTCTTCTTGAAGGTCTCCAGTGTTGAGGCATTCACAACCTCAGCAGGCAGTCCATTCCACTGGTTGATCGCTCTCATCCTCAGAAAGTTCTTCCTTATTTCCAGGTTGAATCTCTCTTTGGTCAGCTTCCATCCGTTGCTTCTGGTCTGGCCTCAAGGTGCCAGCCCTGCAGCACCAGCATGTACAACATCCAGCAGCATGTCCAACCGCCACTGTCAGTGCCTCCACCTTGGAACTCCCTCTCGCTGTCGCCATCCTCCGGCGACTGCCCAGGGCCGCTGCAGCTGGCAGCCTCCCGTTCCCGCTGCCATTGCCCTCCTGCCGGGCCCCAAAGGACAAGCAGCACGTCCAGCTTCCGCCGTCAGGGCTCCCGCTCGCAGTCAACCACTCTGCCGCCACCCCTGGCTACTGCCCGTTGCCGCTGTTGCCGGCGCGGTGTAACGAGAGAGAAAGAGAGAGAGAGAAAGAGAGATAGCAAGAGAGAAAGAGAGAGAAAGATAGCAAGAGAGAAGGAGAGAGAAAGAGAGATAGCAGGAGAGACACAGAGAGAGAGAAAGAAAGAGAGAGAGAGAAAGAAAGAAAGCAAGAGAGAGAGAGCAATAGAGGGGGGAAGGAGGGAGAGAGAAAGACATAGAGGGAGGGAAGGAGGGAGAGAGAGGAAGGAAGAGAGAAAGAAAGAGGGATGGAGAAAGAAAGGAAGGAAGAGAGAGAGAAGGAGGGAGGGAGAGAGAAATAGAGCGAAAGGGAGGAAGATATTTTTTTTTGTCCAAACTTTTTTTTACCACCCCCCCCCCCCCCGCTCAATGTTCCCCAGGATTTTGAAAATATGAAAAATGTGCCGCGGCTCAAAAAAGGTTGGGAAACACTGCCCTATGGTACCCTGGAAAACAGCATACATGCCCCCCAACACCCCCGCATATGGCAAGAACTCAAGTACCTGTATATTGCTATCATGTGCCATCCCCCCCGACCCTCCTCTTCACTAGACTATCCATGCCCATTTCCTGCAACCTTTCCTCATATGTTTTGGCTTCCAGTCCCTTTATCATTCTGGTTGCTCTCTTCTGTACTTTTTTCAGAGTTTTAATGCAGTGGCCCATATTGACATAATGTTTACCAAGCATTGTTTCTTATTAGTTTTAGAAATGGCTTCTTAACTTCATTTAGCTATTAGGAACCATTGCAACAACAGGTTTCAGAACACTGGGTGAGTGTCCTTCAGTCCTTAGTGAAAAACAGGTTTAAATACCAATGTAAGGATTTAAGAAAATAATTATGGAATAATCAGCAAAAATGTAAATAAAAGTAACAAACGTGGGGTTCAAAAATCTAAAATAAAATTGTGATTATAAATGGGTTTATTTAAAGATAAATCTTTAAACAAATCAATTTATAAAGATACTTTTGCACTGCTCTGCTCTGAGTAGAACTATAATTGTGGTGCTGGGGGATACAGAGCGGGGGAATGATGTCTTAAAGCCATTTCTTCTTTAAGGACCACTGTTCCAGGATTTTGCTAATAAATTAACTGTAAATAGTACACACATTCAAAATGGATATATGGATTGCAGCTTGAAGGCATCACTGGCATAATATCATGTCATATATCATGTCGTGTGTGTGTTGAAATCTGAGCAGTATTGCTAGATCTTTAAATAATTGGGACTTGCCTATTTTCTTGTTGGCTACTTGCATATAAGGAAGATGTATGAGCCATGAGAAAAGCAGTGAACCATATATGATATAGAAAACATAAATCAATGTTCCTTGTATTGCTTCTTTGCAATTTTATAGCACCTCAGACAGAGAATCAAAAGAAAATCCCACATCAGCTTAATACTGGACTATCATTGCATATAGATCACCTAGTATAATGTAGTTCACACATTGTATATATTATATTCACAATAAAATACTCAACTTGTTTTTTGCTCTCCATCCTAAACAAATATTTAGTTAAATCTTTAAATCTAGCCATTTCAGATAAATATAAAAAAATATGAAGCAATGAAAAATTTAAACAGCTTAACCATCATGCATTTTTAAATTCAGTCATCTTAGATATTACTTGATCTACTTTGGGTATAATAGGTGTTGTGGTTGGCTCTGGCCCAGCTCCTGCCCCAGGGAATGTGGAGGTGGATGCAGGGGAAACTTCAACATGTCACAGGCCTGTGTTATTGCCGACAGAGTCAGTTCAGAGTTTAGTTTCCTCGGACGAAGAAGAAGGTGGGAGTGACTTGGAAGATGGGGGCTTGGCACACAGCCCAGGCAGTCAATCTCCCTTATATCCCATTGATTCGGATGAAGACGTTTTGGAGCCACACAAGCGCAGAATTATGCGTAGAGGAGACCAAGTAAGGACATATTACAGGAGATAAGAGCGGCCACCTGTGTTTGGGTGGGGCTCCAATAATTAGGGCTGCTGCTATAAATAGCAGCATGTAGGTTTGGCCGTTGTGGAAGAATATCTGATCGCAGTTCATCACGAATCCTGTGTTGCTGGTTTCTGGACTTTGTTGATTTTTCACGCCTTTGAAAACAAAGCAGAGCAACGTGTGTGTGTGTCTCACTTCGTTGGAAGAAGTAGGAGTGTGAAGTTTCCTCACAGCTGCTAGCTAAGTACTTAATGACTGCTTAAGGTTAATTGTACAGACTACCCGGTTGTTTTGGGACGAATGCTCTTTGCAATACAAAAAGAGTGCTTAGTTTATTTTGAATTGTGGGATAAAGAACATTGTTTTGAATTTTCAAACGTGTGTGTGTCTGAAATTTGTACCCTTGAATTTTCGGGAGGCTCCTACCAGAGACCCCAGCAGAACAAGAGGAAGGGCCACAATTATACCTAGTTCGCCCTCAGCCAAATCAGAAATAGATTAAGCTCCTAAGAATGTAAGTTCAAAAATCTTTATCTGAATTATAGGCAAATTGAACATTAATCTTAATTGCAGTGGGAAATTTGCCATGAAGTATTTCGTCCTGTATACACTGTGCCTTATTGGTGCAGTCAAGTAGAGTGTCATGCTGAGGGGAAATTGGTCTTGAGTGATAGTAGTAATTGTTGTTTCCAAACCTAAAGTAAGCATGCTCTCAGTATGACCTATAGTAAACATACTTTCTTGAGTCTTGATAACTTTCTCTGAAAGTCAAAGAGTGGTCCACTCCAACAACAACAACAACAACAACAATAATAATTTATTAGATTTGTATGCCGCCCCTCTCCGAAGACTCGGGGTGGCTCACAACAATAATAACAAAAACAATAAAATAGCAATACAAATCTAATATTTAAAAAAAGTATATATAAAACCCCAACAATTAAAACCATACAACACATACATACCAAACATAACATATAAAAGCCTGGGGGAGGTGTCTCAGTTCCCCCATGCCTGGCGATATAGGTGGGTCTTGAGTAATTTGCAAAAGACAAGGAGGGTGGGGGCTGTTCTAATCTCTAGGGGGAGTTGATTCCAGAGGGCCGGGGCCACCACAGAGAAGGCTCTTCCCCTGGGGCCCACCAAACGACATTGTTTTGTCGATGGGACCCGGAGAAGGCCAACTCTGTGGGACCTAATCAGCCGCTGGTATTCGTGTGGTAGAAGGCGGTTCCAGAGGTATTCTGGTCCACTGTCAGGTGGGGCTTTAAAGGTCATTACCAACACTTTGAATTGTGACCGGAAACTGATCGGCAGCCAGTGCAGGCCACGGAGTGTTGTAGAAATGTGGGCGAATCTGGGAAGCCCCATGATAGCTCTCGTGGCCGCATTCTGCATGATCTGAAGTTTCTGAACACTTTTCAAAGGTAGCCTCATGTAGAGAGCATTGTAGTAATCGAACTTCGAGGTGATGAGGGCATGAGCGACTGTGAGCAATGACTCCCTGTCCAAGTAGGGTCACAACTGGTGCACCAGGCAAACCTGGGCAAACGCCCTCCTCGCCACAGCTGAAAGATGATGTTCCAATGTTAGCTGTGGATCGAGGAAGATACCCAAGTTGCGAACCCTCTCTGAGGGGGTCAATAGTCCCTCCCCCAGAGTAATGGATGGACAGATGGAATTGTCTTTGGGAGGCAAAACCCAATGCCACTCCGTCTTGTCTGGGTTGAGTTTGAGCTTGTTGACACCCATCCAGACCCCAACAGCCTCCAGGCACCGGCACATCACTTCCACTGCTTCGTTGACTGGACATGGGGTGGAGATGTATAACTGGGTATCATCGGCATATTGATGATACCTCACCCCATGCCCTTGGATGATCTCACCCAGCGGTTTCATGTAGATATTAAATACTCTTGAAATTAGTACAAAATCTAGAAACATATAGCTCTTCATAAATTCTGCTACCAGCTATTCTTTCGTCTTCATGCCTGGGGCTTTCCTGACCATGATTCCTATGGTTTGGTCCTTGTAATTATGAGGGGATTTTTTTTCATTCCATAGCATCAGAATATATATGGAGGGCTTAAGTGAATTTTCATTATAAAGAACATTGTTTCGAATTTTCAAATGTGTGTCTGAAATTTGTACCTGTGAATTTTTGGGAGGAGTCGACAAGAGAGCCCAACAGAACATAAAGGAAACCATTTTTGTTCATAGGTAATAACACATACTATGCCTATAACTTATCAAAATTACAGCAGCGATAGGTTGCTTCCAATTCAGACCCATTCTTAGAATTGGTAGCGTGGGTGGCAGGAGGCTCCGCCCACCCACCTAGGATGCTTCTATGCATGCGCAGAAGCTCCTCCAAATGTGTGGTAGTGTCACACAAGTGCATGTGCAAACCTGTAGTAAAGGGTTTTAGAACCTGCTACTGAATTACAGACATGTCAGCCAGCCAATTGATGGGGAAATGTTGATTACAGAATGAAAAACAAGTGATCAATAAACACAAGTGAGTAGGAAACAGAACTAAAGAAACTAGCAGAATAAGAAAGTATCATGGTTCCAACTGAGAGCATTATTATTCTTCATTTCAAAAGGCATATCATTCATTGTTAGTATAATCACTCATGTTCAGTGCAAATCACCGTATTCATTATTGCCGTAGATCTGCAAGAATCATATCAATATGTGCAAAATTGAACTAGAATGTTTTTCTTAGCCATTTCACATAGAATAAGTAATAATTTATGAAAGGAAACATAAGGTGATTTGAAAGTGATTTTGTTTAACATTATATATTCAAAATCATGAGGATCTGTGCCTGGCAAGTTCTTGGTTTTCATTTATATTGGATTGTTATAGGCACTGGTGGCAAGTTTACCTTGATATAAAATGCAACAAGCTATATAATTAAACAGTGCAAGATACAGGTTCAAACAATGTTGTTACTGACCTTTATGAATTACCAATGGCTTACTGATAACAGTTTTGACCTTCAAAGCTCTATGTGGTTTAGGGGCTGGCTTGCTTCACTTGTTACGAATGTATCTGATTGTTAAGGTCAGTTGGAAAAGTCCTCTTGAAGATGTCACCCTCTCGTTATTTAAATCATTAAACCAATAAGTAAAATCCATGGGATAACTCCTACATTCTCTCTTGGATTAGAGCAGTGGTTCCCAACCTTTTGGGGGCCATGCCCCACCAAAGCATCTCTAAAATTCTGATGATTCCCCCCTCCCTCTGACACATATTTCTTCCTATTCAAAAAGTGAACTCATCCTCATGTGGCGGAAGACTAAAATTATCTTGATTTAAACAAAGTTCCAATTGCCCCCATTAAAAATCAAATTGCCCCCCTGTGGGTTTAGAGCTTCAGTAAATATATGTCTGCTTTGCTAACCTCTTAGATGATTTTAATATTTACTATTATTTCACTGTTTCTGCCAGCTCAAAAATCTGTGTGCCACAGTAATTGAGGAAAAGGGCACGCTTGCGGCCGCTGTCAGCGTCTTTCATGCTGGCCGCTTCCAAAAATATTTCACACTTCGCCATGTAGGCTGTCCAGGTCATTCTTTCTGGGTCGAAGAATTCAGGTGGCTGGACTACCGATGGAGTAGCCATGATAGCACACGGAGGGTCGGTCTCCTCGTCGCCAATGTAATAACTCTCAAAGCAAGGTTGAATCAAGCAAGGTTTATTTGCTAACAGGACAAGGAAGTCAATTCAGTCAAGAAGCAATGGAGTAATGAGAGCTCTATACAATGACAGTTCTCCTATTTATACAATCTAGCCCAGCTACAGGCAGTTTTACAAAGATACATTTTAAGAGCCAAAAGAAGGCAACCAATCAACATGCAATAAACAAATCTGAACTTTTGACTTTTACCCTGTCTGGGTAGGTCACCCAGGCAAATATCTAACACATTATATGCACTCAGCATGGGGCTAGCCTTGAAGAACATTCAGAAGCTTCAATTCATGAAGAATGAAGGGGCAGTCTTCGGGGCCCTAGAGTAGCTCATGTTACAGCTGGTGGTTTCAAGGTATTGGTTATTACCTATAAAAACCTTCACAGCATGGGTCCAGGTTACCTGAGAAATTGTCTCACTCCTAAGGGATAGGCCCACTCTGCCTGCACTAGCAAGGCCCCATCAGTTAAGGAGTTCTAGCTTGCTGAGCCCAGAAGAAGATCCTTTCCTGCCTTGGCCTCTGGCCATTTGGAACATATATCACCCTGAGTTGAGATTGCTCCTGACCTTCCACAACATCCAGAAAACCTGACTGTACCAGTTGGCTTGAGGCCCCAATGGCAAGTGATTATAAACCAATAGCAGCTTCCACCTCACCCAAAATGTCCTGCTCCTTTCCTCCCCATGTTAGTTTTAGTTATAATTTGTGAAATGTTATCAGTTTGGCCCAATTCAGGCATATCAGTAGAAGAAGCTGCCAGTGGTTCGTAGTGGCAGTGTGAGGCTCCACCCACCTGCCCCAACACCACCATTTTATTTTTTTTAACCATCTGCGCATGTGGAAAGCCTTCTGCGCATGTGCAGAGGGTGAAAAAGCATGTGTGAGAGCAGAGTGAGGGTGAAAAAGCACAAGCACAATGAGGGCGCGTGAAGTATGCACTTCCAAACCAGTAGGAAAAGTAAGTAGATTTCATTGCTGCTGTGTAATTTGTATTTGTGTATGCCTCTGAGTCAGAGTTGACTCCTTGTCACTGTTTGAATGAGTCCCTGCAATTTCCATGGCAATATTTAAAAAGTAGTTTGCCATTGCTGCTTTTTCGACCTAAGAGACAGTGAATTTATTTATTTATTGGATTTGTATGCCGCCCCTCTCCGTGGACTCAGGGTGGCTAACAACAGTGATAAAAACAGCATGTCACAATCCAATACTAAAACAGTTAAAAAACCCTTGTTATAAAAACCAATCATACATACAAACATACCATGCATAAATTGTAGAAGCCTTGGGGGAAAGAATATCTCAGTTCCCCCATGCCTGATGGCAGAGGTGGGTTTTAAGGAGCTTATGAAAGGCAAGGAGGGTAGCAGCTATTCTAATCTCTGGGAGGAGTTGGTTCCAGAGGGTTGGGGCCACCGAAGGCTCTTCCCCTGGGTCCCGCCAAACAACATTGTTTAGTTGACGGGACCTGGAGAAGGCCCACCCTGTGGGACCTAACTGGTCGCTGGGATTCGTGCGGCAATGGCCCAAAGTCACTAAGTGATGGGCTAAGAATTCATTGTCTCTTGGTTTCTAACCTTAACTACTACACCAAATTGACTCTCCTTTATTATTTATTTATTTTATTAAAACAAAAAAAAAATACTATGATTGTTTTGTAGTACTAGAAACTCATGAGTTATAAATTGATAGTGAAGTTATCTCTTTTTCTCTGAAGTAGTTACTGGATTTCATTACCCAAGCTTTGAATAATTTGCAAGCTAAGACAAACTGCATATTTGGTAATGGTATCTACCTTAGAGTGCCTTACTCATGCTTAAGTTCTATTGAAATTAATGGGGCTTAAATGAATTGCAACTAATCTTTCTCATTGATTTTAAGACTATTTATATTGGATGGAGGCCAAACGGCTTCCATTTCACAGAAGTATTTGGGAAAAAGTGTTGGTTTGAATATTTTTTCCTTTTATAAATATGAGGGGAACAAAATTCTTAAATGAAAAGTGGTAAATTATTTGGTATGACATTTCATAGTTTGCTTAAACATACATGATATACAGAGCTTTGCCAGATGTAATTCCTTTTAATATAGTATCTGAAAAGAATAGACGTTATATCTGGAAAATGAGCTCTTGGGCTCTAGGGAAGTTTAAAATAACCCCTTCCAATTGTTCACCAAGGGGCAATATTTACTTTCTTTCATTTGCTACTTGCTGACTAGGAATTTTAAAAGAGGGGAATTTGAACGCACCCAATTTTTCTAGCAATATATCCTTCTGGATTTTGGAATTGTTGTGATTCCGTCTGAGGCCCCTCAGGGAACGGCTGATCCTCTGCCGGCTTCCTGCTCAGAGGGGGAGGATGAGGAACAAGAGGTTCAGGCAGACGGGGAGGAGGAATCTCAGGCTGAGGGAGAGGGAGGACAGCCAGAGTCCCCCGAGAGGGAGCTCTCCCCAGCAAGCAGCCTGGATTCCTTAGATGAAAATGCACAAGCAATAATCGATCTCCGGCAGAGAAGAGCAACACAACGAAGGGGACAATTAGCCAGGTACTTTCAGCACTAAAGAGGCAACAGCTGGGTTTGGGTGTGGTGCTCTCTGGAAAGGCTGAAAAGGCAGACCCACCCTTCCTGGCTTGTGGAGTATTATCTTTGGGAGTCCTGGGACCTGGCTGTGATCTTTGGCGTCTTGGAATTCTGGTTTGTGACTTTGAATACTGAAACCTTGGGGGGGAAAGGTGTGGGTCTTATTCTCTACAGTGGTGGGTGTGCCAGCAAGAAGTCTGCTGTATTGTCTGGCCATCAGGACTCTGCTGTGAAGTCTCATAGCCTGCCTGTTGGGAAGAACAGGTTTTTCTCTGTGTTTATTTTTCAAACTATAAAGTGCTTTTGCTTTTACCAGCGTGCCTGGCTGCTTTTTCCAGTTGGTGTTGAAGTCTGGGGGCACCCAGACAGAACAGGAATGGGAGAGAGAGAACACACATTTCACATCAATTTAGAGCTGATAAAAGAATAAAAGGCTTCAGTCATTCTTTGCATATTTGATGTTTACTTTCATGCTCTTTTGAAGGCATTCTCACTCCAGGAATGCAAAGTAAATGAATAACATTAAGGAGATGTAATAACAATTTTGAAGATGTTAGGTTGAGTTAACCTGTAATTTTAAAATGCTACATTTTAAACAGCAGTGACTCCTACCTAAGAAAAAGTAAACATTGCTCCAATTTAATTGGGGAAAACTTAAAGTGCTGACAGAAATGTTAATTTTTAAAATGCAAACTGAGCCCAAGCCTTTTGTGTGTTTGGCACATACGTGGAGCTTCAGATAGGGAGATCTTGCCACATTATTTCCAGTGGAGTCAAATCATGATTCTTGTGGTGCAAAGATAATCAATTGTAGTTTATTCCGCAACTGTTAAACTGTTCTTCATTTAGTGTGATTAGCAGGTGACTTGTATAATTTTTATGACTAAACATAGGGAAAAATGTTTGCTGTCATGAATTGCTTGGTGGTAGGGAAATCAACATATTAAAAAAAAAATCTGAGTCCTTAAAATAGGCATATTCAATACTCATGTTTAACTTATTACTCTAGTTTTTAGAATAATCATGCAGGATTGACTATACTGTGCCTCAGTGAATTCCTTTTAAAGCAGGGATGGGGAGCTTGCTATACATGATCTAATTTCATCTGGACTTTGGTCCAGTTTCAAAAGCTTCCTGCAAGCAGTCAGCTCAAACTTCAAGCAAGAGTGATGTCTGCCTACTTTGCAGCAGCTTTCTGGACATGGGAGATAAAGGAGGCCAAGCAGAAGAGTCGAAAAGGAGACAGAAATTGAATTGCCTTGCCCACTTCTGTAATGGCCTCATTATCAGCAGGTTTGCCATTACCAGCAATGAGACCATTCAACAGATAACCCACATGGGAATGCTGATATATTACAGGAAAATAAATCTTCCATATCCTTCACCTACGATAGAATTTCCAAAGTGAACTTCAAGCTTCTGACCTGAGAAATCCTTTACAAAAATTGTAAAAAAAAATAAAAGGCAAAAAATTCAATACAATTAGTCCACAAAAATATGAATGATATACAGTGGTACCTCGTGATACGAACCCTCGCCATACAAACAATCCGAGATACGAACCCGGGGTTCGGAAATTTTTTGCCTCTTCTTCCGAACTTTTTCCGTCTTGCAAACCCGCCGCCCAAACGCTGAACCCGGAAGTTCGGCAAAAGTTCGGGCGGCCACCGAAAAGCCCTGCTGCCTGGCTATCACCTTTTAAAAGAGCCAGGGGGCTTCTCGGTGTCCTCCTGAACCCAAACGCCAAACCTGAACTTTTGCCAAACTTCAGGGTTCGGCGTTCAAGAGGCCGCCGAGAAGCCCCGCCGCCCAGCTGTTGCCTTTTGAAACAGCCGGGGGGCTTCTCGCCATTCTCCCGAACGCCGAACCCAGAAGTTTGGCAAAAGTTCAGGGTCGGCGTTCAGGTTCGGGAGGACGCCGAGAAGCCCCCCGGCTGTTTCAAAAGATGACAGCCGGGCGGCGGGGCTTCTCAGCGGCCACCCAAACCCAAACTTTTGCCGAACCTCCGGGTTCGGCATTGGGAGAACGCTGAGAAGCGACCAGCTGTTTCAAAAGGTGACAGCCGAGCGGTCGCGTTTTTTTTTCCTTACACGCATTAATTCATTTTGCATTGTTTCCTATGGGAAACAATGTTTTGTCTTACGAACTTTTCACCTTACCAACCTCCTCCGGGAACCAATTAAATTCGTAAGATGAGGTATTACGGTATAACAATGATATACAATTATCTCTGGAAAATGATTAACCAGAAGAAGTAGTAAAAGGACCCATGCTTACATGGGCTGAAAATGTAGGTCGTAACATTCATTTAATTGAATGGGACAAAACATGGAATATAATCAGTAAAATTATAAGGAAAATTTTTATAAATTATTTTATTGTTGGCATCCCTCTCCATCAAGAATTGCAAAAATGTTTCCAAGATCCACACCATTATGTTGGAAATGTAATAAAGAGATTGGATCTTATTACCACATGTGGTGGACATGTTCTAAAGTAAAACTGATGTGGAAGACTGTACACAGGTAGTTGACAGAAATCACAGAAACAGAAATAGAATTCAACCCTGAAGGCTTCCTACTTGGAATTTGGAACACAAAATACCCAAGATATACATTATATTTAATCACACACATAATTACCACAACTAGAATAGTTCACACCCAGATCTGGAAAAATAAAAACATACCTTCAGAAGGTCAATTTATAGAAAAAGTATACAGATGTGCAGAAATGGACGAGATGACAAAGGACATTAAGGGAACAAAAGATAATGAAACCGCTAAAATATGGGAGAAATGGCACAAGTGGGTTCAAAAAAGATATCAGACAGAATGACAGTTAATTTCAGACTAAAGGTGTATCGAAATATCTGATAATGTTTTCTTCAATTGGCTTACTGTAAATATATGTATACAATCACAACTTTCGCTATCTTAATATTTTTCGTTTTGGATCAAAATAAGTTTCTCATTTTCCTGTTATTTTATTTTCTTTTTCCTGTATTATAGAAGTAAAGACAAAATGCAACTGTATATTAAAAACGGGCAATGATCTGTAAATAGATGTTTTCTGTTTTAAATGTGTAAAAAACAATAAATAAAACTTTTTTTTAAACATGATTGATAAATCATAATTAGATGCAGAATGTGAACCTCACTTTCCTTATGTTAATCCCATACTTCATCAGCTATCCAGCAACAACTCATTTAAACTTCTTCACATTTTGACTTTTTGTGTGTGTGTTCTGCAATGGATGTTGCTCCTCATGCATTTTCGTATTCAACTTATTTACGGTATGTTGTCAGCACTGGAATTTGTTCGTCATGCATTTTCTTCATATTTGGAGTCAGCCAAGAAGAGAGGAAACAGCAAATAACATATACGGTGTCTGTGTGCATTGTTAGCCATTGTGATGATTATTTATGTGTTTATTTTAGATGAAAGTCTAATCAGCCATGGTGAATTCTCCTTCTTTTTTTCATAAACCTAAATGTCATGGATAAGTTCTGCTGCTGTCCCAAGCAGTAAACTCTTTCAAAATCACTTGGTGCTCTAAATGCAAAGCAGTTTCTGGAATTATGGCTTGCTTTGTTTTTAATGCCAGGATTAGTATTTATTGCATCATTGGGACTGTATAAATACAGAGAAGCCTTTCCCATTCAGAAGCATTGCAATTTCTCAGGAATGTTGATGCATGTTTGACAAAGAAGCACTGTGGTACCAACATTTGGTGCTTGCACTCACACTCTGCAGTTTTTCATTCTATCAAAGCATGAATGAATTAAAAGTGATGTTTCAGAAAACAACAGCTAATTGTAAGCACCCAGCTTGAGATGTCAGAATCAGCTTGAAAGGGTGTCAGATACTATAAGCCTCACCCAGTAAGCTGCAGATGAAAAGTTTGATCTCGCTGAAGTCTTCTATAGTGAGCAAACAAATCAACCTTATCTTCAGATCTTAGACAGAGACTCTGAAATGCAAAACTGAAACAGGCAAAGGAGCATAAGGCTGGATCAGCATGCTGAATATGTGGCTCTATGTGCTGTCAGACAAACTGGGTATCTTACTAGAACTTAATAACTTTCCACTGTCACAAAATATGCCCATTCTGTTGCCTGAAGAATAATGCAAAGAAATAGTTGAAAAGCAGGCATCACTCATGAAATCTGCAAATCCAGAACAAAACTACTCTGCCAATTGATGCTTTCTACTTTCTTCTAGTAGCATTGACGGGAAAGGGGGGGGACATTAAAGATAAGGGGAAACACTCCACTTTCAACTCCTATCTCCTAGCAATTTAAATACTACTGCACAAGTTGGCATTTTCTTTTTTAGCATTGTCAAAAGCCTAAGAATTACATTCCCCTGTTTTTAAAGGTTTTAGGAAAGGTTACCCGATTCCCTGTTTACATAACTGAGCATTTTTCTGTGTTTGTGCATGTAAGTTAGCAGATACAAAAATGCTCTATGTGTAGCAGAGATATGAATTTTCAAGTATTCTTTTACTACCCGAGTTTTAAAATATTGTTTCTGTTTTTAAAGCTCCACTAAAAAGATACTAGCGCTTCATAGCATTATTTTTAATTCATGAAAATTTTGGGCCAAGATTTGGCAGACACCATTCAGTTTGCATAGCATAGAACAGCAAAGAAAACAAAACTTTTTAGGCCTCTTCTAAAATCTTAGCAAAGAATAGAATTAGAATTAGAATTAGGGAAGAGTAGAGTAGAGTAGAGTAGAGTAGAGTAGAGTAGAACAAAACAAAACAAACAGAACAGAACAGAACAGAATTTTATTGGCCAAGTGTGATTGGACACACAAGGAATTGGTGCATATGCTCTCAGTGTACATAAAAGAAAAGATACGTTCATCAAGAATCATAAGGTACAACACTTGTCCTGGTATTGTACCTTATGTTGATAATCCGGGTACAAATAAGCAAGCAAATCATATTAGGAACCAGGCAATATAAATTGTAAAGATACAAACAACAAAGTTATAGTCATACAGTCATTTGTGGGAGGAGATGGGTGATGGGAATGATGAGAAGATTAATAGTAGTGCAGACTTAGTGAATAGTTTGACAGTGTTGAAGGAATTATTTGTTTAGCAGAGTGATGGCATTTGGGAAAAAACTGTTTATGTGTCTAGTTGTTATGGTGTGCAATGCTTTATAGCATCATTTTGAGGGTAGGTATTAAAACAGCTTGTTTCCAGGATGTGAGGTATCTGTAAGTATTTTCACAGCCCTCTTTTTGACTTGTGCAGTATACAGGTTGTCAATGGAAGGCAGGTTGGTAGCAATTGTTTTTCCTACAGTTCTGATTATCCTCTGAAGTCTGTGTCTGTCTTGTTATAGATGTGCAGATGACAGACTCAATAATTCCTCTGTAGAATTGTATCAGCAGCTCTTCGGGCAGTTTGAGCTTTCTGAGTTGGCGCAGAAACAACATATATGATAGAACCTAGAAATTTGAAGGTCTCTACTGTTGGTAATATGTTGACTAGTATTGTAAGAGGTGGAAGTATGGGAGGGTTTCTCCTAAAATCTACTACTATTTCTACAGCTTTTAGTGTATTCAGTTCCAGATTGTTCTGGTCACACCACAAAGTTAGTTGTTCAACTGTGAATTCATCATTATCTTGAATAGGACCGATCACTGTTGTATTATCTGAGAACTTCAGTAGTTTAACAGCTGGATTGTTAGAGATGTAGTCATTGGTATATAGAGAGAAGAGAAGTGGAGAGAGCACACAACCTTGGTGGGGGGGGGGACTTGTGCTAATTGTACAGGTATCTGATGTGATTCTATGCAGCTTCACCTGCTGCTTCCTGTTTTTTAGGAAGCTTATGATCCACTTTATATAAACTGTATGAAATGCAAGATGCCTTTGAAAAACTCTTCTGTTTCAGATACAAGTCTGTGCAGCAACAGGCCAAGACTAAAGATAGTGAAGTCTGATGAGGTATTCAGGCTAGTGCTTCATGCTGTGCAGCAGAGTGGGCTGACTTGATAGTTGCATTTTGAGTGTCAGGCAAGGAGAAACTGATCTCTCTTGATGCCTGTACATTACTGCCATTGTTAATCAGTCAATGTAAAGTACTCATGAAGGAGCCGCACATGTTATACTATGTAGAAAGAAGTAGGACACCTGGGTTTCCTTACAGTCTAATTAGGTTCTCCATGTGATTGACTACTTGTGCGGTAGACAAAGAAAGGCAACTGCTAGGGTAAATGTCAGCAGAAGACACATGGTGAAACTTAACCCATCTAGATTTCAAATAAAATAGAGAGAGGGATTTTGAATAGTGTAAGAACTATAAGCACATACTTGTTCCCAAAGCAAAAATTGAGAGTTAGTCCAGCCATCTGGCTTCATTGCTCTACCTTGAAGACCAAGTCAAAAATTTCTCAAGTAAAATCGTAACAGGAAAATGATTGTTAAATATCTCATTTCATTTGCTCTTACACTTACTGGTATGAAATTGCAACTTATTAGCCTTCTGATTCAATTGAGGTTACAATGAAAAAGCAGATGCCTGTTTCTCAGACTGTAGAATTGCAGGAGAAGCGAGTTTGGCTTTGTTCAGATTATCTGAAATGCAAACAGACAATTTCAAGGAAGCACACTAAGAATGGATAACTGCCTGATCTATATTTATGATGAAAACCAATGTCACGATGAAGTGACTAAAGCCACAGGAACTTGGAATGTCCTCAGAACTCCATAGGGATCTGTCCATTATGGCAGCTGTTCACAATAGAACCTGGCATCCTGTGTTAATGTCTACAGTTCTGAGTGTTAGCTTTAAAGTGCTTTTGATATTTTATTGATTGATTGATTGCATTTCTATGCCTAACTTCTCTGAAGACTCGAGACGGCTTACAACATATAAAAACCAGTAAATTACAATAAAATAAGTCCAATTAAATTAAAATTGCAAATCAATATAAAATCCCTAAATAAATTAAAAATTAATCACACCCATTCGTACAGCAATCATACGATCATTGGTTGGCCAGGGACTAAGATTTAATCGCCCCAAGCCTGATGAAAGGCGAAGAGGGTGGGGTCAGTATGAATCTCCGGGAGGAGCTGAGGGCCAGAGCACCCACAGAGAAGGCTTTTCCGCTAGGTCCCACCAAATGACATTGTCTAGTTCAGTGTTTCCCAACGTTGGCAACTTGAAGGTATCTGGACTTCAACTTCCAGAATTCCCCAGCCAGCATTCGCTGGCTGGGGAATACTGGGATTGAAGTCCAGATACCTTCAAGTTGCCAAGGTTGGGAAACACTGGTCTAGTTGACGGGACCTGGAGAAGGCCGACTCTGTGGGACCTAACTGGTCACTGGGATTCATGTGACAGGAGGAGGTCCCGCAAGTAATCTGGTCCGATGGCATGTAGGGCTTTATAGGTCATAACCAACACTTTGGTTTGTAACTGTTGTGGTTAGCTCTGGCCCAGCTCCCGCCCCAAGGACTGTGGATGTGGGGGAGACATCCACATGCTGTAGGCCTGTTTTGCCCCCGGTGGAATCTGCTGATGAAGGCTCCTCTGACCAAGAAGACATGAGTGACAGGGAGGAGGAGAGTGGGGCAGACAGCTCAGAAGGAGATCAATTATCTAGCTCCTCCTTGGATTCAGAACAAGAGTTAATGATACAGCCACGCATGCGGAGAGCGATGCATAGGCAACAACAACTGAGAGATTATTATCAAAGAAAATGAGGCCACCTGTGGTTGGGTGGGGCTGTGGTAATTAGTGAGGCTGCTATAAATAGCAGCCTGTGGGTTTGGCCATTGTGGAGGATTATCTGATCGTTGTGTTTCATGACTGCTTTACTGACTTTGACCTTTGTGTGCTGATTTTCCCCCGCTTTGAAACTAAACCAGAGCAAAGTGTATTTCACTTTGTGAAAGAAGAAGGACTGTGAATTACCTCACAGCTGCAACCTGATAAGGGACTTGTACAAATTACCAGTTTGTGTGGAGACCAGTGCTCTTTGCTATACCAAAAGAGGGCTTAGTTTAAGCGAATTTTCATTATAAAGAACATTGTTTTGAATTTTCAAACGTGTGTGTGTCTGAAATTTGTACCTGTGAATTTTTGGGAGGAGTCTACCAGAGAGCCCGACAGAACAGTTTGTAACCAACAAATATTATTTGTTACTCAAAGAATCTCCATGATACTATAGTTATCTTTCTTCATTTTAATTCTTCTAATGGTTTTAATGCCAGCAAGAAGTACCAGCGATGGACAGAGTTTTCCCATCTTCCCAGGAGACAGGCACTTTGCAGGAGAGCAACATTTCCCTCGGTTGCTGTTGTGCTGCAAGATCTGGCTTGAAAATCCAGTTCCCCCCATGCAACTCATGCAACTCATGCAAATATCACAATACAACTAAGGTTATGGTGATTTCAATAAACACAGTCAAAGAAATGTGGCGAGAACAAGCCTAAGTAAGCACTCAATATTTAAACTATAGTCTAGTCTTCGGAGAGGGGCGGCATACAAATCTAAGTAATAAATAAATAAATTAAATAAATAAATAAATAAACTAATTTAATTTAGCCATTACTTGGAAACTGTAGTCCAGAGCCAGTCTAAAGGAAAGATGGATTAGGGGTGACATGATGGCTGTATTCCAATGTTTGGGAGGCTGCCACAAAGAAGAGGAGGTCAATTTATTTTCCAAAGCACCAGAAGACAAGACAAGAAATAGTGGATGGAAACAAATCAAGGAGAAAAGCAACCTGGAATTAAGGAGACTTCCTAACAGTGGAACAGCTTGCCTTCAAAAGTTGTAGGTGCTTCGTCACTGGAGGTATTTTAAGAAAACACTGGAGAGCCACCTTGCTGAAATGGTATAGGCCCAGGGTCTATATTTTTTTAAGGGAAAGCATATTCGTGTATTTAATAACCCTACCAAATACAAGCAGCAAAAATCCAAATGGCCATTATTACAGTTAGACTATTCCGTGGCTCTTTTTGCCATTTAACGCGTTCCTGAGTTTTGCAGTCCAAAAATAATAGCTTTAATATTTTATACAGTACAGCTATATTCAACCTTTCTTTAAAGAACTTAATATGGCATATATTAGGATGTCACCTCATTTTTACTCTTAAGAATTGTGTTAAGTACTGGCTGACCTGACTGGCCCAAAGTCCATGTTTTGGTCTCTCCATTCCAAGACATTACTCTAGCCTTCCCCCACCAGCCATCCCCAGAATAGGTCAAGACTGCTTCTCTCTCCTAATTTGTGTCTTTTCCTAATGGATTACTTGGGCAAGTCCCTGCAGGGTTTGTGGCAAAGTCTTTTAGAAGTGGTTTGGTATTGCCTCTTTCTTAGGGCTAAGTGACAGTGTCTGGCACAAGGTCACCCAACTGGCTTTGTGCCTAAGGTGAACTACATACAACTAGTAATGGGTTCCTATGGGTAAGGTCAGGTACGCAGAACGGGTAGAAAAATTTTGATTTTTTTTTTCTTTTTTCCCCTTTTGGGTATGTTTTACCTATCGCGGTAAATGAGGTTGAATGCATATGATTTTCAAAGAGCTGTGTGTGCATGTATGTGTGTGTATGTAAAGTAGATGTTGTGATTCAGCCTGAGGCTCCTCAGGGACCGGCTGGAGCTCTGCCGGATCCATACCCAGAGGAGGAGGACAGTGACCAGGAGGGGGAGGACCAGGCAGATGGGGGAGAGGAACGTCAGGAAGAGGAGGAGGGAGAGCAGCCTGAGACCACGGGGGGGGGGGGGCTCTCCCCAGCTAGTAGCCTGGATTCATTGGATGAAGACGCACAGGCTATAATAGACATGAGGCAGAGACGTGCAGCTCAAAGAAGGGGCCAATTAAAAAGGTATTTCCATCCCTGAATTGGCAACAGCTGGGTTTGGGTGTGGTTCTCCTCAGCAGGGTTGAAAAGGCAGGCCCACCCTTACAGTCTTGTGGAGAGTTATCAACTGGGAGTCCTGTGACCTTGGTTCGATTCTTGGCGTCTATGATCTTGGCTTGTGGCCTAGAAGGCTGAAAGACTTGGGGGAGGCATGGGCTTTATTATCTCCAGTGTTGTTTTTGCCAGCAAGAATCCTGTTTTATTGCCTGGCCTTCGTGAAACCTCTGTGAAGCTTCATCGTGTTCCTGTCTGTAAGAACAGTTTTTGTTACCTGTGTTTGCTTTCCAGTATATAAACTGCCTTTGCTTTTTACCAGTGTGTCTGGCTACTCTTTTTGGTGGGTGTTGGCGTCTGGGGGGACCCAGACAGAACAGTAGATAATGTATATTTTTGTGTGCCTGTGTGTAACATGTATGTACACATATGACATATATACATAGAATTAAAAAGTATATTTTGGATGTTCAGTAATGGTAAATAGACAGAGAAATTGTATCTCTTTGCAGCAAGGAGAGGCCAGGCACCCTAACCCTAGCCCAAACCCTTGACATGAGTCATGTCAAGTTGGCCACCTTTAAGCTAGTCACATAACCTTTAAGCCACCCCCAGTCACATGATCGTCAAGCCACTCCAACCTGGTCACATGGCCAGCAAGCCACACCCACAAAGTAAGCCACGCTCATAGTGTGGTAGTAAAATTTTTTGCAGCCCTTCACTGTATACAACTCATAATCTTCTCCTTTCTAGCCAGATGCCTTAACCACTAGGCCAAACTGCAAGGGTTGGGACTACATCCCACCCCCGCCCCAGAAAATCTCAGAATGCTAACAGTGAATTTGGGGAATGAAACTGTGAACACATTTGGAGAGGGCCAAATTAACATTCCATTTGCTGCAGCCGAGAATGAAATGACAGTATAGCTAGAAGAAAAATGCTAATTGTGCATTTCATAAGCAAATTAATACATGCAGCTGTCTCTACCCTCTTTGCTAAAACAAGGCCATTAAGCCCATAGTCTAAACAGGATATGCAATGAAAATTGTTTGTTTGTTTGATTTGCACACTGCCATAATCTGCAAGAATTCCTGGCAGTTAACAACCATTAAAAAGCATACATAATTTGTTCTCACAAATTGTCTGCCAGACACCCTTCTCCTAATTTTATATTTTAAGGATTCTTTTTTAAAGAAAAAAGATTGATAAATGAAGCAGCATTTTACAGAAATAAAGTATCAGCCTCTAGCATCGTCTTTACTTACATGACTGTGTCTAGAGGCTCCATCTGTCCAGGAAAAAGGAAAAATAACAGAGGAAAGAAGGGATATATCCTGGAGGCTAGAGATGGTGTGGGGAACAATCATACCAATGTAGCTTCTAGTAAATAAATGTGGCTGAACCATTCAACCATATGGAGAAAATTCTTCCTAGACCAGACTTAAGCTTCTCTTCGATGAATTCAACTTTTTTGAGTCACATGAATAAATGAAGAATATAAACTGTTTTGAACCTTCTTTTTAAAAAAAAAAAAAAAAAAAAACCTCTATGGCAGAAAAATTGGAAATGACATTCACACAGAGGGAAGTAAGATATTGCTAGGCGTTTTACTGCCGTTGCTTTTCTGATTGTTTTTCTTTCAATGTATCTCTGCAGTGAAGGGCTGAATTTTTTTTTACTACCACACTATGGGTGTGGCTTATTTTGTGGGTGTGGCTTGCTGGGCATGTGACCCGTTGGGAGTGGCTTGATGATCATGTGACCGGGGTGGCTTAAAGGTCATGTGACTGGCTTAAAGCTGGCCAACTTGATTATATTATATTATATTTATATATATTTATTAGATTTGTATGCCACTCCGCTCCGAAGACTTGGGGCAGCTCACAACAACAATAATACAATATACAGACTACAAATCCAATATAAATTAAAAATGAAATTTAAAACCCATAGATATTAAAAACAATCATTACTGCACAATCATACCATTCTCATGTATTACAGTCAGGAAAAAAAGGTGGTAGTGGGGGGAAGAGATAATTATTCCCCCTATGCCTGGCGACATAGATAGGTCTTCAACATCTTGTGGAAGGCGGGAAGAGTAGGGGAAATTCGAATCTCTGGGGGGAGTTGGTTCCAGAGGGTCGAGGCTGCCACAGAATAGGCTCTTCCCCTGGGTCCCGCCAGACGGCATTGTTTAGTCAATGGGACCCAGAGAAGGCCAACTCTGTGGGACCTAATTGGGTGCTGGGATTTGTGCGGCAGAAGGCAGTCCCGGAGGTATTCTGGTCCAATGCCATGTAGGGCTTTATAGGTCATTACCAACACTTTGAATTGTGACCAGAAACTGATCGGCAACCAGTGCAGGCCGCGGAGTGTTGGCGAAACGTGGGCAGATCTTGGAAGCCCCACGATAGCTCTCGCAGCTGCATTCTGCATGATTTGGAGTTTCCAACACTTTTCAAAGGCAGCCCCATGTAGAGAGCATTACAGTAGTCGAACCTCGAGGTGATGAGGGCATGAGTGACTGTGAGCAGTGAGTCCCTGTCCAGGTAGGGCCACAACTGGTGCACCAGGCGGACCTGGGTGAACACCCTCCTCGTCAGAGCTGAAAGATGGTACTCTAATGTTAGCTGTGGATCGAGGAGGACGCCCAAGTTGTGGACCCTTTCCGAGGGGGTCAATAATTCCCCTCCCAGGGTAATGGACGGACAGATGGAATTGTCCTTGGGAGGCAGGACCCACAGCTACTTTGTCTTGTCAGGGTTGAGTTTGAGTTTGATGTCACTGTCACAATTTCTCTGTCTATTTACCATTACTGAACATCCAAAATATACTATTTAATTCTATGTATATATGCCGTATATGTACATACATATTACACATAGGCACACAAAAATATACATTATTTTGTATATACACGCATGCACAGCTCTTCTAACATTATGCACATTCAACCTCATTTACTGCAATAGGAAAACCATATCCAGAGCCGAGAAAGGAAAAAAAGAAAAAAAATCAATTTTTTTCTACTGGTTCTGCGTACCTGACCGTACCCGTAGGAGCCTATCACTGTATCTGTATGATGCTTCTTTTCTCTACTTGGACCAAATGCTGTTGAATCAAATTCTGATATGTGCTGCTGAGGACAAATACAGCATTATCTTTACATTTTTATATATTTACCTTTCACTTTAAAAATCTAAATTCTAAAAGATTAAAAAAAGGAATTCTCTGATCAGAATATTTTAAACAAATTAAATAATTACAATTCAACATGTTTTGCATGAAATCTGTGGCTTAAAGCTATGTGCTAAGACTGATATTCAGTTCCACCTTTGCCTTCTTATATATAATTAACCAGTGAAACACATTTAACAAGCTGTGGCGGTTGGCTGCTCAGCGAGATTTTATTTGGGAACATATTCACATTCCTTTTAACATTGAAAATGCCATCTGAAGAAATTCCAAGTGCATATTTTTAAATACCTTGAGAATATGAAGATAAAACAAAACTCTGAAAGTTGAAAAGTACAGGTCAGACACCATATCAACTTTGTTTACATTCGCCCAGCAGTCTATACCACTTGCTAATCTTAGCCAATATTAACATTACTGTATTACAGAATACTTAGCTGAAGGTCATTTCTGGTTTCTTGAGTCTGGTTCCTCAATAGTCTGGCTAGTTCAGTTTGGCAGGGTTGGTGAACTCCCCCTCCTCTTAGTCCAGGTCGACAGAGCTAGGGCTGGCCAGGTGTGTTGCGTGATGTACATGAATAATAATAATAATAATAATAATAATAATAATAATAATAATAATAATAATAATTTATTAGATTTGTATGCCACCCCTCTCCGAAGACTCAGGGCGGCTCTTTGCTAGGCCTGCCACTCTTTTTGTAGACACCACTAAGAGAAGGGATGTGGGAGCCAGGGTTTGTGGGAGCAGCCTCTGTGAAGCCATTCCATGTGAATGGCAGGTACGTGTGGGGTGTATGGGGCATGCTCCTCCCTCCTTTCCCCCCTCCTTGCCTCTACATGTCATGCTCTTTGCACAGGAAGCAACAAGGAGGCCCAGCAATGTGTGGCTGGACCTCCTGCTGCTATTGTAGCTGCAAAAGCAGCCACGGTTGCTGGAGGAGATCATCGCACCATTGCGGGCAGGTAAGAAGGCATGGGCAAGACATGTTGCTGGTCCTGTTGCTCTTTTTATGGTCACCACTAAGAGATGGTGTGCGGTAGCGAGGATTTGTGGGAACAGCCTCTGCGAGGCCTTTCTGCATGGATGGCAGGTGTATAGGGAGCACATGGGGCATGTCCCTCCCCTTTTCAACCCCGAAGGCACGGTGGGAGCTGCCAGGAACTTCAAAGGTCTTATTTTCAGTGGAGGCTTATTTTAGGGCATACACTCAAAAGCCCAATTGGGTTTATAATCCAGAGAGGTGTTAGTTTTGGGGAAACTAAGTCATGGTATAAAGGGATATTTTTCTGGAGCCAGAACATAATCATCATAGTTGCTAGCCATTAAACCTTCATTGTCAAGCCCCATTTATAGCTGTTTAATTTGGCCTTTTTCACATATTGTGGAAGAAAATTGTGCTTCTAGTATGAAGTAAGGATGTAAAAAGATATTTCCTTTTTCTCTTTGGAATCTCCCATGATTCATCTTCAGTGGACAACATAGGCTTTCAAGTTTTATTTCAAAAAATAAAAAGTAGCATTCTCCATTTTCTCTCCGACAGGCATTATCTTCACTTATTTCTTTTTTAAGGGAAAAAAGCTATAACCTCAAATGAGATTGTCATAATGTGTGAAAATTAAAATTGAAGAGAAAGAAAAGCAGTAGCTTCTAACACATTAGTGTTATTTAATCAGAATTGAGTAAATTTGCAGCTTCCTAAACAGAAAGAAATTAATAGTGAGGAGAATTATTTTTAGAAAGGTATTTACTCTATAGACAATGTGAATGTTAGATGTCATATCTTGATTATTATATATATATATGGCGTAGAGGAAAGATCACTGCCTAGCAAGGCATAAGCATCCCAGGTTCAAATCATAGAAGGGTATGGCTGACTGACAAGAGCTTAAAAGCTTGAAATAGATCTATATCAGTCTCCCTTTATTTCTTTCTCAGTTCTTTGCAAGTTTGGAATATATACCAGAGGGAATTTAGCATTTCTCTTGAGGCTCTGATTCAAGATTTAACTGAGACCTTCAGGATACATCAAGCTAGGGCAGTGATGGCGAACCTATGGCATGTGTGCCACAGGTAGCACACAGAGCTATATCTGAGGACACGCGAGCCATTGCCCTACGTAAACTCAAGGGATGGGCAGCAGACAGGACAAGGTGGAATGCAGTTCCACCGGTGGAAATGAAGGTGCGTGTGCAGCTCCAGCTGATCAGTGTCTGTCACTTCCTGGATTACTGGTCTCAGCTCGGCTCTCCCTTTTTTCGCTGCTGCTGCATCTGTGCTCCTGGCTTTTTTCCTCTTTCCTCCTTCCTGGCCTCAGACAAGCTTCCCTCTCTCCTACCCGGCTCCCCTCCAGCCTCACACGGCCACCCGCCTGAGGTGCAAGTAGAAGGCGTGGGTGGAAGCAGCGCTGGCAGCATTTATGCTTCTGGCACCACCCATTCGCCTAGCTACCCAGCCTGAGGTGGGAGGGTGACCCAGGAAGGAGAGCACGGGAAACGTAAAGCAAAATGTCACCCCAGCGAGTGACATTGGTAAGGTTGTAAGTTGAGGACTTAACAGTTCACCTGAACGATGATGATTGTTCAAGCCACTCCCACCTGGTCACATGGCCAGAAAGCCACTCCTACCCAGTCACATGACCATTAAGCTACACCCACGGTGTGGCAGTAAAAAACTTGGCTCCCCATTACTGGTTAACTCCTATGCGCCAACTGGTTTTCATCCTTATTTTCATCCATTTTCACCATCCCCAAGCCTCAGGAGGTTTTCATGAACTCTAGGGAGATTGAAAAACAGCCCAGTGGGTCTACTGTGAGTCTGGAGGTTTCAGTGAGGCCTTTGCACATGTGTGGAGGGAGAGCGTGGTGGGGTTGTGCACATGTGGGGGCAGCATGGTGGTTGTGCATTATAGGTGTAGGCACACACATACACACTATCGCATGCATGCCCATCTTTTTGGCAACTGAGCCAAAAAGGATTCTCTATCACTGTGCCAGGGCATCAATGCATTTATACATCAATATTATTTTTAAATGCAAAACTATAGCAGCAGAAGTTTGGAAGTCTGAATATATTTCTCTCAACTTTTTTTATGAACTGGGGAGAGTTTTGTTTTCTTGCTCTGTGCCCAGGTCCCTTTATACCAGTCTGCTTTCATGTCACTTACGAAGAACATAAAAAAGTTGAGAGGTTATAATTGTCCTCTAGATATATATAGGAGTATATATATTCAGAGAATCTGAATTTTAAGTCTCAGGATGGGAAAAATGGGTATACTTTGGCCCGACTGCACAAAGCAAGTACAAGTGTATATACATTTTAATGTACATTTGATCTATGACCACTTTTATAATGCATTCATCAAAATATATCTTGAATTGTTGATAACAGGGACATGCATTTTTAAGTACTGTATATAGTTAATTAAATGATTAACATTAATTAGCATTCTATTGGTTTCTTAGTCAGTGCTGGAAAATCTCTTAAAGGCAGAGGAGAGTTTTCATTAATGCTCCATAGAACCAAGACAAAAATCCTGGAGTGTTGATGAGCATGTCTCTATTTTTATCTTTGAAATATTGTACTGCCTACAGCAAACACCCTTGAAGTGTAGACGCTCAGCATTTTAAACAAGTGTTCCCATTCATGTCACCAGTAGAAGCCAGGGGAAATGAAACAGCATACACTAAGAATTCTTATTTATTTATTTTAAAAGGAGAACTATTTTTTATTTTATTTTAGTAGATCGTGTCTCTTAAATATTTTATTTCTAGGAACCTTACTGAGATGCACAAGTTTGTTTCTAATACCATATTATCATGGAAGGCTACTATCTTCATCTGAAGCTTGGGAATTCTTGGAGTTGTACTGATACATTATGACCCCTATGTCAATCATTAAGTGTTGTACCACATGATTCTTGACAAATGTAGCTTTTTTTTTTATGTACGCTGATAGCATATGCACCAAGACAAATTCCTTGTGTGTCCAATCACACTTGGCTAATAAAATTCTATTCTATTCTATTCTACTCTGTTCTGTTTTGTTCCGTTCCATTCCATTCCATTCCATTCTATTCTATTCTATGAAGGAAGGCATCAGTCAGGAGACCCAACCCATAAGAGGTTGATTCCTTCTAAGTATGTGACCTTTTTGTACTATATGGAACATCCTTCCATTTAGTCAGTTGAGGAATTGTTACTGTCTTAACTTGTGATTAAATCTAAAGCAGGGGTGGATTCTGGTTCCTCCCAATGTTGGTTCGCTCAGAGGCGTGCCACATGGACACACTCGCATGTGCAGTACTTTAAAGAAGCTTCTGTGCATGTGCAGAAACAAAAAATAAGATGGAGATGCCTATAGCACCACCGAAAGGACTAGGGGGCATGGCAGGCTTTGGTCGTTACCAGTTCCAACAACCCAGGCTGCAAAGTTACTACCAGCTCCATAGAACCAGGAGGAACTCATGCCCTCATCACCTCGAGGCTCGACTACTCTCTACATGGGGCTACGTTTGAAAAGTGTTTAGAAACTTCAGATCGTGCAGAATGCAGCTGCGAGAGCTATCATGGGCCTTCCTAAATATGCCCATGTCACACCAACATTCGGCAGTCTGCATTGGTTGCCGATCGGTTTCCGGTCACAATTCAAAGTGTTGGTTATGACCTATAAAGCCCTTCATGGCATCGGACCAGAATATCTCCCGGACCGTCTTCTGCCGCACGAATCCCAGAGACCAGTTAGGTCCCACAGAGTTGACCTTCTCCGGGTCCCGTCGACTAAACAATATCATTTGGCGGAACCCAGGGGAAGAGCCTTCTCTGTGGCGGCCCTGACCCTCTGGAACCAACTCCCCCCAGATATCAGAAATCCAATAAATCTAATCTAATCAGAGTTCCCCCACCCTCCTTGCCTTTTGTAAGCTCCTTAAAACCCACCTCTGTCATCAGGCATGGGGGAATTCAGATATTCCCTAGGCTTATAAAATTTATGTATGGTAGGTCTATATGTATGATTGGTTTCTTAAATTGGGTTTTTTTACATTATTTTTAATATTAGATTTGTACATACTGTCTTTTTACTGTTGTTAGCTGCCCCGAGTCTACGGAGAGGGGCGGCATACAAATCTAATTAATAAATAAATAAATAATAAACTGGTAGGAACCCAGCTCTGATCTCTGTGACATGAGAGGTCATAGCACCACTATTTCCCCATCATTTACAAAATGATTAGGGCAACGTTGTGATTTGGGGGGGGGGGGGAATGAAGAATAAGCCAAGCTAGAAATTTGAGATATGGCTTATATCAATAATTCACAGACTGAAGCATAATTCAATTAGAATTTCAATTGGGGGGGGGGAAATAAACCGTAATAATAAAAGAGTGATTTGCGTGTTGACTAAAGAGAAAACATGCAGTCATTAGCCTATATTTAAATCTTACTAGCTGGAATGCAGAGTAATGCCATATGATTAACCAGTTGTGAGTCTGCCTTCCTCTGGCTGCTGAACCGGTCGGGATATGCTGGAAACAGGTGCAGAGTACAGGTTACTAACATTTTATGTGAGCAGATGCTAGGGGTTTTATAATTCTCAAAACAGCACATCCCCAAAGTATTTTATAAGCCTTCTGTTTATGTTATCCCCAGTTCTGAATAGGAAACTGTAGGATGGGTAGGGCAAACATTTCAAGAATTGTTCTTTTCTTGCAATGTAAATGGCATCTCCCTCCCCATCCTAAAAACCTTGGAATTAACTCTGGTTTGCTAATAGCTCTCTTGTGCAAGAGCTGAGTACTTTTGAATATATATATGTAGCCACAGGAAAACCTAAATTACAGTAGTATAAGAAGCAATAATAATACACCCTTCAGGTAGAACAAATGATCTTTCCAATCACACATAATAGTTTACATAACTTTGCTCTTTATAGGTTCTAGAATCAAAGGCTGGTACTCAGCACAAATACAAATGCATCCATTGCAACTATTATTCAGGTGTTGGCTTATGATGTAATGCTAAGTTTTGGACACAGTGAGGGGCTACCAATTTTTTTACTACCACACTGTGGGCGTGGCTTATGCAGGATGCTCTGCATTTTCTTTCAACATCTTTCAGTGCAAATTGGGTGCTCTGGGGTGGAGCTCCATTTTTGCTTCCCCACTCCATTCCCCCCCCCCTCAAATCCGGGCAGCAGCCCACCCCTTTTTTCACATCATATCCAATGTGTGTATTTTTGTTCTACAAAGAAATAGAATAATACATGAGGAAATGCTGCCACCTCCATAGCTTTAGTTTAAATTTAGTTTAATAAATGAAACAGGAAAATATTACTTGAAATGAGCCTGCTTTGTTACCTTTAGTTATTTGCTATCATATATTCATTTGCTACACAGTTCTGACAACTTCTGCCAATAAACCAATATGAAATAATTCCAGACTTTTTCTCTTCAACCTGTTCTGTCTTGCACGGCAGCCAGCCGGTAATTAGCCCAAATGAAAGCTCAAACACACACACAGGTTTCAAAATAAAACAAGAGTCCTTTTTACTAGATGTTTGTTACCTAAACGCAAATTAAAGCAATGTCTCTTCCTTTGTCAAAATCCAGACATGAGGCCAAATTGATAAGATAATGGCACACACACTTGTTTCCCAGCCAAAAGTCTACTCACAAGATTAACCCGATAAATGTCCAGCACTGAATCCAGGTTTGTCAGGCACTATACTCTTTACAGGCTTTTCTCCTCCGGAGGCACAAACGTTGACTTCTTGCAAAGAGCAGCTCTAAACTCGTCCCCCTTAAATACTCCCAGGGAGTGCTGATTATGCACAGCCGTGCTCACTTCATCTTTCTGATCTTTCTCAAATGCTCCTGCCAGCCCCTCATCCTTCTCACCCGAGCATTCAGGATCAGATCCCTTATCTCCTTATCCTCAGACCCTGGCAAAGTCCCAGTTGGGGGCTGCACATCCCCAATTGGGGGATCTATAGCCTCTGTAGGCTCCTCACACCAGATTCTCCCTCTTCCTATGGCTCACTCTCTGACTCCTCTGGAAGCCACACAGGCCAGCCATGCCCAGATGACCCTGACTCATCAGGCTCAAAGTCCATGACTAGAGACCCTGGCTGCAAGCCAACCACAACACAACCTAGTGTCAATTCCACTGCTTCATTAGAATCAAACTGATGCCCACTAAGGTGTTCCTTAAATTGTAAGAAACATGACATGGGAGAACAGTTTGCACTATATGGCAGATGAGGTGTAGCAGTGAAATATAATTTTACAATTGTTTTTTTGGGTGGCTGTGTTAGGTGTGAGACTAACACTACTATGTTGCTGCAAAATTTTATTTTTGTGTTTCTGGACTCTGCTTAATCATTAATTAATTAATTGTGTTTTTTGAGTGATTTCTGATTTACAAGTGGAAGCAGATTCCAGGAAATCCACATAAACAATTCCATCTGCCTCTCAACAAATTATAACCAACAATTCCCTCCACTCTGCATGCCTTACAGGTGAAATGTTGTGATGATATTCCCATGGACTGACACTTAATTTGGGGGGGTCATACAATAATAATGAACCTTGTTTCAACAGCAATAATGATGCTATGAAGAAATTCATCACATTCATTTCCATACAGTAAAAACAATTTCTGGCAAATTTCAAATCTTAAGTTTTCATCTCTGCCATTAGCATATGAGGAACTCGTCTTGAATACATTTTCTGATGTTGAAGAATATCAATATTGTTCATATGTAAATGTTTATTACATCCACTCTCCATCAAAATAGCCCTTATAAAGTTAAAGTCCCATATTTGACTACGTGGTAAGTTGATATCAATCCTTTCTCCTTATAGTCCTCTGACTTGGGGAGGTGTCCACCAAAGCATCTTCCACTTTCTTTCTGTTGTAGTCTTAAGACTTCATCTCATTCAACTTTTATTTGTCAAAGTCATATTTCTTAATGGAAGATGGATGATCCCACTACTAGACAGACTTGCAGTTGGCTGAACAACCCTAACCAATGCATGCATGTAATAGGTCTATGTCCACATGGAATAAGCTATGCGGGGGTACCTCCGTATTCTTTCCTCAGCCTGGTATTCTTTAATATCTACATAAATAACTTAGATGGCAGAATAAAAAAAAATATGCTGTAAAATTTGCAGATAATGACTAATATGCCAGAAGACAGATCCAAAAGGATTTTAGCAGATTTGAACATTGGGCCTTATCGAACCAAATGCATTTATTTAAATACAGTAGTACCTCTAGATACGAGCTGCTCCACATGCGAGTATTCCAAGTTACGAGCCATGACGGGAGCGAAATTTCTGTTCGACACCCGACCTCAAATTTGGGATACGAGCCGAGCTTCTACTAGGTGGTGCAAGAATCCTTGCTTCTGGTTATCTCGGTGGGGAAAAACAAAGTCTAAAGGCATTCGTTCAAGATGCGAGTTGATCGACATACGAGCTCAGTTCTGGAACGAATTAAACTCGTATCTAGAGGTACTACTGTAATTTCTATGATCATTCTTCTCACAAGTGCAATTCTGAGCAGTATTCAGAGGTTAGAACAAAACCCACAACATAGCACCCTAGTTATCCAAGGTTAAAGCAATAAACTCCAATTATAAAAAGAAAATGCTTCAAGAGCAGCCAAGCTCATTTTGCCTCCTGACCCAAATGTCTGGGAAAACAGCCACCTCTTCAGAACTTTGTGAAAATATAACAGAGTTAGGACTATCCAGGAATCTTTTTTCATAAAATAGCACTGCCACCAAGAAGGCAATGTTGGATCCAACAAGTTGACACCGAGTCTACGGAGAGGGGTGGCATACAAATCCAATAAATTATTATTATTATTATTATTATTATTATTATTATTATTATTATTATTATTATTATTATTAAATGTCCTTATAAACCTATTAGGAGCTAGTGCAATTTGCAAAGCAGTGGTATTGTAAGAGCATAATACAATGCTTCCATGCCACTGCACTTTGGACAGTTACAACTTCCAAATACTCTTCAAAACTGGCCCCATGCAGAGCACATTACAATAATCTAAATAGGGAGTGATAAGACATAGCTTACCATGTGCAAGAAAAGGGCACAATTAGTACATAAGATGAACCTACACAAATGCCTGCCAAAAAGGCATTTAAAAGTTGTTAACCTAATTTTGCAAAGCTTTTTCTCCAGTAATATTGCACTGCTAACCAGGGCATACAAAATCTTTGCCAGATGATTCTCAAATACAGCTCGTCTGCCTGGGAACTATATCAGATATCTCCACCCCATGTCCAGTCAACGAAGCAGTGGAAGGGATGTGCCGGTGCCTGGAGACTGTTTGGGTCTGGATGGGTGTCAACAGACTCAAACTCAACATTGATAAGATGGAGTGGCTGTGGGTTTTGCCTCCCAAGGACAATTCCATCTGTCCATCCGTCACCCAGGGGAGGGGAATTACTGACCCCCTCAGAGAGGGTCCGCAACTTGAGCATCCTCCTCAATCCACAGCTTACATTAGAGAACCATCTTTCAGCTGTGGCGAGGGGGGCATTTGCCCAGGTTCACCTGGTGCACCAGTTGCGGCCTTAGTTGGAGCAGGAGTCACTGCTCACAGTCACTCATGCCTTCATCACCTCAAGGTCTGACTACTGTAACACTCTCTACATGGGGCTACCTCTGAAGAGTGTTCGGAAACTTCAGATCGTGCAAAACGCAGCTGAGAGAGCAATCATGGGCTTCCCCAGATATGCCCATGTCACACCAACACTCCACAGTCTGCATTGGTTGCCGATCAGTTTCTGGTCACAATTCAACATGTTGGTTATGACCTATAAAGCCCTTCATGGCATCGGACCAGAATATCTCCGAGACCGTCTTCTGCCACACGAATCCCAGCACCTGGTTAGGTCCCACAGAGTTGGCCTTCTCCAGGTCCTGTCGACGAAACAATATCATCTGGCAGGACCCAGGGGAAGAGCCTTCTCTGTGGCGGCCCCGACCCTCTGGAACCAACTCCCCCCGGAGATTAGGATTGCCTTTCACAAACTCCTTAAAACCCACCAGGGGAAATTGATTCCCTTGGGCTGTTTCTGCTTTACGTATGGTTTGTATGAGATGTATGATTGTTTTTTATATTAAGGGTTTTAAATTGTTTTTAACTATTGGATTTGTACTGTTTTGTTGTTGTGATCCCCTCCGAGTCTCCGGAGAGGGGCGGCATACAAATCTAATAAATAAATAAGTAAATAAATTTAAGACAATTGAGCAAGTCCAGAGGTATTTCACAAAAAGAACACTCCGCTCCTCTTTTCATAATAGAATACTTTATGCCACCAGGCTTGAAATTTTGGGTTTGCAAGATCTAGAACTATGCCACCTACAGTTTGATCTAAGCGTAGTACACAACATTGTCTGCCACAATGTCCTACCTATCATTGACTCCTTTAGCTTCAACTGCAATAATACATGGGCAAACAATAGATGCAAACCCAAGGTAAACTGCGCCAAACTCAAATGCAGAAAATACGATTTCAACAACAGAGTGGTCAATGCCTGGAATGCACTACCTGACTCAGTTGTTATATCCTCAAGTCCCATAGCTTTAACCTTTAACTATGGTTGGCCTAGCAGGTGTTGAAAAGTTCAATAAATTGCATGCCAGAGGGTGTCATACATTGGCAGTTGTGATGCATATTTTGAGCAACAGGGAGCCACAGGAGAGGGATGAAAGAGCCACATGCAGCTCCAGAGCCACGGGTTGATGACCGCTGTACTAGGGCATGAGACCATCACACTGGTGTGGCATAAAGTGTCTTATTGTTGCACCTTGCAGTATTCAGTGTACAAAACATATTCAAACAAAGTGATGGACTGTTGATATGACCTATAAAGCCCTACATGGCATGGGACCAGATTACTTACGGGACCGCCTCCTGCAGCATGAATCCCAGTGACCAGTTAGGTCCCACAGAGTCAGCCTTCTCCAGGTCCCATCAACTAGACAGTGTCACTTGACGGGACCCAGGGGAAGAGCCTTCTCTGTGGAAGCCCCGGCTTTCTGGAATCAACTCCCCCCAAGGATTTATGTTGCCCCCAACATCCCTACCTTCCGTAAGAGTCTAAAGACTCATTTATGCCACCAAACTTGGGGTCATTAGATTCTATCCCCTGGCCAATGAATGTATAGTGGGCTTGTTTGAATGGACATGTGTGTATGCTAATAGGCTTTTTTAGTTTTTTAAATGTAATTCTTAATATTAATTTTAATTAATCATATCTTGATGTATACTGTTTTTATATGTTGTAAGCCGCCACGAGTCTTCAGAGAGGGGCGGCATAGAAATTTAATAAATAATAATAATAATAAATAATAATAATAATAATCACCACAGTAATTAGATTTTACATACTTTCTGTAAAGGAGAAGTGGATGTGAAAGCAATATTGCTGTCCCTCTGCTTGTTTCCCATACAAAACCCCTGCAGAGGAATGCGGTTCTGTGAGTTGATTCCTTTTTAACTAAGCTCTAAACTGGTCTAGGCTGCCCATGGCAAGACTTACCGTAGTTGCTTGCACATATTTACCATCTCTAAAACATTTGTTTTTTAAAGCTGTTAAAATTGGACTTCATAATATTTTTTTTTGGGGGGGGGGGGGTGGCATTTATGTAAAAAGAACCTTCCTGAGGATGTGTTCTTCTTCCATAGAGGAAAATGAGATCATATTTCAGTGTCAACAAATCAGCCTTGTTATTGCTGTTGTTTTGCTTATTTGAATTACTTTGCTAGCTTTGGGCAAGCCAGATGGAAGTGGTTTGTCATCTCCCTGTATGGACACGCTACTTGTTTCTCTACTCTGCTTGTCAGATGGTTTGAGGGGGGAAAAAAGTTGTCTTCTTTTAACTATAATCCCTTGCTTGTCAAAAGGGAAGACCTCCCTCATTTTATAATTGTGCAAAAGTCCAGAAAAAACTGTCTCTTGATAAAGAGAGAATAATAATAGCTCTTCCTCAGCTCATGTTCATACCATTTGTCTCTTTTTATTTTAATATATTCCCATTTCCCTTCTCAGAGGAATATGTCCCTACGCAGGAGCATTAGATCAGATTTTTAGATAAAATTATCCTTCTGTTGCATAAAACCACATGCAATTATTCCCCTATAACCACAGTTTTAAATTGCCGTTGAATGCAGCAAATAAGCCATTTTTCTACAATAACAAAAGAAGATGAAAAGGCAGCTAATACTAGAGATTTGCAACTTTGTGAGTAGACATTTTATTTTATTCTTCTTTATTTTATTTAAAATTACTTAATTGCTTTGATGGAAATTGATGTAGCCTTGTATTATTAATAGGTTTCTGCCAGCATGGGGGCAATAAGGGGAATAGCTAATTCTATTTTTCAATCCACTGTTGGAAAAATGAATGAAATGTTCAGCCAATCCCTCTGGTGAAAATGTGCAATGGGATATAGTAATAAGATTAGAGTGAAATAATCTGCCCCTTAAATTCTAATGCAGTAGATCCTTTTCCATATACATAGGGAAATGCAACCATGCCAATAGGATTGGACACATAAACATAGATAAAATTGCAAGTTTGTTTTTAAACCTATAGGCTTTTCTGCGCTTTTTAGACGTACATAATAAAATTATGATTTAATAGATCCCTATTTATACTTATTATGTTCCATCCAGACATCATTCAAAATAAGAAACAAGTTTGTTGCAGCCAAAGTAATCTAGGTTAGGCACCCAAATTTAAATTAATTTAAACCAGAATTTTATGACCTTCATGGTGATTTATGTCATTTGCATAATGATGATGTCAATTATTTATTTATTTATTTATTTTATTAATCAGATTTGTATGCCGCCCCTCTCCATAGACTCTGGGCGGCTAACAACAATAATAATACAATGTAAACAAATCTAATATTTAAGTTAATTTTAAAAAACCCAATTTAAGAAACCAATCATACATACAGATATACAATGCATAAATTTTATAAGCCTAGGGGGAAGGGAAAGTCTCAATTCCCCCATGCCTGACGACAGAGGTGGGTTTTAAGGAGCTTACGAAAGGCAAGGAGGGTGGGGGCAACTCTGATATCTGGGGGGAGTTGGTTCCAAAGGGTCGGGGCCACCACAGAGAAGGCTCTTCCCCTGGGTCCCGCCAAACGACATTGTTTAATTGACGGGACCTGGAGAAATCCAACTCTGTGAGACCTAACTGGTCACTGGGATTCGTGTGGCAATTATGCAAATTCCTACATAAATAAATAAAAAAGATATGAAATGTCATACTTTTAAATACATTTTAATAACAGACTGTCCATTGTCCCATTAACCCCAGTGTTAATTCAACATTGTATCCCATTTCTAAATACAGTATTAGCAAAACCTTCCTTCCAACATTTGAATTTCCAAATTTCTCTGACTCAGATGTGTTCAAAGATAAATCTGCTATCTATATCCATTTTTATGCAAGTTGCATTGTAGGGTTACAATTGCTGTAGCATGAGAAATATATTTGCTCCGGAGAAAGCTGGAATGCATGTCTCAGCAAGTACTTAACTATACATTGAATAGTTTTACAAAAATGATGGAGCACTAGGGTCAAATCAAATTCAACAGCTTTCACACAATTGGCAGTTGTGTGAATGGTTCTTTAAAATAAATTGTAATTGTGAGGAGATTATTCCAAATCAAAACTCAAGCAGAGGCATGAGTGAGGGAGATAACATGCCTCATAATTTTAGTACTAGGCTAGATAATTCCTTAATCACTTCTCAGCTCACACTTCATGAAATTTTAGTATTTTGTCTCAGTGTTCTCTGTAGCTATGACTGAGGAATTCTGGAACATATTATCAAGACTATGGGGCATAAAATCCTGGGAAATTAGACTGGTGTGGAATCATACCATAATCCATTTCAGACCTTTTGTTTATGTGGGACAAGAACATTCACACAAAGATGTTTGCACATGATAACTGAAAGTTGCTTCCTGTACTTGCACTTTGGTAAAGACTTTTCCATTCAGGAAAGACTTAGTAAGTGATGTAGGAATTGCAGATCCTGAAAATGAAGGCATTGGGGAAAATCAAACAGTTGCAGTTTGATAAGCAACTTCATGCAGAATCCCTCTTGATGGTTAAAATGCAGTACAGTGTTCCCTCGATTTTCGCGGGGGATGCATTCCGAGACTGCCCGCGAAAGTCGAATTTCCGCCAAGTAGAGAAGCGGAAGTAAATACACCATTTTTGGCTATGGACAGTATCATAAGCCTTCCCTTAACACTTTAAACCCCTAAATGACCATTTCCCATTCCCTTAACAACCATTTACTCACCATTATTACTGGTACTCACCGTTGAATAAGACACTTAGTGATCCTGATATTTATAAACATAATTATTTATTAACAATAATTATTTTTTTTGTTATTTATTTGCAAAAATTATTAGTTTGGCGATGATGTATGATGTCATCGGGCAGGAAAAAACGTGGTATAGAAAAAAACCCGCAAAGTATTTTTTTAATTAATATTTTTTTAAAAACCGTGGTATAGGCTATTCGCGAAGTTCGAACCCGCGAAAATCGAGGGAACACTGTATTTCCGGCTAACTCCTTCCACAGTCTGGAGTTTGAGCCTGACAGGCTCAAGGTTAACTGAGCCGTCTATCCTTATGAGGTTGGTAAAGATTGTTGGGACCAATATACTGTGTTTGTAAACTGCTCAGAGAGTCCTGTAAAACAAGGGTCCTCAACCGGGCTGCACAGCTAGAATGAGCAACAGACAAGGGAGAGAAACTAAAACTATTCCATGGGGAATAATGGCTTCCATGAAACTGGTCCCTGCTTCCAAAAAGACTGGGGATTGTTGCTGTAAAGCACTATGGAACAGTATATATTGTTATTTCCCCCCAAAATCATGATCTTATTACAAACCTTTTTTTTTTTTTTTTAGATTTCTGACTTCTCATGAATACATGGATCAGCAGTGGGCAAATGAGAATCCTGTTGTCTATCATAACTTTATGTGAACAGCTACTGGATGCTTATTTCTTTAGTGGCTTACTGTAGGCCATTGCCAGTTATTGCAATGATAGGCAAACATATCTTGCTAATAAAGCATCTTATTCTTCTGCCTTATTTAAAACTAAAAGATTATTTGCCTACTTTCTATGTATCTAGGGTAAAGATTGCTTGCTAATTCAGCTATTTTACTGTTCTAGCTAAGAGCAGAAGGTTAAAACTAGCCATCATGTGCTCACCTGCTTACTTAGTATGATCTATCTGTATGCTGTATATTAGTATCTTTGGGGCAAATCAATAATTGTAAATGTACACACAAGAATTTTGTTATAAAAAATAAACTGTGACTCCAGGAGAATCAGAGCTTGACATCAGAAGCTGCTCATCCCAGAGAGTCTGCGAAGAGGGGCGGCATACAAATCCAATAAATAATAATAATAATAATAATAATAATAATAATAATAATTTCTTTTTTTATTTACAAATATACAATAAATACATGAAAAAAACATAAAATGACAATTGACAGTTAAAACATGGCAAATTACATAAGCAATAATCGTGTGTTTGAATGATGAGCCAAGATATAAAGACAAAACAATCAATGAACATAGAAACTTAATAATAATAATAATAATAATTTCCAACCTGGACAAAGCATTGTTTTAGAAATCATGTCTCCATGTCCATCATTTCTTCAGCTTACTATTCAGTATTTATATCCACCTTTTTTTAATGGACTGTTGACAGGGTACTACAAAATCCAAAAATATTACATTAAAACATATATAAATAATGGAAATCAATGTTTTTGTTTAGAAAAAAACCTAACAAATGAAAGGCACCATATACCTAATAGCTTGAGCAGGAGATTGGACTAGAAGATCTCCAAGATCTCTTCCAGCTCTATTCTGATTGACCGACTGAACTACTGTGAAAATGTTGCTTTGGTTTCTGTTCAAAATATTTGTAGGGTATGTGGTACTTATGCTTCCCAAACAGAATATTCCATAAAAGAAGGACTACAAATGAGAAGGTGTTCCACAAGAGAAGGAAAGATCCACAATAGAAAATCTCTTGAGATGGATAGACTCAATTTTGGCAAGGCATTGATACATGCCAATCTTGCTCAATAGAGTGTTTTAAAGGTGATAACCAGTTTGTATTAGACTTGGGAGCCTTGGTGTTTATTTTATTTTATGTATCCCACTAGAGAAGCAACTTAGAACTAAGGAGAAATTTCCTGAAAGTTAGAACAATTAATCAGTGGAACAGTTTGCCTCTCGAAGTTGTAAATGATCCAACACTGGAAGTTTTTAAAGAAGAGATTAAATCATCATTTATCCGAAATGGTATAGTTTTTTCCGCCTAAGCAGACCTCCAAGTCCCTTCCACCTCTGTTATTCTATTTCTAAATAAGAAATGCATTGATGTGTAAATTCAAGAATGTTACCATAGATAGATGCCTGCTTCTACTTATGCACAAACTCTATGAGAATTCCACCAGGGCCATTACACCATGCAAATTCTTTCTGCAGAGATTTAGGCAAGACACCACTGCTATTTAATTTGTATATCAATTTTCTAGTACCTAAAATAAATAATCAAGCTCATCATTCTCTGAAATTGAAGGAGAGTTATATTCCAATCCTCCTTGGCACCTGAGAGGGCAATATTGCTAGATTGCTATTTTAGGTGCCAAGTTGGCATAAAACAAGCCTTGAATGTCTTTACCATCCATTTCAGTACAGGAGTGCTCAACATTAATTACATAAAAATGATCTTAGTTTTTGCCAAACATCCTAAAAGCCATTCAAGCCTGCAACTGAGTAATCACCCAATTTAACAGGTAAAATTGTTCAAATATCTAGGGCTAGAGTTTTAGGTTTCTGGCAAATACAGGCTATATATTGAGCGATGTTCAATATGCTTCACCAGCAACCACCCTACAATCTTCATATTATTCTAGAGGTGCTTTATTCACATGTGGCTTCACTGAAAGTATTTTCAGCTGGACTGTGGGCCCAATTTCTACTCAAATCCCACAGGGATTTGTAGAAGTGCTCCACCACGTTGAAGAATGTATACACTACCCAAGGAATATGTTTCAAGTTTCACTCCTACCCTCAAAACGTCGCTACAGAGCACTGCACACCAAGACAACTAGATACAAGAACAGTTTTTTTTCCGAACGCCATCACTCTACTAAACAAATAATTCCCTCAACACTGTCAGACTTTCTACTAAATCTGCACTTCTATTCTACTAGTTTTTCTCATCATTCCTATCACCTATTTCCTCCCATGTTGACTGTATGACTGTAACTTGTTGCTTATATCCTAAGATTTTTATTAATATTGCTTCTTCATTGCTTATTTGACCCCTGTGACAATCATTAAGTGTCGTACCACATGATTCTTGACAAATGTATATTTTATTTTATGTACGCTGAGAGCATATGCACCAAGACAAATTCCTTGTGTGTCCAATCACACTTGGCCAATAAAATTCTATCCTATTCTATTCTATGTGTTCCCAACACAGCTCTGCATCACAGGGCTAACATGACAAAACCTTAGACTCAACAAGGGCACATATCCTCTCATATTGGCTAACACTACTTCTTTCCTCTGTGGAGTGGGATTTTAATTAATGGTTTTGCTTCACCTTTGAGTAAGTCACAGCATGAGAAACTGAAATACTACCATTTCTCACCTCAGTTTTGATGGAGGGATATAAAAAAAGGCCACCTAAATAGTAAGGCATGAATGCGGGAATCCAATTAGATCTGGATGCCCTGCCTAAAGATGTGTTGCTAGATATCATGTCTCATTTTTCACACTAGCAAGATATTTAAACCAAATATAGTTTCCAAGTTCAGAAAAGCCCTAAGTCTGAAAAGATTCAATGTCATTCAAACAAATGTCATTTAGAGGAAATTTCAGGATGTTCCATTTCAACAAAAACTTATCCTTGGGGGGGGGGGATGTTGAGAAGTAAGCCATGATGGTTACATTGGTCTTATTGCAAAAAATGGCCAATTACAGCCAATAACTCCTCATTTAGTCAGATTTACAGGCCACCCAGATTCATACTATTTAGTGCTACTATTATCCAATTAATGAAATTTTGTCTCTCTGAATATGACTAAGTTTTAAGTTACTATTTGTAAAATACACACTACTTTGACTTAATCAATTTTATAATTATATATTTAACTATACTTTGGATTTTCTATCTCAAAACATGTGTTGCCAATTGTGTTTTAGACAGTCAATTAAGGTTTTGTTTTGTTTTTACTATTTTATGTTCACTTCCATAATTGATTCCATGACTTTAGAGGTGATGCAACACAATGAGATTGGTCTGTGATTTTCTACTAGACTAGGGTCTCCCTTTTTAAAGATAGGTATGACTGTGGCTAATGACCATAGGTCAGACAAGGAGCCGGTTCTGAAAGAAACCTCATAGATTGTGCATTCAGCTGAGAGTGAGAAGCTTTTTTAAGAAGTAGGCACATAACCCATCAGGGCCAATAGATCAAGATAGCTTTAGGTTACGTAGTACTGTTTCAATGTTATCTGCTGTAAAATCTATAAGTAGTAAATTGTTACAATTAGTTATGATACGACTAGGAAATGTGGGGCAGCATCCATTGCTGTCAACAAAGACTGAATTGAAGAACATATTGAAAAGGTTGGAACTGTATTCAGCAGTATTGTAAATATCTGTTATATCACATTATATTACATAACTAAACCACATTAGTAAGGAACTTGTGGTACCTGAAGCATGCAATACAATGTTGCATTATGCAGAATATTAATTCTGTTAATTTTTATTCTTAATGTTTATGGTGGGAAGGTGTGGAGGACAGGAATAGTTACACCTTATTTACTAATCAAATTTGTTTATATTACACAAAAATTTAGATACTCGTTTATACTGAAATGGATTAATGATTCATCTCACACAATATTTCTTTTAATGAATAATGACAGTAAAATGATCTAAATAAGAAAATTATATAAATCTTACTTATAGTAATATTTTGACCAGGGGTGGCAATGTTTTAATTCTTTACTCTTTGCTTGTAAATGTGAAAGACTTCCATTTTTCCTCATTACTTCAATAAAATTATGTTTCAGATCAAACAGCATGAAACTAATTGGTGAATTCTACTTAGCCATTAACATCTGGATTAGCATCAGCACTCAGCATCCTTGGACAGCTCCCACAGTCTTCTTATTACTGTTCAACAATTTAGCAGTATACTGATCAGTGACACTTAGGGATCAGGTTTCATGTTGTGCTCTTGATACTGCTTTATTCTGGCATATTATTAAAAATTAAAAGGAAAACTGGAACACTATTGGATAACTAGAACAATTGAAGATGAGGTCCCAGGCCAGATATCTTGCCAGGGTTCCTTCAAACACAGAACTTATTCTGATGGGTATGTTCCCTGCTTACACTTAAGAACTAGCATCCTGTAACATATGGCAGGAGAAAAAAAAGCCAACCAATGGTGATCAATAAGGTACATACATTACTAGAAAATGTATTCCAGTTTAGTTTTACTGATATGAATGTGGCTTATATAAGATGGCAAGACACTTTTTTTTCCATTTGTGGACATCCTACTTTAAATAAGATATTCAAACCACTATCTTCTTAGATTTGATGCTTTCCTCTATTTCATCTGATAAATTCTAGGGGGCCAGACTTTATGGTTTATTTATTTATTTATTTATTTATTTATTTATTTATTTATTTATTTATTTATTTATTATTTATTTATTTCATCAGATTTGTATGCCGCCCCTCTCCGCAGACTCGGGGCGGCTCACAGCAATAACAATACAATGTAAAACAAATCTAATATTTAAGTTAATTTAAAAAACACCACAAATTTGTGTGTGTGTGTGTGTGTGTGCAGTTATTTTTGATCTGTAAAACTCATGGAAAGTTGGATATATTTCTTATTGGTTTTAGAAGCAGACTTGTACATTGGCCTAAGGAAAATGCATCGAATATAGAGGAAGATTAGATTAGATTAGATTAGACTTATTGGATTTATATGCCGCCCTTCTCCGCAAACTCGGGGCGGCTCACAACAATAATAATAAAAAACAGTACATAATAACAAATCCAATGCCCACCAATCTAATTACAATTTAAAATTAGTAAGGAAGGTGACTGAAACAAGCATGTTTCTCTCTTGGCAGTTAGTAGTAAAGGAATAGTAGAGAAAATCATTGACACAAATGTATAAACAATGTTGCGCAATAATTTTAATCTCTTTATTCTCCTTTTACAATCTTGCGCAACTCACTATTTCCTCCACCTTGTTTCTATTCTTTTAAAAAATCCACAGTTGTTTGAGCTATTTCAGACAATGGCTGATGAATGTGATGGTTGAAAGGAACAATCACATTCATCAGCCATTGTTGTTTGGTTTTTAGAAGAAATCTGAGGATTCATAAGAGGCCAGAAATCACTTGATTATATACCTTGATTCGTTCATTAATTTTTGTAGAAAAGAGCATAGGTTTTCAATAGTCAATATCTAAGATAATTTCCTAACCTCAATTTAAATATGTAGAATGGCACACCCACCCTGATCTATATGTATCCAGTTTGTGCATTAATGTAGGCACATGCTTTATTGGGGGGGGGGGCACTCTCATCCTTACCAGAAACACCCACACAATATTTTCCAGTTTGCTACTTGCAAAGGAAAGAGGGAAGGAGTCAAAATCTGGAAAGAAAGAAATGGAAAATGCATCTTCTGCATTTAAACAGTCTTATAAATTTAGCCAAACATTTGTCTAATTCAATATTTCATTTTTGAATTACTATCTATAGAAAGCTGATAGGTTTGCTGACACTAGCCATGAGTACAAAAACACTTTCTTGCTCATGTTCCAGTGGTGGATTGCTAACAGTTCAATCTGGTGTGGCAAGCCAGTAGTGGTGGCGGGAGATTCCGCCAACTCACCTGGACATCATAAAAAAACGCTCTGCGCTTGTGCAGAAGCTTTTGTGCATGCGCAGAACCATTGAATGCATGCAAAGCGTGCTCCCATTCTCTCACCGGTAGCAAAGGTAAACAGAACCCACTACTGTCACATTCCGCAACAAAATGGATGGTGATTAGTGATGGGTGAACTGAACCCGCACAATTCGGGTCCGTACTGAATTTTGCGGTGTTCGGTATGCCGAACATGAACCCATTTTTTTTTGAAACTTCGGGCAAAGTTCGGGGTCGCGCTCGGAGTTTGGAGCTTTGATGTCACCGGCAGGTTGCTAAGGATGCCAAGTTGATCACTTCCTGGATTCCATGGAATCCAGGAAGCGATCACCTTGGCATCCTTAGCAACATGCCGGTGACATCAAGGCTCCACCCCCGGAATCTCTTCATGGGAGGGATTCCCCAGCTCCTTCAAAGGGAGGTCCTCATGTAAAAATAAACATTGTTATTTTTACGAAAAAGGATGCCGCAGCGGCGCTGCAAGCAAAGGGCGGTCCTTTCACGTAAAAATAAACATGGAATTGTGCATTTGGATAAACTCTTCTGTTTGACTGGTTCTGTGCCCCTCCACCCATTATTTTGGGATGGTGGTTCAACTTTCTAATAAATTCACTAGCCACACCTTATAAGTACCTTGCCATTTTAGAACAGCTAGCACAAGTAGAATATTTGGGTGATGTGCCACTTGCACCCATTCCTTAACTGGGAACCCTTGCTCACTGTAACTAACTCTCACTTAGCTTACTGCAATACATGGGTCTGCCCTTGAAGAATGTTCAGAAACTCCAGTTGGTAATGTGACTGTATTGGTTGTAAATGATTCCAGATACATAGTATGTACAATACTGGTATTATATAATAATAATTAATAATTAATAATAATTTATTAGATGTGTATGCCGCCTCCCTCCAAGGACTCGTAGCGGCTCACAACAAGTAAAAACATCATATACAAATCCAATATTAAAACAGTTTTAAAAACCCTTATTAAAGAACAATCATACAATGCAAACACACCATACATAAAGTCAAGACAGCTAAGGATATATCAATTCCTCCATGCCTGGCGACATAGATGGGTTTTCAAAAGTTTACAAAAGGCAAGGAGGGTGGGGGCAGTCCTAATCTCCGGGGGAACTGATTCCAGAGGGTCAAGGCCGCCACAGAGAAGGCTCTTCCCCTGGGTCCTGCCAGATGGCATTGTTTTGTCGATGAGACCCGGAGAAGGCCAACTCTGTGGGACCTAATCGGTCACTGGGATTCATGTGGCAGCAGGCGGTCCCAAAGATATTCTGGTATATGTGCGCTGCATTGGCTATTGGTTTGTTTCCAGATGCAACTCAAGATTCTGGTTTCATATTTAAAACCCTACATGTCTTGGGGATCATCTTTTCCAAGAGTCTGTTCCACCCAATTCAATCCAGCAGATCAGGCATGCTACAGATCCCGTATTCAAAGAACGTTCTAGCAAGAACTAGAAGATGGACCTTCCCTGCTGTAGCCCCTGCTTTGTAGAATATTTTCTCCTCAGAAATTAGAAGGGCTCCAACCCTCTTGATCTTTCATAAGGCTTTAAAAACCTAGTTGTGTACTTGGACCTATGACTTGGAACAGGGGTAGGTTCTTCTTACCTTTTCCTACCGGTGTGCTGCATGCGCATCATGACTTTTTGCATGCATGCTCACTATGCTCACGCACATGTGCACATCCCCTAGTGGAATTGTGCTTCCATGCATGTGAAGAAAGACAATTTTACTTCTGTGCATGATCAGCAAGCCGAAAAATTGCCAAAAATTAGGGGGTGGGGAAGACGGTGGCATGCACAGGCTGGCCAAGAAAGCACAGGAGCTGTCACACCAAAATTGTGCAATTGGCAGGCCACTACCAGAGTGGTGCATCGTGGTTGGAACCCACCTCTGGCTTGGAATATGTTAGGGGCCATTTCTTAGCTTTGCAGTTAATTGGTTAACTATTTTGGCTGCCATATCTTTGTCTATTTGTTTATTTGTAACATTTATTTGCTGCCCATCTCATATCCAACTACAGTGGTACCTCATCTTACAAACACCTCTTCTAACGAACTTTTCAAGATACGAACCCGGTGTTTAAGATTTTTTTTCCTCTTCTTCCGAACTATTTTCACCTTACGAACCCAAGCCGCTGCTGCTGGGATGAAGGGGTTTCTTTTCCCCCCCTTTTTTGAAGAAAGAAAAGGGAGGGGCGGCTTGGAGGGGGAAAGACTTTGCATTAACAAAAGTAGGAGAACAGCGTGCTTGCAGGCACTGAAAGGGTGTCTTTTGAAGAAAGAAAAGAGAGGGGCGGCTTGGAGGGGGAAAGACATTGCAGAGAACAGCGTGCTTGCAGAGGCACCGAAAGGGTGTCTTTTGAAGAAAGAAAAGGGAGGGGCAGCTTGGAGGGGGAAAGACTTTGCATTAACAAAAGTAGGAGAACAGCGTGCTTGCAGGCACTGAAAGGGTGTCTTTTGAAAGAAAAGAGAGGGGCGGCTTGGAGGGGGAAAGACATTGCAGAGAACAGCGTGCTTGCAGAGGCACCGAAAGGGTGTCTTTTGAAGAAAGAAAAGGGAGGGGTGGCTTGGAGGGGGAAAGACTTTGCAGAGAACAGCCACAGGCACTGAAAGAGTGTCTTTTGAAGAAAGAAAAGGGAGGGGCGCCCCCCTTGCCTTTCTTCCTTCCCACTCACCCTTTAGCCTAGCCTTGCTTCTTCCACCCGCCCCCTTTAGCTGCTCCTCCCTGCCCTCTGTTCGCCTCCCTTCTAAAGTTTGGAATTTTCCTGAAGGTTTTGCACGCATTATTTGCTTTTACATTGATTCCTATGGGAAACATTGTTTCATCTTACGAACTTTTCACCTTACGAACCTCCTCCTGGAACCAATTAAGTTTGTATCATGAAGTACCACTGTACTTTATAGTAATCTTTGGACTTTTAAAAAAATAAGTTATTTTAACTGTATGATACTTTTAGAATTATAAACCTCCCATGGTCAGTTGGCTGAGAGGTCAGCTATAGAAATTGAATAAATAAATAATTGCATACAAAATATTTACAAAAGTTATCTCAAATAAAAACAGGTGAGATGGAAATCCCTTATGTGTATGGGATTTGAGATATTTAAGCGTTTGGTAGAAGGAAACATACTATTTTTTTCCCCTTTTCTACAAAATGATATAAGGATTCAATGATGGTTGCAGTGGTGGAGAGAGCCAGGTTTATTGCATTAGATATCAATCTTCTTGGCATTTGGATGGTAGAGTTCAATACTCTAGCTACTTAAAAGGGTTTCTTTGAAAGCAATAATTCACATGAAGAACATGATGTGAAAAAGAATGAAAACTATGTGAAAAAGAATGAAGCAACAAATAACACAGTGGTAGGTTTCCTTTTATTGCCACAAGTGAACAAAACAATTTTTTGGATCCTAAAAGAAAAACCGATTGCTCTGCTATTACAATTACAGCATTTTTAAAACCACTAATCCCTCAACATTCTTGAGTTAGGAGAAAATATGTGGGTGTGGGTGTTTCCTCTTTCCCCTTTCATTCACTGTGCGAAACTTAAGAACCATTTTTTACAAACGCACAGTTAGCTAATACATGTTGAAATAAGTAAAGTTTTTAAAAAGCCATTGAACACAAGGAAAGATTTTGTTCCCATAATCTTGTCAAGCCACCTACGTTTTCTTATTCTCTTAGGAAATGGCATCATAATCCATCATCCACAAAGTGATGTAGAAAATTGAGCTGAATAAATCTCTGCATTTCTTCTGTCATTTTTGCATGTAATGCATTTTTGCATGTAATGCATTTTTGCATGTAATGCATTTTTGCATGTAATGCATTTTTGCATGTAATGCATTTTTGCATGTAATGCTTTCAAGACAGGTTAATCTACAACAGCAAAGGCAACAAACAATCAACCCCACACATATTAAGGAAGCAGAAATTACACAATCATCAATCCATTTCCTTTAATGCTAGCGTTATAGGCAAATATAGAATCTTGGAAAATGCAAAAGGAATTTCCAAATTTCATTTAATTTGATCTCATTAAATTGAAGACTCTTGGAACATTTTGAATTGTTTCTTCCCAGATTGCCATGTGACCTAGTAGATATGTTTCCAGTGCACCACAATCCTGGCTCTTGATTTTTACGTCTATATTAATTCCATTATTGTTCTGCCTCTCCACAATTTCTCATGGATTCTCCCATTCAGAACCAAAGAAGCATCCAACCCTTCCAGATTGCATTTTTGCCTCTTTACTGTGTTGCTTGGGCTTTTAAAACTTTTAACTGTGGTTCTAGTCATCAAATGATTCATTCACTACCGAAGTGTGATATGTGAATCCAGCCAATTGTGATTTTATGAACATATGATGGACAAACAAATTATGATTTCATGTGATGTGTGCCTCAAATCAATGCAATTGTGTTTACTCATCACATGTGTGATTCCTAAATAGGCTCAGGAATCCTGAATTTGTAAAATAAATTATATTGAGTCAGCCTAGGTAAGTGATGGCAAACCTTTGTTTCCTTGGGTGCTGAAAGAGCGTGTGTGCCTGCTATCGCACATGCATGAGTGCCCACACCCATAATTCAATGCCTGGGGAGGGCAAAAACAGCTTTCCCCACCCCTCCGGAGGACCTCTGGAGGCCAGAAACGGTCTGTTTCCCAACTTTTGATGGGTCCAATAGGTTCATGTTTTGCCCTCCCCAGGCTCCAAAGCTTCCCAGGAGCAGGGGGAGGGTAAAAACGCCCTCCCCTATCCCTCCGGAGGCTCTCTTGAAGACAAAAACTCCCTCCCAGAGCCTCTGTGTGAGCCAAAAATCAGCTGGCCAGCACACACATGCACATTGGATCTGAGCTAGGGCAACGGCTCACGTGCCAGCAGATATGGCTCTGTGTGCCATCTGTGGCACCTGTGCCATAGGTTCGCCACCACTGGCCTATTATAACATATGCCTATATGGCCTGGATGCCCATGTGACTTCATGAAAGATTTATAAAACTACCTGCCTCTCATGGCATCAGGGGTTGGCAGCAGGCAGAACGGGGAGGAACGGGATGTGCAAGCTAGGGAAGTATATCTGAAGACATGTGTAATGTTCTAGTTATGGTTAAATGTGTGGCAGAAAGTGGACTCTGGATGTGTTTTTCCTATCGCAGTAAGTGAGGTTGAATGTGTATAATTTTAGAAGAGCTTTGTGTATGTGTTTGTGTGTGTACATACACATACAATTTATATAGTAGATAATGTATATTTTTGTGTGTACACATATACATAGAATTAAATAGTATATTTTGGATGTTCAGTAATAGTAAATAGATAGGGAAATTGTATCTCTTTGAGGCAAGGAGAGGCCAGGCACCCTAACCCAAACCCTTGGGCCCGTCAACTTGCAATACGGACTTTGGGGTGGTAGTTGGTTCCATAATGTTGGGGCAACCACAGAAAAGGCTCTCCCCCTTGGGCCCGTCAACTTGAATTATTTAATTGACGGAACCTGGAGGGTGCCAACTCCTTGTGATCTAATTGGTCTCTGGGAGGTATATGGCAGGAGACGGTCTCATAAATAGATTTTACTTGTCAGAAGGTCTCACAAGATGATCACCCGATCCCAGGACATTACAACCATTCTAAATACATTCCAGTTCCCAAGCATCCAAATTTTGATCATGTGACTATGGAGATGCTGCAACAGTTGTAAGTGTGAAAAATAACCACAAGTCACTTTATTCAGTGACATTGTAACTTTGAATAGTCACTAAATGAATGGTTGTAACCAAGGACTATGTCTACACCATTCACACAGAAGTATACAGACAGAGAAAAACAGAAACATTTAGACATAAAGACATACACACTCTTTTGTTCCCATAGGCTACCATCTATGGCCACTGCTAAAATAAGATTGGAAAGATTTCTTGGAGCCAATGAACCTTATTTTCAAATAAACATGCATAGGATTGTTCTGCCTATATCACATCATTGCCTCGGGCTGTTCCTACTATTGTAAAAATGCAGAAGAAAATAATCTAAGAATTTTCCATTATTTAATTTATGTAAAAAAACAAAAAAAACCCCAGTGGGTACTGTATTTTCTCCATTATTACTAAACATTCCTCTATAGCCATTAGCCTGTAAATGCCTTTCTTTTATTTGTTTCTGTACATTTTCATTTTATGCTAAATGTATTAGTTACAGTAAATATCTTTGGTAACTATTTCAGGACATACGATAAATTAGGCTAAATAGGAAAAAGCTTTTCATTCTTTGCAGCTTAAGAAATGAACAGGTTTCATAGATATTTTAGTGGCAGATGACTGGCTTTCATTATCTGGGTATTTATTTCCTAAATAAGTTAAAAATGCAAAGTAAATAAGTGTGGATCTTCCTTCCCTTATTCAGCTGTGAAGATAGATTGGACTAGATAGCTTGGTCTGCATTTGTCATTATGGGGGTAAGGTTAATATAATGTAGAAAATTGGTGTTATTTGCACAATTTTGAGTTCACGTGGAATAACTGCAAGATATATTTGGAGGGAAATAATTTAGCGATGGTCTGCGGCAGTGATGGCGAACCTTTTACTGGTTTCATGCCAAAAGTGTGTGTGTGCACGCATAATTCAGGCCCGGCTACAGCAGGAAACTGCTTTGGTCGCGTTGATGGATGATCTCTGGCGGGCCCAGGACAGGGGCTTGTCCTCTGTCCTGGTGCTTCTTGACCTCTCAGCGGCTTTCGATACCATCGACCATGGTATCCTTCTGCACCGACTAGAGGGGTTGGGAGTGGGAGGCACTGTTCTTCAGTGGTTCTCCTCATACCTCTCTGGTCGGTCGCAGTCGGTGTTAGTAGGGGATCAGAGGTCGACCTCTAGGTCTCTCCCTTGTGGGGTGCATCAGGGGTCGGTCCTCTCCCCCCTGCTATTTAATATCTACATGAAACCGCTGGGTGAGATCATCCAAGGGCATGGGGTGAGGTATCATCAATACGCCGATGATACCCAGTTATACATCTCCACCCCATGTCCAGCCAATGAAGCAGTGGAAGTGATGGGCCGGTGCCTGGAGGATGTTAGGGCCTGGATGAGTGTCAACAAGCTCAAACTCAACCCAGACAAGACGGAGTGGCTGTGGATCTTACCTCCCAAGGACAACTCCATCTGTCCGTCCATTACCCTGGGGGGAGAATCACTGGCCCTCTCAGAGAAGGTTCGCAACTTGGGCGTCCTCCTCGATCCACAGCTCACATTAGAGAAACATCTTTCAGCTGTGGAGAGGGGGACGTTTGCCCAGGTTCGCCTGGTGCACCAGTTGCGACCCTACTTGGACCGGGAGTCACTGCTCACGGTCACTCATGCCCTCATCACCTCAAGGCTTGACTACTGTAACGCTCTCTACATGGGGCTACCTTTGAAAAATGTTCGGAAACTTCAGATCGTGCAGAATGCAGCTGCGAGAGCAATCATGGGCTTTCCCAAATATGCCCATGTTACACCAACACTCCGCAATCTGCATTGGTTGCCGATCAGTTTCCGGTCACAATTCAAAGTGTTGGTTATGACCTATAAAGCCCTTCATGGCACCGGACCAGATTACCTCAGGGACCGCCTTCTGCTGCACGAATCCCAGCGACCAGTTAGGTCCCACAGAGTGGATCTTCTCCGGGTCCTGTCAACTAAGCAATGTCGCCTGGCGGGACCCAGGGGAAGAGCCTTCTCTGTGGCGGCCCCGGCCCTCTGGAACCAACTCCCCCCAGAGATTAGAACTGCCCCTACCCTCCTTGCCTTTTGTAAACAACTTAAAACCCACCTCTGCCACCAAGCATGGGGGAATTGAGATCCTCTTTCCCCCTAGGCCTTTACAATTCTATGCATGGTATGTATGTATATATGTTTGGTTTTTATATTAATTGATTTTTAATCATCAATACCAAATTACTATTGTACACTGTTTTATTGTCGCTGTTAGCCGCCCCGAGTCTCTGGAGAGGGGCGGCATACAAATCCAATAAATAAATAAATAAATAAATAAATAAATAAATAAATAAATAAATAAATAAATAAATAAATAAATAAATAAATAAATAATAGTGTGTATGCCTTCCAGAACCCACAATGCAATGCACTCTCCACCTGTGCATGCACGCTTGCCCCCATGTGCCCCAAACTGCACATGCCCTTCACTCCTGCACTCGAAATAGAATACCCTATGAGACTAGACTTTCAATCCTGGGCCTAGAAAGTTTAGAACTAAGACGCCTTAAACAAGATCTAAGTATTGCCCACAAGATCATATGCTTCAACATCCTGCCTGTTGGTGACTACGTCACCTTCAACCACAACAACACAAGAGCTTAGGTATGCCCATGTTTCACCATCACTCCGCAGTCTGCATTGGCTGCCAATCAATTTCTGGTCACAATTCAAAGTGTTGGTTATGACCTTTAAAGCCCTTCATGGCATTGGACCAGAATATCTCCAAGACCGCCTCCTGCCGCACGAATCCCAGCGACCGATTAGGTCCCACAGAGTGGGCCTTCTCCGGGTCCCATCAACTAAACAATGTCGGTTGGCGGGCCCCAGGGGAAGAGCCTTCTCTGTGGCGGCACCGGCTCTCTGGAACCAACTCCCCCCGGAGATTAGAACTGCCCCTACTCTCCTTGCCTTCCGTAAACTCCTTAAAACCCACCTTTGCCGTCAGGCATGGGGGAATTGAAACATCTCCCCCTGGGCATGTTTAATTTATACATGGTATGCTTGTGTGTGTGTCTGTTAGTTTATGGGGTTTTTTAAATTTCTAAATATTTTAATTAATTGCATTATTTATGATTTGTTTCACTTGTTGTGAGCCGCCCCGAGTCTTCGGAGAGGGGCGGCATACAAATCCAAATAATAAATAAATAAATAAATAAATAAATAAATAAGAGCGCACAACAGATTTAAACTTAATATTAACTGCTCCAAACTTGACTGTAAAAAATATGACTTCAGTAACCGAGTTGTCGAAGCGTGGAACTCATTACCAGACTCCATAGTGTCATCCCCAAACCCCCAACACTTTACCCTTAGATTATCTACGGTTGACCTATCCAGATTTCTAAGAGGTCAGTAAGGGGCGAGTACAAGTGCACTAGAGTGCCTTCCGTCCCCTGTCCTATTTCTCTCCTATATCTCCTATACCTTTCTTCTATTCCTATATCTCTTCTTCTATTCTTTCATTGATATGTTCTATTACTATACCTTCTTTTCTATTCTTTCTTAGATATATTTTACTATGAGTATCTCCTCTATAACCTTCATCATGTATTTACTATGTGTATATAGATATATACCTACTAAAACCCTCATTGTGTATTGGACAAAATGAATAAATAAAATAAATAAATGTGAAAATCCCTGCATATGCCCCTTAGCTCATTTTGGGCCTGGAAAGCCTCTTGTACCAAACTTTGTCAGCACAAATGGTCTGTCACCACCGCTCCTCCTCCTCCTCCTCCTCCTCCTCCTCCCAGTCTCGTGCTCTCAACAGGGAAACCCCAGCCCGCTATTTCTGCCACCCTCACCCCCGAATGCTTGGTTCTCACATTGCTGTTTCCATGGTGGCTGCAGGAAGAGCAGGCTGCGCCCCCACGCAAAGGCTTGGGACCACAGCAGAAGCTTTCTCATGAAGGAGAAGGAGAAGCCTCTGAGGCATGGGAGGAAAGCAGAAGAGGAGAAGAAGCGGGCGAAAGAGCGAGTGAAGAGGTGGGCTGGGGAGCCAGGCATTTTTTCTCTGGATCAACTAGCATCCCCACGGAGAAGAGGGAAAGGTCCCACAGTATTGGCCTTCTCCAGGTCCCATCAACTAGACAATGTCGTTTGGCAGGTCCTAGGGGAAGAGCCTTCTCTGTGGGGGCTCTGGCCCTCTGGAATCAACTCCCCCCAGAGATTTGCACTGCTGCCACCCACCTTGCCTTTCATAAGAATCTGAAAATGCAGTTATGCCATCAGGCTTGGGGTCACTAGACCCCAGTCTCTGCCCAGTAAATGTGTTGGATGGAGTAGTATGTATGTGAATGCTTGATTTTTAAAAGTTTAACTTTTTAATAATTTTAAATTCATTATCATTATTAATTGGACCTAGAAATGTTTACATATTGTATTTTTGTTACTGAGATGTTGTGAGCCACCCCAAGTCCATGGAGAGGGGCGGCATATAAGTCCAACCAATAAATAAATAAATAAATATATTCCTCTTCCATTGCTATTCAGTAGGCCACCTCCTCCCCCTTACGGCAGGAGCAAAGCACTTGGATTCTCGTGCAAACACACTACAAACACAGAATGAAGGGAAGCGAAACAAAAATGAAATTCAGGGCTTCTGAGGGACAGGAGGATTGGGAATGGGCTTCCTCTGGTGGAGAGTGCTTTTGAACCTCAGAGAAGCCGGAATGAGAATCCACACTGCAGGGGGAGCAGCAAAACAGGAAGTTTCCCCATCTGCTCCTGGCCTCCCCCTACAGTAGCCCACATAGATCCTCCGCAGCTCAGCTTCGGGACCTTTCTTCATGAGACAAGGCAGGTGGACAGTTGCAGGTGAGCGATTGGCGGCAGCGCTCTTGGCTGGCAAGTGGGTGGATGTTCTGGGGCGAATAGAATAGAATAGAGCAGAGCAGAGCAGAGCAGAATAGAATAGAATAGAATAGAATAGAATAGAATAGAATAGAATTTTATTGGCCAAGTGTGATTGGACACACAAGGAATTTGTCTTGGTGCATATGCTCTCAACATACATAAAAGAAAAAGATACATTTGTCAAGAATCATGTGGTACAACACTTAATGATTGTCATAGGGGTCAAATAAGCAATGAAGATGCGCACCAGCCAGCTAGACTTCTGGTTATTGGCATGCATCTGTGTGTGACAATCAGCTGGCTGGCTGATCTTCTGGTTTCTGGCACTGCTGTATATGTATATGTGCACCTGTAACCAAAGACTATCTGGCCAATGTGCATGCATGCACCAGAAACCCAGAAGAGGAATGAGCAACACCGTGCATGCCAGGCAACATCGCTCCATGTGCCACTTTGGGCACACTTGCCATAGTTTCACCATCAGGGGGTCTAGGGTTATGATAAGAAAAATTAAGATTTTTATATCGAACTCCTCCCACCCACTCTTTTGGAATATAAGGCCTTTTTAAGTGATAGATGTAAATTGCTCCTTTCTAATTTTAAAATCAGAGATAAATAATCTGAGACTCCAAGGCTGAATTCAGTAGCTAATCTCCAAGAATTCAGTAGCTAATCCTCCAAGAATTGTTTTCAAATTATATTTTTAATGTTTTTATAAAGAGAATATTATCAAATCCATGGATGGAGAATGATCAGCTTTAATGCGCTTCGTTTTGCTTTAATGTAAATGAATATACAGTGAATGCTACTCAAAGATCAAGACCCATAATGTATAAAATATTATATAGCTCTCTTTTAGATTGTGGTAGAAAATAGTGTTTCTTTTCCATTGTCATTTATATAATGCTAATGGGATTTGCTAATATTTAGCACTAAGGATTCAGATATGATGTCTAAAATATGTTTCAGAATGCATGGGACGAATATGTATGAGAAGTCTACAATCCTTTAGAGCAGATACTTTTCATAAGCTCACCCTTATGATTTATTTATCTACCAGAAAAGGGAACTTTCCCCTCCCCTCCCCAAAAAAGGCAATAATTAAAATTATTCATCAATAGGAAGGGGTTTGCCATCCAAATAAGTACATATGAATTGGGTGAATATTATACACATTTGAATGCTTTCCTGTTGAAGTCCAGTTCTTTTTTCTTTACTTTTTCTGTCTATTCTTTCCTTTCTGGTCCATATGATTGCCCCATGAGAGAATGAATGTTTGGTATATAGCAGTGATGGCAAACCTATGGCACGGAGCCTTATCTGCTGGCATGTGAGCTGTTGCCCTAGCTCAGCTCTAGCATGTATGTGCACACCGGCCAGCTGATTTTCAGCTTATGCAGAGGCTCTGGGAGAGCATTTTTGGCTTCCAGAGGGCCTCTGGGGAATGAGGAAGTTTCTGGAGCCTGGGGAGGGTGAAAAACGGGCCTACAGGGCCAACCAGAAGTTGCAAAACAGGCTGTTTCTGGCCTACAGAGGTCCTCTGGGGGGGGGGCAGGGGGGGCAATTTCCGCCCTCCTCAGGCACTGACTTATGAGTGTGGGCACTCATGCAGGCATGATAGTGTGTGTGCACATGCTTTTGGCACCCGAGGGAAAAAAGGTTTGCCATCACTGGTATATAGTATACACCAACTGAATAATACCTAGGAATATCTCTCTCTCTTTCCCTCCCTCTCCATCCCTCCCTCTCTCTCTCTCTCTCTCTCTCTAACACACACACACCACTCCATAGACACACACACACAGACACAGACACACACACACACACACACACACACACACTTCCTTTGAAAGAATCAAAGAACACCTTTCTTTTGGCATAATATCATACCAATGTTTGATGGAGAAATTGGTTGCATCTAGAGATAAGGTATATCTTCTTTAATATCTGAGTATTTCTAAATGAAACCTAAGCTTCATGTGCCAATTGTGCAGAATGACAGCACACATTGCGGAACACTGTTACTAAACAATTACTGGAAATTGAAAAACGTAATCCTACTGAATGCTAAATAAAATCCTGGAAGAAAGTATAAAACACAGACCTAGTATATACATACAGTTGCCAATTAATTGTGAATGTAATGCAAATTCTAATATACACTTAGACATTTTAGTTTTTAGTTTAGTTTTGTTCCACTGCCATCTTCCCTTTTTTTTACCTGAGCTGTTGAGAATCCAATAATTAATATATAAAGTCTAATATTTATTTATCTGCTTAGGTTTATAAAGTGCTTCAAAGACAGAGATACGAGAGGATACTGATAAGCTTTACCAAGAAAGAAACAAGATAGGAAGATGAAACTTTACATTTATTCCACATTCCACTATGTCAACACACTTCTTACATCAGTATTCCAAGTTCTGTAAGCTTTGCAAAAATAAGGATTTCAGTTGTGCCTCAAACCAGGCATCCGCAGCAGCCATGGCATCAGAAATGCTGTGAAATTTTGTACCCTTGACGTATTTTTTCATGTTTAGAAACAGATGATAGTCAGAGGGAGCTAGATCTGGTGAATTAGGTAGATGGTCAACCAGCTAGAAGCCCATCTCCATCAGTTTTGCCATGGTTGCTTGTGCAGTGTGAGCGGAGGCATTGTCTTGCAGGAGCAAGATTCCTTTGGATAGCTTGACATGCCTTTTGGCCTTCAGAACTGTCTTTAATTGGTCCAAAAGTTCAATGTAATACCTTAGAAACATAGAAACATAGAAGACTGATGGCAGAAAAAGACCTCATGGTCCATCTAGTCTGCCCTTATACTATTTACTGTATTTTATCTTAGGATGGATCTATGTTTATCCCAGGCATCTTTAAATTCAGTTACTGTGGATTTACCAACCACGTCTGCTGGAAGTTTGTTCCAAGGATCTACTACTCTTTCAGTGAAATAATGTTTTCTCACGTTGCTTTTGATCTTTTCCCCAACTAACTTCAGATTGTGTCCCCTTGTTCTTGTGTTCACTTTCCTATTAAAAACACTTCCCTCCTGAACCTTATTTAACCCTTTAACATATTTAAATGTTTTGATCATGTCTCCCCTTTTCCTTCTGTCCTCCAGACTATACAGATTGAGTTCATTAAGTCTTTCCTGATACGTTTTATGCTTAAGACCTTCCACCATTCTTGTAGCCCGTCTTTGGACCCGTTCAATTTTGTCAATATCTTTTTGTAGGTGAGGTCTTACATTGATGGTGGAACCCTTTTGAAGGTAGTCCACTAGCAGCACGCCCTCCTTATCCCAAAACACAGATGCCATGAGCTTAGAGGCTGATTTTTGCACCCTGAACTTCTTTGGGTGAGGAGAACCACTGTGCCTCCACTCTTTTGACTGCTCCTTGGTTTCAGGGTCATACAAATAAATCCAGGTCTCATCCATAGTGACCAGTCGATCCAGGAAGTTCTTATCAGTCTGGAAACACTGACAAATAGACTGGGAAGTTTTCATTCACATGCTTTTCTGATCTGTTGTCAAACATTTGGGACCCACTTTGCAGATAGCTTCTTCATGTCCATATGTTCATGGATAATGACACAAACACTTTCGTGGGAAATCCCCATGGTGTCAGCTATTGCTACAGCTGAAATTCAATGATTCTTCACTATGAGGTTGAGCACAATATCGACAATCTCCAGAACAACAAACGCTTTCGATCATCCAGGATGTTCCTCATCATTGGTGCTAAAGTAGCCCATTTTAAGTATGCCAACCCAGTTCTTAACTGTAGAATATGAAGGGCATTGATCCCCCAATGTCTGCGACATATCACCATGAATATCATTCACGGACTTTCCTTGCATAAACACGAATTTTATCACTCCTCTGCTCTCATTTGCTGTGAATATCACCTTAGATGCCGCCATTTTGTTTTCCCAAATGCATAGAACACTGTTGCCATAAGCTACAAACACAAAATTATGAAAACATATATTAGACACATAAGGCTTTCATGTGATGTAACATTCGTTACCATAGAAACAAAAAAAAGATCACAAAGCCAAAGACTTATCAGTACCCCCTCGTATTATAGCTCTGAATTGAAAATGCGACATTACAACATTCTGAAATCTCAACGTTCCTCTCATTATTAATTTTATATTTGGGAAGACATAAATGGAAAGGCGTTTGTTTGTCTATGTTATTAAGAAATCCAGGCTGGCTCATCACATTTTGCTACCTAAGATGAAATACAAGTTGGTACCTTTACTCATTGTAAAGATATAAGGCAACCAAACAGACAGTTGAACATTATTTCTTTTGTTATATCTGAAGGGGAGGTTGTTCATTATATATTTTGTTGTCTAGTAAATTACTTGGTATTTCCCATCACCCAATATCTGCTATCTAATGCAATTTCACTCTGTGTAATGGCGATGTTGGCTCTGCGTCATTCCAACACAGAGTTAAAATACTACATGACAAGCAAGATTTTTGTAATTCTTAGGGGATTTCTATGCATTGCTAAATTTGCCCTAGCAGAAAAGATCAGGATTTCACCTTAGCTGTAGGTTTATGTCATGAAGGACAGGCAAGAAAGAACAGTGGAATAATTTGCTTTCATCTCTTGTATAAACAAAGGGCATTGAAGATATTCTTAAATACTCACAACATCTTGTGAGATCAATAATGGGGTAATCATAGGGCTAGGAAGCTAAAACACTCGTCTAAAGGAGTATTTTTTTGGGGGGGTAGATTCTCTCCTGTGATGAATCCATCTTATTCATCTCAAAAGTTACAATTGCTGCCAACCTGCCTTCCATTGAGGACCTGTATACTGCACGAGTCAAAAAGAGGGCGGGGAAAATATTTACTGACCCCTCGCATCCTGGACATAAACTGTTTCAATTCCTATCCTCAAAACGTCGGTACAGAGCACTGCACACCAAGACAACTAGACACAAGAACAGTTTTTTCCCGAATGCCATCACTCTACCATAGTTCCCTCTAAGCTGAGCAGTGAGCAATCGCTCACTTAAAAATCATCATCAACTCAGAGTTTTCCAAACCTGCCCAGAAGCCGAGGGGGAAAGAGTGAGAGGGAAGGAGAGAGAGAGGAAGAGAGGAAGAGAGAGAAACAGATAGAAAAAGAGAGGAAGGAAAAGAAAAAGAAAAAGAATGGGAGTAAGGAAGAGAGAAAGAAAATCAAAATCTAGTTTGAAACTAGCTCAACTATTTAAGTGGCATTTTGATATTGATAGAGTTGCCCTATTATGAGCTCACTGTTATAGACACAGTACAGTATTTTATTTTGAAATTCTCTGAGGCAAAACAGGGTGGGTTTTTTGTTTGTTTGTTTGTTTGTTTATTTATTTATTTATTTATTTATTATTTCTGTGCCGCCCAGTCCCGAACGGACTGCCACTCAGACACTATACTTTTCCGCCCACCCAAAAAAAAATTAGAGGGAACACTGCACTCTACTAAACAAATAATTCCCTCAACACTGTCAGACTTTTTACTAAATCTGCACTTCTATTCCTACTAGTTTTTTCTCATCATTCCTATCACCCATATCCTCCTACTCAGGACTGTATGACTGTAACTTGTTGCTTGTGTCCTAAGATTTTTATTAATATTGATTGTTTCTTCATTGCTTATTTGACCCCCTATGACAATCATTAAGTGTTGTACTACATGTTTCTTGACAAATCTATATTTTCTTTTATGTACACTGAGAGCATATGCACCAAGACAAATTCCTTGTGTGTCCAATCACACTTGGCCAATAAAATTCTACTCTATTCTATCCTATTCTATTCTATCCTATTCTATTCTGAAAAGACAATAGGTATTTTAACTCTTTTTAAAGAAACAATACACAAGATTAGTATCAAACTAACACATGACGTTTGATAATTTGAACAAAAAGTATGATCAGGGGTGATTGCAGGTCTGCACTAGGCCCAAAATGGGGAATGGAGGGTGCCACCCATCCCGTTTTTGCTCCCAGGTGGCTGCAGGAAGGCCTAGCCTGTAAGTCTGGGCACTCAATTGATCTGTTTGCTGCCTCCCAACTGATTGGCTGGGTCTTCTTTTGTTGCCCTGAATAGAGATGTAATGCAAGTTAGTGGGGTGGGGAGGGAACAAGCATTTTGCAGTAACCTTTCCCAGGAGTGGGGAGGGAATGGGGATTTTGCAGTACCTTTCATCTGCCACGCCCCCAAGTCACGCCCACAGAACTGGTAGTAAAAAAATATTGAATCCCACCATTGGACTTCATAAAGCTTATTTAGTACTGTTAAATTTGTTTAATAGGATAAGACATAGACATTTGATTGAATATCTTCTCTTTTGATGCTCTCCACAGTGAAACACACTACAGAGAAGTAATAGCATGGGCTACTTTTACTCTTTCACAAAATTCACAATCCACTATTTTCATGTTCCTGGTTGATACCATTCCAATTTTATGAAAGCTATAAACCTATTCCAATCCATTCCGGTGTGACAAGTTAAAATAAAAAGTTCTATGTATGCAAAGTTGCAAATGGCCATGGTAACTGCTCATCATGGACAAGTGATCATATGAATTCACCCTCAGCACCATTCTTCAGATAAAATTGCTGGGGGATTGTTCTACCTAGTTTGCCAGGATTCAGAAATGAGGATAATTTGCAGAAAAATAAATTTCCAAGTCATTAGCTAATCATGAATTCCTGAACACTTGAGAGCAGCTTCGCAGTATGCAAGTGCCCCGGAGTAAATGATGCTATCTGCCTGTCTGTGATAACTATTGCATATATTACTTGACCATTCAGCTTTCACAATTACACATTTCAGCAATTCACAGAATAGTTACAGGCCCTGCTCATGTTGTTACTGAATCGTTAGACAAATTAGCATAAGGAACTGAGAAAAAGGCTAGAATGATTTTGCTAAACATTGTAAGGAAAGAGATTTTCTGTATCCTCTAAAAACAGGGGTGATCTCAGCTTTGCCTTTAATCTTTTCCAACCATATTTTTTTTAGAAGAAGAAGAATAGAATTTTATTGGCCAAGTGTGATTGGACACACAAGGAATTTGTCAAGAACCATGTGGTACGACACTTAATGATTGTCATAGGGGTCAAATAAGCAATGAAGAAGCAATATTAATAAAAAATCTTAGGATATAAGCAACAAGTTACAGTCATACAGTCAACATGGGAGGAAATGGGTGAAAGGAATGATGAGAAAAACTAGTAGAATAGAAGTGCAGATTTAATAGAAAGTCTGACAGTGTTGAGGGAATTATTTGTTTAGTAGAGTGATGGCGTTCGGGGAAAAAACTGTTCTTGTGTCTAGTTGTCTTGGTGTGCAGTGTTCTATAGCGACGTTTTGAGGGTAGGAGTTGAAACAATTTGTGTCCAGGATGTGAGGGGTCAGTAAATATTTTCCCCGCCCTCTTTTTGACTCGTGCAGTATACAGGTCCTCAATGGAAGGCAGGTTGGCAGCAATTGTTTTTTCTGCAGTTCTGATTATCCTCTGAAGTCTGTGTCGGTCCTGTTGGGTTGCAGCACCAAACCATTTTCTAGGCATTGACACCTGATCTCTGTCAACAGTCAGTGAAGTCACCAGTTTTATCTTGTGACATCATCAAGGAATTCTTCCTGCTCTTTGTGACATCAACTGAATTTGTCTCCTGAGTCTGGAGACTTGGCAGACTGAGCAATACTTGTTTTCTGACACCTCACAGGATATAGATTTAGATGCGTATTAAAAAGAGGTAATCCTCACCTAGTTTATATATGGAAGATTTAGTGATGAAGTTCTGTGGGGGAATTGCCTGTAGCTGTACATTGAATGACAGGCAAAGATGAAAAATGAACTTGAGCTCTGGCTTTCTGAGCATGAACTGCCCGCTAGATACATGTCATTCATTGAATATATGTGATTGTGTAACCAATAATATAAGGCAGTAGCACTAGAGCTAGAACATAAGAGGTAAGTCTTCTTCTTTTGGTCAATGATTTTATATTAGTGATACAGAGTTTTCCACTATAAAATTTCCCTTCTCTATAATTTCATCTTCTTTAAAATTAGAATAATTGTTCTGAACGTTTCCTACTAAGTGGTTGCAAAACTTTCATTACTGATGATTCAGTATAATCCAGGATAGCATTCAGATTTGCCATTTAGATTTATATACCGCTTCACAGGGCTTTGCAGCCCTCCTCTCTAATCTGCCAAACTGCTGGCAGCGGATGATCAGCAGAAGTAGCTTGCAGTACTGCTCTCTAACCATTGTGCCATCAAGAGTAGCCTAAATTTCATTATATTCTGACATCAAGACAACTGACCTGCCCTCAGCTCCAGTGGAGAGTTTTGTGGTCCAGAATATCTCCGGGACCGCCTTCTGCTGCACGAATCCCAGAGACCGATTAGGTCCCACAGAGTTGGCCTTCTCCAGGTCCCGTCAACTAAACAATGTCATTTGGCGGGTCCCAGGAGAAGAGCCTTCTCTGTGGCAGCCCCGACTCTCTGGAACCAGCTCTCCCCAGAGATTAGAACTGCCCCCACCCTCCTTGCCTTTCTTAAACTCCTTAAAACCCACCTTTGCTGCCAGGCATGGGGGAATTGAGATATCTCCCCCCCGGGCCTATACAATTTATGTATGGTATGTCTGTGTGTATGTCTGATTAATAATGGGGTTTTTTAAAATGTTTTAAAATTATTAGATTTGTCATGAATTGTTTTATTGCTGTTGTGAGCCGCCTCGAGTCTATGGAGAGGGGCGGCATACAAATATAATAAATAATAATAATAATTTAGGTAGAGGAAAAAACTAACAAAGCCTATATTTTTATTTCTTGACCAAACTATGCATTCATGAGGTGGAAAGAAATTGTTTGGAGCTGACATATATAACAGGATTTTGCAATATGACAAAAAGGTGATATTTTAACACTTGTGATTTGCCTCTGGATAGTCCAAAATATATTGACCCTAATTACAACTAAAACACCATGAATTACTTCCAGCTCCAGAATATTTATTTACAATGAACTGCACTTGAAAAAGCCAGATTGGTATACAGTGATCCCTCGATTATCGCGAGGGTTACGTTCCAAGACCTCTCGCGATAATCGATTTTCCGCAGTATAGTGGTGCAGAAGTGAAAACACCATCTGCGCATGCGCGTCCCTTTTTCCATGGCCGCGCATGCGCAGATGGTGGAGCCGGGGAGCGATGAAAGTGCGGAAGCCGACAAAGATTGCTTTGAATGTCGGCTGCCCCCACCCACCCCCAGTGCGTCCGGCGCCCTCGCCGCTACCGCCCGCTCGCCCGCCCGCCAGATCCACCCCTCTCACCGGCTTTCGGACACGGGTCCTCCTGCAGCAGCGCTGCCAAGCAGATCAGTTGCTGGGCGGCCGAAGAAACCTTCCCTAGGTCTTCCCCGCCGCCCACGCAAAGGGGAAACCCCGATCTTCGGCTCCTCGCTGCTGCCCGCCCGCCGCTCGCCCGCCCGCCGCCCGCCGCTCGAGAGCAAGAGGGGGAGAGATAGAGAAAGAGAGAGAAGGAAAGAAAGAGATGAGAGATTGAGGAAGAGAGTGTGAGAGAGGAAAAAGCAAGATAGAGAAAGAGAGAAAGAAAGATGAGAAAGGAAGGAAGAGAGTGACGTCATCGGGTGGGAAAAACCGCGGTATAGCAAAAAAACCGTGGAGTATTTTTTAATTAATATTTTTTGGAAAACCGTGGTATAGCGTTTCGCGATAATCGAGATCGCGAAAATCGAGGGATCACTGTAGTCTGAGTTAGAATGGAACACTGAGGCATACACCAAAATATCTTGTTTCCAAAATAGTTTGTCTTTCCCATCCTTAAAGAAAATAATTTTGTCTTAAATTTTACCCATTTGCAAGTATGTACACTTATAGTGGGAATCCCAGTATACCGGGGCGGGAGGGATAACCAAACAGAAAGATGACTGAGGAGACAAAAAACTGGAAATAAAGAGGCTATAGTGATAATAAAGGAAGAATAATAGAAAAAAAATTCCTCCACTCCTTCCATCTTCTTCATGTGATGTTCCCCACAGTACATCAAGCTTATGATGGCTGGGAATCTGAAGCCTTCAGAAAGGCTATTACACATAATAGTGTTCCTTGAAACCATTTTAATTCTCAAGGACCATTGCTCGCTCTCTGTCTCTCTGTCTCTCTCTCTCTCTCTCTCTCTCTCTCTCTCTCTCTCTCTCTCTCTCTCAGTGGACTATGAAGCTTATCTAGATAAAAAATGAAAAGGATAGGAAAGTATTCATTCCTTATGCTCTCTTAAAATGGAACGATTGACAAGACTGGGGGCCTGCAAGTTGGTGGGAAGATTTTGTTTATAAAATGAAATATGTTTCTCAATTAAAACAAAAACAAAACAATTCATTTTCCACTGTGACTGTGTCCTATCTATTCCTACCTGGCACACAAAGAAAGACCCCACTCATGTGTCCAAAACATAGAGCATTACAGATTTGCATCAAATATTTGGACCAGGAGGCCTTGCACACAGTCACTCAGGCCCTCATTACCTCCCGTCTTGATTATTGCAATGTGCTCTACATGGGGCTACCCTTGAAGAGTGTTCGGAGACTGCAGGTAGTCCAGAATGCAGCCGCATGAGCCGTTATGGGTGCACCTTGGTACGCCCATATAACACCAACACTCTGCATGCTGCACTGGCTTCCTTTTAGTCTCCAGGCACAATTCAAAGTGTTGGCTATCACCTATAAAACCCTACTTGGCTTAAGGCCTGACTATTTACGGGACCGCCTCCTGCCACATATCTCCCAGAGGCCTATTAGATTGCACAGAATCGGCCTCCTCCAGGTCCCATTGACCAAACAATGTGGGTTGGCGGGACCACGGGGGAGGGCCTTTTCTTTTGCCACCCGGCTCTATAGAACCAATTCCCCCCCCCCCCCAATGTTCGCACTTCTCCCACTCTACTGGCTTTATGAAAAGCTGTTAAAACCTTGTCGACAGGCCTGCGGGCCATGAAGTTAACATCAGACGTGCCCGAATTATGTTTGTTTGGTATGTATGTTGTTAGATTGATTTGGTGTTTTTTAAATGGGTTGTTAGGATTATGGGGTTTTATTATTGTTGTTTGACTTATTATTATTATTATTGTTGTTGTTGTTGTTGTTGTTGTTGCTGTTGCTGTTGCTGTTGCTGTTGCTGTTGCTGTTGCTGTTGCTGTTGCTGTTGCTGTTGCTGTTGTGTTGTGTTGCTGTTGCTGTTGCTGTTGCTGTTGTTGTTGTTATTGTTGTTGTATTATTGTAATTTTTTAAAATTGTTGTAAGGCCCCGAGTCCTTTGTATGCCGCCCTGAGTCTGCGGAGAGGAGCGGCATACTAATCTAATATAATCTAATCTAATCTAATCTAGAATACATGAATGAATGAATGAATGAATGAATGAATGAACGAACGAACGAACGAACGAACAAATAAATAAATAAATAAAACAGAAGTCAAATGAATTATATTATATTATATTAAATTCTGCTGCTAGATTCTGATTTTTGAACCATTTCTTTATGGCACAATCATATATTTAAACTCATGTCTGCTTTACTTAATTTATTTATATGCTGAGTCTCTAAATGCATTTTTTTTCAATAGTTAGAAGAAAAGGAACTAATGATGGGATTTGGGATTGATTTCAAATGCAATTAATCCCAGATCTGGAATGAGGTTCAAGAAGAAACATTATCTCAAATCATTTGGCAGGTGATAGTGAGCAAGGCCCTTATTGTATAGCAGTGACAGACTCATTTTCTTGGGCCATCTGGAATTTTATTAAATTCATCGTGGCATGCCTGCAAAGGAGAAAAAAAAAACCATCCTCACTTTTTTTTTTCAAATCAGAAAGTTAAACTACACGTCTTTCAGGCTTTTAAATGCCATCTGCTTTACCAATCACGAGGCAATATTATTTTTGAATCAACTGATATTTAAAGATTTCAGTCATTGTATGTTCTGTTATATTACCAGATGTTGGTTCTAATCCACTTAGAAACAGATGGCGCTCTTTGCTTATCAGCTGATGTCACTGTTGTATATGGATGTAGCATCAAGTCCTAGCTACTCTTGCCCAAGTTGCATCTTTCTTACAAATGACATATGCCCACGTCAGAAGTGATAAAGAACGAAAATATATACAGTGTTCCCTCGATTTTCGCGGGTTCGAACTTCGCGAAAAGTCTATACCACGGTTTTTCAAAAATATTAATTAAAAAATACTTTGTGGTTTTTTCCCCTATACCACACTTTTTCCTGCCCGATGACGTCATATGTCATAGCCAAACTTTCGTCCGCCTTTAATAATTTTTTTAAAAAATAAACTTTAATAAATAAACATGGTGAGTAATAATCTAAATGGTTGCTAAGGGAATGGGAAATGGTAATTTAGGGGTTTAAAGTGTTAAGGGAAGGCTTGTGATACTGTTCATAGCAAAAAATAGTGTATTTACTTCCGCATCTCTACTTCGCGGAAATTCGACTTTCGCGGGTGGTCTCGGAACGCAGCCCCTGAGAAAATTGAGGGAACACTGTATATATTTCACAGCAGTAAGAGTGTGCTACCCATGATATGATAATGCCAGTGATGTAATGCTTTTATATTTCATAAGGGTGGAAGAGTTTTTTGATTCGATCTTTCGATGGGAAACGATGTTAATTTGAATAGCCAATAGATGAGCACACATTGGCTACTAGCCAGCAAACACTGCATTATTCTAACTTCTTGGCAAATTGTGATTGTCTGTTGGGTTTCTATGAGAACTGTAGCATTTTAAAAGAAGAAATTATTTCTGTTCCTATGCCCTCTATGCTATCATTCAAGCCTTGATTTCTTTTCAAGAATGAAATGAGAAGACATGGGCAAAATAAACATATATCCATCCTAAGATAAAATACAGGAAATAGTAAAAGGGCAGACTAGATGGACCAAGAGGTCTTTTTCTGCCGTCAGTCTTCTATGTTTCTATGTTTCTATATGGAGGGAAACCACAAAAATATGAAAAAATGATCACATACAATTCATAAATATCTCCAGGATACTATTATATTAAAAATGAAGAGGGTAAAGTGAATCCAGAACAAAAAGGAAATCAAAATAATAAAGAAATAATCAGAAGAAGTAAGATAAGATTATGGATGGTAAAAAATATTATTGCACACAAATAACTAACAGAAGAAAAACAATTTAAGAGGGATTGACATAAATAGAAGTGGATAATTATGGATGGATCTAAAGAAAATAACGAGAGGAAAAATAGTAAAACCTAAAAGGTTGAAAAGGGAAAAGAAATATAAGCTATTTTTTGGTAGGGCATTTTGAAAAAAAAGAACATAAGTTGATCTCAATGATATAGTTGAGAATTCTCCCTTAAAATAATTGGAAAATAAGCCTCTTATTGCAATAAATTGATTGATTTTGAGACAACAAGCTCAAAACCATGTAATAGAACTAAGCAGCACTTAACAATAATAATGAAATTCATGACCTCTTCAAAATGGCCTGTGCTTACAATAGTAAATGCAATGAATATTGGAGTATTGTGTCCTGCAACACCACCATGTGGTAAATCTGTTTTCATTGTGTTACTCTCAGACAGAAAGTTGTCTATTCCCTAAAGGAAGGAATAATAATAAAAATAAATTTTGAAAGATTCTTTTATCTACAAAAGTATCAAGAGAATAGTCTAATTATTTGGACACTAAATGTGGTAACCACAACAGAGATGGTGATTAAAAAAAACAGATAAAAGACTGGGATCCTTGTAACCTGATACTTTTTAAAGGAATTAAGACAACATTGTGTATCTAGAGAGCTGTTTGTGGTCATTACAAATAGAATAGAATAGAATAGAATTTTATTGGCCAAGTGTGATTGGACACACAAGGAATTTGTCTTGGTGCATATAGTTGTTTATAGTTTATAGTTTAATCAGATTTGTATGCCGCCACTCTCCGCAGACTCGGGGCGGCTCACAGCAACAGCAATACAAGACAAATCCAATATTAAATTAATTTTAAGAACACCACAAGTTAAAAACCAATCATACACACTAGCATACCATACACAAATTTTATAAGCCTAGGGGGAAGGAACATGTCAATTCCCCCATGCCTGAAGACAGAGGTGGGTTTTAAGGAGCTTACGAAAGGCTAGGAGGGTGGGGGCAACTCTGATATCTGGGGGGAGTTGATTCCAAAGGGTCGGGGCCGCCACAGAGAAGGCTCTTCCCCTGGGTCCCGCCAAACGACATTGTTTAGTTGACGGGACCCGGAGAAGGCCAACTCTGTGGGACCTAACTGGTCGCTGGGATTCGTGCGGCAGAAGGCGGTCCCGGAGATATTCTGGTCCGGTGCCATGAAGGGCTTTATAGGTCATAACCAACACTTTGAATTGTGACCGGAAACTGATCGGCAACCAATGCAGACTGCGGAGTGTTGGTGTGACATGGGCAAATTTAGGAAAGCCCATGATAGCTCTCGCAGCTGCATTCTGCACGATCTGAAGTTTCCGAACACTTTTCAAAGGTAGCCCCATGTAGAGAGCGTTACAGTAGTCGAGCCTCGAGGTGATGCTCTCAGTGTACATAAAATAAAATATACATTTGTCAAGAATCATGTGGTACGACACTTAATGATTGTCATAGGGGTCAAATAAGCAATGAAGAAGCAATATTAATAAAAATCTTAGGATATAAGCAACAAGTTACAGTCATAGAGTCAACATGGGAGGAAATGGGTGATAGGAATGATGAGAAAAACTAGTAGAATAGAAGTGCAGATTTAGTAGAAAGTCTGACAGTGTTGAGGGAATTATTTGTTTAGTAGAGTGATGGCGTTCGGAAAAAAACTGTTCTTGTGTCTAGTTGTCTTGGTGTGCAGTGCTCTGTAGCGACGCTTTGAGGGTAGGAGTTGAAACAATTTGTGTCCAGAATGTGAGGGGTCAGTAAATATTTTCCCTGCCCTCTTTTTGACTCGTGCAGTATACAGGCCCTCAATGGAAGGCAGCTTGGCAGCAATTGTTTTTTCTGCAGTTCTGATTATCCTCTGAAGTCTGTGTCAGTCCTGTTGGGTTGCAGCACCAAACCAGACAGTTATAGAGGTGCAGATGACAGACTCAATGATTCCTCTGTAGAACTATCAGCAGCTCCTCGGGCAGTTTGAGTTTCCTGAGCTGGCGCACAAATGTAGAAAACATAACACAGTAATTAGATAAAGCACTTTGCATTATGAAGGATATGAAAATGCAAATATATGAATGTAGGTAGGAAATCAGAGAACCAAACATAGAAGAGGTTTGGATTACTAGAGGGAAGAAAATAGAAAATCTAAGTGGAAAATATTGAAGTCGTTTAGGTAGATGAAAACTAATTCAAGAGTATTTGAACTGTGAGGCACCACAAACTCTTCTTTAGCCAGTATCTACTAATTGATTGTTTTGTCTTCATGAACCAGAGAAAATGAGCTATTCCATAGATCAATGTGGCTGAACAGATCAAGAGAAGTCAAAGTCTATCACCTCTCAGTTTGGAACAGATTGTGTAATCATTCCTCTTCCCCATATTCATATTAAGAGCCTATTTGACATTATGACCATCTTTTTTTCAGACATAATTAACATTTTGTAGCCAAGCTGCTAAGAAGAAAAAATACAGGGTAGTTTTATAGATATTCCATTACTGATACAGTGATACCTCGTCTTACAAATGCCTCGTCATACAAACTTTTTGAGATACAAACCCGGGGTTTAAGATTTTTTTTGCCTCTTCTTACAAACTATGTTCACCTTACAAACCCACCACCGCTGCTGGGATGCCCCGCCTCTGGACTTCCGTTGCCAGCAAAGAGCCCATTTTTGCACAGCTGGGAATCCCATGAGGCTCCCCTCCATGGGAAACCCCACCTCCTGAATTCCGTGTTTCTGTGATGCTGCAGAGGAATCCCAGCAGCACAAAAATGGAAGAAAATAGAGCCGCCCCGAGTCTGCGGAGAGGGGCGGCATACAAATATAAATAAATAAACAAACAAACAAACAAACAAACAAATAAATAAATAAATAAATAATTTTTTTAAAAAAATGGGCGCTTCACTGGCAATGGAAGTCCGGAGATGAGGTTTCCCAGCGAGGGAAGTCTCAGTGAAATCGCAGCATCCAAAAATACAGAGGTCTGGAGGTGGGGCTTCGAGGACTTCGGTGTTTTTGCGATGCTGCGATTTCACTGATGCTCCCTTCGCTGGGAAACCCCACCTCCGTTGCCAGCGAAGCACTCGTTTTAGCGATGCTGGGATTCCCCTGCAGCATCACACAAACACAGAAGTCAGGAGGTGGGGTTTCCCATGGAGGGGAGCTTCAGGGGAATTCTAGCAGCGCAAAAACAGGCGCTTTGGCTGGCAAAAGGGGTGAATTTTGGGCTTGCACGCATTAATCGCTTTTCCATTGATTCCTATGGGAAACATTGTTTCGTCTTACAAACTTTTCACCTTAAGAACCTCATCCCGGAACCAATTAAGTTTGTAAGACAAGGTATCACTGTACTCTAAAAAATGTTATAATTTGCCTATGTGAGTCTCTAAATATGCTATCATATATTTACAATTTCATTAGGATTGAATGTTCCTGTGAAAATAGGGCAGGGATTTCTACCATAGCCTGAGTGGCATCTGATTTTTTCAGATCAGACAATAGCATACAATTGCTACAAATCTGTGCCTCTGGTGGCCTAAATAGACTGAAAGAGATGGAAGAGAGTTGTTCAAAAAATAATCTCAGTAAAAAAGGTAGCATTTGTACCTTCATTGAAATCCCTTACTAATCTGAATGTCTTTCATACAACAATGTACTGGCTGATTTCTCAATATTCAAACCATTGTGAAGAAATGAGTGCTTTAGTGCTAAATAAGATCTGAAAACAGATTTCAGTGTTTCTGTGTGTCTTGGATCTTTCAACTTTTGTCTTTAGGATCAACTTCAGACCTGATAAAATATGTTTCGTCTTAAATATATCAAAGAAACAAAGTAAAGACCATCTAATACATTATATTAGTTCTTCCAGTCATGACATTATGAGACTAGATTTTCAATCCTGGGCCTAGAAAGCCTAGAACTACGGCGCCTAAAACACGATTTGAGTATTGCCCACAAGATCATATGCTACAATGTCCTGCCTGTCGGCGACTACTTCAACTTCAACCACAACAACACAGGAGCACACAACAGATTTAAACTTAATATTAACCGCTCCAAATTTGACTGTAAAAAATATGACTTCAATAACCGAGTTGTTGAAGCGTGGAACTCATTACCGGACTCCATAGTGTCATCCCCAAACCCCTAACACTTTACCCTTAGATTATCTACGGTTGACCTATCCAGATTCCTAAGAGGTCAGTAAGGGGCGAGTACAAGTGCACTAGAGTACTTTTCGTCCCCTGTCCTATTGCTCTCCTATATCTCCTATACCTTTCTTCTATTCCTATATCTCTTCTTCTATTCTTTCATTGATATGTTCTATTACTATACCTTCTTTTCTATTCTTTCTTAGATATATTTTACTATGAGTATCTCCTCTATAACCTTCATCATGTATTTTACTATGTGTATATAGATATATACCCACTAAAACCCTCATTGTGTATTGGACAAAATAAATAAATAAATAGATTATTGATTACATGATGTGAATTGAGGCCTCCATGTTGTTGTTATTATTGCTACCTGAGATTGTCCCTCAGGAGAAACAGTGATGAAATCCAATTTTTTTTAAACTACCAGTTCTGTGGGCGTGGCATGGTGGGTGTGGCTTGGTGGGTGTGGCAAGGGAAGGATACTGCAAAATCTTCATTCCCACCCCACTCCAGGGGAAGGGTACTGCAAAATCTCCATTCCCAGCCAGAGGTGGTTATTTGCAAGTTCTCCAAACTACTCAAAATTTCTGATACTGGTTCTCTGAAATACTCAAAATTTCTGCTGCTGGTTTTCCAGAACTTGACAGAACCTGCTGGATTTCACCCCTGAGGAAAAACAATCTGACCTTTTCATAGAATATATGATGTGAGCTGATTCTGATTCTACATAGAACCAACTCCCCCCAGAGATTAGAATTGCCCACACCCTCCTTGCCTTTCGTAAGCTGCTTAAAACCCACCTCTGCTGCCAGGCATGGGGGAATTGAGATACACTTTCCCCCTAGGCCTTTACAATTTTATGCATGGTATATGTGTATGTATGTTTGGTTTTTATAATAATGGGTTTTTAACTTTTTAGTATTGGATTATTATTATATGCTGTTTTATTACTGTTGTTAGCCACCCCAAGTCTGTGGAGAGGGGCGGCATATAAATCCAATAAATAAATAATAAATAAATAGGATAGTGTTATTAAATGACTTAATGGGCTAAAGATCTGGTCTAGCTTCTGGCCTTCAGGGTATATTAGCAGGTATTGGTAAGTATAGGGTTGCATTTTGATTCTGTCCAAGGCAAAATCTCAAATATGATCTACATTCAGCCTAAAGGAAAATTTCAAAGCAGTTTCAAAAACCATAACCCTTATACAATGACAAATCCCTGCACTGAATCAATAATTTCATAGGCAAGTAGAAAGGAAGGTAGTAAATGTATATATATTACAAGATCATATTGCTGAAATTTTGCCCTACCCTTATAATGTAAAACAATATTAGTGGTTGGGGAGGCATTATTGATAGGAAGAAATATTGTCCAAAACCAATTACAGTGAAAATAAGTATATGGGCATAGATACCTCCAAAAAAATGTTCCTGATGGGATATCCATCTGGTCTACAAATGGAATGCCAGATTGCTTGCAATTTCAGTACTGAAGGCATATTTAGAAACAGAAGCCAATGAAATATACATAATTGCATCATTCCTCTCATCAAAGTAGTCAAAAAAAAATTCCCTATTCCTGAATTTATCTTTCTAATCCACTCAGACACTCTGTGAAGATTATTTTATGAGCAATCAAATATGAATCTGCAGTGGTCCTTTGGGTCAATCAGTATATTTCAGCTCCCCTTGGAGGCTATAGCGATGGGTTCTAAATTGATATTAGGAAAGCACAACTCATACTTTGCTTCCCACACCAATGCTTGTTTGGGAGGCATAGAAGTTATTTCAGAATTAGCTACATCGAATAATTGCTCCCCTTTGTTGGCATCACTCTTAACGTATCTTAATTTGCATCTATAGTCGGTCATATATTCAAGTGTTGGGTGACCTCTGGATCTCATAGTTTTAACTAAAACACTGGATAAGATTCAAATAGCCAAAAGCGATGAGGCAAAATTATGATAATAATATATTTATGAATGCCAGCAACCCTATCCTGGGGAGTTTATGGAACCCCTGATGAGGATGACCTTTTCATCTGATACTCTGTCCATAGGGAACCAACCTTACCATTGAGTTTTCTGTGCTTGGAATTGGACTCCTCCTGTGGCTTAAAACCCTTGAAATTATTTTAAGTTGTTGTAAGCAAATCCAGTGTGTATGTCTGATGAATCCCCTGAGACAATTTAACAGTATGAGAAGGAGCTGAGGAGGGAAAGGAGACCATCTTCCTGTAGGGATGCAGAGACCCTAGCAGTGATGTTTAGATAGCTCCATGGGAAAGAAATTTTTCTCACAGCAGAATCATCTTCCTTGAAACAAACTAACAGGCAATTTCTATTGTCTGCTTAAAACAAATGTCTGGATGCTACTGTATACCCTGCAGTGGTTTTCAGTGTCATCTCTTAAAGATCCGTATCAGCTGGTGGTAGCCAGTTGGTAAAAGGAGGAATTGCTCCATAATTAACCTCCTTCATTCCTGGGATTTCATCACATACAGAACAATTATATTTGTCATGGCAGAGCCCATTAAACCTAATTTAGAGGTCAACGTTGCTGTTGATTTAACTAATTAGAGAAGGATGCATGGTATCTTCCCGGATACTGAAAGGTTTGGATTTGTTTTTGTTTTTTTTAAAAATAATCTCTTAACATGTGGCTATAATATAAAATTAATTTAATGATTAAAACAAATATACAAAACTAATGATAATTTGTAGATAGATGACCAGATATCTGAGGGAAGAATTAGGAGCTGAAATCTTAGCCTAATTCTGGCCTGGTTCTGATTTACCCTAAACTAAAATATTATTTTGCCAAAGATGTCTTAGTGATGATCTGCTTTGTTCATAAATCTGAAGTATAGGTAGTCTTCACATCTGATTTTTTGCAATTTCCTCAAATACTTAGTTGCTACAGCCAGTTATTTTTCATAGACTCAGTTATTCTTCCTGATATTCTTATTAAGTTATTCTTTCCAGACTCATCCTTGAATACAGTTCATCTGTATGGAACCCATACCACATCTCATACATCAACACCCTAGAAAATGTCCAAAGATACTTCACCAGAACAGCCCTTCACTCCTCCACTCGAAACAGAATGCCCTACGAAAGCAGACTATCAGTCCTAGGTCTAGAAAGCTTAGAACTATGATGCCTAAAACACGATCTAAGTATTGCCCACAAAATCATATGCTGCAATGTCCTGCCTGTCAATGACTACTTCAGCTTCAACCGCAACAACACAAGAGCACGCAACAAATTCAAACTTAATATTAATCGCTCCAAGCCTGACTGTAAAAAATATGACTTTAGCAATCGAGTTGTCGAAGCGTGGAACTCATTACCAGACTCAGTAGTGTCAACCCCTAACCCCCAACATTTCTCCCTTAGACTATCCACGATTGACCTCTCCAGGTTCCTAAGAGGTCAGTAAGGGGCGTACATAAGTGCACTAGCCTGCCTTTCGTCCCCTGTCCAATTGTCTCTCCTTATCTCATATATCATATATCTTTTCTTCCTTCCATATATCTTCTCTATTTTTATATCGTTTCTTTATATATAATACTTCATGTCTATTCTCGTCAATATGTTTTGTGTATTGGACAAAATAAATAAATAAAAATAAAATAAATAAATATGATTTTTACCAGAAAATTCTGGGGACTGATTCTAACACCTTGCAAAATTGACATTTTACTAATGAGGTACAGCCTATCTAGCAAAGCTTGCAGCAGAGGGCTATAAACATGGCACTAATTGGAAAAGAGAAGCACTCCCTGACTTGGAAGAAAAATCAATCCTTTATATAGTCAAATCAAAAATTCAAAAAATTCAGCCCGACCCCACCCTATACACGCATGTCCTTTCTTCAAATTTCTCTAATAGTTTTTTCATTAGAATTAGTAATAACCCGCATATTATCCCTGGTAAAAAAAATAAATGCTTTTTTTTTTAGGAGTTGTATATTTCAAAAGAATCTATCTCGTAGTCAGGTTTATTATTGGGCTCAAAAAACTGTAAGCAGAATAACCAATATTGCTCACCCATTTGGGGCATGCTTTCACTCTTAGCACCAGCAAATGTGGCTTTCACTTTTTCAGGTGCTCTTCCTGAGGGCTTGCATCAGTGGTGTGTTGCTGCCAGTTCCCACCAGTTCTTTAAAACTAGTAGCGGAAATTTGGCACAGATCACCAAATCGGCAGCAATGACCAGCGGTCCATGCTCCCGAACTAATCCTCCGGTCGCTGTGAATTTTTTAAAAAAAACCTCTGTGCATGTGCAAAGGCTTCTGAGCATGCGCAGAAGGTCATGTCCTGGAAGAAATGTCTGTGTGTGTGACATGTGCGCTTCTGCCGTGATGCAAACTGGTGTGGAAGGTAAGTCAAATCCCCCCCTGGCTTGCATCATGTCTATATCACAGTAACTTATAAAATTGTTATAGCTAAATGAAAATGTATACAATGCTTTCATCATCAACCCTGAAGAAAATACTAGATAGATTAGTACTGTGGGCTCAAACTAACAAAATGAAATTTAATATTGAAAAAAGCAAAATCTTACATCTAGCCAGCGAAAGGCTACCCAAAATTTTACTACCACACTGTGGGTGTGGCTTATGCAGGGCGCCCTGCATTTTCTTTCAACATCTTTCAGTGCAAGTTTAGCGCCCGGATGGGTGCTCTTAGGTGGAGCTCCAGTTTCACTACCCCACTGCATTCCACCCAACCTGGCCAGGCAGTAACCCACCCCTGCATCTAGGTAAGAAAAACCTAAGACATGCATACAAATTGGGAGAAACCTCACTTACTGTAAGAGAGATCTTGGAATCTTGGTGGATAACCAACTAAATATGAGCCAGCAATGTGCAGCGGCAGCTTAAAAAGCCAACACAATCTTAAGCTGCATCAACAGAGGGATACACTCCAAGACTAAGGAGGTACTAATGCCACTCTACAATGCCCTAGTCCAGGGATAGCGAACCTATGGCATGGGTGCCATAGGTGGCACGTGAAGCAATATCTGCTGGCACGCAAGCTGTTGCCCTAGATTAGCTCCAACGTGCATATGTGTGCTGGCCTGCTGATTTTTGGCTCGCACAGATGCTCTTGGAGGGCGTTTTTGGCTTCCAGAGAGCCTCCAGGGGGACGGGGGAGGGAGTGTTTACCCTCTCCTGGCTCGAGAGAAGACTTTGGAGTCTGGGAAGGGCAAAACACGAGCCTACTGGACCCACCAGAAGTTGGGAAACAGGCCTCCAGGGTGCAGGGGAAGCTGTTTTCATCCTCCCAAGGCATTGAATTATAGGTGTGGGCAATCGCGCATGCACAATAATGCACGCCCATGCTTTTTTGGCACCCGAGGGGAAAAAAGGTTCACCATCACTGCCCTAATCAGACCACGCCTAAAGTACTGCATTCAATTTTGGTCACCTCACTACAAAAAGGACATCGAAACTGTTAGATCCTTGCAGGAATGAAGGACTACAGTCTTGTAATAAGTAACGGTTGTTTATTAACAGAAGTAATGGTTACAGAACTGGAAACAAGACAAACATGGCCGTGCCTGGCAGCTATATATATGCCGGGCTGCCAGGCTGAGCCAACCAATCACCTTGCAGTATTTTCCCACCCAAGGAATGTGGGGCGGGTACAAGGCATAACTGTCATCTGGACACTACAGAAACTCCAGAGAAAATACAGAAAAGAGCAACCAGAATGATAAGGAGGCTGGAAACCAAGACAGAGTAGTTGCTGGACATGAATAGTTTAGCAAAAAGGAGGGCCAGAGGGGACATGATAGCAGTATACAGATATTTGAGGGGTTGCCACAGAGGGGAAGGGGGTGACACTATTTTCCAGGGGACCAGACCAAGAGCAATGGATAGAATGGATGGAAACTGACCAAAGAGAGATTCAACCTGGAAATAAAGAGGAACTTTCTGATGGTGAGAGCGATCAACCAGTGGAATGGCCTGCCAGCAGAGGTTCTGAATGCCCCATCACTCGATACATTCAAAAGGAAATTGGACTGCCATCTGGCTGGGGTGGTGTAGGGTTTCCTGCTTGAGCAGGAGGTTGGACCCGATTATCTGCAAGGTCCCTTTCAACTCTAATAAAAAACATAAACAAATACCTAGTGCTATGATCAATAAAATATTATTTTACTGAAAGAGTAGTAGATCCTTGGAACAAACTTCCAGCAGACGTGGTAGATAAATCCACAGTAACTGAATTTAAAGATGCCTGGGATAAACATATATCCATCCTAAGATAAAATACAGAAAATAGTATAAGGGCAGACTAGACGGACCATGAGGTCTTTTTCTGCCGTCAGACTTCTATATTTCTATGTTTATTATCTTGGCAGACAGTGAAAAGAGGATATGGGAACTGATTGTTGGTGCTCAACAATTTTGCAAGCTGACCACCAAATTGAGATGGAAATTCAAAGCTTTGAGTTCCCTGTGTACTTCATTCTCTACAAGATATGTACAGTTTGTGGAGTAAGTGATGCAAGAACAGTATCCAAGAAAAAGCTCTCATTGGCTAATGGTACCCTAAGGGCAGGATGTGGTTGCCTAGCAACTTTTGCTTGGCTTTATCACAGATATGTTGAAATCTTTCAATTACAGACCACATGTAACACATTTTGCATTAATAAGAAGAAAATCTATTGACTAGGGGAATACTGCTTTCCCCATTAGGTATTCCTTTCCCAGTTCCACTTATTTTAGACCACTCCAGAATCATATGCAATCTAGTTTCCTATTCTTTTTTTTTTCATGGCTTTGCAGACATTGTTTTCCCACTACCAACAGATCTACTACAGTCTAACAATCAAATTTCAACATGTTCTTTTTAGCTACTCTACTGCCCTGCTCCAACCCTCTTGCAACTTTGTTTTCAATCTTAATTAAATCAAATATTCAATTCTATCTACTGGTTTAGTTAAAATAAAGATATAATAATTCCTGATTTGGTGATTTTAAAAAACAATTGAAACTCACTGGGTGAGTCAAGGAAGCTCATGCTACTTCAGCCAGAAAAGCTTTCGAGAAAACAAGATTTGTTCTCAGATAATGACTCTTTCTATTATGACATGAATGTATTTAATATAAAGTGAAGTCAAATAGTGATAGGAGGAGGAATGATGCATAGATGAAATAAATTGAAACAAACTTTTGCCAGGCCCATCCTTGAATACAGTTCATCTGTTTGCAACCCATATCGCATCTTAGACATCAACACCCTTGAAAATGTCCAAAGATACTTCACCAGGAGAGCCCTTCACTCCTCCACTCAAAATAGAATACCCTATGAGACTAGACTTTCAATCCTGGGCCTAGAAAGTTTAGAACTAAGACGCCTTAAACAAGATCTAAGTATTGCCCACAAGATCATATGCTGCAATGTCCTGCCTGTCGGCAACTACTTCAGTTTCAACCACAACAACACAAGAGCACACAACAGATTTAAACTTAATATTAACTGCTCCAAACTTGACTGTAAAAAATATGACTTCAGTAACCGAGTTGTCGAACTGTGGAACTCATTACTGGACTCCATAGTGTCATCCCCAAACCCCCAACACTTTACCCTTAGATTATCTACGGTTGACCTATCCAGATTCCTAAGAGGTCAGTAAGGGGCGAGTACAAGTGCACTAGAGTGCCTTCCGTCCCCTGTCCTATTGCTCTCCTATATCTCCTATACCTTTCTTCTATTCCTATATCTCTTCTTCTACTCTTTCATTGATATGTTCTATTACTATATCTTTTTTTATATTATTTCTTAGATATATTTTACTATGAGTGTCTCCTCTATAACCTTCATCATGTATTTTACTATGTGTATATAGATATATACCCACTAAATCCCTCATTGTGTATTGGACAAAATAGATAAATAAATAAATAAAAATAAAAGCAACCATTGCCTATCCTTATCAATACAAATTTAGCATATATGAGAACTTGCTTAACTGAAATGGAATGTGTGAATGGCTTTGGGGAATGAAAGAAAATATAGGAAACAATCAGATAAGAGAAACAGGACCCCCCCAGTAGCTTAATGATCAGTCAATGAAATATAGGAAGGGACATCATAATAGAACAAGCCATTAAGAATGGTAGCAGAAACTATGTACTTTCAGACTTGCAAGTTTGTATTTATATTTGTATTTATTAGATTTGTATGCCGCCCCTCTCCGAAGACTCGGGGCGGCTAACAACAATAAAAAAGACATTGTAAACAAATCTAATATTAAAAATAATCTAAAAAACCCCAATTTAAAGAACCAATCATACATACAAGCATACCATGTATAAATTCTATAAGCCTAGGGGGAAGGGAAAATTTCAATTCCCCCATGCCTGACGACAGAGGTGGGTTTTAAGGAGCTTGCGAAAGGCAAGGAGGGTGGGGCAACTCTGATATCTGGGGGGAGCTGGTTCCAGAGGGTCGGGGCCACCACAGAGAAGGCTCTTCTCCTGGGTCCCACCAAACAACATTGTTTAGTCGACGGGACCCGGAGAAGGCCAACTCTTTGGGACCTAACCAGTCGCTGGGATTCGTGCGGCAGAAGGCGGTCCCAGAGATATTCTGGTCCGATGCCATGAAGGGCTTTATGGGTCATAACCAACACCAAGTTTCTATTAATGTAACTTTACAATAAATTAGAATTAGTTCATCTAGTCCTGCTTCCTGTCTGGTTTATCTGGGAAGGCTGACATCAACATCCTTAGAAATGATGTTTTCTGCTGAATAAATTTACACACATCAGTAATTCATGCTGGTGACAATTGTTTGTAATATAAAAATGATATTCAGGAAAAATGCAGAGTATAGACCAGGGATATGGCCTGTGGGCTGGATGTATAAAGTGCAGACCACGTCCACCCAAGCTCTGCAAAGGGGGGAAAGTTGCAACATGGTATGGTGAGTTTGACACCCCTGCTATAGAATGTACATCTGTACAGCAAATATATATTTCCTGGTTGAAAACAAAATTATTTATAGAAAGTCAAGACACCAGGGCTGACAAATAAAATGTAGACAAGAAAGAAAGATAAAATGAAATGAAATATAAAGCTTTGCATTTTTCGAGGAGCACAAAATTTCCTTTAAAAAAAAATCAGTGATTATTTTAAAAACATTTACTGATCTCTACTTATTCATGGAACTCTAGGTTAAACCCATTGGCAGCTACTAAATGCAGTCCTGGTGTTCCATAGAAATCCAATCTTGAACTCCTCTTTTATCAGTAGAAATGTCATTTACTTAGTTCTTGTCACTTTGGTCTGTTTATGTTTATACGTTAGAGTGAGAAAGTGTGTGTGTGTGTGTGTGTGTGTGTGTGTGTGTGCGTGTGTGTAAACGTTCCAATTTTCTATCAACTTGTCTGAGAGATTCAGTGGCTTTGCTGAACTAGGCTTGTTCAGTAATTGAAGAGAAGACTGCTTGTGATGTGAGTTTATCCATATAAGTTTGAGTTCTATTCCTTTTTAAATTATCTATATAATTATTTTTTTAAAATTAACCTTGGCCATAAAATAGATATAATTATTAAGAAAAGATATTCATTTGGATATTCCAAGAAACATTAAGATTGGGTATCTTCGTGAAACTGTCACTAAATACTACACCATTGGGTGGCAACCTTGTGCTATAATTGGCCCCCCAGGGCTTTGATGATATCCATTAGAATTTTGGATTACATCTTTGGATGACAATACATATAAACTATGACATTTTTTATATGTTAGAGATTTTTTATTTTAAAATCATAGAATACCTGTAAACCATCCGATCACCGCCTTCAAATAATTAAATTTAATTAGCTCAATGTGAGTAACTACTTTAAAATATTAACTGAAATTGAATTACGGGAGGAGAGGAGAGGGGAGAGGAGGGGAGGAGAGGGGAGGGGAGGAGAGGGGAGAAGAGAAAGAGAAGAGAAGAGGTAAAGCTAGAGGTATAACATAACATAGGTATAGCTAGAGGTATAACATAACATAGCTAGAGGTATAACAAGCAGGAAGAGGGAGATTGTGATCCCGCTATATAGAGCACTGGTGAGACCACATTTGGAATACTGTGTTCAGTTCTGGACATCTCACCTACAAAAAGATATTGACAAAATTGAACGGGTCCAAAGACGGGCTACAAGAATGGTGGAAGGTCTGAAGCATAAAACGTATCAGGAAAGACTTAATGAACTCAATCTGTATAGTCTGGAGGACAGAAGGAACAGAAGGGGGACATGATCTAGTAAGAAGTCCACAGGCAGCCTCTAGTCTCTCAGAAACCCACTGCAACCATTATCTTTAATTTCATCCAGGATCAAATACCACCAACTGATTCTTGATAATTTATCATCTTTACTTTCCTTTAAAATTATAAATGGAATCTTTCCAAACATCTGTTTGTCAATTCCAAAGAATGTCAATCTCCATTGAAGATATTTCCATAACACTTGTTCAATACTTTTTCCTGTTCATTGACAGCTATCTTCTAGATACATATGATGCTTCTATTCCACAAATTTCACCAACTTTCCTAAGATAATCTGTTGATTAATGCCCCCTTCAGCTTCTGCTAGTAAGTCTCCAGATATCAACCAAAAGTCTTTCTCTTTCAAATATATTAGCAGCAAATTATATCACTTTCTGTCTTAATCAAACTGGGTAAATATATCAAATGAATAGTTCAACCCAACCCATCTCACAGGATTTCTGAAGCTGGTCTACTGTTGACTGTTTTCTTCACAGGTTGCAACCGTGAAAAGAAGATTATGTTTGAGCTTATGTTGTGCGTGTTGAGAGAGAGAGAGACAAAAACAAAGAATGTTTTGTATGCTGTTTACACTTGATTCATTGAAACAACATAGGAGCAGCTTTAAAAAGTTAATCTGATTGATGGGTTAAACATAAAAAGTAGGGTTAAACAAAAACAGTGATCATTTTTAGACATTTATTTTTTTCTAGTTAAGAAAACATGCTGTGTGTGGGGGGGGGAAACATTTGTTCCAGAGATGGGGTTCACATAATTTATACAGTTCACCCAACAGCACCAAAAATGCGAGGGTGAGCGTGAACTCTATGCCCCAAGGGTACAGCCCATTTACATTGTTATACAAGCTGCATACTGACTATGTTACATTATAGCCAAGTGTCATTTCTTCAGTATTGTCATGTGAAAAGATATATTTAAATAGAAACATAGAAGTCTGACGGCAGAAAAAGACCTCATGGTCCATCTAGTCTGCCCTTATACTATTTTCTGTATTTTATCTTAGGATGGATATATGTTTATCCCAGGCATGTTTAAATTCAGTTACTGTGGATTTATCTACCACGTCTGCTGGAAGTTTGTTCCAAGGATCTACTACTCTTTCAGTAAAATAATATTTTCTCATGTTGCTTTTGATCTTTCCCCCAACTAACTTCAGATTGTGTCCCCTTGTTCTTGTGTTCACTTTCCTATTAAAAACACTTCCCTCCTGGACCTTATTTAACCCTTTAATATATTTAATTGTTTCGATCATGTCCCCCCTTTTCCTTCTGTCCTCCAGACTATACAGATTGAGTCCATTAAGTCTTTCCTGATACGTTTTATACTTAAGACCTTCCACCATTCTTGTAGCTCGTCTTTGGACCCATTCAATTTTGTCAATATCTTTTTGTAGGTGAGGTCTCCAGAACTGAACACAGTATTCCAAATGTGGTCTCACCAGCATTCTATATAGCGGGATCATATTTACAAAATGTGAGAGGGTGTACTCATGTCTGTGATATACTGTATATAGCCTCCATCCAGTGAAGGGCTACCAAAGTTTTTACTACCACACTGTGGGTGTGGCTTATGCAGATGCCCTGTACTTTCTTTCAATGTCTTTCAGTGCAAATTGGGTGCTATGGGGTGGAGCTCCATTTTAACTACCCCACTGTGTTCCCCCCATCCAGGCAGTAGCCTACCCCTGCCTCCATCTTATATGCTATCTAATTTTATATCATTACAATGTAAAGATAAAGTCTATGTTTTCCTTTACTGTTTTGATCCTGCTTTTTTAATGTTCCTTTTCATTCCATAGAAACATAATCTTTTCCTTTCCTCCTCATCAATCTTTTTCCTCTCATGTTCCCTGGTAAATGTTCAGGAATTCTTTTCTACTTCTCAGTTCAGTCTTCCTGCCTGTTCAATTTATGTCCCCTGCCTTCAGTCAAATATCTATTTTGTTGCCTTCTAATCCCCCTTACCTTTTTACGTTAACTTACTATCTCTTAGGCCTCAGCCTCTATATTTGCATTTCTAATATATTTTTCATGTCCTTCACTTGAATACCAGCAATAGATGCTGAATTCTTATTGCTAGTGAAAATCCCAGAATTATTGCTTTCGCTTTTGCCCTTCTACTTAGCACTGGAATTAATTAATTAATACATAAGGTCTTGCATGCAACAAAATATGAAAAAATAATTATTGGAGGTGAAGGGAAGAACCTAATCATCTTCTTAAGTATATATCAGGAGTATGTACTCTTTTGAACTTCCTCCATGCCTTTTTTCCTATTTACCAATGGAAACCATGTTGCTCAGTAAGAAGCAAATCTAGTGCACAAACACACACACACACACCAGGCTAAATGTAACTCCTTGCATCTTATTTGCACCTAAAATCTCTCTAGAGTAGGCAATATTCTTGAAGTCATTTTATGCAGGTCAGGATATTTAAGAAGCAAAACAGGTATTTAAATCTTGAAAAATTCCCTAAAAAGAGCTATTTTATGAGGAATTTATGTACCAAAATGGATCTTTCAGGTAACGTGCCCAAAATTTTTAAAAGCATTAAAATATTAAGCCCAACTCATTCCATGTTACTGATGATCTTAGCCATTTAGCTAAGAACTAATTAGTTCTTTAACTAATGTTCAGTTATAAGCCTTTCCATTTTTCTCTCATCAATGTGTTTATGGCTTTCAGTGGTACTTTCAATAAACTCTCTTTAGTTCTCATATACATCACCAATTAGATTAATGATTAAATGATTCTCTGTATTCTTATAAAAGAAATTAGACCACAAATGTAAATATCTCAAAATCTTTTTTTGCATTAGCTTCTTAATGTCTTTTGTCTTAAAATGTTCTTTTTTCCCCTGCACTGTTGCTCATGCTTTTATGAAAGTATTCTTGTCATGTCTTCTCCTACCATGTCTATGCAAAACCTAAGTCACAAAAAGAACGCTTAATGTTTCTGAACATGTTATTTTGCTGAAATATTTAGGCAATATTTCTGTTCTGTCAAGCTCTCTGGTAGAATCCTCCCAAAAATGCACAGATACGATTTCAGACACACACACATTTGAAAATTCAAAACAATGTTCTTTATAATGAAAATTCACTTAAACCAAGCCCTCTTTTGGGATAGCAAAGAGCACTTGTCTCCAAACAAACTGGTAATTTGTACAAGTCCCTTATCAGTTCTGTGATACTTAGCTTGCAGCTGTGAGGCCATTCACAGTCCTTCTTTTTTCACAAAGTGAAACACACTTTGCTCTGGTTTAGTTTCAAAGCAGGGAAAAATCAGCACACAAAAGGTCAAAGTCAGTAAAGCAGTCATGAAACACAACGATCAGATAATCCTCCACAATGGCCAAACCCACAGGCTGCTCTTTATAGCAGCCTCACTAATTACCACAGCCCCACCCAACCACAGGTGGCCTAATTTTCTTTGATAATGATCTCTCAGTTGTTGTTGCCTATGCATCGCTCTCCGAATGTGTGGCTGTATCATTAACTCTTGTTCTGAATCCAAGGAGGAGCTAGATAATTGATCTCCTTCTGAGCTGTCTGCCAAACTTCCCTCTTCCCTGTCACTCATGTCTTCTTGGTCAGAGGAGCCTTCATCAGCAGATTCCACCAGGGGCAAAACAGGCCTGCAGCATGTGGATGTCTCCCCCACATCCACAGTCCTTGGGGCAGGAGCTGGGCCAGAGCTAACCATAACAATTTCTAATTTAACTTCTCTTGTGTTTTAATATAATTTGCATTTTCCTATTATAAATATTATTTGATTCACTCAGTCACCTATTGAGGAAATCGGCATTCCATTCTGATTGGCAGATAAAAGTTATTGAAATAATGAGAATCCACAATAATTTATTATATCCTGCATCAAAGTTCTCAAATACATTTTTCAGTTGGATTGCGTTTCTCTTTCATTCATGAGTAAAATGTTCGTGTTTTGTACATCATATAAATATGATGAATACATTTTTTAAAAAATTTCTGTATTTCTAGTTCTTACATTTACTGAAATAATGTTGAAAATTGTAACCTCAGTGCAAAAGGAAGATGAAGAATTCCACTCTCTAATTTAGTGGCAGCCCAATATAGAGCTGGGAAGATATGTGTTTCACTATTGGAACTATTGATCACACATACTTCCATCACATAGAAAATTGATTCATTAGTTAAATAGATAAAATTTAGAATGTCATGTTGAGAAGATAGTCACAAGATATTGAGCATTAGTAGTCCCTAAATATCTTATGCCATCCAGAAATGCAGAATTCACTTCTGTGTTTTTGAACATTATAATATCGTAGAAACATAGAAGACTGACGGCAGAAAAAGACCTCATGGTCCATCTAGTCTGCCCTTATACTATTTTCTGTATTTTATCTTAGGATGGATATATGTTTATCCCAGGCATGTTTAAATTCAGTTACTCTGGATTTACCAACCACGTCTGCTGGAAGTTTGTTCCAGCCGCCCCGAGTTTGCGGAGAGGGGCGGCATATAAATCCAATAAATCTAATCTAATCTAATCTAATCCAAGGATCTACTACTCTTTCAGTAAAATAATATTTTCTCATGTTGCCTTTGATCTTTCCCCCAACTAACTTCAGATTGTGTCCCCTTGTTCTTGTGTTCACTTTCCTATTAAAAACACTTCCCTCCTGAACCCTATTTAACCCTTTAACATATTTAAATGTTTCGATCATGTCCCCCCTTTTCCTTCTGTCTTCCAGACTATACAGATTGAGTTCATTAAGTCTTTCCTGATACGTTTTATACTTAAGACCTTCCACCATTCTTGTAGCCCGTCTTTGGACCCGTTCAATTTTGTCAATATCTTTTTGTAGGTGAGGTCTCCAGAACTGAACACAGTACTCCGATGTGGTCTCACCAGCGCTCTATATAAGGGGATCACAATCTCCCTCTTCCTGCTTGTTATACCTCTAGCTATGCAGCCAAGCATCCTACTTGCTTTTCCTACCGCCCGACCACACTGCTCACCCATTTTGAGACTGTCAGAAATCACTACCCCTAAATCCTTCTCTTCTGAAGTTTTTGCTAACACAGAACTGCCAATGCAATACTCAGATTGAGGATTCCTTTTCCCCAAGTACATTATTTCACATTTGGAAACATTAAACTGCAGTTTAAACATATCAGATAGGTTTGTATTGGATTCATTTAAAAAAAAAACCCACCTTCCAATGGCAATAATGGTGATGAATGTTTTTAAACTATATTGGAGCTTTTTAAGTTTTTTAGTCATATTAATTGGATTTTAGATGTATTTGCTATGTTCTTTTGATATGTTGTGAGCCGCCTCGAGTCCTCAGAGAGGGGCGGCATACAAACCCAATAGATAGATAGATAGATAGATAGATAGATAGATAGATAGATAGATAGATAGATAGATAGATAGATAGATAGACAGATAGATAGATAGATAGATAGGATAGATAAGATAGATAGATAGATAGATAGATAGATAGATAGATGATAGATAGATAGATAGATAGATAGATAGATAGATAGATAGATAGATAGATAGATAGATAGATAGATAGATAGATGCATCCTGAAAAAGCACCTTTGGGACAACCATGACCTGGATGACTGTGAATCTCTACAGGCTTTTAGCCATACAATTTGGGATGAACACACTTTGAATGGCATCGGAGTAGGGATGGATTTCTAGAGCAAAAAGATTTCTAGATTTCTAGAGCAACTAGAAAGACTTCTCAGGTGACCCCGAGGACACAGATAAACCTCCAACTGCTTCAACAACCCTCTAAAAGGATGCAAATGAGTAGATGTCTGCAAGGAATATAAATCCTGCCATTCCCCGCTACCCTGTCAGACCTGAAGAAGCTTCAGGGGTGAGAAGCAAAACGTCTTCAAAGAAAAAACAAGAAAGTCCAGTTGCCTCCTGAAAAAGCGACTTTGGGACAATCATAACCTGATAATTGTTCTGCCGGCGTGTCTCAACCACCCGTAATTACAGGATAATTAGTCCAGGAAGACATACACCACACGATAAAAGGAAAACCCAAAAGTTTTTATAAACAGAAAAACAGAAACAGCTCTCTTTTTAAATGTCAAAGGGATTTTCAGGTACACACAAGGCACAGGTTAAATGCAGTCCAATTGCTCACCCAATAACTGGGAAATTGAGTCCAATTCTAAAATCCAGAGAGTCCACAAAAACAATCCTGAAGAGCAAAAACCACGATCTTGACAAAACAATGAATCAGATAAACTGCCACGAGGCTAAAACACCAGGCTGCACTTTTATCTGTAGCACCAATTACAGCAGCCCCACCTAACCACAGGTGGCCTCATTTTCTCTTGTAATAATCCTTCAGTTGTTGTCTCCTATGCATCACTCTACGCATGCGTGGATGTGTCATTAATTCTTGTTCCGAGTCCAGGGATGATACAGATAACTGATCTCCTCCTGGACTGTCTGCCAAACTCCCCTCTTCCCTGTCACTCACACTTCCTTGGTCAGAGGAGACTTCATCGGCAGATTCTAATGGGAGCAAAACAGGCCTGCGACATGTGGATGTCTCCCCCACATCCACCTCCACATTCCTTGGGGCAGGAGCTGGGCCAGAGCTGACCACAACAATAATTGACAGACTTTTGTTTCAGAATAGGTTTCATGTATCCCCACATATGTGTTATGCACAAGTATGTTGCTCCCCCTTGAAGAAAAGTGAAATATTTTTGCATCTTCGACATGCAGAGACAGACGCAGCTTATAAAATACAAGCTTCATAATTGCCTGTGCTATTATTGTGCATAGAAAGTAAGGGAATATTTAATAGAAAAAGACAGCAAAATGGAGGATCTTCTGAAAGTAAATTTGTTGGTTCTATGTAGTTACTCTGAAAGCAGGCATTTCAAAGTATAGAGCAGAAAAAAGAATAAAAAGCAGAGGGGGTTTTTTTTCATGGAAAGACATATTCAAAATTGAGAGTGATGGAGTTGGAAGGATAAACATGTACTAGGAGGATTATGTCAACACAGAGATATCAGATAAAGCTTTGAAGGGGAGAAGCAATGAAACTGTTAGGACCAGGAATCTGGAAACCAGTACAGAGATTTAGAGAGGAGAGATGTATGCAGGGCAGTGAAAGAAATTGTTGTTGTTACTTGTCAGACCAAGTAGTTATGAAAAGACCAAGTGAGTCAACAGAGGATCTGAGAGAACACTGTAGGAAACGTATGAGACATATCATTGTCCACTCTAAATCATGACTAATTAACTTGAAAAACAGTAATCCTAATTGGAAGAAAAATGTATAAAAATATATAACAAACTCAAACTCAACCCAGACAAGACGGAGTGGCTGTGGGTCTTGCCTCCCAAGGACAATTCTATCTGTCCGTCCATTACCCTGGGGGGGGAATTATTGACCCCCTCAGAGAGGGTCCGCAACTTGGGCGTCCTCCTCGATCCACAGCTCACATTAGAAAAACACCTTTCAGCTGTGGCGAGGGGGGCGTTTGCCCAGGTTCGCCTGGTGCGCCAGTTGCGGCCCTATTTGGACCGGGAGTCATTGCTCACAGTCACTCATGCCCTCATCACCTCGAGGCTCGACTACTGTAACGCTCTCTACATGGGGCTACCTTTGAAAAGTGTTCGGAAACTTCAGATCGTGCAGAATGCAGCTGCGAGAGCAATTATGGGCTTCTCCAAGTATGCCCATATCACTCCAACACTCCGCAGTCTGCATTGGCTGCCGATCAGTTTCCGGTCACAATTCAAAGTGTTGGTTATGACCTATAAAGCCCTTCATGGCACCGGACCAGAATATCTTCGGGACCGCCTCCTGCCGCACGAATCCCAGCGACCGGTTAGGTCCCACAGAGTAGGCCTTCTTCGGGTCCCGTCGACTAAACAATGTTGTCTGGCGGGACCCAGGGGAAGAGCCTTCTCTGTGGGGGCCCCGACCCTCTGGAACCAGCTCCCCCCTGAGATTAGGATTGCCCCCACCCTCCCTGCCTTTCGTAAACTCCTTAAGACCCACCTTTGCCGTCAGGCATGGGGGAACTAAAACACCTCCCCCTTGCCCATGTTGTTTTGTTGATTGATTGACTGTGTGCCTGTTTTTTATATATACTGCTTTTTATGAGATTATTAATTTCAATTGGAACTGGATGGGTGGGCATTGGATTTGGTATTGTGTACTGTACTGTTTTTTATTATTGTTGTGAGCCGCCCCGAGTTTGTGGAGAGGGGTGGCATATAAATCCAATAAACCTAACCTAAACCTAACCATAACTGACATCATCTCATTGGCCTTTTATTTATCAACAAAAGCTCTGTGTCAAATGTGGAGGTGAGGTGAATCAACATTAGCACCAAAGCCTTCTGACAGCAAAAAATTCACTACACTCCTAGAAATGTCAAATATAATACCAGCAAGTAAAAAGTGATTTTGGGTTTTAGCCCAACTCTCCCAGCACAACAAAAAACAAAAAAGATGTGATTCCTGCATATTACACATAAAAAAAGACATGATGAAGCAAGACAGGTGTTACTGAATCTTTTGTCATTATTGGCAAAGATAACTGATTTTCCACACAAAGAATGTTATGTATCTTCCGTTCCATTAATGTAGAAGTTAAAGAATTAAATGTGGATAACATAAGTGCTGCTCTATATGTAGCAGAGGTAATCGTATAAAGACAGCTAGGAACACAGAAGAGCCATTAAAGAAGTCCTTGAGACAACATTATGAAATTTTAGCTCTGTCATTCTGTATATTCAAATCAAGGATTCTCTGATTAGCTGTGGCATAGCTTTATCAAGGAATTTTAGAAGCTGCAGGAAGACAAATTCCTGGGCATGGTTGTTGTTGTTTTTTTCAAGAGGAAACGGACTAAAGTGAATGGTCAGTGGGTCATCTCAGAATATATCTCACCCGGTATTTCAAGTGGCAGATTTTCATTTGAAGTACTAAAGAAGGGCATTTAAGTTCTAGCTATAGAAGGGCACTCAGCATGAAATGAGAGACTCAAAATAAAAAGAGTTCTAATGAATTCAGACTGAATTTCAAAATACAGTGGTACCTCTACTTAAGAACTTAGTTCGTTCCGTGACAAGGTTTTTAAATAGAAAAGTTTTTAAGTAGAAGCAATTTTTCCCATAGGAATCAATGTAAAAGCAAATAATGCATGCAAAACCACTAGGAAAGAAATAAAAGCTTGGGATTTGGGTGGGAGGAGGAGCAGGAAGAAGAGGAGGAAGACAGTCGCTGCCGAAAGAAGGTGGTGAGGTGAGGGGAATCAAAAAAATTCAAAACTTTAGGCCTTAAAAAAGAGGGATTCTGAAGCAGTGAGGAGGAGCATGCACCTTCCATATGCTCAGCATGAAGCTGCCTCCCATACACTGCACCAAGGAGAGAAACCCAGGCGGGCAAAGGGGGGAACCTCCCACTCCTTTGACCGAGAGTCGGCTGCTCCTGCTACCTGCTACCTGCTGCCTCTTCCTTCCCATGCTGGAGGGCTCCCCTCTCCTCTCGCTTGTTCACTTTGTAGCTGGTGCCTTTCCTTCAATGTGGTGACTCCTTGGTTTGGCTGAAGCCGAGTTGATCTGGCTGGGGTGAAGCACCCCCTTTTGCCTTTCTGCACCCAGATGCTCTGGGAGGCAACCTCACACTGTATGGGAGGCAGCGCGAGGGAGTCACCACAGCGAAGTGGTTTATTCCCTCTCCAAGTGCCCAGAGAAAAGAAAACACTCCATTCACTATGGGCTGCCAAAGCCTCCTTAAGCACCATCGAAAGGCTCTTCTGGCAGCCCAGAAAAGCCCAAAATGGCCGGGATTAAAGGGGAAATGGCAGGAAACTGGCCAGGCATTCATGCCGCTCTCAAATTTCCTGGGAAATTTTTCCAGGCTTGGGTCCTTAAGTAAAAAATGGTTCTTGAGTAGAGGCAAAAAAATCTTGAACACCAGGTTCTTATCTAGAAAAGTTCTTAAGTAGAGGCGTTCCTAAGTAGAGGTACCACTGTATGCACAAAACTGGATACTCAACAAAACTGGATTAGCTTCTTAGTACTAAATACTTTAATAGTCACAGAGAGTGATTGCACCTAGCAAATCTAATAATTGTGCTGGGGTCTTTTAGATCTCTTGGAAGTAGAAGACTGAAAATAGGTAACCAAATGTTTAAAAGTTTTTACTCTGGAAAAACTGTAAATTTAATGTGTCTGGATGAAGCAGCTTTGTTTTAGAATAGTTTATTCCCAAACCCACAATTTGGTAATGTTTGTCTAGTATCAAAAGCCTACAATGGAGGCTAATTTGAATTACAGAAAAAAGTAGCAGGGTCTTCAACATGAAGGTAGTCCCAAAAATACTTTTTGAAGAGCCAAATGGACTTTCTGGGGGTTTTTGGAAAATGTTTTGCTTCTTGTCCAAGATGTTTCTTCAATATGAAGGTATTGTACATAGAAATTAGTGCATTGTCTAGCAAGGAAGAATGATTTGAAGATGACCAGTGCAACTGCCCTGAGTCCTTCAGGATTGGGTAGCATAGAAGTCGAATAAATAAAAACCATTAAAATAAAATTTAAATTTAAAAAGGGCAAGAAATCACTCTTGCTTAATTTGCTTTTGTTCAGGGATCAACATTGTTAAGATTCCACTGCATTTTAACTTCATTATGAAGCATTATTATTTATTTGTTTGTTTATTTGTTTGTTTAATTATTTATTTATTGGACTTATATACCACAAAAATTATTTAGGAGCAAAAATTTTATCATCAATAGAGGAGGGGGTTAATTTTTGTCAAATTTACTCACAATGGATCAATCTAAAAGCCACATTAAAATAAGTAAAGGTGACATAAAATGTTCCTCAATATTTTTCAACAAGGTGATTTTGCAAAATGCTTTGATCAGAAACCATGAAGCCTAATCTATACCATCTTATTCTATGATTAAAAGATCTTATTAACTCATCTAAGCTATCAGTTTTGTATAGTTACCTGGTATATAGTTTCATTCATGAGTGATTCTTTTGATGACTGAGCCATCTCTACTTCAGAGATCCTTAAAATAATTTTCCAACTAAAAAACGATGAAGTTTCAGGTGGTAATATTTCAGCTGAGCTTTTGAAAATCGAACACCTAATAGCAATACTCTGTCCTGGCTTCTTTGATTACCATCACTGATCAATCTATGAAGATGACAAATAAATAGAATTGTTCCATTACCATTTCAATTTCCAAATAGATGATAAAAGGTTGCCCCAGCCTATTAAGTGTAATTAGCAGTCTACATCGGTCCTTCACGTGAACTGTATCACTACATCTTCTACATCTTCGTATACAACAAAATTGGTTAGGAGTAGGAATCTTACAGAAAACTTAGGCAAGAAGTATTAAACTCTACTCACCAAGAGAAAAACAAGGAAAAAGGAAAGAGAAAGAATTGAAATGGAAAATTTAAAAAGAAAGGGTGATAGGAAATGACCGGCTGGCTCTGATTTAACAATGAAGGGAGATAGAAAATCTTTAATTTTAGCATTACAGAAAAAGACAGAATGGGCAGAAATGGTGGATTGAATGGAGAAAGAACTGGTTGAAGGACAAGTGATATGGAACCTCAAAATATCTTACATTATTGTACCTCTGATTTTGGAAAGAAGTTGTGGTATAACAGAAACAGATGAAAAACAAGATTTTTCTCCAGATAAATGGAACTGAAGTTCACTGTTGAAAAAATAACATGAACATGTATGTACTAATTTGAGACAAAAAGATTTGAGAAGTACAAATTGTCTATGAAAACTGGGAATCTAATTTGTGCCACTGCAACTGTGCCAATAATCTTCAGGCTGCTTTAACAGCTAAGCTATATTGTTTGAAACTTACTGGTTTGATCTAATCATTTCATTGTCTTGTACTTCAAATTCCTCACAAGCTTGTCGTTTAAATTATTTACAGCTTTCCAATGAACCTAAGACGGGCAATACTGAACAAAATCTTTTTTTTTTTACTGTTTCATGCTATCACATCTCATAAATCCTTTTAAATGCTAGAAAAATGCCTTTATTCTTTCAGTACTTTGCTTGCTTACTAGATATTAGTGGACTCACATTAAATTCTGTCATCCATATAAATAATCTATAATACTATCAAATTGCCCTTTCCCCCAAATTCATTGTTTTGACTAGATTCCAAACTGTATGTCATCCAAGTTTCCCAATGCACATCTATCAACAGATGAACTTAAAAGAAAGATTTATGCTGAAAATATTTGATAAGACCAACATAAAATTAACAATTAAAAGGTAAATAGCAATCAAATATTTTCATCAGTACTGTAAATAATTTGCACTAATTTGTACTTGTAGCTGAATGATTTAGTCCTTAAGCTAGGTCTCCAACCACTTCTCTCAGAAACACTGCCTATGCCCAACAACTGCACCTTGTGCTAGCATTTTAATACTGTCATCACTTATGTTCCAAGAAGCACCTCAGCTGATGGTCTTTTCCAGTCTTATGAGATCCATGCTTACAATTTTTACTCCCTTTCTGATGGTTACAAGGTAAAAAGAGAATGTGTGTGTGTGCGTGTGTGTGTGTGTGTGTCACATGTTTTTTTTGCTGAATTTGAAAATTAAGGGAGACTAGGATAGATCTATTTCGGCCTTATTTTGGCCTCATCAGCTAGCCATACCCACTGGGACTTGAACCTGCAACCTTTGCCTTGTAAGGCAGAGAATTATCCTCTAGGCTACAGTATCCAATCCCTTCAGCTCTGCACCAGAGAAGGGTTACATATTTTTGTGTCGAATCACCCTAGTGTATTGAAGGAACATCACAGCTCCTTATTTGCCTCTCGGCCCAACCCAGGGCCATTTCCAAGGCAGTTAATTTTATTGATAGCCGACAATTCTATCTGTATGTGTCACATGTTTTTTTTGCTGAATTTATATATATATAAATTGCAACCTCCTGGTCATCTAGTTCTTGTGACAAGATATTGCAGTTCTCATTTCCCCATTTAGGACATAAGTTCACTTGCAAAGAGGGAATGAAGGAAGAAATAACTTTTCATATTTAGATATCCAGGAGGGCAGGAAAACCAAAGTGAATAGGTACAAAAAAAAATTACTCACTGCATCCCATAGTAGGAAAAAGAAGCAGGAAGCAGGTCTTTTGCTATAAGTTCTCTGAAGGGATTGGAAAGCTCGCAACAAAGGAACCATTCCCTACTCTGTTTCTCCACTCCTTTTCTTCCTCCTTCCATAAGTAGCAGGAACAATGGAAAGAAGCAAATCTTCATGCTGTTCGCTCTCCAAACACCAAAACTTTCCTCAATGGTTAGTCTTCTGTATTGAAGAGTTCTGCTGTTCCCATGGTAGAACTGCTTATCCCATAATTAGATGTAATGTCCAGCAGGATATCAGCATATAACTAGACACCTGTTTTTAATCCCTCTCAAATTACTTCGGCACTATTAGAAAATTGGCCAAGATGACTTCAAGGAATATTTTAATTATATATCAAGTGGCACACCACTACACCATAGGAAATATATTTAAAATGTTCCCTAAATCATAGTGGATTGCTAGTTATAGCATACTACTTCTTCCAACGACCCATAGCATATATTCCTGACATTTGTGTCCACGTACATACATACATACACATAAAATCACTCATATATATATAAAATCACTCATATACATTTGAGCAATATTATTATTATTATTATTATTATTATTATTATTATTATTATTATTATTATTTGGATTTGTATGCCGCCCCTCTCCGAAGACTCGGGGCGGCTAACAACAATGATTAAAAAAACAACATGTAACAATCCAATATGTATATATTGGGGAATATAAATAAAGAGAACACTTAAACAACAGAATACAGTGATACCTCGTCTTACGAACGCCTCTTCATACGAACTTTTCGAGATACGAACTCGGTGTTTAAGACTTTTTTGCCTCTTCTTCTGAACTATTTTCACCTTACGAACCCAAGCCTCCGCCGCTGGGATGCCCCACCTCTGGACTTCCGTTGCCAGCCGAAGGCTCCCCTCACTGGAAAACCCCACCTCTGGCTTCCGTTGCCAGCAAAGCGCCCGTTTTTGCGCTGCTGGGATTCCCCTGAGGCTCCCCTCCCTGGGAAACTCCACCTCCGGACTTCTGTGTTTTTGAAATGCTGCAATTTCACTGAGGCTCCCCTCACTGGGATTCCCTTCATTTTTGCCGGTGCTGCTTTGAATCCCAGCGAAGGGAGCCTCAGTGAAATTGCAGCATCGCAAAAACATGGAAGTCCAGACGTGGGGTTTCTCAGGGAGGGGAGCCTCACCAAAACTGCAGCATTGTAAAAACATGGAAATCCAGAGGTGGGGTTTCCCAGGGAGGGGAGCCTCAGGGGAATCCCAGCAGTGCAAAAACAGGTGCTTTGGCTGGCAACGGAAGTCCGGAGGCGGGGATTCCCAGCGGCGTAAGGCAAAAGGGGTGAGTTTTGGGTTTGCACACATTATTTGCTTTTCCATTGATTCTTATGGGAAACATTGTTTCATCTTACAAACTTTTCATCTTACAAAATTAGAATATTTTATTCATTCAGATCTATGATATGTTGTTTGAGTGTTCCCTTTATTTTTTTGATACATTTATATTTGAGATATATATATAAATAAAGGGAACACTCAAATAATACATCCTGGATATGAATGACTGAAGTATTCTCATTGAATACTTTGTTCTGTACAAAGTTGAATGTGCACAACAGTATGTGAAATTGATTGTCAATCAGTGTTGCTTCCTAAGTGGACAGTTTGATTTTACAGACGTTTGATTTACTTGGAATTACTTGTGTTTTACTTGTGTTGTTTAAGTGTTCCCTTTATTTTTTCAGCAGTGTGTGTGTGTGTCTGTGTGAGTGTATGTATGTATGTATGTATGTATATATGTGTGTGTGTGTGTGTGTGTGTGTGTGTGTGTTACATTTATAGATTATAGTTGTTGGCTATAAAAATTTTATCCACCTTGGAATAAGGCCCCTTCTGGGGCTGAGAGGCAAAAAGAAAGGTGTGATGCTCCTTCAATATACCAATGTGACTTGACAAAAAATCACACACACACACACACACACACACACACTTATTATTCATTTTCCCTGTATCACCTGCAAAAAAGCATAGTGTGATAAGTAGAGGAATGGTTATATATTATTTATACCTGGCAGAACTGTCAGGATGTCAAAAAAGCTATCTGTATATCACTAACTGTTACCAATACCTGCCTACCTGCATATCTCTATCTATCTATCTATATCTCTATCTATCTATCTATCTATCTATCTATCTATCTATCTATCTATCTATCTATCTATCCATCCATCCATCCATCCATCCATCCATCCATCCATCCATCCTTCTGTTACTAATGCGATGCTGATTTTATTGGTTATATGTCTTCTAAACAGTCATAGACAAATAGAGGATAATGCTCAGCAGCTATTAGCCCTGATAGTAAAATGGATGTTCCAGGATCAGAGGCAATTGACTTCTAAATACCATCTGGTATAAAGTAAGAGATACTGCTGTATCCTCAGTTTATAGCCTTCTAAATAATATCTGGCTAGACCCTATTAAAAGCAGAATGCAGGGCTAAATGAACCTTCAGCTTGATCCAGGAGGGATTTTAAAAATTATTTATGTTGCTGTCAAATACACAGTTTCCATTTGCTAAATTACCTTATTTAGCAGGACAAAACTGACATAATTATTGATTACTTCAAGAGCTGCAGTAAGAACTAAGAGTTCAATGCAAAGAATATGTTTTTAAAACATCAGTGGATACAGATTCTTTCACAACTAAATAGTATATTTAAGCATATTTCAATTTTTATTTAGTTAACACATTCATACAACTACCCATCCAACCAATGGAATTGTGAGTGGCTACCAAGTTAAAGTCGTAGTGCAATTATCTAAACCAATTTCTCAGACAAATTGCTAACTTCAGAGGTGAAAAAAGTAAGGTTCTACATTTAGGCAAGAAAAATAAAATGCACAGGTATAGTATATGTGGTACCTTGCTCAACAGTAGTAACTGTGAGAGGGACCATGGAGTCCTAGCGGGGCAACCATTTAAATATGAGCCAGCAGTGTGCAGCAGTTTCCAAAAAAGCCAGCACAGGTCTAGGCTACATTAACATAGAGATAGAATCAAAATCATGTGAAGTGTTAATACCACTTATCATGCCTTGGTAAGGCCACACTTGGAGTACTGCATTCAGTTTTGGTCGCCACAATGCAAAAAGGATGTTAGAAAAAGTACAGAGAAGAGCCACAAAGATGATTAGGGGACTGGAGGCTAAAACATATGAAGAATGGATGCAGGAACTGGGTATGAAAAGTATTTGGAAACTTCAGATCGTGCAGAATGCGGCCGCCAGAGCTATCGTGGGGCTTCCTAGATTCACCCACGTTTCTACAACACTCCGTGGCCTGCACTAACTGCCGATCGGTTTCCGGTCACAATTCAAAGTGTTGGTAATGACCTTTAAACCCCTTCATGGCATTGGACCAGAGTACCTCCGGAACCGCCTTCTACCGCACGAATCCCAGCGGCCGATAAGGTCCCACAGAGTTGGCCTTCTTCGGGTCCCGTCGACCAAACAATGTTGTTTGGCGGGCCCCAGGGGAAGAGCCTTCTCTGTGGTGGCCCCAACCCTCTGGAACCAACTCCCCCCGGAGATTAGAACGGCCCCCACCCTCCTTGTCTTTTGCAAGTTACTCAAGACCCACCTATATCGCCAGGCATGGGGGAACTAAGACATCTCCCCCAGGCTCTCTTATATCTATGTTTGGTATGTATGTGTTGTATGGGTTTTTTTAACAGTTGGGGTTTTTTATTTAATTATTATTAGATTTATTACATTGTCTATACTGTTTTTCGTTGTTGTTGTGAGCCGCCCCGAGTCTTCGGAGAGGGGCAGCATACAAATCTAATAAATAATAATAATAATAATAATAATAATAATAATAATAATAATAACAGTATGTCTAGTTTAAAGAAAAGAAGGACCAGGAGTAACGTGATAGCAGTCTTCCAATATCTCAGGAGCTGCAACAAAGAAGTTATACAGTGTTACCAGAACTGATTCCTGATGGATGTTCCAAGCATTGGATGCACTGATTTATAGCAATGTTTCACACCCTTAGCAACTTTAAGATGTATCCTCCAGCTTGCTGATTGGGGTGGTGGATTACATGACTCGAAGTGCAAACATCTCAAAGTTGTCAAGGTTGAAAAACACTGATTTAGAACCTCTGTACACTATTTGGCAACTATGCTAATTGCTGTGAATAATTCTGCTAGTCTATATGAGGAAGACTGTCACACCTCTGCAATTAGAGAGTGGAGGATTAGCATTGTCTCTTAGTCATAATTCATATCCTTCCTGTGAAACCTTTTGAAAATGTTTTCACACATTTTAATTCAGTCTAAGCAATTACATGCCATTCAAAGTAACAATCACATCTTTCAGCTGTGGCGAGGGGGACGTTCGCCCAGTTTCGCCTTGTGCACCAGTTGCGACGCTACTTGGACAGAGAGTCACTGCTCAGGTCACTCATGCCCTCATCACGTCGAGGCTTGACTACTGTAACACTCTCTACATGGGGCTACCTTTGAAAAATGTTCGGAAACTTCAGATCGTGCAGAATGCAGCTGTGAGAGCAATCATGGGCTTTCCCAAATATGCCCATGTTACACCAACACTCCGCAGTCTGCACTGGTTGCTGATCAGTTTCCGGTCACAATTCAAAGTGTTGGTTATGACCTATAAAGCCCTTCATGGCACCAGACCAGATTACCTCAGGGACCGCCTTCTGCTGCACGAATCCCAGCGACCAGTTAGGTCCCACAGAGTGGATCTTCTCCGGGTCCCGTCAACTAAGCAATGTCGCCTGGCGGGACCCAGGGGAAGAGCCTTCTCTGTGGTGGCCCCGGCCCTCTGGAACCAACTCCCCCCAGAGATTAGAACTGCCCCCACCCTCCTTGCCTTTCGTAAACAACTTAAAACCCACCTCTGCTGCCAGGCATGGGGGAATTGCGATCCTCTTTCCCCCTAGGCCTTTACAATTCTATGCATGGTATGTATGTATGTATGTTTGGTTTTTATATTAATAGATTTTTAATCATTTCTAATACCAAATTACTATTGTACACTGTTTTATTGTTGCTGTTAGCTGCCCCGAGTCTCCGGAGAGGGGCGGCATACAAATCCAATGAATGAATGAATGAATGAATGAATGAATGAATGAATGAATAAATAAATAAATAAATAAATAAATAAATAAATAAATAATTCTTACATTTCTCCCCTTTATATTCCTCAGTTCTGACTAGAAAACTTTAGACTGAAAGTTTTTTTACAGCAGGAATTTGTCTTTCGTCTTACAGCTCAGGTGAGTTTTAAATATATATATCTGAATGAAGACAGCTAATTCCTGTTTCAGGACCTCAATCATTTATTTTAAATTAAATAACACACCAAATTGAAAATATGGCTTCTTCTGGTGGGTATTCCCTTCCATTTTAGTTATAAGGTCATGCTGGATGCCATAACTTTACTGTATTTGTTAATGTGCCCCTTATTACAGTTTCTTGATTCCCAATGGTCAGAATAGTTTATGAACCATATCAGGAGTGGGTTCTAAATATTTTTGCCACAGGATCATGGGCGTGGCTTCTTTTGTGGGTGTGGTTTGATGATCATGTGACTGAGTGAGCATGGCCAATGTGACATCACTGACACCCATGCCTACTCACATGACCCTCACAAAGCCACACCCATAGGAAAAGGAAAGAAAATTCCTCCTTCTTTAGCGGCACCACCCCACCCCATCCCCTGCCCCATCTGCCAGCCCCAAATTGCTGCCCACTGCGAGATGCATGGAGACTGGCAGCTCCGTTGCATCTCTCAGCCGTTGTGCATAGGGAGAAACCTTGCAAAGTAAAGAAAGACTTATTGTGGCACTCACAAGAAGTTTTTCTTTACTTTGCAAGGTTTATCCCTGCATACAACGGCTGAGAAATGACATGGAGCTGTCAGTCTCTGGTAAGATGTACATCTTGTGGCCCTGCTGCCCAGTAACGGGCTGCTGCCCCCACTAAGGAGGGACACAGTGGGGCGTAGTAAGTTTATGCACTATTTATTCAATACTTAATATGTTTTTTATTGTCCTTCCTTTTCTAGTACCTTAATATGATCCTTAATACTTTTAAAATTGGAAATAATTAAATACATGTAGTATGTTTTATCCCTAAATGATTTAATCATTTTAATCATTATCTATAACTGAACTTTTATAGCAATTAAAGAAAATTGAGCTACTTGCCTAATCTGTTATCATACTTGAAAAATACTGAGTCTGTCAGTTCTTTTTAAGCTCTTTTTATTGTATAGGATAGGAAAGCTCTTTTTGTAAGTGACTTCAAGTAAGAACGCGACTGGGATAAACAGTGCCCAGTACACTCCTTTTATACTCTTTTTTCCCACTAAAATCCTACTGTCAAACTCTTAGCCAATCAGAAAGCACCATCCATTTCAACTATTTACATTTACCTCAGTGCATATTTAACAATGCTGAATGTTGTGAGTTCAGTACAAAACCTTAAAATGTTACTGTGCTCCTCAACAAATAATGCTGTCTATCATTTGTCCTTTTTGTGACTATTCATATCAATCAACTGAAAAAGAGTCCAACATCTATTTGAAAACTTATCTTGGTCAGCAAGCCACACCCACCTAGTCACATGACTTTAAGATTGTCAAGCCACTCCCCCTGGTCACATGACCAACTAGCTATTCCTACCCAGTCACATGACCATCAAGCCACACCCACTAAAGAGGCCATGCCCACAGTGCAGCAGTAAAGAATTTGGCAGCCCATCACTGCTCCTGCCCCTTCTGCCACCACCAAATTGTGGGATGGGAGTGGGAGAGATGCACATCTTGCAGTGGGGGGCAATTTGGGCATGGCAGATGGGGCCGAAGGGCCACAAGACTGCATCTTACCAGAGACTGGCAGCTCCAGGTCATCTCTCAGCCATTTCTTGCAAGGAAAAACTTTGTAAAGTAAATAAAAACTTTTCGTGAGTGCCATGAGATATTTTTCCCTGCATGCAATGGGTGAGAGATGTGAAGGAACTGTCAGTCTTCAATAAGATGTGCATCTCATAGTGGGGTGTAATTTGGGGGTGGCAGATGGGGCAGAAAGGCTGCAAGACATGCAACTTACTACAGACTGGCAGCTCCGGTTGTCTCTCAACCATTGCATACAGGGAAAAACCTTGCAAAGTAAAGAAAAACTTCTCGTGAATGCAAGGGAATTAACAACTTCTTGCCCCTACAAGAAGTTTTTCTTTATTTTGCAAAATCTTTCCCTGCATGCAATGGCTGAGAGACATGATTAGGGACCGGTTCAGGGGCATGGCCAGGCAGAGATCACTTCTGGTTCAGGGAACCATGCCAAATTTCCACTAACAGTTCTCTAGAACCAGTCCAAACCGGCAGCCACCCACCACCGAATTGTATTAACATTCTCATATAAAATTACAACTGTGTATTTAAAAATGGAAACAAGCATTGATTGATATCTATTTGAGGGAGCAAGCCATCTGTAGCACTTCTGAGATAGTTTTCATGTTTCTCTTACATATTATAATGACTGTAAATGTTTTTAGTCATGACCCTTGGTTCCACAGGAATAGTTTCTACAGTAGGTTTTTTTAAAAAGTGGTTGCATCATGTTAATCATAGTGGGGTATAATTTGGGGGTGGCAGAGAGAGTTAGCGAATCCCAGCGACCGATTAGGTCCCACAGAGTGGGCCTTCTCCGGGTCCCATCAACTAAACAATGTCGGTTGGCGGGCCCAAGGGGAAGAGCCTTCTCTGTGGTGGCCCCAACTCTCTGGAACCAGCTCCCCCCAGAGATTAGAACTGCCCCTACCCTCCTTGCCTTTTGTAAACTCCTTAAAACCCACCTTTGTCGTCAGGCATGGGGGAACTGAGATATCTCCCCCGGGCCTATACAATTTATGTATGGTATGTTTGTTTAATAATGGGGTTTTTTAAATACTTTAAATTGTAAATTATTAGATTTGTCATGAACTGTTTTATTGTGTTGTGAGCCGCCCCGAGTCTACGGAGAGGGGCGGCATACAAATCTAATAAATAAAATAAATAAATATATGCCACTCAGAAGGCAGAAGATTGGAGCAGCCTATAAACTATGGATGAATGGATGGATGGAGGGAGGGAGGGAGGGAGGGAAGAAAGGAAGCAAGCAAGCAAGAAAGCAACTATAATTGCACATATCAAGTATTTAGGACTGGGAAGCAGTCATTGTGCAATATTTGAGTACCTGTTTTGCATGAAGCAGATCCCAGCCTCAATTTTTATTGTCTCCATGTAGGGCTAAATGAGGTGTTGTTTTTTTTCTGAAATCATAGGAAGCACTGTTCTCTATGGAGATAATAGCTAGTTAGATTAGGGTTGGCAATTTTCTGGCAGCTGAAGACTTATTTGTAGGAAGGATTATTATTATTTTAAACATACAGTATACAAGCCCTTGCAATAGATGTAAGGTGTTATGACTTTCTAACACTCCATTATAGCTGCTTCAACCCCACGGTTATAGTTTTTAATCAAGATGAAAGAAACGAGGGCTGGAGGAAATATGACAGGAGTTTTAAGATGCTTTTGTTTGCAGAGTAAAGCTAGATCAGTCAAGAGAAGGTAGTTGGAGAATTACTTTGCTGTACCTATTCACAGAATTTACATGGTTCTTTTTCTTTAAAAAGTGCAATATTTTTAAGCTAATGGAATATATGATACAAAAATCCCTCAATAATCCCTAGATCCTTTCAAAATAGAAATGGTATAGCAGAAACCCCACTGACATCAGTAAAGGGGGGAAATCCATTGCTTCCAATCTCATCGGATAATAGCAAATTCTAAACAGGAATGCAGTCAATCACTAGAAGATAAAAATATCCCCTTCGGCAGCTTGCTTCCTTAATAAAGCACCGTTGCAATTTAAACAAATTCATATCTTGATACATTCTACCATTAGAAGTTCTGGCGCTCTGCTACAGCTCAATTCTGTATGCTTGTGAAGGGAATATTTTTTAAAAGGACTAGCTGTAAGAACCCAGAGTATTTTGAAGATGTCTTGGATACATCAAAACTTCCGGTATAAAAAGAGAAAGCTGTTTTATGAGCCAAGGAGGAAAGATTGTGCATATGCATGTGTGTCTATCTATTTCTGTCTTCTTTAAGATGTGCAAAGCACATGAAAGGAACTGATGCTGGGGGCGATGGATGCAATAGCTTCAGGAAAAGAATATGTATGGTGTGCATTACAATTTCATAAGCCAGGTTAACCCCGCAGGGCTGAGAAAATCAAAACCAACATAGTCTGAATAAATACGATATGGAAATCATATCATGATCAAGGCAGTGGGAATTTATCTCAGAGACAACCACATGGATGGGTATGAGACATCATCAGGAAACTCTTCCAAGTTCATAATAGAAGAGATTGGCAAGGCTCTTGACCCAGAAACACGTGGCTTTCTCCAGAAGAACCATGGCATGACATTTCTACTTATGTTGTTTTGAACACATCATTTCCAGAGATCCAGAGGAAAAAATGCTAGATTTGCTGTAAAGCTCCTTAATTTCCTTAAATGTGGTGAGACCACATTTGGAGTACTATGTTCAGTTCTGGAGACCTCACCTACAAAAAGATATTGACAAAATTGAACGGGTCCAAAGACGGGCTACAAGAATGGTGGAAGGTCTTAAGTATAAAACGTATCAGGAAAGACTTAATGAACTCAATCTGTATAGTCTGGAGGTCAGAAGGAACAGAAGGGGTCATGATCGAAACATTTAAATATGTTAAAGGGTTAAATAAGGTTCAGGAGGAAAGTGTTTTTAATAGGAAAGTGAACACAAGAACAAGGGGACACAATCTGAAGTTAGTTGGGGGGAAGATCAAAAGCAACGTGAGAAAATATTATTTTACTGAAAGAGTAGTAGATCCTTGGAACAAAGTTCCAGCAGACGTGGTTGGTAAATCCACAGTAACTGAATTTAAACATGCCTGGGATAAACATATATCCATTGTAAGATAAAATACAGGAAATAGTATAAGGGCAGACTAGATGGGCCATGAAGTCTTTTTCTGCCGTCAATCTTCTATGTTTCTATGTTTCTGTGTTTCTATTGAAGGACTCTGTGTATGCAGAATATGAGCTTTTTGAAAACTTAAAACTTAAACCTTGGTGGCCTAGTGGTTAGAGTGCAGTACTGCAAGCTGCTTCTGCTGACTGCTGCCGTAGTTCGCCAGTTCATTTTTCAGATCCTTGAACTGCCAAATCTGTTTTATAGAAAAAGCAGGAAATTAAATTTTACCTACGTAAAGGGGCTTTCTCTAAACCATTGTTTCTCAACCTTGAGAGGTGTGGGCTTCAACTCCCATGTGGGTTGGGAAATACTGCAAGTTGAAGTTCAGACCTCTTAAAGGGCTCCAGGTTGAGAAAAACTGCTCTAAACAAATCATTATGGAAGCTGAAAATATAGTGTGTGTGAAATGTATATTTTCTTCTCTAAATATTACAATTTTGAATGTTACTTTGCATTTTAAATCCCCTAAGTATGTTCTGACAAGAAATAAAGGGCATGTTAGTTTATTCCATTTTTGTCAGTGGCTTTTTACTTATTGTTCGGTTACCTTTGATACATTTTCTAACTCTGTTGTGATTTGTTTCTGGCTGTGTCAATTTGATGCATATTTAAGTCTCTTTATCTCATGTATGCCATTTTACATAAACATATTTCCCTTGATTATTAGATTAACATTTGCCCCTAGGAAATAGTATAGCATGCCAATAGCCCATCTTTGATGTGTCTTCTCTCTACAATTTATTATGAATGTTGAAAAAAAGAATCAAATATGAGATGCTTTGTACTTTATACTACAATTTTTGCTTTAAATATTTTAAATGTTGCTTTTAAGTATTTTGCTTTAAGTATGTAAAATATGATACTGGAGATTTAAAAATGCCAGTGATTAATGAATACTCATATGTAAAACCTTAGGTATCCACATTCAACAACAAATTAATGATGCAGGGATTATAGGTTGATGTCTGTGGTGACCCCATTTTTAAATGTATTTTACCTATGTCTATTTGGTAGAGGCTTCTAATCATATTAAAAAAATTAAAAGCTCATGAGAGAATGTAAAAAGCTGGTTGGTAAATTGGTCAAATATCATTCTTAGCTAGACAGCTAGAGTCATAGTGTGGTAAGTCACAAAATGACTAACATTGAACAATGTGTATTTCTATCATATAAGGAAACAGAAGTGCCTAATTTTATTAGAAATGAAATGTCTACCTCTTTTAGAGTTATGCGGTCAATGATAAAAATCCAGCAACTTCAATTTCTGCCATTTCAAAGTTTTAGTAGGGAGAGATTTTGTACCAGGCATAAGGAGTGGTTTTGAAGAATAGTAGGAAGAGCTGCTACCAAGGTAACAGTCAGATAAGCAAGTTCTTCAGTCTGGTTAAAAAAAACAAACCCTTGAGAAACTATCTCAGATAAGCCAGAATATGAATGCAGACCAATATAGGCAAAGAAATGGGGGAAAAAACCCCACCTCTCCACTCCAGAAAAGTTTAAATTGCCAGGACCAGATATACCATGTTTCCTCCCAAAAAGACCTGACCAAAAAATAATCTCTTGCTTGATTTTTAAGCATGCTCCAAGTATAAGTCCTACCCCCAAAATAAGCTCCAGTGAAGATCTTCATCAGCTGGTGGGGAGGGGTGGGTGTGGCCAGCGCAGGAGGTGGTGAGCACATGAGCATAGACAGTGTACAGCAGCAGCCAAAGTCCATGCAGCATAGGTGAATCCCAGCTCTCTGACCACTGGTTGGGACCTCCAAGCAGAGGCACTGGGGTAGGAGGGAGGTGTTCCTGATAACAAACCCCAATACAACACAGCATCTGTACAAACTTTGTTTAATAATAGCAGCTACTAATTGGCTTATCTAGCAGTCATTCTAAAGTCAAATAAATTATAAAGCAGTCTTTTCTGAGCAACAGCTGTTAATTAAGCTCCTTAACATCCGGCAACAGTTCAAACAAAATAGCTTAAGTCAGACAAAGAGTCTCCTAGATAACAGCAAACAACACAAATGTTTGGCAAAATGCCCAGGAGGAATTTGCAGGCAAATGTGATGCATTCAAACCGGACTACTCACAGAGGCTTGAATTTCAACGACCAGGACTTGGAATGAATTTAATTACTTCCTGGAAACTCCTTCTCTGATTTCAACACTTAAATAGGCTATAGGAATGGCCAATTACCTCAAGCCTTACTCTCGAGTAGTCCTTCTGCTCAAGAGCCATTCCTGCATTTTGGCAGCTCTGCGTGCATACACATTGAGAATAGGCTCCTCTTCTTCATCTTCACTTATGGCAACTACTGGAGGTTCTGAAGGCCCTGACTGAATCTCAGCTTCTGGCACCGAGTTCTCTCCAGCCTCTTTGCTGTCCAAATCAGCTACCAGCTGCACAGACAGCTGGCAGGCCACAATAGGAGGCAGGTAATTCTGATGTGTGGTGGCACCAGCAGCAAGCAAAGGCACAAGGGGAAGGTAGGCAATCCCAACATGATAAGTGGCTTCTGTGATGTCACAACTACAGGCAAGTTGAGAGATGTGGGACAGATTGACATCCAATTTAATGGAAACAGGTGTGCCTCCATTAAATTCGGTAACAATCCGTCCCACCATCTCTCACTTTGCTCATGGCTGTGACAGGAGAGAAGCCCGCATGATGCATCAGGATCGCCTCCTGAATCTAGCACAATTTTGCTTCCTGCACCTGTGCAGGTAGCAAAATCTTGCACAGGGACACATGTGCGTGCATGCATGGAAGCAAAAAAACTTGCTGAAATATGTGCGCACATGCATCCCCATGCAAGATTTTGCTACCTGCACAGGCGCAGGAAGCAAAATTGCGCTTGATCCTGCACTTACATGCCAGAGCCGTGGAGCTGCACGAAATTAGCCATACTGGAAGGAGCCCTCCATTGAGAAGGAGTGAAGGGAAGTAGGAGGGGGAGAGAAAGAGTAAGAAGGTAGAAAGAAGAAATGGAGATAGAGGGAGGAGAGTGTAATGGAATGAAGAAAAACAGACTGGTGAACAGGAGTTAAAAATAGGTGCAGAATAGGATATTGATCTTTGACATGCATAAATGTGTATGTTATTGACACCTTTGAAGGTATGTTTATTGATATATAAATGGAAATTGTGGACAGAAAAAAGAAAAGTTTACAAAACAAACAAAAAGAATCACCTTCCTCCCTTAAATCAGGTGTCAATCCATCCCACCATCTCTCAGCTTGCCTGTGTTGTCCATGTTTCCCTAAAATAACCCTAATATGTATTTTGGGGCCCCCAAAAATATAAGACCGGGTCTTATTTTCAGGGAAATACAAGTATTAGGGGTCTGCAGGATAAATCTTGTAAGGGAACTAGGTATGTTTAGCCCAACAAAGAAAAGAATTAAGGATGATATGATAGCAGTCTTTCAGTACATGGACGGCTGCCACAGAGAGGATCAGCTTATTCTTCAAAGCTCCTGAGGGTAGGACAAAAAGTGAAGTTCTACATTTCAAAGCATTTCCTTCTGCTATGGCTACTGGCATCTCAATAGTATCATAGCAGAACATAATTAGTGCCAATGACAGTATGAATCACAGAGACACAATTATAGTGTACCACATTATCTTCTGTACCCTGTCATAACACTGTGTAGAGTATTAATAGTCCACATTTTCTCCCCAACCAGCTATTGTTCTTCAAGGAAATGTAGATAAGGCAGGCTCGAAAAATCAGGGGTCATCTAAGAAAATTCATGTAATCCAAATCCATTGATGAGCTCCGTTTTATTTTATTTTATCAAAATAGTAGGTGTTAGTATAAACATAAACATTAGCAAGGTAGGTACAGGTAAATTAGGCAATAGAACATTAGGCACAATGGTGCATTTATGCATGCCCCTTACAGACTTCTTAGGAATGGGGTGAGGTCGACTGTAGATAGTGTAAAGTTTTGGGGGGTTGGGGAAGAAACCAGAGTCAGTTAGTGCATTCCATGTATTTGTTATTCTGTTGCTGAAGTCGTATTTTCTGCAGTTGAATTTGCAGCAGTCAATTGTGTGCTTGTGTATTGTTGCAGCTGAAGCTGAAGAAATTATTGACAGGTAGGACATTGTGGTAGATGATTTTGTGAACTACATTTAGGTCAAATCAAAGGCGACAAAGTTCTGGGCTATCTAAGCCCAAAATTTCAAGTTTGGTGGAATAAGATATTCTGTTGCTAGCAGAGGAGTGGATTGTAGGTCCTGTCCTCTGACTTTTATCAATAGTCATAATATTATTTCATTAGTTTTGCCTCCCTCTCTTGATTAAAATAGTTTTGGTGTCTATCCTAGAAGGTAATCCCATGCATGCCATCTTAATTAATTGAGATGACCATTGGCTTTACACTCACAAATATCTATCAGCATGTTCTGATCCAGACTTAACAGAATCACAAAACAGACTCCTTGTCCCGAAAAAAACCCCTCCTGTGAATTTCTGGTATTTACATGCAGAAAGTCCCAGTAATAATCCTTACAAGGTTTAAGTGCAAAAAAAGACCTGATCAGTCCTTGGATAGTTGCCAGACCAAGAGCTTCTAGTTGCAACATTGTAAAATGAAATACCTGGCAAGAAGTCTCTGTGAGGCACAAACTCAGATAAGCAAATCTTCCCAATAATAAGTGAACTAATTATCTCCTGCAAAACTACTCCTCTTTTGTTCCTGTTTATTCCCTATGGGTGGGGCCATTCAGCACCCACTTGTGTCTGTATTTCCAAGTCGACCCATTCCTTAGTTGTTCCCTTCTTTTGACATCTCTGTGCATACGTGCATCCGAAACAGGCTCCAGCTATTCTTCTGCCCTACATCTCCAACTCCAAAGGCAGCTGATAAATGTCAGACGGCCCTGGCCCTGTCTCTGCCTCTGACCCAAAGCATGCATTAGAGCTTTTCCAAAACTCCAGGACTGGCCAAAGTTTCTCCCCAACCTCCTCACTGTCCAAGTCTGCTGCCAGCTCCACTGGTAGCTGGCAGGTCACAACATAGGAACAGAACCATACTTCACCAAGATATATTTTATGTGGACAATTATTTAGTCATGCTTTCTAATGTTAATTGGCACATAAATTCAGTCTTTATTCTTTGAGGTCTTGCCTGCTGGTATTTCCTATTCTTAACAAGAATATCAGTAGCTTTATTGCTTAACAAATTCTGCTAAGATAACAATGAATAGCTATTTTCTCTCATAAATAATAGCAGCCTAAAGATTGCTGAATCAATTCAAAACACTTTTGAGGAAATTTGTGAGAAATTCAAAGGTAGAAGAATTGTGAGGATGGAAGGATAAATTAATTTGTCAGCAATTGATGTGTCACTTATAAAGGTGTTTTATTGGTCTAGTCTTCTTGTGTTTTATTCTTCTGTTTCACAACAAAATCAGAACTGCTCTTTGTATATAGACATATTAATGTCTTTTTATTTCAATCCTGATCTGAAAAATACTTACACCGCAAAGAACATTCATAGGTCACTCAGAGAGCCATCCTTTGTTTTTTCTCAACCTTTCTGAATTGTATTGTATCCAATACAATACAATTTAATATTTCACTTCGGTCTGGAGATTATGTAGTTAAACACACCTGCATAATGTTATGTTTGTGGGTCCAGAGAACATATAAAATCACTGCCCTATCAGCAGTTGCCTTTCCCACAATAGTTGGACACAGTAAGTGGTCAACCAATTGCTAGTTTACTTGCTAGCCATTTAATAAAAAATTATCCCTTCCTCAGGTCCACGTCTAAACAAATAACCCTTTCATTGTATAAAAAGAGAGAATTGAAATGCAAGCAAACCATATTCTCATGTCGAGAATATTGACTTTAAACTTTTTCCCAATCATGCTTGGAAAGCAAATATGAACCAACGGTTTCCTCCAATGATAGCATTAATGTTCATCCATCTTGTTCGAAGAGGACCTTGACATCTAATGAGTTGTGGGCTGTAAACAATGTGTCCACGGGTGACTGGCCAGGCCTATACGGGAATGAAATGTTCTGCCACATGCTGGACCGACATGTGTGGGCACCATTGTATCTACGAGACCGCCTTCTGCCACACGAATCCCAGCGACTGGTTAGGTCCCACAGAGTTGGTCTCCTCTGGGTCCCGTCAACTAAACAATGTTGTTTGGTGGGACCCAGGGGAAGAGCCTTCTCTGTGGTGGCTCTGATGCTCTGGAATCAGCTCCCTCCAGAGATTGGAACTGCCCCCACCCTCCTTGCGTTTTGTAAACTCCTTAAAACCCACCTCTGCCGTCAAGCATGGGGGAACTGAAACATCTCCCCCTGCCTATGTAGTTTTTGTGTATGATGACTGTATGTATGTTTTTATATATTGGGGTTTCTTGTTTTTTTAGACTTTTTAAAATGTACTACTGTTATTTTAGATTCCAACTATTAGATTTGTTATATTGTTTTTATCATTGCTGTGAGCAGCCCCGAGTCTATGGAGAGGGGCGGCATACAAATCTAATAAAAAAAATAAATAATAATAATAATAATAATAATAATAATAATAATAATAATAATAATAATTGTTGCAGCATTTGCAGCTCTGGCTTTGCAGAGTGTTCACTTCTCTTCCTCTATGAATGTTCTTCGGGCTCATATGTCTGGCAGCCTTGGTGGATCAGCATGCGCCATGTTAGCTGCTCTTGTGCCAGGTTTCCCAGGAGGTGGTGTCGATGTCGAGGGACCTGAAGGAGGCTTTCAACATGTCTTTGTATTGCTTCCTTTGTCCCCCATGCGATCACTTTCCTTTAGACATCTCACCATAGAGGAGCTGTTTAGGGATGCGAAGGTCTGGCATCCTAGCAACATGGCCTGCCCAGCGTGTCTGGGCTTTCATCAGCAGGGTGAGAAATAATGGCAGGCCTGCTCTGGAGAGGACCTCAGTGTCAGGAATCTTATCCTGCCTCCAGATTCTCAGAATTTTGTGGGGGCAGTTGATTCTTTATGATGGCATAAGAAGCTTTAGAAGCACAAAACAGCAATACAGCTCAGAAAGCTCAAACTGCCCAAGGAGCTGCTGATACAGTTCTACAGAGGAATCATTGAGTCTGTAATCTGTACCTCTATAACTGTCTGGTTTGGTGCTGCAACCCAACAGGACCGACACAGACTTCAGAGGACAATCAGAACTGCAGAAAAAACAATTGCTGCCAATTGCTTCCATTGAGGACCTGTATACTGCACGAGTCAAAAAGAGGGCAGGGGAAATATTTACTGACCACTTGCATCCTGGACACAAACTGTTTCAACTCCTACCCTCAAAATGTCGCTACAGAGCACTGCACACCAAGACAACTATACACAAGAACAGTTTTTCCCCGAACGCCATCACTCTACTAAACAAATAATTCCCTCAACACTGTCAGACTTTTTACTAAATCTGCCCTTCTATTCTACTAGTTTTTTCTCATCATTCCTATCATCCTTTTCCTCCCACTTAGGACTGTATGATTGTAACTTGTTGCTTGTATCCTAAGATTTTTATTAATATTGATAATTTCTTCATTGCTTATTTGACTCCTATGACAATCATTAAGTGTTGTACCACATGATTCTTGACAAATGTATCTTTTTCTTTTATGTACGTTGAGAGCATCTGCACCAAGACAAATTCCTTGTGTGTCCAATCACACTTGGCCAATAAAATTCTATTCTATTCTATTCTCTTCTATTCTACATTGACTTGAAATAACATTATCCCCTTCTACATACATTATATATAGTGCATAGATCTACGTCAGAAGGGCTCACATTTTCAAGACCTTGATTATAACTTTGTTATCAACAGGGGGCTCATCTCACCTCATTAACACAGCCACATTTTTTCGCTGGAAGGCCTCATAAAAGCTGACTGATAAGCCTGATCATATTTACACAGTCCCTTCTGCTGCTTTCTTGTCAGTTGCTATTTATAGATTTTCCTTATAAAAATAGTATAATCTTGTTTTCTTAATATACACTAAATGGACTTCTTGAGAAATGAGGAATATTTAATTTTCATTAAAAACATGAAACTATATGTGCTATCTGCCTCTCTTCCTCCCTCACTCTCTCTCTCTTTTTCTCTTTCTCACTCTGTTTCTCCCACACACACAAGTGGGAGACTGGGGAAAAAAACATTGAATTTCTTATCTCGGCATCCCACACCATTGCACAAGCTCAATAGCTGGGTTAATTGAGATTTGTACATCTGAAAGTCCTCAAATCACACAGCTCTTGTTATCTAACAGCTCTCTTTTTCATTTTTGGTTATAGGCCCATCTAATCAAAACTAATCAAATAAAGTAAAATATAAACAATAGAACCATGTTCATGTCCATAATTCATTCCATAAGTTTCGCTGCAACCAGATTTGCTCAGGTCCTGAATCTAGTTTTGGAAATTTAGTCAGAACCTGACTTGGTTGTGGTCAGAAGCATCCATGACCAGAGGTTCTACTGTATTTTGAATATCTGAGATCTCCGAGTCTACGGAGAGGGGCGGCATACAAATCTAATAAATAAATAATAAAACAAAAATCCCTGCTACTAATTTTGTTACTATTTTTTTTTGTTATTATGTAGTATCAGTACACAATGTTCAATAGATAACATCACATAACATTTGAATGATTTATCTTCACAATATTTAGTTTGTACTATATATAATAGGATACAACAAATGCCATGCCTGTTGTTCAATATCCTACACTAAAATGTTCTCACATTTAAAATGTGGCACAAACCAGAAAAAACTGTGAAATTCAAGTGCAGAGTAAGACAGCTGGCTTGCTACTTTGGCAATTGAATAATGGCAGCTAAATGCATGCTTCTTTCCTTTTCAGTGTATCACTATATAAATATGTAGTTTCATTCCTTTCATAGGACAATAAGGATTTCCTTATTAACATCAACAAATAAAAGACCATAAAAATAAAGTAGTGTTCCCTCGATTTCCGCGGGGGAATGCGTTCCGAGACCGCCCGCGAAAGTCGAATTTCTGCGAAGTAGAGATGCGGAAGTAAATACACCATTTTTGGCTATGGACAGTATCACAAGCCATCCCTTAACACTTTAAACCCCTAAATGACCATTTCCCATTCCCTTAACAACCATTTACTCACCATTATTACTGGTACTCACCATTGAATAAAACACTTAGTGATCCTGATATTTATAAACATAATTATTTATTAACAATAATTATTTTTTTTGTTATTTATTTGCAAAAATTATTAGTTTGGCGATGACATATGATGTCATCAGGTGGGGGAAAACCGTGGTATAGAAAAAAAACCGTGAAGTTTTTTTAATTAAATTTTTTTTAAAAACCGTGGTATAGGCTATTCGCAAAGTTTGAACCCGCGAAAATCGAGGGAACACTGTACTTCTTTTGGGGGGGTATACATTTTTTATTGTTTTTCACACCTTACAGAGATTCCAGTTTACATACCTCAAATTAAAATATAATACAATACAATATCAAATGCCAAATTCCTAGTCAAATTAATCAAATTTTCTAATTATTTATTCAATTATTTCTGGTATATATCATTCATCCTGTGCTACCTCCTTTCCAAATGCTATCATCTGGATTTTAGATAATGTTCTTAGAAAACACATTTTCTAAACGAGTCCTTGGAAAACGCATTCCTACTTTCATTTGAAAAATCCCTCATTTTATTGTAGCTGCCCTTAGCAATAGAATTCACTTCATTCAATTATTTCTGGTATATATCATTCATCCTGTGCTACCTCCTTTCCAAATGCTACCATCCGGATTTTAGATAATGTTCTTTGCTTTCATTTATATTTAAAGTGCTATAATTATCTAAGTTTCTCTTAGCTATTTGCTATTTTTCATAACTGTGCCATCGTGCTTCAGTCCCTTTCCTACTTTCATTTGAAAACTCCCTCATTTTATCGTAGCTGCCCTTAACAATAGAGTTCACTTCTTTCATTATATCAGTACATCATTTCTACTTTAACAGATCAAAATAAATATAAATCATTACTATTCCATTATTTTGTGTGAAAAGTATCATCCATTAAAAAAAGACAAAGTATTAATATTCTTCCCTAATCTAGATATTTTCCACTGCCGTTCTTAGTGTAATAATCTTCCCTAATCTATAAATTCCACTGTCAATCCCAGTGTAATTATCTTCCCTAATCTGTGTGTGACTATCATATCAGTGCAATAATCTTCCCTATTCTAATTATTTTCACTGCTAAATGCAGTGCCATAATCTTCCCTAATCTATATATTTCCCTAATCTATATATTATCCCTAATTCTAAATATCTTCCACTATTGAACTCAGTGTGATAATCTTCCCTAATCTATTCATTTTAACTCTTCATTGTTTCATATGTCTTTCCTTATGATGCCTAACATTATTAGTGCTAATTATTATCCCATATTAATCCTACTTCCTTTTATTTTCCCCCTTCCTCCTATTTTATTTATCACCATAAATCAGATAGACAATTTATAATTCAACCAATCAGAATTTAAAAAGAGAGAAAAGAGCAAAAAAGAAAAAAGTCAACCAGAAATTATAATCATTATCAAATATCTCATCTATATTATGCGCAATAATCAGAGCTATTTTCAATTTTCTCATTTATAAGCCATTAAATTTTCTTCTCTTGTACAATTCTTCCATTTTTCACTTTATATCACTTGCTTATATATTTGTATATATGTATATAGTATATGTATTTTCATTAGTAAACTCCCATAAGATTAAAATATTAATAAATCTAATTCATTATGCATACTCAATTCTTTTTATAATTTATAACTTTGTGAGAGAAGAGAAAAGAGAAAAAGAAAGTGCCAATATCTTTTAGTATCTTCTAGATTTTCTTAAAAGTATTTTAATTTTCTTAAAAGTATTAAATTCTTAAGAGTATTTAATTTCAATTTATATTATTCAATGTAATTTCAGTCAAATCAGGCAGTCTAAATGTAGTTTCAGTCAAATCAAACAGTCCAATTAGATCAAATCAGTTCAAATCAGTTCAGTTCAGTTCAGACAATTTCATCTTGAACATTTTCTTCCTTCCATGCATTAGCTGATCCATCTTCTCAAAGCAAAAATATCAAAGTCTTTAAACATATAGCAAACTGCTATATTTACTCTGGCCATACGATGTCACTAGATGATCAATTTTTCCAAGTCTTCTCTGAATAGCTTTTATAGTTCCTTCTGGTTTTTTAGTAACTTGTTCTTCCGGTATTATGTTCCTCTTTGTTTATAAAAGTAAATAAAAATAAAGATTCCACAACAAAAGTTTAGAATTCCAAATTCCAAAAGGCAAATTTCAAAGAAAACCAATTAGATAACTAGAAAGAGTCGAATGATGGGCAATTCGCTATTTTTCAAAGCTTCCCCTGAAATGCCACGTTGCACCAATAGCTGCCTTCTTCAATCTCAGGCCATTTTAGCTCTGTCCAGCAACCAAGCGCAGAAACAAAAGTCTAAAATCCCGTTCAGGCACTCTCCTCTTACCACCATAGACAGGAAATCCCTTCTTCCCCTCTGAAGGTAACCTCTCCAACTCTCTTTCCAGATGGAATTGTTCGGCTACCATCCTGGCATTGCATAGTCTTCGCAGCTGTGTCAGCATAGGCATGTCTGCCTGTCCAGTTTCACCACACCCAGTGCGAGACAAGCCAGTTCACCTGGCCGGGCATGCCATCCCCTGCCAGGCCTCTGGCAGCATCCCATGCATCACTCTCCCTGCAGGAGAGATCCGGTCTTGTCCAAAAGGACCAGAACCCCCGGGCAATGGGACTCTGGGACATTCCCAGGAGAGAGGGAAATATCCCCGGTCCTGCGGCCATGCGATCCTGTCCCCCAATCAAAAATAATGTACTTAGTTTTTGATAAATTATGGATTAAAGATTAAAACTGGAGCAAGATACAATGTCCTGAATGAGGAATTACGATTTCACAATGACTTGAGAGAATCTTGAAGAATTTCAGGCTCACATATTCGCCCAAATTTTCCCAGTATGTCAGAAGAGGCAATAAGCAGTATCTTCTGTTCAAGCCATAACTCTTTTGAATTATGAAACTGGAGAGCAATGGGGCTTTAAGATTTTTTCCCCCATGCTATCATTAGGAAGAAAAGATTATATTCAAAACACAGTTCCCAGTGCGGCCTCTCCTGTAGAAACAAATGATAACTCCTTGAATCTTCTTTGATCTTCCCCTTGGGACTCACTATGTCTCATTTTCATAGTAGGAAACCATAGCTTCCTGGGTAATATCTGAACTGAGTCAGTAGCAGACAGGAGATTAATAAAGAGATCAGCAGTTTCAAGTCTCAGAGAGAAAAAAAACTTGAATAATTTACCAGAAGCCTGTTGAAGACCACACTGGCAGTAGATCAGCCAAAGGATTTTGTCAAAATGCTGTCTATGGAAAGCAGAAACAGCAGCTCACTACAAAGTGAATACACCTGACTACTGTTTTTTATTGATCAAAACCATCAAACATTTTTCTGGTCTGCTAATTAAGAACAGGTTCATCCTTTTTAGAAAACTGAGTATGATGCCTGTCACTGGCAGGCTCCAAACTAAAAAACATAATCTCACAAACCTTTAAAGTTGGTTTGAGAAATCTGTGGTTCTTTAAATGTTACTGAAACACTATTCCTGCATACATAGAATAGAATAGAATAGAATAGAATAGAATAGAATAGAATAGAATAGAATAGAATTTTTATTGGCCAAGTGTGATTGGACACACAAGGAATTTATCTTGGTGCATATGCTCTCAACGTACATAAAATAAAATATACATTTGTCAAGAATCATGTGGTACAACACTTAATGATTGTCATAGGGGTCAAATAAGCAATGAAGAAGCAATATTAATAAAAATCTTAGGATATACGCAACAAGTTACAGTCATACAGTCAACATGGGAGGAAATGGGTGATAGGAATGATGAGAAAAACTAGTAGAATAGAAGTGCAGATTTAGTAGAAAGTCTGACAGTGTTGAGGGAATTATTTGTTTAGTAGAGTGATGGCGTTCGGAAAAAAAACTGTTCTTGTGTCTAGTTGTCTTGGTGTGCAGTGCTCTGTAGCGACGTTTTGAGGGTAGGAGTTGAAACAATTTGTGTCCAGGATGTGAGGGGTCAGTAAATATTTTACCCGCCCTCTTTTTGACTCCTGCAGTATACAGGTCCTCAATGGAAGGCAGATTGGCAGCAATTGTTTTTTCTGCAATTCTGATTATCCTCTGAAGTCTGTGTCGGTCCTATTGGGTTGCAGCACCAAACCAGACAGTTATAGAGGTGCAGATGACAGACTCAATGATTCCTCTGTAGAACTGAATCAGCAGTTCCTTGGGCAGTGTACATGTGTAACAACAACAATTTACAAACATAATAATAATAATAATAATAATAATAATAATAATAATAATAATAAATAATAATCTACAAACAGAGGCACAACTATGTGGCCCAGATGCTTCCTTGGAACCTGTGCCACAACCACCATCTACCAGTGGAAAAGAACTGGTGGGATCATAAACCTGAGAAAGTAGTTGAAAACAAACATGCCAAAATACTTTGGGACTTTTGAATTCAAACTGACAAGGTTTTGAAACACAATACACTGGATCTCACGATTGTGGAAAAGAAAAAAGTGTGGATCATTGATGTCGGCATACCAGGTGACAGTTGAATTGATGGAAAACTACAAGAAAAACATAGCCAATATCATGATCTTAAAATCAAACTACAAAGACTGTGGCATAAACCAGTACAAGTGGTCCCAATAGTAATCGGCACACTGGGTGCTGTGCTAAAAGACCTCAGCCAGCATTTGAAAACAATAAACATTGAAAAAATCACGATCTGTCAGTGGCAAAAGGCCACTGTACTTGGATCTGTGCGCTTCATATGAAAATACATCACACCGTCCTAGATGCTTGAGAAGTATTCGACTTATGTTATTGTGAAACAAAATCAAGCATATCCATCTCATTTGCTTTGTATTAAGGTTTTCTGGGAATATAATAATAATAATGATGATTGTGGAGAAAAAGAAAGTATGGATCATCGACATCACAATCCCAGGAGACAGCTAGAGAAATTTGCAAAATACGAAGATCTAAAAATTGAGCTGCAATGACTCTGGCATAAGCCAGTGAAAGTGGTCCAATTAATTAATTAATTAATTGTCATTTGGAAATTGCTTTTTATCACTTTTCAAAATGCAATCACATTCTATGACAAACTTAGTTTTGGGAGAGAAAGAACAGTACAGTGGTACCTCTACCTAAGAACATCTCTACTTACGAACTTTTCTAGATAAGAACAAACCTGAGCCTCCAAAACTGTAACCGGAAAAGGCAGGGAGAAGCCTCCGTAGGGCCTCTTTAGGAATCTCCTGTGATGAAACAGGGCTGGAAAAGATGGGGAGAAACTTCTGTAGGGCCTCTCTAGGAATCTCCTGGTAGGAAACAGAGCCAGAAAAGGCAGAGAGAAGTCTCCGTGGGGCCTCTCTAGGAATCTCCTAGGAGGAAACAGGGCCTCTACCCTCCCTGTGGTTTCCCCAATCGCACACATTATTTGCTTTTACATTGATTCCTATGGGAAAAATTGCTTCTTCTTACAAACCTTTCTACTTAAGAACCTGGTCACGGAACGAATTAAGTGCATAAGTAGAGGTACCACTGTATACTGTACTATGACTTGTAAATAGCACAATATTCTTCGGTACGTTTTAAAGCAAAATAAAGTACTCCATGAAATTTGAAAACTAATACAGGACAGAAAGATATTACATTTCTTTGTGGTATTCCCCCTGGAAATAGAGGCAGATAATTAGTCTACTGAGAATCAGATGTAATGAAAGAAGAGGATATATAACAACAAGCTATAATGACAGCAGTAATTATGTAACAGGAACTCTATTCTGCTTTTCTCTGTATTATTGTGACTTCTTGATCCATCAAAAACATAGTATTCAGTACTGTAACTATTTATATCTTATTATTTCTAAAGTCTTTGTTGGCTTATATAGGCAAACTTGGTTTATTAAAATCATTCATCCTCATTTCTCTGGGAAAAGTTTCCAATTTGTTGGAAACTTTGTTAATTTTGAAAAGTTAAGAAGATATAGCAGCATGAAACCATTTTCAAGTTGAAAACTATTTTAAACATGAGACTGAGAAAAAAGAGGAAAAATTGCGCAAACTATCAGAAATTCCAGGATTGCAGTCCAAAAGAGCAGCTCACAACAGGATTGAAATGATGATGATGATGATGATGATGATGATGATGATGATGATGATGATAATAATAATAATAATAATAATAATAATAATAATAATAATAATAATAATAATAATACAATTGCCTTGTACCTCTAACCTAATTTATTGCCCTTTGGCATGGTATTGGATTTTGGGTAAAATAATAATAATAATAATAATAATAATAATAATAATAATAATAATAATAATAATAATTTATTAGACTTGTATTCCGCCCCTCTCCAAAGAGTCGGAGCGGCCAATGATGCCAATCAATTACTTCACTTAGCTGTGATAGGCAGCTGGAATCCTTGGAAATCTTCATTATGGTCAATCCACTCTCTCTCCTCCTAGGATGTAAAATTCATTTTTTTAAAAAAAATTAGGAATACTCGATTCTGGACATCCCTTTTGATGATGGAAACTTTTGTTGGATATTAAATCATGCACAGATGTGCCCTGTTACCAAGTATAATCTGTGGCTTTATATATGTGGGGAAAACAATTCAGTGGGGCCTGCCTCTTTATAAATCTGAGTAAGATTGCTCTGTCACCTGTTATTCCTTGAAAGGTTCATGGGGATAAATAAATTTAAAGAAATCAATGCAAGACTCTTATCTCCTCTCTAAAATGAGCTCTAATATAATCCCACTATCTGTGAGTAATCCATTCATATATCTCCTCAGAACAACTTGGGTAACATAATTGACCAGGTATACAATTAGTCAGGATGAAATATCTCTCTGTGGAAAAATCACACAGGGATCAAAGAAGATAATATAGCTTTCGAACACTTTCTTGTGCGCCAATAAAACAAATGCCTTGTACCTCTAACCTAATTTATTGCCCTTTGGCATGGTATTGGATTTTGGGTAATTAATACTATAATGAAATCTCTCTCCTAATTTCTCAGAAGTCTTCTCACCCTTGTGGGGGAAAAAAACCTGTTTAATCACCTTATCCTCAGAGTGCTTTAAAAGTTCATGAGTATATTTTTACGGTGTGTCGAATATTTTATCGCAAACATCAGAGAATGCTGTAGCCATCTCTATAATTTTCTACTCTCTCTGGTTGCTCCAATTCCTTGATCAAAAACAAACGTATTAAAGGATCGTTAATCATATCATAAAAAACATAAAATTTTATAATTGAAAGTATCACTTAGTCTATCAAACCCAACCTGATGCATAGTACACAGGGACCCAGAATTTAACATCACACATAGATGGCTGTTTAGATTCAAGGTGAATCTGTTGAAGCAGCTAAATTCTTTGATTTCTATGAATGGAAATTCGCCATCTCTGTCTTTCCATTAGTCAAATGAAATTTGTTCCAACATGAGGATTCCTTCATTATATCTTTTCTCAGCATTTAATTGCGTGAACTATCAATTGGCACTTCTGGTTCCTGTTGTTCCTTCTCTCTGAATCCCTTTATCCCCATTTTCCATACTTTATGGCAGGTTGCCATCAAGGCGAAGCAAGAATGAAGCAGTGCAATGGCAGATCTAAAAAATTAGATTAGATTAGATTTATTGGATTTATATGCCGCCCATCTCCGCAGACTCGGGGCGGCTCTCAACAATGGTAAAAACAGTACATAGTAACAAATCTAATATTTGGCAATCTAAATTACAGTTTTAGGTTAAAAAGTCCAAAAAAAAAAGAAACCCCAATATATATAAAAAACAAGAACACAATCAAATCATACACAAAAACTACATGGGCAAGGGGGAGATGTTTCAATTCCTCCATGCCTGACAGCAGAGGTGGGTTTTAAGGAGCTTACGAAAGGCAAGGAGGGTGGGGGCAATCCTAATCTCTGGGGGAAGCTGGTTCCAGAGGGTTGGAGCCACCACAGAGAAGGCTCTTCCCCTGGGTCCCGCCAGACAACATTGTTTAGTCGACGGGACCCGGAGAAGGCCAACTCTAACAGGTCGCTGGGATTTGTGCAGCAGCAATCGGTCCCACAGATATCCTGGTCCGATGCCGTGTAGGGCTTTATAGGTCATAACCAACACTTCGAATTGTGACCGGAAACTGATTGGCAACCAATGCAGACTGCGGAGTGTTGGAGTAACATGGGCAGTTTCATCACAACTTTCTATTGGCCATGTAGACTGGATCTTAAAAGGGACAAGGCAGGTCACAGGTCCCAAATGGTCAACTTTCCATCTATAGCACTGTTGAATGCTGTGCTATGTACTGATTAATTCAGTAGAACCCACCAATTTAAGGCATAAATTCACCTTTTATAACTAAAGTCTTTTGTTCGCAATACAGATCTTAATCAAGTGAACTATCTGTTAAATACGTAAAGTGTAAAAGGGTATCCAAAGTTCAGATTTGCATGAACTGTGTTGATTGGCTGTTTTGTTTGTGCGGGAAAATTGCAACAATGTCAAACTGAGCCTATTTCTGGGGGAAGGTCATATAAATAGTTAGAGACTCCCGCGCTTTCTTCCAGACTTAGACGCTTCGCGGTTACTTGGTATTCTTGTAAAAGAGCAATAAACTGCTAATTGAACCAGTTTGCAATCCGAGCATTTATTACACTATCTCTTTAAGTCTTCTGCCAACAGGACCTTAGTGTTAGGCAATCTGAGATTTCCTACCATGTCCATGCTGGAAAGACATAACCATCATCTACTGAAATGTGTAAAGCCATGAGTTTACTACTGCCAGCCTAGACCATGTGGGGTTTTACTGGTTAAAAGAAGTTTACTTTGGTTATTACAGCACCGAAAGTATTTCAAGATGATATAAAGAACATACCTTTTCTCCCCAACATTCTATGAGTTCATTCCTTTGCCTATAACCCAACTTCAACTACCACTTTTATCTACAACCCAAGTTACCTACATAATTGTATTTGGTTCATCAATCAGCCCAATCCAAGCGGAAAGGTATGTTACATATTCTGTCAGCTAAAAAAAGTTTGACTGGTAGGGTTCCAAAAGAAACCTTCTTCCCCTACCCTTTGGAACATTCTCCCTCCGGAGGCGAGATGGGTCTCCATACTCCTGGCCTTTTGAAAATATATAAAGACCTGCTTCTACATCTCATCTAAGGCTCACAAAAGAGCACATACTAGTAGTGGGCTGCTACCGGTTTGCCCTGGCTCAAGTGAACCGGTAGCAGGGGCAGCGTGAGGCTCCACCCACCCACCCAGATGTCATAATGGATGATCTGCACATGCACAGAAGCTTCTGCGTGCATATCTACAAACTGGTTGCAAAGGCAAGTGAAACCCATTATTGGCATACTGTTGTGGTTAGCTCTGGCCCAGCTCCTGCCCCAAGGAATGTGCAGGTGGATGTGGGGGAGACATCCACATGCCGCAGGCCTGTTTTGCTCCCAATGGAATCTGCCGATGAAGCCTCCTGTGACCAAGGCAGCATGAGTGACAGGGAAGAGGGGAGTTTGGCAGACAGCCCAGGAGGAGACCAATCATCTGTATCATCCTTGGATTCTGAACAAGAATTAATGACACATCCATGCATGCGTAGATTGATGCATAGGAGACAACAACTAAAGGATTACTACAAGAGAAAATGAGGCCACCTGTGGTTGGGTGGGGCTCCAGTGATTGGGGCTGCTGCTATAAATAGCAGCGTGGGGGTTTGGCCATTGTGAAAGAGTATCTGATCGCAGTTCGTCAGGAATCCTGGTTTGCTGGTTTCTGAACTTTGTTGATTTTTCACGCCTTTGAAAACAAAGCAGAGCAATGTGTGTGTATCTCACTTCGTTGGAAGAAGAAGGGGTGTGAAATCTCTTCACAGCTGCTAGCTAAGTACTTAATGACTGCTTAAGGTTAATTGTACAGACTACCCAGTTGTTTTGGGATGAGTGCTCTTTGCAATACAAAAAGAGTGCTTAGTTGATTTTGACTTTTGGGATAAAGAACATTGTTTTGAATTTTCAAATGTGTGTGTGTCTGAAATTTGTACCCTTGAATTTTCAGGTGGCTCCTACCAGAGAGCCCAGAAGAACAGCATACATCCTAGGGATGGTTAATTCCTTGAAGACACTCCCCATCTTTTAATTAACATTTAATATTGAATTTTAACAAGCATTGTCGCCATGCTAAATTTCTATATTGTTTTTGTTTCTAATATTTTATTTGTACATTGCCCAAAGACCCTCTCTGAGTGGTTTCTAAATTTGATAAAATAAATAAACTAAGTTTATAACTGCTTCTATGTGGACTCCTATTTTTGGCTATCAGTAAAATAACTCAGCAGTATAATTCTAGGAGTTTTAATACAGTTAAAATATGTTAGTACCAAATTAATTTTGAAAGCTCTCGATATAAAAAATGATCTCTTGGTGAAGAACTAACATTTGAAAGGTATTTAAGTCAAGATGACTACAAATATAGCCATTCTGCTTGATAGGATGTCCTTTCCCCCTAACCAAGATTTAGAAAATTCTCACGTGACAATAAAACCACCTTATAATGGTTGCTGGGTAGCATATGAATGACTTCACAGCCTCTGTAGTCTCTAAATGATAATTCATTAGACACACTTTTGGATAACCTTCTACAGTGACTGTTCATCATTTGTACAAATTTGCCTCATTGCCAATTTTTATTTCCTCTCAACTTCTGCTTGTAGCCTTTGGATCTCGTATGCATTTGGAAAATTAAAGGCTGTTTTATGACTGTCTTTCTATTCCGTTGTTCCCTATGGCAACTACAGAATTTCATTTGATTGCAAAAAAAAAAAAAAAACCCAGGAGGGGGGAAAGAACAGAACCAGATTAAAAAGACACAAAATAAAAAATTCTCTTTGAACCAGTATGATGCAGTTAACTGCTTAATCCCCCGAACTCTTCAATTTATACTTTACACATTTTCTTTTTCTTCTTGGACAAAAGAGTTTTACATTCATTATCTCTTTACAGCCAGCTGTCCAGTAGCGTGCTCTCTCAGATTGCCTACAGTTTGGTTCTGAGATACTGGAAATTGGGAAAGTTGGTAGACTTTGCAAAAGAAAGAAAGAAAATATTTTTTTTTCTATTTTATTAATACAGTGATACCTTGTCTTACAAACTTAATTGGTTCCAGGTCGAGGTTCTTAAGGTAAAAGGTTTGTAAGACAAAACAATATTTCCCATAGGAATCAATGGACAAGCGATTAATGCGTGCAAGCCCAAAATTCACCCCTTTTGCCAGCTGAAGCGCCTGTTTTTGCACTCCTGGGATTCCCCTGAGGCTCCCCTCCATGGGAAAACCACCTCCGGACTTCTGTGTTTTTGCTATGCTGCAGGGGAATCCCAGCAGTGCAAAAATGGGCACTTCACTGGCAACGGAAGTCCGGAGCTGGGGTTTCCCAACGAAGGGAGCATCAGTGAAATCGCAGCATCGCAAAAACACTGAAGCCCTCGAAACCCCACCTCCAGACCTCTGTGTTTTTGCGATGCTGCGATTTCATTGAGGCTCCCCTTGCTGGGAAACCCCACCTCCGGACTTCCATTGCCAGCAAAGCACCCATTTTTGTGCTTCTGGGATTCCCCTACAGCATCACAAAAACACGGAAGTCCAGAGGTGGGGTTTCCCATGGAGGGGAGCCTTAGGGGAATCCCAGCGGCGCAAAAATGGGCGCTTCGCTGGCAACGGAAATCCGGAGGTGGGGCATCCCAGCGGTGGTGGTGGGTTTGTAAGGTGAACATAGTTTGTAAGAAGAGGCATAAAAAATCTTAAACCCCGGGTTTGTATCTTGAAAAATTTGTATGACGAGGTGTTTGTAAGACGAGGTATCACTGTACTACAGTGGGGATATCAGTTTATTCTTATTTAATTGATTTTTTTTCCTGTTCTGGCAAACACTCCAAAAACAAAATTTATAAAGGAAACAAAAAGAAAAAGAATTAAAGAATTTAAAAGATCAATAAAATAGATCATCTTTAATAAAGATGTACAGTAATGTTAAGTACAGTAGTGTCCCCTACTAGTAAATATGAACTCTTGTAACTTTTCTCTCTCTTCTCTGTCTTGTTTCCCTCAATACTATGGTTATTTGCTGTGTGGTTTTAATCGTGTATGGAATTTCTCAGTCATCTGGTTCATAGTTGTCCCAAAGGTCTTTTTTTCAAAAGGCAACTGAACTTTCTTTGATTTTCCTTGAAGGCGTTTTGCTTATCATCCGAGGAGCTAGATATATATCAGAACTTTAGTCAGAACTTAAGAAGCTTCTTGGATAGTACATGAAATGTCTTCAAGGAAAAACAAAGAAATCTAGTTGCCCTTTGAAAAACACCTTTGGGATTTGGTTTGAATCAAACTCTTCAAGAAGGGTTTGGGCACTAATGCTGTGAATGAGAGGAAAACAGGAAAGAGAAGTGACAGAATCTCAAACTGTTGTTCAATGTCATCATTTATTCTTTTATAGTATTACAGACAGTGAAGGGCTACCAAAAATTTTACTACCACATTGTGGGCGTGGCTTATGCATTTTCTTTCAACATCTTTCAGTGCAAATTGGGTGCTCTGGGGTGGAGCTCCATTTTTGCTATCCCACTGTGTTCCCCCCATCCGGGCAGTAGCCCACCCCTGCTTACAGAACTTGTTTGAGGGAAATACACTTTGGTAACGCAAAGAGACTTTAATAAATATGAAATTATTTTTCACCCTCCTTGACCTGGCTGCAGTTTCTAAAGTCACTTTGAATTAGATTTTGCCTGCATCTTACCATGCTACGACATACCATTGGAAGACTGTGTTAAAATGATACATATTTATTTATTCATTCAATTCAATTCATATGCTATCCATCTCAGCTGCTGCTGGTGGCTTTCAATCATTAAAACCAATAGAAACTTTAAACTAATAAATAATATCAGGCATGGGGAAATTGATTCCCCTGGGCTGTTCCGTTTTATGTATGGTTTGTCTGGGATGTATGACTGCTTTTTATATTAAGGGGTTTAACTGTTTTTTTAATCATTGGATTTGTACTGTGTTTTGCTGTTGTGAGCCGCTCCGAGTCTCTAGAGAAGGGCAACAATCTAATCTAATCTAATCCGATCCAATCCAATCCAATCCAATCCAATCTAATCTAATCTAATCTAATCACGTTGAATGCTTCTTAAAATTAACAAACATGTGAAGGAAGGGTGCAAGATGCACATGTGGGCGAGGTGAGATCTTATATCAGTTATGGCGAACCTATAGCACAGGTGGCACAGGGGGCACACAGAGCCATATCTGCTGGCACTCAAGCCGTTGCCCTAGCTCAGCTCCATTGTGAATGTGTATTCCAGCCAGCTGATTTTTGGCTTGCACAGAGGCTCTGGGAGGGCATTTTTTTTTATTCCAGAGAGCCTCTGGGGAGGATGGGGGAGGGCATTTTTACCCTTACCCTTACCCCCTCCCCCACCCCGCCCTGACTTCAGGGAACCCCTTAGAGCATGAGGAGTGTGAAACATGAACCTACTGGGCCCACCAGAAGTTGGGAAACAGGCCATTTCTGGCCTCCAGATGTCCTCCAGGGTAGGTGGAGGGAGCTGTTCTCGCCCTCCCCAAGCACTGAATTCTGGGTGTGAGCACTCACGCATGTGTGATAGCAAACACACATGCTTTTTCAGCACTGAAGGAAAAAAAGGTTTGCCATCACTGTCTTATATAGTCAATTATATTTATTTATTTTTATTTTATTTATTCATTTGTCCAATACCCAAATACATAGGAAAAAAAATAGAAATGTAGTAATATATATAAGGGTAAAAGTGAACTTAGAGGAGAGGATATATGAAAGGAAGAGAATATATATGATAAGTGTGAGAAAGGAAAGACAATTGGACAGGGGACGAAAGGCACATCAGTGCACTTATGTACGCCCCTTACTGGCCTCTTAGGAACCTGGAGAGGTCAATCGTGGAGAGTCTAAGGGAGAAATGTTGGGGGTTAGGGGTTGACACAATTGAGTCCGGTAATGAGTTCCAGGCTTCGATAACTCAATTGTTGAAATCATATTTTTTACAGTCAAGTTTGGAGCGGTTCGTATTAAGTTTGAATCTGTTGCGTGCTCTTGTGTTGTTGCGGTTGAAGCTGAAGTAGTCATTGACCGGTAGGACGTTGCAGCATATGATCTTGTGGGCAATATTCAAATCGTGTTTTAGGCGCCGTAGTTCTAGGCTTTCTAGGCCCAGGATTGTTAGTCTATTTTCGTAGGATATTCTGTTTCGAGCGGAGGAGTGAAGGGCTCTTCTATTCTGAATCAGACCAGAGATTATTTGGGAGAGACCCATGGCCGCCATGGTGGCCATGAACTCCTGGCATACATCCAAGGGCAAACCCAGGACGGCAGATTGAAGCTCCCAAGGACCATAAGCCTGGCAAATTTCATTGTGAAGCCTGAGATGGGCAGCAACAGCTTAGGCAGGTATGTTGTTACACAGCAGGGAGGCTTGTACAGGAGCAATTTATTCCATGAGCCCTGCTTCGAGAACAGGGTATCACAAAAATATTTCTCAACTGAAACATAATATTATAAAATAACATTAAAATATTTTTAAAGTCATAAAGTTATATCCTTCCTCCTCCACATGTGGTTAACTTGAAGAGAAACATGTCAGGTTTAAAGACTCAGATGTCTTTGTACATTGCCCAAATTCTAGAACACCGAAGATCAATAATGTTGTGTCTTATGACACCATTTAAGCACAAGCATCCATGTATACAACAGTGATCTCTGTGCTGAAGAAACCTTCACAAATTATTTATGTATGCATTGATTCTTCTGTAACTCAAACATTAGCTGTACTGAGTTTGGGGCCTGTACCTTTAGTAGTGACATTTGTACACATGAACATTCATTCTTAAAACACTTGTGCTTATCAGTTTTTATAAAAGTCTAACTGTACCCTGTAAAAGCTTCAGAAATATTCAGTTTTGGATTCACGTCAATTCTGATGAACCCTGCTTTGATTTTTACAACTTCTAAATCTTTGCAACTGATTCCAGTTCAGGATTCAGTTGCACACAGCCAATCATACCCTATTACATAGTTGTCAATATAATATTCTTTTTTAAAAGAAGCATTTTCCATTAATTTTGTTTTTATGATCTCAGGGATTACTAGTATGTTCACAAGGCTATATTTTAAAGATCAACATCAGTGTAAATGATGCTTTTTCTCTAATAGAATTAGCACATAGAATAATGAACATATGGCATGATTGCAGCATTTTAAGGACTATTCAGTGAATGGTGAGAAAGGACTGGTATGCATACAAAATAGAAAACTGTTAAGGATCATAACACTTTTACAATAATTTTAAAGGTTGCGTGATACCTCCCATTTCATTGCATGAATCTAATATTTCTGCCTTCAAAAGGAAAGCTTTTACCTAAAACCATGTACAAGTAATATTCTAATTGAAGAACGCACCAAGCTCAAGGTTCAAAGTTCTAACCAAGTTCCGAGAACACCAATGAAACTAATAAAAATTTTAAACGAATAAATAATAACATTAAATTAGACTTAAAATTTAAAAGGTAGGGATAGAACAGAACAGAATAGAATAGAATAACAGAGTTGGAAGGGACCTTGGAGGTCTTAGTCCCGTCGACTAAACAATGTCACTTGGTGGGACCCAGGGGAAGAGCCTTCTCTGTGGCGGCCCCGACTCTCTGGAACCAACTCCCCCCAGAGATTAGAATTGCCCCCACCCTCCTTGCCTTTCGTAAACTACTTAAAACCTACCTCTGCCGCCAGGAATGGGGGAACTGAGATACTCTTTCCCCCTAGGCCGTTACAATTTTATGCATGGTATGTTTGTATGTCTGTTTGGTTTTTATTATAATGGGTTTTTAATTGTTTTTAGTATTGGATTATTATTATATGCTGCCTTATTGTTGCTTTTAGCTGCCCCGAGTCTTCTGAGAGGGGCAGCATACAAATCCAATAAATGAATAAATAAATAAATAGTCCAACCCCCTGCCTAGGCAGAAAATCCCACAATACTTTAGACAAATGGTTATCCAACATCTTCTTAAAAACGTCCCCTGTTGGAGCATTCACAACTTCTGGAGGCAAGTTGTTCCACTGATTAATTGTTCTAAGTGACAGGAAATTTCTCCTTAGTTCTAAGTTGCTTCTTTCCTTGATTAGTTTGCACCCATTGCTTTTTGTTCTTCTCTCAGGTGCTTTGGAGAATAGTTTGACTCCCTCTTCTTTGTGGCAACCCTTGAGATATTTGAAAACTGCTATCATGTCCCCCTAGTCCTTCTTTTCACTGAACTAGCCATACCATGTTCCTGCAACTGTTCTTCATATCCAGTCTCTAATCATCTTTGTTGCTCTTCTCTGCACACTTGGTAGAGTGTTAACATCCTTTTTACATTGAGGCGACCAAAACTGGATGCAGTATTCCAAGGCATTATAAACTGGTATTAACACTTCATGCGATCTTGATTCTATCCCTCTGTTAATGCAGCCTAGATTTATGGCTTTTTCATATAAATGGTATGTTGTAAAGGTGCATGTAGACATGCAGTTTCAACATCTACATGATTTACAACACATCTATTCTTGACTGCCCACACCAATGCTGCTCTCAAAGTATTTGCTCTCAGACTAGGTGCAAATACCTCATCATAATCCTTATCTGGTTGAGCAAACCCCTGAGCAACTAATCTTGCTTTATGGGTAACAGTGCCAACTAGTTTTTAATTTATACACCCATCTGCAACCTATTCCATGCTCACCTGGTGGTAACTTCACATCCTAATATACATCAAGACCCTTTAAAGATGTTAATTCCTTATCCATTGCTTCCTGCCAATGTTTTCAGGATGCAACCTTATTTCATTTAAAATTAGAAGGTTTTATTTGTTTATTTATGTACAGTGGAACCTTGACATACGAGCAGCTCTACTTACGAGCTACTTGAGATAAGAGCTGGGAGGGGAGCGACATTTTTGTTCGCCTCCTGAGCTCACATTCGGGATACGAGCGCCAAGGAGCTGTCTCCTGAAGCCGAACGCTAACTTCCGCGTTCGGCTTCAGGAGACAGCTCCTTGGTGCTCATATCCCGCGTGTTTTAAAAGGTTGCAGCCGGCCTGGGGGGCTCGGGGGGGTGCTGGCAAGCCCCCCAGGCCAGCTGCAACCTTTTAAAACACGCGCGCCGCTTCGCAGCTGTCTCCTGAAGCCGAACGCTAACTTCCACGTTCGGCTTCAGGAGACAGCTCCTTGGTGCTCGTATCCCGCGTGTTTTAAAAGGTTGCAGCCGGCCTGGGGGGCTCGGGGGGGTGCTGGCAAGCCCCCCAGGCCAGCTGCAACCTTTTAAAACACGCGCGCCGCTTCGCAGCTGTCTCCTGAAGCCGAACGCTAACTTCCGCGTTCGGCTTCAGGAGACAGCTGCGAAGCGGCGCGGGTGTTTTAAAACGTGGCAGCCGGCCTGGGGGGCTCAGGGGGAAGCCCCCGAACCCCCCAGGCCGGCTGCCACATTTTAAAACACCCGCGCCGCTTCGCAGCTGTCTCCTGAAGCCGAACGCTAACTTCCGCGTTCGGCGGCAGTGGTTTTTTTTGTTGTTGCACGGATTAATTGACTTTACATTGTTTCCTATGGGAAACAATGTTTCGTCATACGAGCGTTCCGACTTACGAGCCTCCTTCCGGAACCAATTAGTCTCGTAAGTCGGGGTTCTACTGTATTTGTTTGTTTGTTTGTTTATTTATTTATTTATTAGATTTGTATGCCGCCCCTCTCCGTAGACTCGGGGCGGCTCACAGCATACAATAAGACAATTCATAACAAATCTAATAAATTTAAAAAACATTTTAAAACCCCATTATTAAACCAGACATGCACACAGACATACCATACATAAATTATATAGGCCCGGGGGAGGGAGGGGGAATGCCTCAATTCCCCGATGCCTGATGGCAGAGGTGAATTTTAAGTAGTTTACGGAAGGCAAGGAGGGTGGGGGCAGTTCTAATCTCCAGGGGGAGCTGGTTCCAGAGAGTCGGGGCCACCACAGAGAAGGCTCTTCCTCTGGGACCCACCAGACAACATTGTTTAGTCGACGGGACCTAGAGAAGGCCAACTCTGTGGGACCTAATCAGTCGCTGGGATTCGTGCGGCAGAAGGCAGTCCCGGAGATATTCTGGTCCGATGCCATGAAGGGCTTTCTACATTCACTTGGCAAGCAATACTAGCCTGGAATCGATCAGGTGCTCATCTTTCTCTAGGACCTCTCCTAGGCAAATCAGTACTTGTACTAGGAATGTCCTCTTCCTTTACTTCTATTTTACCTCCCCTATTGAATCTCTATCACCATTCACAGAGGATTCTCCTACTGATGAATCTTCCTCTTCAACATTATTTTCAACGTATCTACTAATAGTATTACTATCTTTAAACATTGGAGTTTCAACAACGACACTACATTTTATTCTGTTATCTTCTTGTTCTAGCTTATTCCAGCAAACATGTTCCATAAACTTAGCACTAATATATGTATTTTAGTACCTTTCTCCCAAAATCTAAATGCCCTATGATTTTTTCCATAGCCAACAAAATACAATAGTACTTCATTGTTAGCTTGTTTATATACTGCTCAAAAAAAAATAAAGGGAACACTCAAATAACACATCCTAGATCTGAATGAACGAAATATTCTCATTGAATACTTTGTTCTGTACAAAGTTCAATGTGCGCGACGGCATGTGAAATTGATTATCAATCAGAATTGCTTCTTAAATGGAGAGTTTGATTTCACAGAAATTTGATTTATTTGGAGTTATATTGTGCTGTTTAAGTGTTCCCTTTATTTTTTTGAGCAGTGTATATTGCCAACCCAACTGTTTACACATAATGACAACTAAAATGGCAGAATGGAAGACAATGAACCATATATCAGGCAACAGAGGGATAGAGTATGTCAGAAAGGATTTTATTCCCTGGACTATTCATCCTTCAAAAGCTTCTTTTTGAACTTTTTTCCTTGAAACATTGGAAGAATATGTCTGGAATGTCAAAATAGATTGATAAGAGACTAAGAAATATGACTTGAAGGACAATAATGAGAGAGGGTTGAGTTAATCCCCTTCCTAGTTAATCAGCCCCTTTTATCCATGTAAGCTGATGCAGAGTCATTTAGATTTCTGTTACTATATTAGTTCTTTGCAGCACTGGGTTGAAAGATTAAAAAAACCTTTTGGAATAGTGCAAATATAGAAATAACTTTCTAATACTAACTCTCAGGTGTGCGAGCCACTAAAACATAAGATCCTCAATCCATTTTAAAAATGTCACTACTTCTGCATTTTTGGCAGTTCCAGTTCAATTTGGTGCAAGAAATATTTTTGAATTTTTAAATTGGGAATAAAAATTCAGTGAAGTTTTAACAAGTTGAGTGCAGGCTTCTGGTATTTAGTTTGCTAAGGGGTGGTAAAGAGGCAATCTATAACTGTACATTCATCTCTCCAGTAGTCCCATGTTTTAATTAAATCTTAAGATAATTCTTTGCATAATCATGGCACCGGAGCAGTATATCTCCGGAACCGCCTTCTGCCGCACGAATCCCAACGACCAGTTAGGTCTCACAGGGTTGGCCTTCTCTGGGTCCCGTCAACTAAACAATGTTGTTTGGTGGGACCCAGGGGAAGAGCCTTCTCTGTGGTGGCCCTGACCCTTTGGAACCAACTGCCTTCAGATATCAGAGTTGCCCCCACCCTCCTTGCCTTCCGTAAGCTCCTTAAAACCCACCTCTGTCGTCAGGCATGGGGGAATTGAGACTTTCCCTTCCCCCTAGACTTATAAAATTTATGCATGGTATATCAGTATGTATGATTGGTTTCTTAAATTGGTTTTTTTAAAATTAACTTAAATATTAGATTTGTTTACATTGTATTGTTGTTGTTAGCCGCCCCGAGTCTACGGAGAGGGGCAGCATACAAATCTGATAGATAAATAAATAAATAAATAAATAAATAAATAAATAAATAAATAAATAAATAAATAAATAAATAAATAAATAAATTTAAAAAAATCAGAAAATAAATATATTCTTCCATAGTGGATGATGGGGGAAAAACAATGACAACCAGAAAGGTTCAATTAAATTTATTTAATTTATTAGACTTGTATGCCGCCCCTTTCCGACGTTGCAAAATAATGGAGAGAGACCTAAAAAGAAAAGGCAATAAAGCAATACACTTTGTCACTTTACAAGAGTCAGGTAGAACTAGCATCAAAAAAAAATTCTAGAGAGAAAAGAGTGAGGACAACTCTCATATGACAAAGAACAGCACCAACTTATGAAATGTCTCAGGAATTGTGGTAGTATCTTGATTATATGCCGCCCCCAGTTTGCGGAGAGGGGCGGCATATAAATCCAATAAATCTAATCTAATGCTATTAAATTTCTCAAACAATCCAGAAGAATCACCACAGTCCCACCCCTCTTTTGGAAGCCATAAATCATGACAATTAAAATACTTGAGCTGATCAATCTGTCATCTAAGTTAGAAAAGAAAGTTTAAAAATTGATTTTACTAATGTTTGCCACTGAAAGGTTTCTACTTCAATCACATGACCCATCATGCCCAGGGGTGGGTTCTAACTTGCCTCACTGCCAGTTTGCTTCCTCCCGTGCTGCGTGGGCGCATGTGCATTGTGTGCCACACAGTTGGGCCGCATGGTCACGCATGCATGTACATTGCCAGAAACCGAGCATCTGTGCATTCACAGAAGCAAAAAACAAGATGGTGGGGTCTATGGGACCTCTGAGAGACCCAGCTTGAGGGCATGGCCAGCCAGCCATTACTCCCAGTTTGGCAATACCAGCTCTTTAGAATCAGTCCGAACCAGGAAGAACACACTCTGATCACGTTATTTTGGTTCCTTTTGCTATGAGACATTTGCTTTTGTTTTTGCCTTTGGTTACCTGCAGAGAGGGATAGACACAATTCAAATATAATTCATTCCTGTTGTTCCATTCCATTGCTGATAAAGATATTGGAAGAATTCCAAATGCCATGTCCTGCCTGCTTCCCTATCTAGTTTATTCAAAATAAAGAATATTTTGAATAAAGAGTGGTTCCTGATAAACAAATGGACATATCTATGTAGTCTTCTTAGCAGCAATATGGAAATGATTTATGATTGCTCCTGAGATGTGATGTTTTTCCCCTTTAAATTCCCAAATATTGCCACCAATATTGGTTTCATTTCTATTATTATTATTATTATTATTATTATTATTATTATTATTATTATTATTATTATGTCAGTATAACACAGCAAACGAGATCACTATGCTGTATTTCATATTTTATCACCAGTCGGGCGCTTCCCAAGCACCTAAGACTGCGTGATGTAGCGGCGAATTATGTTTGCCGATCCCAGTAAAGCAGCCTTTTGCAATTGACAGATGGAGATTTTGTCAATTCCGATGATTCAAATGTCCGCTGAGATCCTTTGGTACTGCGCCCAGCGTGCCATGTACTACTGGGACCACTTTCACTGGCTTATGCCAGAGTCGTTGCAGCTCAATTTTTAGATCTTCATATTTCACTAATTTCTCTAGCTGCTTCTCCTCAATTCTGCTGTCTCCTGGGATTGAGATGTCGATGATCCATACTTTCTTTTTCTCCACGATCACAATGTCTGGTGTGTTATGCTTCAGAATTTGGTCAGTCTGAAGTCGGAAGTCCCACAGTAGTTTTGCTTGCTCATTTTCGACCACTTTTTCGTGCTTATGATCCCACCAGTTCTTTGCCACTGGTAAATGGTAGTTCCGGCACAAGTTCCAGTGGATCATCTGTGCCACAGAATCATGTCTATGCTTGTAGTCAGTCTGTGCGATCTTTTTGCAGCAGCTGAGTATGTGATCGATTGTTTCATCTGTTTCTTTACAGAGTCTGCACTTTGGATCGTCTGTTGATTTTTCAATTCTGGCTTTGACAGCATTGTTCTAATGGCCTGTTCTTGTGCCGTCAGTATTAGTCCTTCTGTCTCCTTTTTGAGTGTTTCACTTGTAAGCCATGACCAGGTCTTTTCTTTATCCACTTTGCCTTCAATCTTCTCCAAGAACTGTCCATGCAATGCTTTGTTCCACCAACTGTCCATACGACATTGAGTTACATTTTTTCTGTACTGGTCCTTAGTTTGCTTCACCTTGAGAAGCTTCCTATTGTTGACCTCCATCAACACTGACTCTTTGCTCCCCTTCACATAGTCAGCTAATGCATTATTATTATTATTAGTAGTAGTAGTAGTAGTAGTAGTAGTAGTAGTAGTAGTAGTATTGTTAGTATTAGTATTATTAGCATTATTATTAATTGGATTTGTATGCCGCCCCTCTCCGAGGGCTCATAATTAATTATGTTTGTTCATAATCACCCTAACATTTTTCAGGGAAATAAATAAAAGCTCTTGAGACATCTGGAAAATATCTGGGCCATTAATGCTCAAAAATATGTAGTTTAGATCCCCTTTATCAAATGCATGGAAGCGAGCATCACCAATCATTTGGGGTTGACTGACCTCAGGCTCTAATATCTCAAATGTTTGGAATATATTCTAGGCACTTTGGAAGAATGGCTCCTGAGACATTATGTTAATATATTCATTTTTTGCCATTTTGGAAGCTTTATTGTTATACTTTTTTGGTGCAGTATAGTTAATCATTCTCTTTGACTCTTTTTTCAATTTTATAAAGTTGAAAATCCCCACAAAAGGGTCTTGATTAGATATGAATAAACTCTGAATTTTATAAATATACATATTATTAATCTTAAAGGTACTGGAGAGGTGAACTATGCCCCGTGAACTTCAAAAGGCGAAGTCTGTCCAATCCATGACATTAGCTCCACTTGAAGTATGCTGTGAACATGTTATTCAGATCTATTTAATAGCACAGTATGTGAAAGCCACCACCTTTCTTATTGCTAGAAATTGAATTGAACTTCAGAACTGAAATGTATTATGTAAGGAGCCCAGGCAGAATCTTACACTTAAAGCTGTAAAAGAGCAGAACTATATAGACATGATTAAAATGTTTTAAGTTGAAGAATATACAGGGAAAAAATCTCACGCTCCCAATTGCCAGCATTCAAGGAGTTCATGTTTGTCTCTGAATATTAGTCATTTTGGACAAGCATGTGGGGGAAAAGTATTGCATCCTTTATTACCCTTGTGAGATTCCATAATAGAGATGGGACTTGTGTTTTACAGATATTAAACTGTGATTCCATGTCCCAACAAGCATCATAATTATTACAATGCTCTCTACATAGGGCTACCTCTGAAGAGTGTTCAGAAACTTCAAATCATTCAGAATGCGGCCGCGCGAGCAGTCATGGGTCGTCCCAGATATGCCCATGTTTCGTCAACACTCCACGGCCTGCACTGGTTGCCGATAAGTTTCCGGACACAATTCAAAGTGTTGGTGATGACCTATAAGGCCCTACATAGCATTGGACCAGAATACCTACGGGACCGCTTTCTGCCGCATGAATCCCAGCGGCCGATTAGGTCCCACAGAGTTGGCCTTCTTCGGATCCTGTCAACTAAACAATGTCATCTGGTGGGGTCTAGGGGAAGAGCCTTCTGTGTGGCGGCCCTGGCCCTCTGGAATCAACTTTCCCCGGAGATTCAAACTGCCCCCACCCTCCTCGCCTTCCGCAAGACCTTGAAGACCTATCTCTGTCATCAGGCATGGGACAATTAATGTATCCCCTTCTCTAACCATTAAGAGTTACAGTATGTATGGTTGTGATTGTATAGTATTGATTGTTTTTTAAGATAGCGTGTTTTTAGCCATAGTTTTAACTATTAGATTTGTACTGTACTGTTTTATTGCTGTTGTGAGCCCCCCCGAGTCTTCGGAGGGGGCGGCATACAAGTCTAATAAATTATTATTAATTAATTATTATTACATCTATTTATTTAGTAGAGTTGGATGGAACCTTGCAGGTCATCTAGTCCAACCCCATTCCCCACCCTGCTCAAGCACAGAGTTCCTATACCCATTTTTTGCCCTCCTTAGGCTGCAGAGGCAAAAACGCCATCCCCCCTGGACACTCTCCAGAAGCCGAAAATACCCTCCCAGAACCTCCGTGTGAGCCAAAAATCAGTTGGCTGGCACGCACATGCACATTGGAACTGAGCTAGGGTAATGGCTTACGTGCCAGCAGATATGGCTCCGTATGCCACCTGTGGCACCCGTGCCATAGGTTCGCCATCACTGACCTACAGGTTGTGTAGATTTGAATGGGAAGAAACTGACTTCAGCTCAATCCTACACAGAGGGAGTGACTGCAGATATTATGGGCAGGAGTGGGTTCTAATTTACCTCACAGCCGGTTTGCTTCCTCCCGTTCCATATGGCTGTGCACACATTATGCGCTGTGTGGCCCTTCATGCGTTGCATGCCACATGGACATGCCATGCATGCGCATGCATGCGCAATGCCAAAAACTCAGCTTCTGTGCATGCACAGAAGCAAAAAATTCAAAAGATATCCCCCCAAAGAAGATGGCGGAGTGCATGAACCACCACTGACAGACCCATCTCTGTGACATCACCACCGGTTTACTACTAGTTCTATAGAATCAGTGAGAACCGGTAGGAGCCCACCTCTAATTATGGGCCTCTGAACCTAGGAATTTTCTGCCTATATATAGGATGGAATAACATTATTATCCCATTCGAGGATAATATATAATCCAGGGTCCTTCTGAACCCAGTACTGCTTTTTGCAGAGCAGGTTGCAGTTGTGATCAAGTGGGACTTTGCATAGCTCCATGATTTGGGCCATTTCCCAAATCAGAAAATCCCTCAGACTCATGCCCTAGTCACCTTGACTATTGCAATGTGGCATAGATGGAGTTGCCCTTGAAAATCACTCAGAAGATTTAATTGGTTTAGAATGTTGAGAAGGGCACTCCTTAATATGCCCATATGACTGTTTCATGAACTGTACTGGTTGCCAGTATGCTTATGAATACAATTTATGGTGGTGATCATCACCTATAAAGCCCCATATGACATAGACGGATTATTTAAAGGACTATCTCACCTGCTCTTTTGAATATGATGCCTCTTGAAGTCCAAGTAATGTGGCTCCTACCCTTTTAGCATCCCATAAGGCCTTGAAGACTTGGTTATTCTCACATTATATATCCTATTATGGAATATATTACATAAAAGAAAAAACAGGAATTAAGATATCTTTAAATTATTTATAAAATTCCTGTAATAATCGATCAGGGCTAGGAAATTTCCAATTTTGAATGGCATTAAAGACTTCATCAGTTCTGAAACAGAAAATGGAAATTCCATGAATTTTATATAATCTGAAGCAATTTGGGGGAATGTTAATCTATTTAAATATTGATTTATTTTCACTTTTGAAAAAAATATTTTTTTAAAATATACCTTTAGTTTTGACCACAGTTTGATCCTCACTATTTTTAATTTAATAACATATGTATATCTATAGCTTCTTTGCCAGGATTCTAGAATTCTAATTATCATGTTCATAGTATCTTTGCTTGGCAAAAAATAATAGGAGAGTAGATCCAACTCTCCTTTTATTTAGCAGCTGTTTATAAAAATACTCTCTAATCCAGTTCTATTATAATTTGCAAATAAAACATTAATTTTAAATAAAGCTTACTTGTCCTTGTGCTGATATTTTTAATCATAACTATTTATACACTTTCCTCTTAATAATTTCATCGCATGCCAATGTAATCTTGTGGCTGTTTCATTTGTATGTATCTTGAAAAAAGTTTTTTTTTTTTCAAAGTTTGAATTAGTCTTTGTTTTGCTACTAATTTTTATACTAATTATACCAATTATCAATTATAAGTGAATGTTTTCTTAAAACTCATGAGGTTTAAATGATTTAACATAATTAAATCTTCTTCTTCTTCTTAATAGAATCTTCCAGACCTTTAACATTTAAAGAAATAATTTTACATTGTTCTCCTATCACCCACATTTTTGGAATATATCTATCTAATTTCTCTATGCAGTTAAGATAATGTTATTAAAAGCTTATTACTGACAAAATCTATTAAAAAGTTGTCTGACGTTATGGAAAGCATATATAAAATTAATATTCTTTCCTGTCTTAAAACGAGGGTCACCCAGAAAGAAATGCACCACATTTTTTTCTTCAACAATTATTTATTGAATACAGCGAAACTTACACACAAGAAAGAATGATATTTCTTCTACACTTCCTATTTTTCCACATAATCTCCGTCCTGTTCTACGGCCTTCCTCCAGTGAGACACAAGGGCATGTATGCCCTGTTGGTACCACTCTTTGTTATGGTCACGAAGCCATCTCTGCACTGTATGAATTACCTCTTTGTCATCCTCAAAACGTCTTCTGTGACTAACCGTACTTCTGTCGACTGCAGATTCTCCATAAACTGTACACAAACCTTTGTGAATGTTCCCAACAGTTTCTTTCTCCGCAGTGAGATATTCATATGATGACACATTGCTTGTAACGTACATCACTTACAGATGCCATTTCGAAACACTGCTGCAGCTACGCTTTCTGTCTGAAGAAACACAAAATTTACACGCGCACTCCTGACAATTCAAATAATGTATATCTAAAGTTTTGCATTTGTAACATTACTGTAGTCTAAGAAAAAAAATGTGATGCATTGCTTTCTGGCGACCCTTGTACCTTCCTCTCTCTCTTAGAGAATCACCATTGTTCTTACCTTCCTCCCATTCCCCACCCCATGAAATTCCTCCATGTCTAATCTCTCTCCCCACCTATCCCACTTAGACTCAAACAAGACTTTCAGATGAGTGTGATTCCTTCTCTTCTTCGCTAGCCAATAAACTCCAAAATATAATTATGAATGTTGCAATGAATGTCCCCCCCCCCCCCGTGTTCTAACAAAGTACATCCAGGTCAAAATCCCAACTTGTTTTGTTGTGAATTGTATTTTTTAAATTAGCTATTAGGGTTTTTTAAATTAGCGTCGGTGGTACTCACTCACCGGCGCCTTTTGCTGGAGGCTCAGGGAGACAACGGCCACATGGTGTAGCCACCATCTTGTTTTCGGCCGAGATCTCGCGAGATCTCGCGAGATCTCGGCCGATGATCAGGCCAGGGTGGCCTGATCGGTGACGTGTCCGGGCGGGGCCTGCCTGCCCTATAAAAGGGCGTGCAGGCCTGAGGCTCTCCCTTTTCGCCCGGACTCGTCAATTGAGCAGACACCCACCCGCCCTCCCTATCTTACAGTGAGCTAATGTGGGTCACCCTATGGGGCCGAATAGGAATTTTTGGCGGTCTGGCCCCTTAGCCATGACCGTTTTTTCACCTATTCCTCATTGGGGAAACGGATAAAGCGGTTAGGGGGTGCTTGCACCCTTTTAGGTTAATTGGCTTACCTTTGGTCATTTGGGTAGGCAGGTTAGGGGCGGAAAACTGGGTGGTGGTTTAGCAACTGCATGTTCTCCGTTGGGCATCTTTGGGGATGATTGACAGGTTCTCTCCAAATCTTGTGGTATTGGCGACCTGAGCAGTTGGGGGGAACCTGTCTTTGGGTCCCGCCCATTTAATTCCCCTTTTAGGGGGTAGCCGGCAGGACCTCCCACAGGCAAGTGCATGGCATGGTCTCAGGTGAGGGAGGGGTCCCTCACCTGGATTAGCATGGAGCTACGCCCATAAGTTGCCCCAGAAGTTTATTATACGTCATTTTCCGCCCCGGAAGCAATTGTTTGACCCTGCGGGTCCTTGTTAGGGTCATAGTTAATTTATGTTGATTATGATAATTTGATTAAATAAATTATGCAAATTTATTTTAATAAAAATGACCCAGTTTTAAATCCAGCTCTTGTGTCCGTGTCGTTACCCCGCCTCTCCTGCAATAGTTACTAGCTGTACCTGGCCACGTGTTGCTGTGGCTCAATCCAGTTTGTCTGATTTACCAACTCTAGAATATGTAACATATAATGTGAGAAGCAATCCATGTGTACATCTAAACGACACAATTCTAAAGATTTGCCTCGAACTTTGTTGATGGTGATTGCAAATGCCAATCAAATTGGGAATTGCAATCTCTGAAATTGAAATGGCATATCCGTTGGAATCCTAGGAATGTGAGGAATGAGGACATCTTCACCTTTGAAAGGTCCTGTCAAGACCTTTGCATGTTGCATGTTGAAAGGCAATTTCAAAGCAGGATGAGCAGTTCTTCCATCTGGTAGCAATGTCACAGCTATTCTGAATGATGCAAAAGCCAATTCTATGTCATTTTGGAATTGCATTGCTGCCAGAATCAATCTAATTATGACAACAGGCCCTTCGTTCATGTATGGGAAATGAAAGAATTGACTATACAGCATCATTACTGCTGTTTTTACCTGTCACACATGTGACATCTATATAATAATAGGGATATAAAAACACATGTGGATTAGAATGCAATGTGTCAAAATTTCAAAGCAGTCAGTGAAGATGGTCCTGTTTTAAGCACATGCATGTTTTTACCTGTCACAGGTGTGACATCTATATAATAGGATGTTTTTAGATTTAGATTTGTAGATGTTTTGTATTTTTTTTGTTGTGAGCCGCCTTGAGTCTGAGGAGAAGGGTGGCATAGAAATCTAATAAAGAATAATATAATATAATATAATATAACGTAACATAACCTAACATAATAAAATAATAGTAGGTATATAAAAACATGTGCATATTCGAATGCAATGTTGTGTCAAAATTTCAAAGCAACAGATGAAGAACTTATGGAGATTTAAGATTTTGAACAAACGAACATTTACATTTTTATTTATAAAGATATTGTGACCTGCCCAGAATCAATTTGAAGTCAAGTGACACATGAATTGAATTTTTTTTCCAAAGAAAAAAATGCATCCTGAATCAAGAATAGAATGGAATGGGAATGAGAATGGGAATGGGGATAGAATAGAATAGAAATTTTATTGGCCAAGTGTGATTTCATATACAGTGGTACCTCAAGATACGAGTTTAATTCGTTCCGGACCTGGGCTCTTAAGTCGAGCAGCTCTTATCTCGAACGACTTTTCCCCATAGGAATTAATGTAAATAATTTTAATTGGTTCCAGCCCTCAAAAAACTCACAAAGTTAGTCTAAATTATGCAGAAAGACATGCTTTTAATGAAGAAATGTACATGTACATATAAATGAATAATGAAGTTTCTTTCACTTAACTTGTAAACTTTCTTAAACTTTTAAATTTACATATGTTCAACTTCTCTGCCACCCAATCCTGTAGGACAGAGGTCCCCAACCCTTTTTGCACCAGGGACCGGCTTTAAGCGATCAAGAGAGGAATGGGTGAATGAATGGACGGAGGGTGGGAAGGAAGGAAGGAAAGAGGGAAGGGACAGGAACAGAGGAAGGAAGCAAGGAAACTTATGAAAGGGGAGAGTAAGAGAGGAATGAGTGAAGGGAGGGAGGGAGGGAAGAAGGTGGGAAGGAGAAAGAAAAGAAGAAATAGAAGGGAAGGTAAAAGAGAGAAAGAAAAAGAGCAAGAAAGAAAGCTGCAAGCACCCCCCCGAGCCCCCCAGGCCGGCTGCAACCTTTTAAAACACGCGCGCCGCTTCGCAGCTGTCTCCTGAAGCCGAACGCGGAAGTTAGCGTTTGGCTTCAGGAGACAGCTCCTTGGCGCTTGTATCTCGAATTTGGGCTTGTAAGTAGAACAAAAATATCTCTCCCCTCCCAGCTCTTATCTCGAGTTGCTCTTAAGTAGAGCAGCTCTTATGTCGGGGTTCCACTGTACAAGATATTTGCCTTAGTGCATATGGTCTCAGTGTACATAAAAGAATAGAATAGAATTTTATTGGCCAAGTGTGATTGGATACACAAGGAATTTGTCTTGGTGCATATGCTCTCAGCGTACATAAAATAAAATATACATTTGTCAAGAATCATGTGGTACGACACTTAATGATTGTCATAGGGGTCAAATAAGCAATGAAGAAGCAATATTAATAAAAATCTTAGGATATAAGCAACAAGTTATAGTCATACAGTCAACATGGGAGGAAATGGGTGATAGGAATGATGAGAAAAACTAGTAGAATAGAAGTGCAGATTTAGTAGAAAGTCTGACAGTGTTGAGGGAATTATTTCTTTAGTAGAGTGATGGCGTTTGGAAAAAAACTGTTCTTGTGTCTAGTTGTCTTGGTGTGCAGTGCTCTGTAGCAACGTTTTGAGGGTAGGAGTTGAAACAGTTTGTGTCCAGGATGTGAGGGGTCAGTAAATATTTTCCCCGCCCTCTTTTTGACTCGTGCAGTATACAGGTCCTCAATGGAAGGCAGATTGGCAGCAATTGTTTTTTCTGCAATTCTGATTATCCTCTGAAGTCTGTGTTGGTCCTGTTGGGTTGCAGCACCAAACCAGACAGTTATAGAGGTGCAGATGACAGACTCAATGATTCCTCTGTAGAACTGAATCAGCAGTTCCTTGGGCAGTGTACATGTGTAACAACAACAATTTACAAACATAATAATAATAATAATAAGTTGTCATTTTAAAAAAGAAACCTGAAAGGCATCCCATTTTCTAGCACAACTTTTCTCATTCCCTCTGACCTACAGAGGCATGTCCGTTTACTAAGCCTTCTATGCAAAAGAGTTGAAGGTATCAGATGGAACTACAGTATATAAAAGTAACTGCTCCCCCATACTTGTAATGCTTTAGTTCTGCAAGTGTTTGACTCGAAAATGAATAAAAGCTGTGTAAATGCCAACTAACCAAGGTGAAGAGATTCTATTTGCTCTTGAGCATGAATTGATACCCTGAAGGGTAATACATGTGGAGGATGGATTATTCATATTCATATTTTAACATTCAAACTTCCTTCCCTTATTGAGCTTAACTCAGTTAATCAGTATTGATTTCAGGAATTTTAAGCATGACTGACTTTACTCCAGTTAAGTTCTTACATGCTGAAGAGGAATCGTTTGGCGGGACCCAGGGGAAGAGCCTTCTCTGTGGCGGCCCCGACACTTTGGAACCAACTCCCCCCAGATATCAGAGTTGCCCCCACCCTCCTAGCCTTTCGTAAGCTCCTTAAAACCCACCTCTGTCATCAGGCATGGGGGAATTGACATTTTCCCTCCCCGTAGGCATATAAAATTTATATATGGTATGCTAGTATGTATGATTGGTTTCTAAATTGGGGTTTTATAAATTAATTAAATATTAGATTTGTTACATTGTATTATTATTGCTGTGAGCCGCCCCGAGTCTGCGGAGAGGGGCGGCATACAAATCTGATAAATAAATAAATCACATTCTTGCATTTGGTGGAATAGGAAATGATTTTTTTTTCCTCTGTCCCACAGAGGAGAATTAAATGTGCACACACTGGGTTATTTTTTTCCCCAGTTCCTATTTTATTTTATTTTTGTATTCTTCCCAAAATACAAACATAGAACTTTGTTCTTTCTGAATGCTCACATAGACATTGATAAAATACTTTGGAGAAAGCAGTCTTGATGTAATCATATCTATGACTGATTGCTTTTCCTGGTGAGTCTTACTGATATACAAACATGCCTGTTCATTGGTGGAATTTCACAAGAAAAACATCAGGACTAATAACTGAAAGCAGCCTGTTTTATCTCCATCTCAGGTTGCTTCAGCAATATTACTGAGGATGATCAGCAAGTCAAGACTGCATAAATAGCATTTGTCAATTTAATAAGAAGAATAGACTAAGTGGAGGCAGGTGATAGAATAATTAAATATACTATAAAATAGTAATAAACCTTTAGGTAAAATATTCATAAAATATGATATTAAAACATATCAAAGGAGCATAAAATATTTAAAGCAGAGTAAATGAATCCTATAAAATGATTAATAAAATGATTGATGGAATGAAGCAATTGCAATACAATTAACTAAAATGTTTAAATTAGAATAAATGATAAATCAGGAACTAATCAAAGTAACGTCAGCGGCACAAGGCACATTAAATCGAATAGGAAAATAATACATAAAATTCCAAATTTTGCTAGTCCCACTTAAGAATCCTATTCGTTATTTAAAAAATAATCATAATAAAAGGACATATTTCCCTCTCCAATTGAAGGCTCAATATCTTTAAGGTGGCTAGATCAGCCTGCATCTAGGAAGGCTCAATTCATGGGAAGCAGAAGAGATGCCACCTTTGACCTGCACTGAAAGAGGGAATGATTCTCAAAGGAGCACCACAGGACCATATTCAAGTTCCCTGGTAGAGAGCAATACATTAGGGCAAGGATGGAGTTGCTGAATGGAATTATGGGTCTGAAGCTGAGGTGGGATTCAAAAATTTTAGCAACCGGTTCTTTGCCTGGTTGCTGGGTGGGCGTGGCCATGGTAAGTGTGGCCTACTCCCCCTACTTGACAGGAGGGGCGTTTTCACCCACCCCAGGCTCCAGAGGCTTTCCTTGAGTCTCCAAGAAGGCAAAAACAGCCTCCCCCGGGCTCCGGAAACTCTCTGGAGGCTGGAAGTAGGTTCCTTTCCAGACTAACGGAACCACCTGCTACCGCACGAATCCCAGCGACCGATAAGGTTCCACAGAGTTGGCCTTCTCTGGGACCCGTTGATTAAACAATGTCGTTTGGAGGGCCCCACAGGAAGAGCCTTCTCTGTGGCGGCCCCGGCCCTCTGGAACAAACTCCCCCCGGAGATTAGAACTGCCCCCACCCTCCTTGTCTTTCGTAAACTACTCAAGACTCACTTATATTGTCAGGCATGGGGAAGTTGAGACACCTTTCCCCCAGGCTTTTTTATACTTTGTTTTATGTTTGGTATGAATGTGCTGTTTGGTTTTTTAAATAATGATTGGGTTTTATATGTTTTTAAATATTAGATTTGTTCCACTATTATATTGTTTTTATTACTGTTTGAGCCACCCTGAGTCTTCGGAGAGGGGCGGCATACAAATTTAATAAATAATAATAATAATAATAATAATAATAATAATAATGCATAAAGTGTGGCAGGTTAAAGTTTCCAAATGAATGACAGCTTCGGCCTGACATCATTTACAGAAACCCATACCAAATCAGTTGTCATCTGGGTCAGCAAGGTGTTGGAGTTCTTGGACATCTCTTGACAAATAGGCTGAGGAATTAGGACTGTTGGCTGGGCACCGAGGGCCAGCAGTACAGGCCTACTGGAAAAAAAGTGGTCTACCAATTGTAAATAAATGAAGACTGGAAACAAAAAAGAATAATGATCTGTTATGACAAATCAAATCCACAAGAAGACGCTATCTGAAATGAATGCACCAGTTCTGGAGGTTGGAGGGGAAACCATCCAGAATAAAAAATAACAGAGGCTAGCAGATCTACAGTGATTTATAACACATTTAAAAAAAAGGAATTCACAGAAGTTGAATTTGAAGAACTGCAAAGGTATACCTAAGGCAAAGAATTTGAAGCCTTGCCAGAAATAGCTTAGATTGTAGAGGGAAACCGGGGGGAATTGGTAGTAAAAATAATGAAAAATAATGACAACGAATCATGCCTTCAACCATACAGTGAGGTTGACAGACTCTATTTACCGAGCAAAATACGTGGGCGTGGAATGTTGCAAGTACACCAGATATTTGATGGAGGAAAAAAGTGGGGGCATTGGTGTAATATCTGGAGGAAAAAGGGGAAGACGCATTGAAGTTAGTGTGTCATGAAGGTTTACTGATTACTGGAGAGACCAAAGAGATATGGCAAGACAAATTATTAGTGGTACACAAAAAGAATAACAACAAAAAAATAGCAGGGAAAGCAAATAATAACAAGACCTGGCAATGGCTAAGAGCAGGAAAATTGAGGAAAGAGTCAGAGGGGCTAATTATGGCTGTAGCAAGACCGAGTCTTAAGAACAAATGTCATACAAAGCCAGCATTAAGAAGACAGCAACCTGAGCAGATGCTGCCTCTGTAAAGAAACTGAAGAAACAGTGGACGACCTTGTTAGCTGCTACACAAAGATCGCACAAACTGGTTTACAAGCAATGGCATAATAAATAGCAGCAATGATATATTGGAATGTCTGCAAGAAGCATCACTTTCTGAGTCCTCGGAGAGGGGCAGCATACAAATCGAATATGTTATTATTATTATTATTATTATTATTATTATTATTATTATTATTATTATTACTACTACTTTCCTTCAAGCAAGGGTGCAGGACCACAAACATAGCCAAAACAATAGAAAATGAACAAGCTAAATGATCTGGGCTTTGAAAATTCAACCAGACTTAACAATATTGATAAGAAAAACCGACGCACAAAAAAAGTCTGGAGAGTAGCCATTGCTGTAGCTAGAGACAACAGAGTGGGGGTGGAGGGAAGGACTGGAGAAAATGACAAAATGCAAAGACTTGAAAATAGTACAACTGTAACAAAAGAAAGCAACGATAGAACCAATAGCAATAGGTACCATGTGTGCAGTGAAGGGCGGCTCATCTTTGGTGCTACCGCTACACCCTCCGAGGCCATTGTGGGCATGCACATGTAAGATTTGGCTTCTGCACATGCACAGCAAGCAAAATCTTATGTGCGCGAATGAGATTTTGGTGATTTTCACAGATATTTTTGCTTCCGCGCATGCAGAAGCAAAAATTTGGCAAAAATTGGTGAAATCTCACTCACGCAAGCACCCTCACACAAGATTTCACTTGCTGTGCATGCGCAAAAGCCTAATCTCGCATGTGTGCATGCGTCTGCATGTGCATCCCAGATTTCCCTACTGGGATGGTGTACCAGATAGCATAACCTGGAACCAATGGTGGGCCCCAGCCTCAATGGTGGGGAACGTGGTTCCAGTGGGGGCCATGTAATGCGTAGGCTAGCACCGGTGACGATGCCGGCATGCACGTTCGTGCACATGCCACTGACACTTCCCCAGACCTACGCCTGCTCTGCCCTGCTGCGAGTACTGCCTTCCCCTGCTGTTTGCCCCTTGCTCACTTCTCACGCCGGCTCCCCCCACCGCCCATGCTGCTGTTGTTCCAGTAGGGCCAGGAATGTTAGCACACTCCTGCCTGGAAACCATTACTGGGTGCAATTCCAAAACATCTGGAGCACTTGAAGATCATCAGTTTTGACATAATCTCAGTCAATTAGAAGCATGTGCTCCTCCTCGCTGCCTCAGAATCCCTCTATTTTTTTAAGCCTTAAAAGTTTTGGATTTTTTTGATCCCCCTCACCTCACCTTCTTCCTTTGGCAGCAACTGTCCTCCTCCTCTTCCTCCTTCCTCCTCCTCCCACCCAAATTCCGAGCTTTTATTTCTTTCCTAATGTGTTTGCACACATTATTTGCTTTTACATTGATTCCTATGGGAAAAATTGCTTCTACTTACAAACTTTTCTTTTTAAGAACCTGGTCACGGTACTTCATTGTACTTCATTCTAACCACTGCACCACCACAGTTCTCACAGGTAAAAAACATAATTGTGCAATGATCAACCATACTATCAATAAGATAATTTATTTATTTATTTTATTTATTTATTAGATTTGTATACCGCCCCTCTCCGTAGACTCGCAAGTTATCATGATTTTTCATTATTCAGTTATTTAACATAACAAATGAGGATCTAATGTTAAGACTTACCTGACCTTATTTAGAGGAAATATTATGCGTGGCCCCTTGGTTAAAGTGGTACTGAAATAATATTCATTCTTTAGTGGCATGCATTTCTGGACAAGGAGGAGAAGGAAATGATTAGCAGGATGTGGGTCAGCAGTAGGTTGCTCCTGATTCGGCCCGATTCTGTGAACCGGTAGTACTAGTGGCAGTAAGCTCCACCCACCCACCTGGTATACTTCTGAGCATGCCCAGAAGTGTCATGTGTGAGCGCGTGTACAAACCGGTAGCAAGCGATTTTAGAACTCACTACTGATATAGGTGGTGAAGGCTCTGATCCTCTCACAGAGCATACAGTAAAACAAGATGCCAATGTCTTTGTAATCTTCTATCTCTTTATCTGTATGTTATACAATGGAAATTTGGCTTGCAAATTATCAGTTGAGGGATGGTTGCTATCGTAATGTTAGAGACGATCAAAGATAAATGACAGAAAGCAAAGAAGCATTAACACACTGTATTTGCATACTCTATGTTCCTATGCCTTTGGATATAATTCAAATTAAAGATTAAATAATAAATAAAAATAAATTTGTGATGTATAACATTTGGTACTCACAACATAATTTATTTAACATACACATATCCATAGAAACATAGAAACATAGAAGACTGACGGCAGAAAAAGACCTCATGATCCATCTAGTCTGCCCTTATACTATTTTTTGTATTTTATCTTAGGATGGATCTATGTTTATCCCAGGTATGTTTAAATTCAGTTACTGTGGATTTACCAACCACGTCTGCTGGAAGTTTGTTCCAAGGATCTACTACTCTTTCAGTAAAATAATATTTTCTCATGTTGCTTTTGATCTTTCCCCCAACTAACTTCAGATTGTGTCCCCTTGTTCTTGTGTTCACTTTCCTATTAAAAACACTTCCCTCCTGAACTTTATTTAACCCTTTGACATATTTAAATGTTTCGATCATGTCCCCCCTTTTCCTTCTGTCCTCCAGACTATACAGATTGAGTTCATTAAGTCTTTCCTGATACGTTTTATGCTTAAGACCTTCCACCATTCTTGTAGCCCATCTTTGGACCCGTTCAATTTTGTCAATATCTTTTTGTAGGTGAGGTCTCCAGAACTAAACACAGTATTCTGACTGTGGTCTCACCAGCGCTCTATATAGTGGGATCACAATCTCCGTCTTCCTCTATGCCTCTAGCTATGCAGCCAAGCATCCTACTTGCTTTTCCTACCGCCCGACCACACTACTCACCCATTTTGAGACTGTCAGAAATCACTACCCCTAAATCCTTCTCTTCTGAAGTTTTTGCTAACACAGAACTGCCAATACAATACTCAGATTGAGGATTCCTTTTCCCCAAGTGCATTATTTTACATTTGGAAACATTAAACTGCAGTTTCCATTGCTTTGACCATTTATCTAATAAAGCTAAATAATTTACCATATTACAGACGCCTCCAGGAATATCAACCCTATTGCACACTTTAGAGTCATCGGCAAATAGGCAAACCTTCCCTACCAGACCTTCCCCTATGTCACTCACAAACATATTAAAAATAATAGGACCCAGAACAGACCCTTGTGGCACACCGCTTGTAACCTGTCTCTGCTCAGAATACTCGCCATTAACAATAACTCTCTGATGTCTATGCTTCAGCCAGCTGCAAATCCATTGAACTATCCAGGGATTAAGTCCAATCTTCACTAATTTATCTATCAGCTCTTTATGTGGAACTTTATATCCAACCATATACATTTGGGAAAGCTAAGTTAAGAATTATTTCCCGATGGATTCCCCCCCCCCCAGAAATTCATCCTATATATGATTAGCGAAACTTTCTTTACTGAATCACCTTTTTCATATGTATATGATTATTTCAGAAGGGCATTCCTTGATCGTTACATCTGATTTCATCTCTTGGTATTCCCTAACTTGTTTACTATAAAGGAAACTTGGGAACAGAAAATTATTCAGCATTCACAGCTCATATTTGAATTTGGCCAGAGGGGTTCTTCATCATGAATTTGTGATGTCTTGTATTATGCTCTACTGCAAACATATTCGATTATAACTGGACAAGGGTCCTATAGGGTGCAAATTCACACCATGACACAGTATATCAGTGCCTTGCCTAATTGCTATTCTCAGAAGAATGAACCCATTAATAAGCTAAGTTTAAATCAGATCTGCATGCTAATTAGGGAGCTGCCTCAGAGGATATTAATTAGGGGTGACCCCTTGAGGGCAACATCTATTTTTCTTCTGCATGTCCCTTTTAAGACGTGCTCACAATGAAAGCAGGATATGAAGAGCAGAGGATCAAAAGGGAACAGAGAACGGGAAGAGAGAGGGAGACAAAGAACATTGCCATACTGAGGGTGTGTCTTTGAAGTTTACACTGAGATTAGGGAACAGGTTTCTATTGGTTTCCCCACAGAGACAGAGTATATTTTTTCTGCTTCTGCTGCAAAGACTCACCTTGAATAAAAGGCCCACTTTTAAATATTGAAAAGGAATTGTGGAAAATTCTCCAAAATGCTTCACTTTTCTTTCAGAAAAGAAAGAGAAAAGAGATAAATAGAAGGAACGGAGTGAATGTGTGAGAGAAATTATAAAAAGGTGTTTGGGAAAAGCTTGAAGCCTAGAAAACCTTATTCTCTATTAATGAGGGAAAAAAATATCTTTCGGTAAGCAGAGAACTGGATCCTGGTTACAACTAAAGGGAAGAGAAAAAGAGAGAGAGAGAGAGAAGAGAGGCAAAGAAGGGCAACTGAAAGATCTCTTTGTGCCTTGGCAGAAGTTACATTTGGTTTCATTCAGGCCCAACCTTGGCACCACCATTGAGTAGCATTGTTTAGGATGGCCTAGATGAGGCAGTAGTGTCCAACATTCAATTTTCCATCCTATCATGGTCTTTTTTTTCTAAAGAAGTAAAAAAACCCCAGCATTTTCTCATTGGAAGGATTCTGGCAATTGATTTCAAAATCTTATTTCAAATCCAGATGGACATTATTGCTAGATCAGTTCTGCAAACTAAAAGGAAGTTTGAGTTCCTTTTTTCTCTCCTATCTCAATTTCTTTTTTTCTTTTTTCTGTGCTTGCCTGTGTGTGTGTGTGTGTGTGTGTGTATCCCCCTCTCCCTTTCTCCCTCTCTTTCCCCACCCTCTGATTCACAGTACCCAGGCTTGGTCATTTAGGTACAATTATTAAAAATGGCTGCCTGATTTACAAAATCAGCATTTATAATTGATACTTTCATTTCCCAAGTTGAGGTGAGTATATACCTGAGAAGTCTCAACTAATCTCAACCACATCAGCAAAAACAATCCGAAACTCATATATAAACTGAATAAACAAAATCTCACAGCTGACCCTCACTCAGTAAAAGACCTTGGAATACTAATATCAAATGATCTAAGTGCCAAAGCCCACTGCAACAATATCGCCAAAAAGGCTGCTAGAGTTGTTAATCTGATCCTACGTAGCTTCTGCTCTGGCAATCTCACACTACTCACCAGAACCTACAAAACTTTTGCCAGACCCATCCTTGAATACAGTTCATCTGTCTGGAACCCATACCACATCTCGGACATCAACACCCTTGAAAATGTCCAAAGATACTTCACCAGAAGAGCCCTTCACTCCTCCACTCGTAACAGAATACCCTACGAAAGCAGACTATCGATCCTAGGTCTAGAAAACTTAGAACTACGTCGCCTAAAACACGATCTAAGTATTGCCCACAAGATCATATGCTGCAACGTTCTACCTGTCAATGACTATTTCAGCTTCAATCGCAACAACACAAGAGCACGCAACAGATTCAAACTTAATATCAACCTCTCCAAACTTGACTGTAAAAAATTGACTTCAGCAACCGAGTTGGAGCATATGCACCAAGACAAATTCCTTGTGTGTCCAATCACACTTAGCCAGTAAAGAATTCTATTCTATTCTAATGTACATTTCTCCAATGCTTTCCTATTTCTATGGTTCAGGCACACATGCACAGAAATACACAGCAAACAGTGTATATCATATGGGCTATTTGCTGTTTGGAAAATTACTGGAAGGCAGAGGGGTTTTTCCTTGTTTTCCTCCCTCAAAACTAAGATGTGTCTTATACTCTGAAAAATATGCTATTTCTATACATCATTCCAACTAATTTTAATCTCTTATCTGGGTTCCACAGAACATGCATTAAATTCTGGATATCAGCACAATTGATTAATGAGACTTTTAAAATAGTATCCTTCCTTCTTGTGACCACCACTGGATTCTTTCAGAATGAAGGAATATGTTGTTGTCAACTCACCAATCATGTGTGAATTTGTAGCAGTAACAACTTGTCACTTCCCTCCCTTGCAGTTCCAGTTGGCAACCCTCAAAGGGGTGCCACCACCAGAATTTTTGCAGAGTGATTTATGGTTTTGTATGGTGAAGGGCTGACTAAAATTTCATCTGGTAGAGGGTGACAAAGATCCTCAGGAATGTATGGGCAGTTCCAATATGACAAATTAGCCCACAGATAATAATATTTGACCTGCCGAGGTACCACGTTATCCAAAAGTTACCACAAAGGTTGGAACTGACAATATTGAAAAGTACTAATATTTTAGTCCATAATTTAGTCCACTTTCAACACTAAGTCCTAACATGCATTTTTGATATACAGTACTAGGTTGACATGGAAGTATTTCTTTCATCCATTGAACAAGGTAAGTAATTTAAATTTATTGTAGACATATAGCACTAGCACTTAGACTCATATTACACTTCACAGAGCTTTACAGCCTTTTCTGAGTAGTTTACAGGCTCCCACAACAATTTGGCTCCTCATTTTACCCACCTCAGAAGGATAGAAGGCTGAGTCAACCTTGAGTTGGTGAGATTTGAACTGCCAAATTGCTGGCAGCTGGCAGTCAGCAGAGGTAGCCTGCAGTACTGCACTCTCACCACTTCTCTTCTCTCTATACACTAATGACTGCATCTCATACGATCCATCTGTTAAACTACTGAAGTTTGCAGATGATACAACAGTGATCGGACTCATTCGAGACAACGATGAATCTGCATACAGACAGGAAGTTGAACAACTATCCTTGTGGTATGACCAGAACAATCTAGAACTAAACACACTCAAAACCGTAGAAATGGTGGTAGACTTTAAGAAAAACCCTTCCACTTCTCACAATACTAGACAACACAGTATCAACAGTAGAGACCTTCAAATTTCTAGGTTCTATCATATCTCAAGACCTAAAATGGTCACCTAACATCAAAAACATCATTAAAAAAAAGCACAACAAAGAATGTTCTTTCTGCGCCAGCTCAGGAAGCTCAAACTGCCCAAGGAGCTGCTGATACAGTTCTACAGAGGAACCATTGAGTCTGTCATCTACACCTCTATAACTGTCTGGTTTGGTGCTGCAACCCAACAGGACCGACACAGACTTCAGAGGATAATCAGAACTGCAGAAAAAACAATTGCTGCCAACCTGCCTTCCATTGAGGACCTGTATACTGCACGAGTCAAAAAGAGGGCGGGTAAAATATTTACTGACGCCTCACATCCTGGACACAAATTGTTTCAACTCCTACCCTCAAAACGTCGCTACTGAGAACTGCACACCAAGACAACTAGACACAAGAACAGTTTTTTTCCGAACGCCATCACTCTACTAAACAAATAATTCCCTCAACACTGTCAGACTTTCTACTAAATCTGCACTTCTATTCTACTGGTTTTTCTCATCTTTCCTATCACCCACTTCCTCCCATGTTGACTGTATGACTGTAACTTGTTACTTATATCCTAAGATTTTAATTAATATTGCTTCTTCATTGCTTATATGACCCCTATGACAATCATTAAGTATTGTACCACATGAGTCTTCGGAGAGGGGCGGCATACAAATCCAAATAATAAATAAATAAATAAATAATAAATAAATAAATAAACAAATAAATAAATAAATAAATAAATGATTCTTGACAAATGTATATTTTATTTTATGTACATTGAGAGCATATGCACCAAGACAAATTCCTTGTGTGTCCAATCACACTTGGCCAATAAAAAATTATAGTGGAACCCCGACATGAGAGCTGCTCTACTTAAGAGCAACTCGAGATAAGTGCTGGGAGGGGAGAGATATTTTTGTTCTACTTACAAGCCCAAATTCGAGATACAAGCGCCAAGGAGCTGTCTCCTGAAGCCAAACGCTAATTTCCGCGTTCGGCTTCAGGAGACAGCTGCGAAGCGGCGCGCGTGTTTTAAAAGGTTGCAGCCGGCCTGGGGGGCTCGGGGGGGTGCTTGCAGCTTTCTTTCTTGCTCTTTTTCTTTCTCTCTTTTACCTTCCCTTCCTCTATTTCTTCTTTTCTTTCTCCTTCCCACCTTCTTCCCTCCCTCCCTTCACTCATTCCTCTCTTACTCTCCCCTTTCATAAGTTTCCTTCCTTCCTTCCTCTGTTCCTGTCCCTTCCCTCTTTCCTTCCTTCCTTCCTTCCCACCCTCCGTCCATTCATTCACCCATTCCTCTCTTGATCGCTTAAAGCCGGTCCCTGGTGCAAAAAGGGTTGGGGACCTCTGTCCTACAGGATTGGGTGGCAGAGAAGTTGAACATATGTAAATTTAAAAGTTTAAGAAAGTTTACAAGTTAAGTGAAAGAAACTTCATTATTCATTTATATGTACATGTACATTTCTTCATTAAAAACATGTCTTTCTGCATAATTTAGACTAACTTTGTGAGTTTTTTGAGGGCTGGAACCAATTAAAATTATTTACATTAATTCCTATGGGGAAAAGTCGTTCGAGATAAGAGCTGCTCGACTTAAGAGCCCAGGTCCGGAACGAATTAAACTCGTATCTCGAGGTACCACTGTATTCTATTCTAACCATTGCACCACCACAGCTCCTATACAAGGAAGATATTCCAAGAGTTTGTGAAAGAAGATTTTTTTAAAAAAATCTATAGGAAAGGATCAGACTGGTTGGAAGCTGAAAGTGTCTGGATGCAAATAACACAACAGCTTTTAAATGGAAACAAAAACAAAACCCAATTCCAGCAAAGGACTTGATCCTCCGTGAGCTCTATTTTTTTTTTTCTATAACAAAGCAACAAAGAAAATGGCTTCATTGTTTCAATAGGAGAAAAGGAGACCACTAGTGTGCTGTGCAGAATAAAACGTCCTTGGAGTTAAAAGCACTTTGCAGATTGCTAAGAGCCTGAAGAATATTGTTGAAGAAGAAGGAAGTGGCAAGAAGAAATGAACTCTGTATATATGATTAACCTATTTACGCATTAATATAGTACTGTTTAATAAAGAACCTGAGTAAATAGGAGCCTTGTTTACATAATCATCTCTGTGTAAATAACTTCAGCTAACACTGAACAAGTCTGGTACCCTTATTTAATATAACATGAACATGGGTGCACCCACATATGTGTTTCTGAATGAGGAGAATGTTAACATTGGGCTATCAAGCTGTATTGTTGTCTTTTATTAACAAAGTCTGTCAAGATAGCAAGTAAAGGAAAAGAGATAATCAAACTACAAAACTCATCAAGCTACAAACCAAACCAATTGCAATGTAATCATGATAGCGTTGAAAAGTAATGAAAAGGCCATTTTCTTTTTTTTAAAAAAAATAGTTATTATTTGAGTAGAAACATTTTAAAAAGATGAAAAAAAATTAAACAAAACAAAACAATGCATTTACAGATATACGTATAAACTTTTGGGGTACTACTATGGTAAATTAACGTTAAATTCTCATTTGTGTGTATTTCATGAGTCCCATTGGGATTGGGCAGCATAAAAGTCAAACAAACAAACAAAATCTGTATTTTCCCAGTTTTTGATTATGTATCTATTAATAAATATATATATTTATTATAATCCAACTTATATAAGCCTATGATCATTCTTTAGATAAACAATATATACATTTATACATCTTCTTTTTTATTATCATTCTTCCTTTCCAGCCAATTATAAAATAACTTCCAAACTTTGAAATAGTCTGATTCTTCCTTCTGGTTTAATTCTATCATCAATTTATATAATTCTGCACATTCTAAGATTTTTCTCGTGATTATGTTAGCAGTCGGTACATCTCCATGTTTCCAATATTGTGCCAGGCATATTCTCACCACTGTCAAGATGTGTGAGGATTTTGCAGTATCCTTGCCCTGGAATGGGGAAAGAATGGAGATTTTGTAGTATCCTTCCCCTGGAGTGGGGAGGGAATGGAGATTTTGTAGTATCCTTCCCCTGGAGTGGGGAGGGAATGGAAATTTTGCAGTATTCTTCCCCTGGAGTGAGGAGGGAATGGAAATTTTGTAGTATCCTTCCCCTGGAACGGGGAGGGAATGCAGATTTTGTAGTATCCTTCCCCTGGAGTGGGGAGGGAATGGAGATTTTGTAGTATCCTTCCCCTGGAGTGGGGAGGGAATGGAGATTTTGTAGTATCCTTCCCCTGGAGTGGGGAGGGAATGGAAATTTTGCAGTATTCTTCCCCTGGAGTGAGGAGGGAATGGAAATTTTGTAGTATCCTTCCCCTGGAGTGGGGAGGGAATGCAGATTTTGTAGTATCCTTCCCCTGGAGTGGGGAGGGAATGCAGATTTTGTAGTATCCTTCCCTTGGAGTGGGGAGGGAATGCAGATTTTGTAGTATCCTTCCCCTGGAGTGAGGAAGGAATGGAAATTTTGCAGTATCTTCCCCTGGAGTGGGGAGGGAATGGAAATTTTGCAGTATCCTTCCCCTGGAGTGGGGAGGGAATGGAGATTTTGTAGTATCCTTCCCCTGGAGCGGGAGGGATTGGAGATTTTGCAGTATTCTTCCCCCGAAGTGGGGAGGGAATGGAAATTTTGCAGTATCTTTCCCCTCAAGTGGGGAAAGAATGGAGATTTTGCAGTATCCTTCCCCTGCCATGCCTGCCAAGCCACGCCCACAGATCTGGTCAGGAAAAATTTTGAATTTTACTCCTGATGGCCACAGAGTCAAGCAGTTCAGTCAGGAAAGCTGCTGTTTAAAAGAGAGTATGATACATAAACCTGAGTACCTACTGATCTTTACATTCAAAGTTCTTAAATATGGTGTCATGGCTTGATGAGGCCATGACATCCACCTTTCAGTGGATAGCTGTCCCAGGAAACCTCCAGAGTTTTCTGGATAATGGCTGCACTCCCACCTCTATCCTAGAGTCTCTGCTGGTGCCACATCAGGCTGGTTCAGATAAAAGAGTAATAGCTTTTTATCCCAACCAACCAAGTCTCAGTATGCATGCCAACTTAACCAGCTCATCCATAGTTGTATCACGGATGAAAGAAACCTTATTATAGTTGGACCTGGCAGCCAGAAATAACAGAGCAAATCTCTCATATATTGCTTTACCCACCACAACATTCCCAATTGTCTCCCCACACCCCAGGATTCCCTTCTAATCTTTTTCTGAAACCTATCTAACACCAAAATCTCCATTCCCACCAATCCAAACAGAGGTCTGCTACATATCTTCCTCATCAAAGCCTTGACTTATAAAATGATTCATAAATTTGGATAATATTCTGCCCACATATTAAATTATTTCATTTGGGGTTAGGGTTGGGCAAGAGCTAAATATGCCATTTTCCCTTAATCCGCCCATTTTAATGTATATATCTAATAAAACAGTTATAGAACCATTTCATTGAATATAAAACATTTTCATGAGAAATGACCTAGCAATTAATTTAACCCATATATTAAAGGGGTTAGCTAGAGGCATAACAAGCAGGAAGAGGGAGATTGTGATCCCCTTATATAGAGCGCTGGTGAGACCCCATTTGGAATACTGTGTTCAGTTCTGGAGACCTCATCTACAAAAAGATATTGACAAAATTGAATGGGTCCAGAGACAGGCTACAAGAATGGTGGAAGGTCTTAAACGTAAAACGTATCAGGAAAGACTTAATGAACTCAATCTGTGTAGTCTGGAGGACAGAAGGAAAAGGGGGGACATGATCAAAACATTTAAATATGTTAAACGGTTAAATAAGGTTCAGGAGGGAAGTGTTTTTAATAGGAAAGTGAACACAAGAACAAGGGGACACAATCTGAAGTTAGTTGGGGGAAAGATCAAAAGCAACATGAGAAAATATTATTTTACTGAAAGAGTAGTAGATCCTTGGAACAAACTTCCAGCAGACGTGGTTGGTAAATCCACAGTAACTGAATTTAAACATGCCTGGGATAAACATATATCCATCCTAAGATAAAATACAGGAAATAGTATATAAGGGCAGATTAGATTGTCCATGAGGTCTTTTTCTGCCGTCAGTCTTCTATGTTTCTATGAAAGAAAGTTTTACATAATTATTAAAAACAAGCTTTATTTTTTTTCCAGACAGGCATTCTCATTTCTCTGGCCACATTATTTTTCTTTTGCTCTTTCTCACAATAAGTATAGACAATTCTAACTTTGCTCCTAGCTTGTCCAGGTAGGAACAAATTCTGACAGCAATCTAAATTAGGATACGTGAGCTGCAGAGATTGCTCATAGCAAGCCAAGGTTCTTTCAGGCTGTGCTCCAGGCGTTCCTTCCCATTTTGCTTGGGCAAACCAATTGCCAGCTTGTCTGGTTAGAGCAGGAGGAAGATCTGACAGCACTTGGGCTTTGTACATGCAAGCCATAAGGCATGCATATGCAGAGATAGAGACTTGTTTAGAACTTGCTCCAGAGCGAGCTTGGATGAGCCGGTTTCTGGCTCGTCCAAGCAAAGTGGAGGGAATTCTGACAGAAATGGGTTCTCAAGTCATTTGGCAAGGGCACACAGATATGGAGTCCTGCAAGACAATGCCCTGGGCTTTGATCGCTGCTTTGATTGGACAAGCTGACAGATGGCTTGTCAAGAATGAACAGGAGCAAGTCCTGATAAGGTTTCCCTGCTTTGTGGGTGCGCAACCCTCTCCCAATTGCAACTCCCTTCAAATTTGCTAACAATCCCCAGTGGCTCGTGACCTATGCTTGAGAATCTCGGTCTTAAAAGAAGATGTTGAAAGTGTGGCAGATTCCATCTGACAGCAGGTAGAAAGCATTTAAAGCTTTAAAACTTAAGCTAAGGCTGTGGAATGTGTCCAAAATCAAATATGCAAGGAGGGTCTTGGTTAAGCTCCACTATAAGTCTTCTCTCTCCCCCCCCCCCATTACTATTGCTGCTTGGTGGTTATTTTACCACCAAGTAAAATTTTACCACCATGAGTCTTCGGAGAGGGGCGGCATACAAATCTAATAAATTATAATTATTATTATTAAAATTTACAATACAGTAGTAAAGTACAAATACAATATTTGTTATATTCTCTACATGGGGCTACCTTTGAAAAGTGTTCGGAAATTTCAGATCATGCAGAATGCAGCTGTGAGAGCAATCATGGGCTTCTCTAGGTATGCCCATGTTACATCAACACTCCGCAGTCTGCATTGGTTGCCGATCAATTTCCGGTCACAATTCAAAGTGTTGGTTATGACCTATAAAGCCCTTCATGGCATCGGATCAGAATATTTCCGGGACCGCCTTCTGCTGCACGAATCCCAGCGACCGATTAGGTCCCACAGAGTTGTCCTTCTCCGGGTCTCGTCGACTAAACAATGTCGTCTGGCGGGTCCCAGGTGAAGAGCCTTCTCTGTGGCGGCCCTGACTCTCTGTAACCAGCTCCCCCCTCCCCCGGGCCTATACAATTTATGTATGGTATGTCTGTGTATATGTCTGGTTTAATCATGGGTTTTTTAAATTTTTTAAATTTATTATATTTGTTGTGAATTGTTTTATTATATGTTGTGAGCCACCCCGAGTCTATGGAGAGGGGCAGCATACAAATCTAATAAATAAATACGTAAATAATAATAATTTGTACTTATATACTGTATATCCCACAGCACTGTAGCAGATTACGTACGTGACCACCTTCTGCCGCATGAACCCCAGCGACTAGTTAGGGGTTCTCTGTGGGGATTCCAGCTGTCTGGAATCAGCTCCCCCTAGAGTAAAATGACCAGATTTCAGCTTTGCTAAAGCAGGACACCATTGACATGTGTGTGTGTAAACACTTTCATTTTTTTCTCTCTCACACACCCTCACCTCTTGGCGATATACAGGCTGCCGGTGCCAAGGCTGTGTCTTGCAAGCATGGCCTCAGTAACAGGCTGCCGCAGCCAGATCCACTCACTCAGTTCCGAAGAATTCTTCAGAAAGCTCATTGCGAGCACGAGACACAGGAAGTACAACCCGCCCAGGATGACCCCAAGACCCTTCACTGTTTCCTTCCGCTGTCACCATAGAGCAGAGAGAGAGCGGAAGGAAGGAAGAAAATTGGGACATTTTTGAAACGGCGTGGGATGCGTGACAGATTATGAAAAAGCGTGACTGTCCCGTGGAAAGCGGGACGTCTGGTCACCTTACCCTAGATATTTAATAATAATAATAATGATAATTTATTAGATTTGTATGCCGCCCCTCTCCGAGGACTTGGCGATTTGTATTGCCCCGACCCTCCTTGCCTTCCATAAGAGTCTGAAGACGCAATTGTGCCAACAGGCCTGGGGACATTAGTCATCAGCCTCTGCCTATGAATGGAATGTATGTTTTGTCTGTTAGAAGTGACTGGTTTTTTAATTAAATTGGAGGTTCAGATTGCTAGTTTTAGTTTAATATTGGATTTCAGATATTTTGTATTGTTTTTTTTATATGCTGTAAGCCTCTCCGAGTCCTTGGAGAGGGGCGGCATATAAATCTAATTATTATTATTATTATTATTATTATTATTATTATTAATAATAATAAAACAACAACAACAACAGCAACAACAATGATAATGATGATGATGATGATGATAATAATAATAATAATAATAATAATAATAATAATAATAATAATAATAATAATAATAATAATATAATAATTTTGTTCTCACTGCTGCCTTGTTACTACTATTGACTTAGTACACACTGGCATGACCTTCCCAAGATATCCCAAATTTAGACATTTTGGGGTGAAGTCTATAATAAAACATTTCCTGCAATAATTCAAGCTTCTGACAGCAGTTCGTGGACTAGTGTAAAACACCTGAGGGAGTACTTGCAGAAAGACATGTCTAAGGAACAGCTTTGCAACAGATGCTCCTGGATCAGACATTGGCAGTAAAAAGGGATCTGTTGAATGAATCACTTCCTTTCGAATCCTGAAAGTGCTTTTTCAAGAAGCAACTGGACTTTCTGATTTCTCTTCTGATCCAAGAAGCTTCTTCAGCTTTGAATGGATGGTGGGGAATGGGAGGATTTGTATTCCTTGCAGACAGCTGGTCATTTGCATTCTCTTAGAGAGTCATTGAGGCCACCTGGAGATTTATCTGTATCAACAAGGTAACCTGAGTAGTGCAAATGGGTGTGGAACATTCTTGCAACTGTTGGAACTGTTGCCTTGCTGGCTGAGAAATTCTGGGAGTTGACGACCACATGTCTTAAAGTTGCCAAGGTTGGAGATCCATGGTTTAGATATAAAACGTGTTAGTCTGTAACTGATTATTATTATTTGTTTGTTTCTTTGCTTCAATTTATAAGCCGCCCGTCCTCTCTGCACCTCTTAACTAGTTTGTATATAGAACAAATGTTGAAATCTACCAAGATAGCAACCTACAACTACAGGAAGTCCTTGCCTTATGATTGTAATTGAGACCATTTTTTTTAAAAAAATAAAAATTATTTATTATTTTATTTATTTTATATTTTTTGTCAAACATGTACAGAATAGTAGTAGTTTGTATAAACATAACATAAGTAAAAAGTAATGATAAAAGATGTCAATGGGACAGTAGGACAGGGATGGTAGGCGCAGTGGTGGGCTTTTGCACGCCCTCTTAGAAAGGAGAGAGGTCGGCAATAGACAGTCTAAGGTTAAAGTTTTGGGGGATCTGGGGAAGAAACCACAGAGTCAGGTTGTACATTCCAGGCATTGATCACTCTGTTGCTGAAGTCGTATTTTCTGCAGTCGAGTTGGGAGCGATTTACATTAAGTTTGAATCTATTGCACGCTTGTGTATTGCTGCATTTGAAGGTGAAGTAGTCTTTAACAGGAAGGATTATGGTCATAGGTTGTTGGGATCGTAATTTGAGGCAACAGATGACTGGACTCAGAGCTGCAATCATTTTTATGATGGTCATTAGGTGAATGCAGCAGTCGTTAAGCAAATCCATTTTACCCAATTGGTGTGTTTTTTCTGGAAGTCAGGAAAAAATGACGGAAAATAGCAAAACAACCTACCCAGGTCACAATCACATGCCTGTGGAAACCCTGCAAATGGCCTTAGAAGTGAACCGGTTACCAAGCACCCAAAATGTGATCACTTGACCACAGGGATATGTGCAGCCAGGGGTGGGCTCCAGCTGGAACGCTAAATTGGGCTCGCTGTTGTGGCTCTGCACCTGTGGAGATTGATTAGATTAGATTAGATTTATTGGATTTATATGCCGCCCCTCTCCGCAGACTCGGGGCGGCTCACAACAATGGTGAAGAACAATACATAGTAACAAATCTAATATTTAAAAATCTAGGTTACAGTTTTAGATTAAAAAGTCCAAAGAAGGAAACCCCAATATACAGTGGTACCTCGAGATACGAGTTTAATTCATTCCGGACCTGGGCTCTTAAGTCGAGCAGCTCTTATCTCGAACGACTTTTCCCCATAGGAATTAATGTAAATAATTTTAATTGGTTCCAGCCCTCAAAAAACTCACAAAGTTAGTCTAAATTATGCAGAAAGACATGTTTTTAATGAAGAAATGTACATGTACATATAAATGAATAATGAAGTTTCTTTCACTTAACTTGTAAACTTTCTTAAACTTTTACATTTACATATGTTCAACTTCTCTGCCACCCAATCCTGTAGGACAGAGGTCCCCAACCCTTTTTGCACCAGGGACCGGCTTTAAGCGATCAAGAGAGGAATGGGTGAATGAATGGATGGAGGGTGGGAAGGAAGGAAGGAAAGAGGGAAGGGACAGGAACAGAGGAAGGAAGCAAGGAAACTTATGAAAGGGGAGAGTAAGAGAGGAATGAGTGAAGGGAGGGAGGGAGGGAAGAAGGTGGGAAGGAGAAAGAAAAGAAGAAATAGAGGAAGGGAAGGTAAAAGAGAGAAAGAAAAAGAGCAAGAAAGCAAGAAAGAAAGAAAGAAAGAAAGAAAGAAAGAAAGAAAGAAAGAAAGGGGGAAGGGACAGGAACAGAGGAAGGAAGGAAGGAAACTTATGAAAGGGGAGAGTAAGAGAGGAATGAGTGAAGGGAGGGAGGGAGGGAAGAAGGTGGGAAGGAGAAAGAAAAGAAGAAATAGAGGAAGGGAAGGTAAAAGAGAGAAAGAAAAAGAGCAAGAAAGAAAGCTGCAAGCACCCCCCCGAGCCCCCCAGGCCGGCTGCAACCTTTTAAAACACGCGCGCCGCTTCGCAGCTGTCTCCTGAAGCCGAACGCGGAAGTTAGCGTTTGGCTTCAGGAGACAGCTCCTTGGCGCTTGTATCTCGAATTTGGGCTTGTAAGTAGAACAAAAATATCTCTCCCCTCCCAGCTCTTATCTCGAGTTGCTCTTAAGTAGAGCAGCTCTTATGTCGGGGTTCCACTGTATAAAAAACAACACACAATCGAATCATACACAAAAACTACATGGGCAAGGGGGAGATGTTTCAATTCCCCCATGCCTGATGGTAGAGGTGGGTTTTAAGAAGTTTACGAAAGGCAAGGAGGGTGGGGGCAATCCTGACCTCTGGGGGGAGCTGGTTCCCGAGGGTCGAGGCCATCACAGAGAAGGCTCTTCCCCTGGGTCCCGCCAGACGACATTGTTTAGTCGACGGAACCTGGAGAAGGCCAACTCTGTGGGGCCTGGAGTTATGAGGGCTGCACAAAGGGGTGGGCTGCTAGCCGGAATGCTAAATTAGCCTCGCCGCCACGGCCCATGATTTTTGCGGGGCCAGCACGATTTTGCTTCTGCACCTGTGGAGATAGCAAAATTGCACACAGAGCCACAGCTGCGCTCATGTTTCAGCAAGATTTTATTGCTTCCGTGCATGCTGAAACATGGGCGTACCTGTGGCTCCGTGCACAATTTTGCTATCTCCACAGGTACAGAAGCAAAATCGTGCTGGCCCTGAAAAATCACGAGCCGTGGCGGCGAGCCTAACTTAGCATTCTGGCTAGCAGCCCACCCCTTTGTGCAGCCCTCATAACTCCAAAGTGGGTTATAAGAAGCTCTGGAAATGTTTGTCATAACTTTGAGTAAGCCATTAAGCAACTAGACACAAGTTGAGGACTTATCTCCATGAGCTTCCCAGGAAAGGCATGCCTGGTATTTATTATGGTTGTTGCAATATACTCCGAATACATTATTATGATGCTTGGTTGCATAGTCAGCCAGATGTTTGGACTGGATTTGGCATTAGGTCAACCAGCGAGTCCTCTCTATGGACTTCCAGTGGGATAGTCAGCTTCTGTTGTTTGATGGTGTTAAAGGTATCATCTCAAAATGTAAGCTACATTCAAATAAAGCTAACTTTGGCAGTTTAGCTGACATTTTGTCAATGCCAACAGTATTTAAGTGGTGTTCCAGATGTTTGGGGATTGTACCCAATATGCCTATTACTACTGGTGTACTATCTTTGTTTTCTTTCGCAATTGTTCTTTTACTTCTATTTGCACATCTTTGTGTTTTGCAATTTTCTCCTGTTCTTTTTCTTCTCTTCTGCTGTCTCCAGGTATTGCAATGTCCACAATACAGACTTTTTTTTATCTTTCTTATCAACAAATGTTAAGTCTGGCATATTGTGTGGCAGATGCTTGTCTGTTTGAATTTTCCCAAAGTCCCAAAGCATTTCAGCTTCTTTATTTCTTGTTTGTCTGTTTTGTCATCCCACCCATTCTTGCAGATTTTCCAATGTACCATTGTTGCTATTTTGTTGTGCTCTTATTTATAACCTGTGAAATCTTCTTGCAGTAACTAAATAGCTTTATAATTTCTTATATATATAAGTAGCTCAAGGCAGGATAAGATGCCAGTCACAGAAGTCCTCTCCAGAGTAGGCCTGGCATCAATTCCCATCCTGCTAATGAAAGCCCAGACACACTGGGCAGGCCATGTTGATAGGACAGAAACATAGAAGATTGATGGCAGTAAAAGACCTCATGGTCCTTCTAGTCTGCCCTTATACTATTTCCTGTATTTTATCTTAGGATGGATATATGTTTATCCCAGGCATGTTTAAATTCAGTTACCGTGGATTTACCAAACACGTCTGCTGGAAGTTTGTTTGAAGCATCTACTACTCTTTCAGTAAATAATATATTCTCACATTACTTCTAATCTTTGCCCCAACTAACCTCAGATTGTGACCCCTTGTTCTTGTGTTCATTTTCCTATTAAAAACACTTCCCTCCTGAACCTTATTTACCCTTTAACATATTTAAATGTTTCGATCATTTCCCCCTTTTCCTCTTCTCTCCTCCAGACTATACATATTGAGTTCATTAAGTCTTCCCTGAAAGTTTTTATGCTCATGGCCTTCCAAGATTTTTGTAGCCTGTCTTTGGACCTGTTCAATTTTATCAATATATTTTTGTAGGTGAGGTCTCCAGGACTGAACATAATACAGTGTTCCCTTGATTTTTGCAGGGGATGCGTTCCGAGACCGCCCGCGAAAGTCGAATTAGAAGTAGAGATGCGGAAGTAAATACACTATTGTTGGCTATGAACAGTATCACAAGCCTTCCCTTAACATTTTAAACCCCTAAATTACAATTTCCCATTCCCTTAGCAACCATTTAGATTATTACTCACCATGTTTATTTATTAAAGTTTATTAAAAAAATATTTATTAAAGGCGGATGAAAATTTGGCGATGACATATGATGTCATCGGGTGGGAAAAAACGTGGAATAGGGAAAAAACCTGCAAAGTATTTTTTAATTAATATTTTTGAAAAACCGTGGTATAGACTTTTCGGGAAGTTTGAACCCGCGAAAATCGAGGGAACACTGTATTTCAAATGTGGTCTCACCAGAACTCTATACAGCGGGATCACAATCTCCCTCTTCCTGCTTGTTATTTTTTTAAAAAGTCTCTCCATTTGTATAATACAGATTATTTTTCCTCTCTGAAGAATGGGGAAGAATACTTCCTTAAAGAGGAAGAGGATTGCTGGTTTCATTGTGCTATAGTTTTGGAGGTTACTATACAACCTTTTCTTCCTGTGTGATTTAGAAGAAATATCCTTTGAGGTTGAGGCAGTCCCCATCCCCAAGAGATACACTGAAGGGAAATAGAGGTCCTTCATAGTTCCCATAACTCCAAAATTACATCAGCTAACCTATGTGTAATGTGATCCATGCACTCAGCACTTTTTGTCAGGAAAAAAGAATAAACATTTCCAGCAAATGCTCTTAACAGGGGCTTATTTGCCAAGTGATGTTACCTCCTGACTTGCTTACCAGAAACCATCTTTGTTATATAAGTCAGAAAGCCCTGAATATTAGTTTGCAATATTTCACCCATTTGAAGATCAGTTTGCCTGCATGTAATGATTATTTTTTTCTCTAGGCATGTAGGAATGGAAAATGCCTACTCATTGCAAGCAGACTACATGAATTGTCTTATAATTTGCTTTTTAAAAATGGGTGTTTTTTCCTGTTCCTACTCTCTTACCTACAGTACAGATTTTTTACAAAGAGGTTTGTTTTCCTTCTCCAGCACAATGAAAGAGGTGGAAATGTAAGAGGCACACTTTTTAATTTACCCTCAAAATAATTAACACTTGTTCATAATTAGCTTGAAATAGGAGTAGAGCTCTTTACTATTCAGAAAATTATTCAGTCTTGGTCCACAATTGAATGGGAAGTCAGTAAATGTAACTGAGATATGTATACAAATGAAAGTTTTCTCCCTACCAATGCTCATGCTGTATATGTGCATATGTTTAATAATTTCATGAGCACAGGGTTTTTTTCTAATGGCATGATAATTTTTCTATTTTAAAATGCCAAAAAAAAAAAGGCTGTGGCTGGTACTGCTTGATTTAAATCAACCTGATTGACGGTGAAAACCATCTTTGCAGTTTGAAATTTATCCCAGGAAAGCTACAGGTTCATAGCACAACAATTTTGAGAAAGACGTTACAGGTTTTGGGGTACCTTTTGGTTTTATAGAGGCTCAAAACACCCATTTTAACCATTGGTTAAACATAAGAAAAAGGGAGGAGGTAATTGGAAAACCAAAAATCAGGATTTTAGCAAGTGATACATTCTGGAAATAATCTGAAGGCTGAAAATGAGTGTTGGGAAATTGCATGTGAGTTATAGATTGACTATCCTGACTCAGGCAACGCTGGGGTTTATTGAGTTGGATTTATTATACCATATAGAGCAGTGATGGTGAACCTTTTTTTCCTCGGGTGCCGAAAGAGCATGCCCATGCGCTATCGTGCATGTGCGAGTGCCCACACTCATTTTTTTTTTTTTTTTTTTAAATAAATTTTATTATTAAAATGTAAACATATACATCATATATACAACATATGGTACAATGAAAGAAGACAAAAAACAAAAAACAAAACATACAAACAAAAACAAAACTGGTAACAATATCGGCGAATAAGCAGGGGGGTTGAGTTGAAAACGAAAATTAGGTCAAGATATTATTGCTCAGTAACATATTTCGGCTAGATTATCAAAAATGATAAATACCAGTGTTGCGTTTACAAATCTTGTTAAGAAGTTATCAGTAATAGTGGTAAGTTTACATAATTAAATACATATACAGTCTCGTGTAATAATATTAGATAATAAAGTCCTTTATACCGGAATTGTGTCAGTTCATTTTTTTTTTTTTCCCTTAAAGCCTATTGGTCTCTCTGTTGCTACCTATCCATTTATAGAGAGGGTCCCAACATTTGTTAAACGTATCTAACGGTTCGTTCCTGACTAATAGGGTCAGTTTTGACATTTCTGCGCAGTACATTATTTTCCTTAATATTGCTTCATTTGGGGGAAGGTCTTCATTTTTCCACCACTGCGCGTAAGTTAGTCTTGCTGCGGTAGTTAAGTGGATGATTAGATGAACTTGGGGTTTCGACAATTTTTGCCTAACTAAACCTAGTAGAAAACATTCAGGGGTCTTGTCAAGCGTCAAGTTTAATATTTCTTCAATCCAATTTCCAATCATTTCCCAATAGGTTTTGGCTTTATTGCATTCCCACCATAGATGAAAGTAGGTACCCAATTCTTGTTGACATTTCCAACAGATTGGTGAAAGTTTGTTGTTCACTTTGGTTAATTTAACTGGGGTAATATGCCAACGGTAAAACATTTTGACCAGGTTTTCTTTATAAGAGGTGGCAATAGTCAGTTTATAGTTCTTTGTCCAAATTATTTGCCATTCCTCCTCTGTTATCTCTTTTTTAAGGTCGCGGTTCCATTTCTTAACATTGGGTTTTTGGTTAAAGGTGTCCAAGTCGTTGTAGTTTAAATAGCCATAAAAATTTTTGATTATCTTATCTTGGGGGCCTATACATAGCTTATCTAACAGAGCGTTTTTGGTAATCCCGAAATTTTTTTTGTCTTTGTTAAATTTAGACTGGATCTGGAGGTATTCCCACCATTCCACTTTTTGGCCCAAATTTTCAAGTTCTAATCTTGTTTTGATTGTCCCGTTTGGGTTTAAGATGTCTTTATATCTTAATATATTATTTCTCTTATGTAGATTGGGATGTACATAGGCTTCTAAAGGAGCATACCACATGGGAATTCCTTTGTATAATTTCGTTTTAGTTTTTTTCCAGGTGCCAATTAACGATTTTCTAATCAGGTGGTTGGAGAAGTATTTGTGGGTTGACGACTTTTCGTCCCAGAGATAGTAATGCCATCCTGCATGGAGGTCGTGGCCTTCTAATTTAAGAAGTCTAGTGTTTGTTAGACTCATCCAATCTCTTATCCAATCTAGCAATGCAGCAGTGTAGTAGTCCTTCCAATTTGGAAGTGCCAAACCGCCCTCATCTTTTTTTCCTTGTAGGTATTTTAGTCGAATTCGGGGCCGCTTGTTTTGCCAGATAAAATTGTTGGTTATTTTAGTCAAATTAGTAAAAAAATCCTGTTTTACTTGTATAGGGATAGTTTGAAATAAAAACAATAGTTTGGGCAAAGTGTTCATTTTGATGGCTGCGATTCTTCCCAGAAAAGATAGTTGTAAACTCCTCCATTTTGACAGGTCTTTTTTAATCTTGTCCAATAATGTATCATAATTGTTTGCTTTTAAGCTTGACACTCTATTTGTCAGATTGATACCAAGATATTTAATTTTTGTGACAATTTGCATGTCCATTTTGGCAGATAAGATATCTTTTTGTGTTTGTCGCATGTTTTTTGTTAAAATTTGGGTTTTGGTTTTGTTTATTTTGAGACCTGCCACTGTACCGTATTCTTCCAGAACTTCTAATAGTTTAGGACCTGAATTTAAAGGATCTTCTAAGATGAATACCAAGTCGTCTGCGAAAGCTTGGAGTTTATAAATTTCTTTCTTACAGTTTAGACCCCATATGTCTTCTTTGTCTCTAATTATTCTTGTTAGTACTTCAAGTGTTAATATAAATAGTAAAGGGGACAATGGACAACCTTGCCTTGTGCCTTTGTATAAAGAGATTTTAGTTGATGTATCCCCATTGAGAATTATATATGCCGATTGAATAGAGTAAATTGCTTTTATTGCGTTAATAAATTTGGAGCCAAATTCCATATATTCAAGCTGTTTTAACATAAATTTCCAAGACACATTGTCGAAGGCCTTCTGGGCGTCAAGAAATATTAACGCCACTTGTTTCTCATTATGGGCTTCGTAATATTCGAGCGTGTCAAGCACGATTCTAATATTATTCTTTAGCTGTCTCCCGGGGAGAAAACCGTTCTGATCTGGATGTATAAAATAATTTAAAAAACCTTTAATTCTGTTCGCTAAGATAGAGGTGAAAATTTTGTAATCGGCATTTAAAAGAGAAATCGGGCGGTAATTAGCTATATCAGTCTGATCTGTATCTTTTTTTGAAATTAACGCTAGGTTTGCTTCTGTCCATGAATTTGGAATTTTGCCACTATCTAGAGCATCATTTAACGTCTCTAAGAAGACTTTTTCCATTTCCTTGGGAAGATCTTTATAAAGTTCTGTGGGGAGTCCATCCGGACCTGGTGCTTTGTTGTTTTTTTGACTTTTTATTGCCTCTTTTAATTCTATTTCTGTGATCGGTTTATTGATTGTATTGACCATTTCTTGCGGTACTTTAGGGAGTTTAGCCTGCTCTAGGATTTCTTGAATTTTTGTATCATGCGTATTATTTAGTATAGTTTCAGAATATTCATAGAGTTTACTAAAAAAATCGCTAGCAATCGTTTTTTTCCTTTCCAGGTCATGGCATGGTTCCCCATTTTTGTCTTTTAGACAGTTTATAAGTTTCTTTTCATTTTGCTTCCTGAGTTTGTTGGCTAGCCATTTGCTAGGTTTGTTGGCATTCACAAAGTTATATTGGTTAGTTCTTTTTAATTGTTGTGCCCAATTTTGTTGGTTAATTATGTTTAGTTGGTGTTTAATTTGTAGCATACTTTGTTTGATTTCTTTTTTAGTGGGGAAGTTCTGAAGTTCTTCTTCTAAGGCCCTGTACTCTTCTTCTAAATTAGCTAACTTCTGTTTTTTTTGATTAAATTTTCTAGTCATGATTGAAATAGCTATCCCTCTAATAACAGCTTTGGCAGTGTCCCAAACATTTTGAAGGCTAGTGTCGTCTTTTAGATTTTCCATCTCTTGGGAGGGCCAAAACAGCTTCCTCTGCCCCCTGGAGGCCCTCTGGAGACTGGAAATGGCCTGTTTCCCAACTTCTGGTGGGCCCAGTAGGCTCGTGTTTCACCTTCCCCAGGCTCCAAAGGCCCTTCAAACATCCTCCCCCATTCCCCCAGAGGCTCTCTGGAAGCCAAAAACGCCCTCCTAGAGCCTCTGTGCTAGCCAAAAATCAGCTGGCTGGCACAAACATACATGTTGGAGCTCAGCTAGGGCAACGGCTCGCGTGCCAGCAGATATGGCTCCACGTGCCACCTGTGGCACCCATGCCATAGGTTCGCCATCACTGAAAATTCATCAATGCAAATTCATCATATAGCAAAACAAATTATAGTTAAATTAAATACTTTTGATTGTGGTAGGATAGAAACAGGGGTGGTGTTGTGGTTCAGCCTGAGGCAGATCAAAGGCCAGCTGTGTCTCTGCTGGCTCCATGCCCGGAGGAGACTGACAGCGAAGAGGAGGGGGCTGAGCAGTCGGATGGGGGAGGGTCCAGTCAGGAATGTGATGAGAAAGAACAGCATGGGAGCCCCGGGGAGGGGCTCTCTCCTGCCAGTAGCTTGGAGTCATTAGGCGATGAGGCACAAGCTGTCATTGACATGCGACAGAGACGTTTGGATCAAAGGAAGGAGCAATTGAGGACATATTATCAGCATTGAATAAGGAACACCAGGGCTTGGGTGTGGTCCTCATTAGCAGGGAAGGGTTTATAAGGCAGGCAAGCTATTGAAGCCATGTGGAGTGTTATCAGTTTGGAGTTCCTGTAACCTGCATTGTTTCTCGGCGTCTCTGTTCCTGGCTTGTGGCCCAGCAGTCTTGAAGAACCGTGGGAGGTGTATGTCTGTTATCTACAGCCTCGTCTTGGCAGCAAGAATCCTATATTGATGTAAGGACATTTTCTGTTAGCTTCGTTTTCTTTGAACATTATAAAACTGTATTTGAATTTTACCGGTGTGTCTGGCTTATCTTTTTGGGTTGGTTATAGCTTCCAGAGTGACCCAGTCAGAACAGGTGGTAGGATAGAAACAGGGGTGGGTTCTGCTTTCCTTCACCTCCAGTGGACATCGCAACATTTTCCACATGCATGAGTGTCTCCACGCAAAATTTCATTTTTGCGTATGCTCCTAAGGAGGATTCAGCCCAAAACACAACTGAGGAGCTGATCAACTATGCTTCAAGTGAAGAAATAAAGGTCAGTATTAATCCAGGGGTGGGCAGGAGGGCTTTTTCACTGCACAGAACGAGGAGAAGCCATCCCAAGTAAAATTGGCTGAACATTTTTTAAAAAAAAGATGCTGGTGAGTGCGGACCGACACAGACAGAACTGGATCGTGACACCAACATTCCATCACCAGCGACTTGTTAATGGTTCAGGCACTCTGGCTTGAACTGGGAGGAACCCACCCCTGGATAGAAATTTAAATAAAGTATCTAAATGGTACCGGATGTTTAGTAATGGGACCAGTTACCTTCATGATAGTCTCCTGTTTTTTGTATGGTTTTAAGCAGATATTAAATAGCTGTCCATCAGGGACACTCTCATGTGGATGACTAAAATGATCTTTCTATATTTATGTTTCTATCATTCTTTGATGACTCCCCCCTCCGTTTTACTATATGATATCAAATTGTCTGTATGGGTGATCCAGAAATCATTGTCTATCTTTCCATTATTCTTTATTCATTAGTAGCATTGTCACACATCCGTATGGTCCTCTTGCAAATATTGCATATATTCAGAAAAACCACTGCTATTTGTTGGTACACAACATGCTCCCAGGGTCCCATATATTTCCAAGAATAATTGCAATATTCCCCCTCAATATAAGGCATCTTCCTTCCTTCCTATTTTAATTTACGATGTCCTATTTTAGCAGCATCTCATGTTTTTGATCCAATGCAAATAGTAGACATATTGTTCTACAACAGGAATTTTGCTTCAGAAGGTATTGGCAAGGATAAATGGTTGAGATGCCATTTAATTTTTGCAAAGCCAAAATGTAAGGTTGGGATATGGTGATAATACTCCTTCTCTTAATTATTTCACCAACAGGTATTTTGTATCATACAATGAATACTTAAGCGAAGTGCTCAGAAAGGTACTGAGATCATAAAGTGCCTTGCTTTGATATCTGTATTAGCAAAGTTAAGAAATGAAAGCAATTGAATGAACTTTGCTCGAGGGCAATGTCAGTTTCAAGTAATTATCCCAGTCTAATCCTGGCATTTAAATTTGTTTCAAACCCAGCCGTAATTGGGAGAAAACAATGACAAAAGTCAGTAACTAGTCTGTGCAGTGGGCGGAGGGCTTTGAGGGCAGAGAAAGTAGGAAAAAAACTAACTTGGTGTATAAAAAGATGAGACTTCTGAATTGATGGAGCTAGTTTGCAAAGATTGATGCATGGATCATCAAGTATTCAATTTAAAAATGTTTGGTAGATTGTGCCTCTTTCACCATTAGAAGAAAAATCAGCCATAAGGCAGGATTAATAGATATATTACTACAAAATTCTGTGTGTGTGTGTTTGTGTGTGTGTATACACAAACTACACACACATAAACATAGACTGGAACAGTAGGTCTTGAAAAGGATATTCGGATTCCACAACATGTCTATACCTAGAAAAATTGGAACCATCCAGATAATAGTTTTCCTTGAGACATTATTATTATTATTATTATTATTATTATTATTATTATTATTATTAATAATAATAATTAAATTTGTATGCTGCCCCTCTCCATGGACACGGTGCGGCTTACAGCAATAATAAAAACAATGTATAACAAATCTAATATTTAAAATATCTAAAAAACCCTTACTTAAGAAGCAAGACATACACACAAACATGCCATGCATAAACTATATAGGCCTGGGGGAGATGTCTCAATTCCCCCATGCCTGACGGCAGAGGTGGGTTTTGAGGAGTTTACAAAAGGCAAGGAGGGTGGGGGAAATCCTAATCTCCGGGGGGAGTTGGTTCCAGAGGGTCGTGGCCATCACAGAGAAGGCTCTTCTCCTGGGTCCCGCCAGACGACATTGTTTAGTCGATGGGACCTGGAGAAGGCCAACTCTGTGGGACCTAACTGGTCGCTGGGATTCATGCGGTTAAACTTTTAAGAAGCAGGATAAAATAAGTATTAACAGTTTTAAGTTTTAGCATTGGTAAAGATCAGGGGCGGGTACTTCTTACCTTTTCCTACCAGTGTGCTGTGTGCATCATGTGTGCATCCCCTAACAGGATTTTGCTTCTGTGCATGTGCAGAGGGACGATTTTCCTTCTGGGCATGCTCAGAGAGCTGAAAAAGTGCTGAAAAGTAGGGGGGGAAAGATGGCGGCGCATACGGACTGGCAAAGACAGTACTGGAGCCCTCGCACCAAAATTGTGCAATTGGTGGGCCACTACCGGAGCCGTGCCTGTAGGAACCCATCTCTAGTGAAGATTCTTGAAAATATCATAGTTAGCATGGTGTACCACAAGCAAATGGATATTGAATCAGCTACCTTATGGGAAGAGAAATCCATAATGCTTTGGAAAATGAAGAGAATAACCAGTAGCAAGGTGGATAGATCTGATTGCAACAGAAATGAATACACCATTAGACTTAAAAGGCCAAGTTGAGGATAGATTATTATGGAAAGAGTCTATATCAGTGAGGGCGAACCCATGGCACGGGTGCCAGAGATGGCACACGGAGCCATATCTGCTGGCACATGAGATGTTATCCTAGCTCAGCTCCAATGTGAATGTGAGCCAGCTAATTTATGGGTCACCTGGAGGCTCTGGGAGGGCATTTTTTGCTTCCAGAGATTCTCCGGAGGGGGCATTTTTGCCTCTGGACCCTGGGGAGGGAGAAAAACAGGCCTGCCGGGCCCACCAGAGGTTGGGAAATGGGCTGATTTAGGCCTCCAGAGGGCCTCTGGGAGGGGTGGAGGAGGCCATTTTTGCCATTCCCAGGCATTGAATTATGGGTGTGGGCACTCGCGCATGTACAATAGCACATGCACATGTGCTTTCGGCACCCGAAGAGAAAAAGGTTCACCATCACTGATCTATGTCATTATTAAGAGTCAATGCCAACTTGATGGAATAGAAAAGGAAATCTAATTCGTAATTTATACCACATCATTCCCTGTATCTCTTCACATTCATCTATAATCTTGTATCTATGACATCTCTCTGCAAATTAAAGGACATGAAAATCCAACAGAGGTAACTACAAGAGAAAGATAGAAGCCATTTGCCTGACTTGTCTTTCCACGGAAGCCTTATGTCTCTTCCTTTGGTTTTTTAATTAAGAGATGTACTGTAGATGTTGCAATGGAGAAAAGAAAAAGAGGAATTCAATTAACATTTAGTCGCTGTGAATGCCTCTTAAAAATTGGGGGTGGAAGCATTCAATTCCCCCCCCCAACATAACAATCCATAGAGAAAGCATGCCTTGTGCACCTATTTGACCCTAAACACTATCAGGAGCTCATAAATTCCTTCAGGTAAATGTCATTACAAGCAGGCAGGGGCAGCTCTACATCTCTGGTGTGCACATGTGTGCGTCCAGTGAGATTTTGCTCCTGCGTATGCGTGTGAGATTTTGGTGGTTTTTTTGCTTCCACCAATGTGCAAAAGCAAAAAATCACTGATATCTCATGCACACATGTGCCCCCTTGTGAGATTTTGCTTCCTGTGAATTTGCAGAAACTAAATCTTTCTAAGAAGCGCACGCATGCCGGAGACGCAGAGCTGGGTACAGATCTCAATTTTCACTACCAGTACAATGGTGTCAACCATACCAGTAGGAACCCACTACTGATTACAAGCTTTCTTCAATCAAAGAACTGGACATCATTTTTTTCCCCCTTTTGTTCAATCATGTCTGATTCTTAAAGTATGCCTGGACAAATCCCTGCTATTTTCTTACCAAGTTTTTTCCCCCCAGCGATGGTTTGCCATTACCTCTTTCCTAGAGCTGAGAGAAACTGACTAGTCACTCGACCAGTGATGGCAAACCTTGGTTTTCTTCTAGATATATGGGTTTGTTTTTAAAACATTCCTTTTCACCTCGGCTATAGGAATCTAAAGCTCTGTAGATGCTATATAGAAGTACAGTTGAATTTCCGCGAAGTAGAGATGCGGAAGTAAATACACGATTTTTGGCTATGGCCAGTATCACAAGCCTTCCCTTAACACTTAAAACCCCTAAATTACCATTTCCCGTTCCCTTAACAACCATTTACTCACCATTATTACTGGTACTCACCATTGAATAAGACACTTAGTGATCCTGATATTTATGAACATAATTATTTATTAACAATAATTATTTTTTTGTTATTTATTTGCAAAAATTATTAGTTTGGCGATGACATATGACATCATTGGGTGGGAAAAACCGTGGTATAGGAAAAAACCCGTGAAGTATTTTTTAATTAATATTTTTTGAAAAACCGTGGTATAGGCTATTCGCGAAGTTCAAACCCGCGAAAATCGAGGGAACACTGTACACACATTTGGTCTGTTCTAAACAGGATGACATCATTGTGCTTTGTGGATGACCCTTCCTGAATCATGAATATCTCTTGGCTTCCAAACCTTTATATGCTGCAATGTCCTGCCTGTCGGCGACTACTTCAGCTTCAACCACAACAACACAAGAGCTCGCAACAGATTTAAACTTAATATTAACCGCTCCAAACTTGACTGTAAAAAATACGACTTCAGTAGCCAAGTTGTTGAAGTGTAGAACTCATTGCCGGATTCTGTAGTGTCATCCCCAAACCCCCAACATTTTACCCTTAGACTATCCACGGTTGATCTCTCTAGATTCCTAAGAGGTCAGTAAGGGGTGTGCATAAGTGCACTAGAGTGCCTTCTGTCCCCTGTCCTATTGCTCTCCTATATCTCCTATACCATTCTTCTTTCCTATATTTATTCTATTCTTTCATTGATATTATTTCATTCCTTTTTCTTCTCTTCTCTTCTTTCTTAGATATACTTTACTATGAGTATATCCTTTATAACCTTCATTATATATTTACTATATGTACACCCAATATAACTCTCATTGTGCAATGGACAAAATCAATCAATAAAAATAAAAATATGCATCTCCCAGCATTCTGAAATATATTCACCTTGATATACCTCCTGAGACTTTAAAAAAAATTATTTTTATTGAATTTCCCTTTAAAAAGTGTACATATTTCAACAAAAATAGACAAACAGGAAAAAAATACAATAGACTATTTACAATAAAGACACATCATATACAATTAGCTACATACCGTACCTAACCCAAGATTTTTGTTTTCATGACATTCCATAAGCAACAGCACCCCCTAGTGTTTTGTTCTTTGAATATACTGTACACGTCTTTGTAGACTTGTGGGTCATAGTGTTGACCAAGCAATATCTCAAGGACATGACTTAGAAAAAACTCTGATCGCAGGAAAAGCTTCCCTATTTTTATGTGCAGGAAAATCTGAGAACCAAAAGCTTAGCACTTTTACAGTTGGGGGGGGTGGGTTGTTTACTACTGTCAACACTTGCCTTCCTTTGGAGCTTTCCACAGTAATAAGTGTTTTGAAAGTTTTAATTTAAATTAGGTTTACAAGTAGCTAAATAAATAGGGAAATGAGATGCATATGCTGTATGTTAAGGGATCACAGACACACAGTTTGATGGACTGGGATTTGAACTGTAGCCATGTCCCCAAATTTAAATTCAAAAGGCTGCTTATTCAGACTCCGGCTGCAATTTACATCTGGTTGCTTAAGAGCATGACTGAACATCTCATGGCGAGAGTGACCTCTAGTGGGGATATCTAACATTTCTGTCCTTCCTTTTAAATCGGAGAGCGAGGAAAAATGACTTGCAAGCTATGGAACATTTATCATCTATAACCCTGAGTCTGCTAGCTAGCACCAGCAGGCTTGCTATAAGAGCATGGAATTAGGACAAAGGCGTGTGCTCAATGACCATAAAAGAAAGCAGTGACCAGCAGAGTTTAAGGCATAATTTATGTCGGGGAGAACAAGCTATTGGATGTTATTCACACTTGGGAGAACGAAACCTTCACAGCATAAGAAAATCATTTCCAACCTGTGTTCTGACAGATGTTCTAGTTTCCTGGTAGAGATGTGATATGGGATATATTTGCCACTCAACACCTCTGATCAGTTTAATGTTTCCAAATGTAAAATAATGCACTTGGGGAAAGGGAATCCTCAATCTGAGTATTGTATCGGCAGTTCTGTGTTAGCAAATACTTCAGAAGAAAAGGATTTAGGGGTAGTGATTTCTGACAGTCTCAAAATGGGTGAACAGTGCAGTCAGGCGGTAGGGAAAGCAAGTAGGATGCTTGGCTGCATAGCTAGAGGTATAACAAGCAGGAAGAGGGAGATTATGATCCCGCTATATAGAATGCTGGTGAGACCACATTTGGAATACTGTGTTCAGTTCTGGAGACCTCACCTACAAAAAGATATTGACAAAACTGAACGGGTCCAAAGACGGGCTATAAGAATGGTGGAAGGTCTTAAGCATAAAACGTATCAGGAAAGACTTAATGAACTCAATCTGTATTGTCTGGAGGACAGAAGGAAAAGGGGGGACATGATCGAAACATTTAAATATATTAAAGGGTTAAATAAGGTCCAGGATGGAAGTGTTTTTAATAGGAAAGTGAACACAAGGACAAGGGGACACAATCTGAAGTTAGTTGGGGGAAAGATCAAAAGCAACATGAGAAAATATTATTTTACTGAAAGAGTAGTAGATCCTTGGAACAAACTTCCAGCAGACGTGGTAGATAAATCCACAGTAACTGAATTTAAACATGCCTGGGATAAACATATATCCATCCTAAGATAAAATACAGAAAATAGTATAAGGGCAGACTAGATGGACCATGAAGTCTTTTTCTGCCGTCAGACTTCTATGTTTCTATGTTTCTATGATTGTGGCTATAGAGATAATTTGGTTCTGGTTATCACTTAATGGCTATTTTATTTTATTAATTCCGATAGCAACAATTGCATATTGCTTTAATCCACTCAGACACCCACACATATACGACTGTTCTGGGCAGTCAGGTTTTCTTTTATCTTAAAACTTCAACCTGCAGTTCCACTAGCAGACAAAGAAGCTTGGTCCAGCATTTCCAATAATTCCGCATCACTTTTAAATTGGAGGGATTAAAAGCCGTCATTTTTTTCAATGTCACCTTGCAATACTTTGCATAAAACCTATTGAAGTGAAATGTCCCTTTAAACTTCTGATAGGCCTTATCTCTACATTCAGACTGGATTTAACTATAATACCAAATCCTAACATGGACTATCAGTTTAACAAATTATACTAATTGTGGTTTAAAAAGAGTTTTCGAGTTTACTACGGCTGGTTCAATAAACCAGGTTTTCTGTTCCAGAGTCTCAGGCATGAATAAATCTAAACAGAACCCCGTCTTCCATGTATAGTGATACCTTGTCTTACGAACTTAATTGGTTCCGGGACGAGGTTCTTAAGGTGAAAAGTTTGTAAGATGAAACAATGTTTCCCATAGGAATCAATGGAAAAGCGATTAATGCGTGCAAGCCCAAAACTCACCCCTTTTGCCAGCCGAAGCACCCGTTTTTGCGCTGCTGGGATTCCCCTGAAGCTCCCCTCCATGAGAAACCCCACCTCTGGACCTCTATGTTTTTGCGATGCTGCGATTTCACTGAGGCTCCCCTCGCTGGGAAACCCCACCTCTGAACTTCCATTGCCAGCGAAGTGCCCATTTTTGCGCTGCTGGGATTTCCCTGCTGGGATTCTCCTGCAGCATCACAAAAACACGGAAGTCTGCAGATGGGGTTCCCCATGGAGGGGAGCCTCAGGGGAATCCCAGCAGTGCAAAAACAGGTGCTTCGCTGGCAATGGAAGTCCAGAGGTGAGGCATCCCAGTGGCGGCGGTAGGTTTGTAAGGTGAAAATAATTTGTAAGAAGAGGCAAAAAAATTTTAAATCCCGGGTTTGTATCTCGAAAAGTTTGTATGACGAGGCGTTTGTAAGATGAGGTATCACTGTATTTATCAGGAGCGAAGAAACAAAGACAATAAATATCATTTCCCTCCTCTATTTCTGTCAATTTTGTTCTGAGAGAAATAAAAGAAATTTGCTAGTACGATTGGAGAATTGAATTCTCAAATTCTTCTTTACCTTTTTAAAATGTTCAGCTCCACTATCCACCAGCAGTTTCTATGATAAATTTGGGAAGAATGTTTAATGTTTACCTACATTTTCAGAGGGGAAAAGGAGGAATATATGTGTGTGTGTGTGTGTGTGTGAAATGTTTTTAGCTGGAATTTTAAAATTAAGGGAGACTAGGATGGTCCTATTTCGGCCTTGTTCTGGCCTCATCAGCTAGCCACACCCTTCCTTACTGGGATTTGATCCGATATATATATATATATATATATATATATATATATATATATATATATATATATATATATATATATATATATATATATATATATGTAGATTGTTCTGAGTTCGGGTTTTGCCCTGTGTAATGTTTTGCATGTCTATGCGACGTTTCGGCGAAATCACATTCACCATCATCAGGCTGGAGTTCCAATCTTTGTGTTTTTGCAAATGAATATTAGCAACTGACATTTCTTCTTAGCATGTAGTGTGAGGGTGGAGATTTGCTTTGAATGTAGCAAATAGATTGGGTGACTATGCTTCAGTGATCTGATTGGTTGGTGTAATCATGGTTATTAGAAGGAATGGCATGAAGATTATGAAGTGTTTTCTTTAAGGCTGATTTCCAAATATAAAATTCTAAAATCATAATAATTAAAGGATTGACATATTGATTATAATGAAGTGTTTATTTTGTTTAAGGCTGGTTTCCAAATCTCTGGCAGGCGCGAGGTATCATCCCTTTTATTTAAACAAAAGGATCTCTTTTCAATTTCGATAGCTTCTAGAGAGATTCTTCTATATAAATTCTCTGTTTTGTGGAGTAATTTAGTTTTTTCAAAGTCAATTTCGTGCCCTGTTCTTTTAATGTGCTGGACAAGGGAGGAGGTCTTCTCCTGTTTCTTGACTGCATTCATATGTTCTGCCATGCGCTGGCTCACTCTTCGGTTAGTTTGTCCAATGTATGTGGCTGCACATGTTTTGCAAGGGATTTCATAGATTCCTTGGTATTCTAATTGGATTTTATGAATCTATGAAATCCCTTGCAAAACATGTGCAGCCACATACATTGGACAAACTAACCGAAGAGTGAGCCAGCGCATGGCAGAACATATGAATGCAGTCAAGAAACAGGAGAAGACCTCCTCCCTTGTCCAGCACATTAAAAGAACAGGGCACGAAATTGACTTTGAAAAAACTAAATTACTCCACAAAACAGAGAATTTATATAGAAGAATCTCTCTAGAAGCTATCGAAATTGAAAAGAGATCCTTTTGTTTAAATAAAAGGGATGATACCTCGCGCCTGCCAGAGATTTGGAAACCAGCCTTAAACAAAATAAACACTTCATTATAATCAATATGTCAATCCTTTAATTATTATGATTTTAGAATTTTATATTTGGAAATCAGCCTTAAAGAAAACACTTCATAATCTTCATGCCATTCCTTCTAATAACCATGATTACACCAACCAATCAGATCACTGAAGCATAGTCACCCAATCTATTTGCTACATTCAAAGCAAATCTCCACCCCCACACTACATGCTAAGAAGAAATGTCAGTTGCTAATATTCATTTGCAAAAACACAAAGATTGGAACTCCAGCCTGATGATGGTGAATGTGATTTCGCCGAAACGTCGCATAGACATGCAAAACATTACACAGGGCAAAACCCGAACTCAGAACAATCTACATACATATACCCGTGAAAATTTACGAAAACAAATATATATATATATATATATATATATATATATATATATATATATATATATATATACACACACACATACACACACACACACACACACACACACACTATGTGACGTTTCGGTGAAATCACATCACATTCACCATCATCAGGCTGAAGTTGTAAGCTTCGTGCTGCTGTAAATATAGTTTATAAATAATATAATAATAATATAAACTATATTTACAGCAGCACGAAGCTTTCAACTTCAGCCTGATGATGGTGAATGTGATTTCACCAAAACGTCGCATAGACATGCAAAATATTACACGGGGCAAAACCCGAACTCAGAACAATCTACATTACATATACCATTCCCACCCCACTCTGGGGCCAGCCAGAGGTGGTATTTGCCAGTCCTCCGAACTACTCAAAATCTCCACTACCAGTTCTCCAGAACCTGTTGCAACCTGCTGGATGTCACTCCTGGCCTGGAGACTGTCTTACAGCATCCTTTTTCCTCTCTCTGCTCTGATCTTATTCAGTCAGGCTAACTTTCCTGACGGCCTGGGAGCTGGGAAAACAAACATTCATCGTTTTAAGCTCATCTTAAAGCCAATCTCTGCACTGATGTTTGCCAACTTTAGCAACTTTAAGAATTCAGCTCCCAGAATTCCTCAGGCTTTTAGTCGGAAAGCATCGGTTATCTTGCTTGCTTTGCAAGACTTAGCAAGGCATAACCAATCAATTGACACAGACAATTCTGCAGTTCTAGGGGTTTCCAGCAGATGCCAGACCACCAGTATTTAAACAAAAATTACTTACTGCCTATATCCAGAGGGCAAATCTCAATGACACCTTGTGTTTTTAAGGACACGGAAACATCTCCCAATGAATCAAAAAATGTCCACTACATACAAAGAGACATGCTGAATATGGGAAATTGGTAGGAGGAAACAGTCCATTTATCATGACTACAGAACTGTGTTATAGGTAACTAAGACAAATAAATGTTTCTTGTTCACAAGCAAATTCTTAGCAGAGAGTTGTTGTTGTTTTTTTAGTTGTAAGGCTGTTTCTTTCCAGCTGTGTGTGAACTTACCTTCCAAACCAAATCAACAATGTAAAATGTGATTTTAGTTCTATAATCAAAACAAAACCCTGAACAGCTGCAACAGCTCCCCCAACTTTTCCAGCTCCATGTACTGGCAGCAACAGTAGCAGTAATAAATGGGTGAGGCTCATGTGCACAATTTAACTGTTATGCATGCACAAATGAAGTTTTGTGTACTTGCCCACCACTTATACAGCCTGGCTCTTAATGGGCCACAGATTGGGATCAGTCTGTAGTCCAGGTTGGAGATCCCTGCTATGGAGTTCATATATTACATGTCTAGCTATACCTTGATGTTAATTATGTCCAAGGCAGTATCTTAATATTCAGCATTACAGTGTTCCCTCGATTTTCATGGGGGATGCGTTCCGAGACTGCCCGCGAAAGTCGAATTTCCACGAAGTAGAGATGCGGAAGTAAATACACCATTTTTGGCTATGGACAGTATCACAAGCCTTCCCTTAACACTTTAAACCCCTAAATTACCATTTCCCATTCCCTTAACAACCATTTACTCACCATTATTACTGGTACTCACCATGGAATAAGACACTTAGTGATTCTGATATTTATAAACATAATTATTTATTAACAATAATTATTTTTTTTGTTATTTATTTGCAAAAATTATTAGTTTTGCGATGATGTATGACGTCATTGGGCGGGAAAAACCATGGTATAGAAAAAACCCCACAAAGTATTTTTAAATTAATATTTTTTGAAAAACCGTGGTATAGGCTATTCGTGAAGTTCGAACCCGCGAAAATTGAGGGAACACTGTATTTTGCAACAAATGAAATCGAAGAAAAAGTCTAGGCACTGTTCTAATACTGAATGATACATTCATCTGCTGAATTGCTTCTACATGTTAGTTCAATGGTCCTTTATGCTAATTAAATGCATGGAGGAAACATTTAGATAATAGAAAGCTAGTCCTAACTTTTTGTTTTCCAAAATATTTGAAAATTCTTATCACACTGTTTCTTAGCTTAGTCAACCCGGCATTGTTTTCAACAAATCTATTCTTTTCCTATGGTGAAAATATTCATTGTCGTTTCCTGTGCATTTTCTTGAGATGTACATCTTCTTGAGATACTTTGTATTCTTGAGAGTTTACAAATCCCACCCTTTTCCTAGTGCCAATGCAACATCTCAGAATCTTTGGTAGCAAATAATCTATTTTAGAGTGTAGCACAACAGGTGAAGCTTATCATGCATGGAGATAACGAGCAAATGTAAGCTCTGCTTTGACAATACTTATTCGTAGACCAGGGTGTCAAACTGGCTGCCCATAGGCCAGGTACGTCACACACCAGCCACGCCCACCCCAGCTCCGTGAAGGTAAAACATGTTGTGATACATCATGTGATGGCAATGAGACAGGGTGAGTTTCATACCTGTATCCTATGTAATTGGGGAAACCCATTGAGAAAACAATGGACTATGGCAGTGATGGCGAACCTTTTTTTCCCTCAGGTGCTGAAAGAGCATGTGTGTGTGCTATCGCGCATGCGTGAGTGCCCACTCCCATAATTCAGTGACCAGGGAGGTCAAAAACAGCTTCTCCCACTCCCCGGAGGCCCTCTAGAGGCCGGAAACGGCCTGTTTCCCAACTTCTGGTGGGCTCACTACGTTGAGTTTCGCCTTCCCCAGCAGTGATGGCGAACCTTTTTTTCCTCTGGTGCCGAAAGAGCGTGTGCGCACACTATTGTGCATGTGTGAGTGCCCACACCCATAATTCAATGCCCGGGAAGGGTGAAAACAGCTTCCCCTGACTCCTGGAGACCTTCTGGAGGCCAGAAATAGCCTGTTTCCCAACTTCTGGTGGGCTCAGTACATTGAGTTTCGCCTTCCCCAGCAGTGATGGCGAACCTTTTTTTCCTCTGGTGCCGAAAGAGCGTGTGCGCACACTATTGTGCATGCGTGAGTGCCCACACCCATAATTCAATGCCCGGGAAGGGTGAAAACAGCTTCCCCTGACTCCTGGAGACCTTCTGGAGGCCAGAAATAGCCTGTTTCCCAACTTCCAGTAGGCCCAGTAGGCTCACGTTTGACCCTCCCCAGTCTCCAAAGCCTTCCCTGGAGCCAGGGGGAGGGTAAAATGTCCTCCCTCATCCCCCCGGAGGCTCTCTGGAAGCCAAAAATGCCCTCCCAGAGCCTCTTTGCGAGCCAAAAATGAGCTGGCCAGCACAAATAAGCATGTTGGAGCTGAGCTAGGGCAACAGCTCACGTGCCAGAAGATAGGGCTCCACACGCCACCTGTAGCACTCGTGCCATAGGTTCGCCATCACTGGACTATGGGATAAAACCCCCCATCAAATTTCAGCTTTAATAACTCTTTTTTAAAATGATAATCATTTGTTTGGGGTTGCTTATATTAAACTGAAAAAGAAAATAATTCAATAAGATTTGCCGCAACTCCACAAGGAGAACTATTACCTGGACCTAGGAGCCGTCCTCATTTAACAAGTACTTGTTCAGCAATTATTCAACGTTATGACGGTGTTGAACAAGAGGCACTTGCAACTATTTATTTATTTTATTTATTTATTTATTCAATTTTTATGCCGCCCTTCTCCTTAGACTCAGGGCGGCTTACAACATGTTAGCAATAGCACTTTTTAACAGAGCTAGGCTATTGCCCCCACAATCCGGGTCCTCATTTTATCCACCTCAAAAGGATGGAAGGCTGAGTCAACCTTGAGCCGGTGATGAGATTTGAACCGCTGACCTTCAGATCTACAGTCAGCTTCAGTGGCCTGCAGTACAGCACTCTACCTGCTGCGCCACCCCAGCTCATTAGTCTTCAAAGTTCCAGGCATCCCAGCGTCCTCACAATCGTGTGGTTACAATCTGGGTGCTTAGCAACTGGCTTTCATTTACAATGGTTGCAGCCGCCACAGTCATGTGATCACCCTTTGAAATCTTGCTGGTTTCCTTCAAGAAAAATCAGTGGGGAAGCCAGCAGACAAAGGTCATAAATCACTCTGGCATTTTCCCTGGCCTGGCAGCAGCGACCCCTGCCCCTGCTCACACATCACTGGCTACCCATATGCCCCACCCAGCCACAGCCATGTACCTGCTTGCAAATCCCTGGGATTTTTAAAAAAAAATTTTTAATTGGTTTTGCACATTTGAAAATAACATAAAACAAACATAAAACAGTGCACAGTGCATGTGCCCATCACCCGACTGACAATACCCACCACCATCACCACCAATTGCGGGGGGTTCAAATATTTACTAATTTATGTTCTTTTATTTCCTTAGCTCTAATTTGCATTTGTTTACTATTCAAAGAGTGATTGGAGTTTATTTTTCACATTTTCGTCACAAATTCTACTCAACATATAATCTTTCACCTTATTCCATCATACCATCAGCTTCTCCAATTTATTTTCATCAAAATTGTTTTCATGATTCCATGATTTCAAAATGAATGTGATCCACCATGTACCAGTACCAATTCTGCAATGTCCATTTTTTAGACTCTTTCCAACCCATCCCTGGGATTTTCTTAATAACCTGAAATCCTCATTTTAACGACAGCAATGGGGAATTGTCAGGATTGCCATCTCTAAACAAAGCGGTCACATTATGACTTGGTGATGGCCATTCCAGTCCCAATTACAATTGCTATAATAGACCAGTGATGGCGAATCTTTTTTTGTTCGCATGTCAAAAGAGTGTGTATGGGTGGGCTACCATGAGTGAACGTGCCCACCCCACTTCCCTCCGCCATGCATGCACACCCCTGCGCTGCCCCGTGCATGCACACAGGCCTTACTGAAGCCTGGTACGTAAAAAAAAATATCCCCAAACCAAACTCTAGGAAAACCAGAGGTTTGGGAAAACACACTCTGGGTTTGCCGTTGTGTTGTTTTCTGCACTCTGGAGAATTCAGGGAAGCTTCCTGAAGCTCTGGAGTGCAAAAAAAAGCACAACGGGCAAAGCAGTTCAGAAAAACGCACCTCCGATTTGCTGTTGTACTATTTTTTTGTACTTTAGAGGGTTCAGAGAAGCTTCCTGAAGTTCCAGAGTGCAAAAAACAGCACAATAGGCAAACGGAAGTTCGGAAAACTCACCTCCGATTTGCCGTTGAACTATTTTTTTGTACTCTAGAGCAGAGGTCCCCAACCGCCGGTCCGCGGACCAGGACCGGGCCGTTGGGGGTTTTCAGCCGGTCCGCGATGCCGCTGCCCTCCCGGCAGAGAACATTATGCAGGACGGGGTGGGGCGTCGGGCGGTGACGCAGCCCTCCACACTTCTCCACAGGGCGGGGAGAATCAGGAGGCTCCTTTGGCGGCTGGGGGCTGCCTGGCTTTGTGATTTTGGCTGGGGAGGGAGTTAGGAAGGTCCTACTTCTCCCCCCCCCAGACAAAAATTCAAAGCCTATCTGCTGGATACGGGCGATGAGTGGGACAGAGCGGCGCGGAAGCCTCTTGCAGCAGCTGCCACAGCCACCGGCTTTGGCGCCGCTCGTCCCGCCCATCGCCCGTATCCAGCAGAAGCTGCTGCCCGAGTGCTCTTGGCCGGCGGGATTCAAAGTGCTGGGGTGGGGGGTGTCCTGACAGCCCCCCCACCCCAGTGCTTCGCCTCCCGCTGGGACACCCCCCACCCCAGCACTTTAAATCCCGCCGGCCAAGAGCACTCGGGCAGCAGCTTCTGCCAGACACGGGCAATGAGCGGGACGAGCGGCGCCGAAGCCGGTGGCTGTGGCAGCTGCTGCAAGAGGCTTCCGCGCCGCTCTGTCCCACTCATCGCCCGTATCTAGCAGATAGGCTTTGAATTTTTGGCTGGGGGGGGAGAAGTAGGACCTTCCTAACTCCCCCCCCCAG